>NC_140612.1:34055288-34655288 GCF_057381915.1 Diplotaxodon limnothrissa
AGGTCTTATTTAATGTTAATAACCTTCTGTCTTCCCAACTGCAGTGCTACGCAAATGTTGTAGTAGCATTAGTGCGGTCATGTACCCGCCACACACGTGCATGTGAGCCAAACATGGGCTAATGCTGCAGCAAAATGGCCACACAGGTGGTCGCAGCTGTTAATGACCAAACACAACAGACAAGTGGATTTCTCGGCGAGCAAACCCAAGGTGCTAAAGGGCAAACAACACGCAGAATATGAATGCGGGGCACAGCAAATTCCCTTGCTGGTTGCTAAACAAGCATGACTGAGCTATTGCTGTGGAGTAAATGAATTAATGCTCAGCAGAGGCGTGGAGTGTCCAGTGGTTAGAGGAAGTGTCCTGCAGCCTGAAGGACACAGCCAATGTGAGTTCTGTGGGGATGGCTTAAATCAGCCTGGCAGTAACCTAACACATAAAATGGCACTTTGCTCAACTGGATTTGTGTGGTTTTTGGCAAGGAGTCGAGGCAGTGACTGGTACAAAAAGAGAATGTTTTAGGACGAGGTGGAAATAATTTAGGCTGAGGAGTGTTTGCGTGTTGCCGTCAAGAGGTAAAATAAATGTTTTATGAAGGCAAGCTTTAGCAGATCTTGCCGCCTCAATCCCTGTGATGTGGAGAGATGATCTACTGCAGGGGCCCAAAGCCAGCGGGGCTGATTGAAAGCACGTTGTTGAGGCTGTGAGTTTGAGACTGCAGACAGGGATACATCAGCAGAATTGGTCTCGCTTATCGGAGGAGGTCGAGTAAATGGAAGAGCGAGACACTTTGACAAAGTGGGAACTGGCTGACGTTCTTTTAATTCTGTCGGCAGCTCAAAAACCCGTACTGCGAGGAGGAAGTGAAATTTGGAGGAACAAAAAGTAGGGCCTGCGTTTTTGTAAAGCACAAGAGAAAGTGCACGCTCGCTCAAAACATGATGGAGTCATTTGCGCTGATTAATGTGGAAAAATACAGTGTGTTGCTCTTTACGACAAGCTGCGAGCTTACAACGTTTAATTAGGGCAGACTTGGAGAGCTTTGGGATCACAACGTATCATGCAATCTCATTACTGTACTTCAGAGAACCATTTTATCTTCCCAAAACTCTTTTGACTGAGTCCCACACTTTGAAAACAAGCCTGATCGATCGAAGTGTCTTACACCCCTTTTTCACCTGTGCAGTGCCATTGCCCAATTTAGAATCACAGCACCACAAAATTGCTTCTCCCAAAGTTGTCAGTGCTTGTGGGGAGGGGCTGCTGTAACAAATTTACCAATGTTTGGCAGATGTAACCCAACTTCTGCTAGTAATACTGTGTATTGGCTCTCATAGAAAGCACCAGGTTTGGCACAGCATTAGTAGAAAATAGACTGTTTGATAATGTAGTACAAGATCACAGATTTGATTCCTGCATGGTCCCTGAGCAAGGCATTTTAGGGTCTCACATCGTGTCTGTCATGACTTGTCCTGTATTATCCTAATCCTTGAGGAATGCAGTGAAAGCTAAGATTTGTTTCAGCTGTAATTTTCCTTGCTGCTGTTTGGAATAAAAGTCTTAAAATGTCATGTGAAGTGGTGCTGAAAGACAGCTGTTTAACCGAAACATCGTCCTTAGCCAATTTCAGCTGGGTGTAATAGAGCAGTGTGTGACCTTCCCTCACATCCACACCTGCATCTGTTCAATGAGCAGAGCTCCAACAAATCAGAGCTGCTGGGGAAATGCTCCATGTTCAGGAGCCTGTTTGGCAGCATTATATTTCTACATATTTCTCTATTTATGACAGCCACTTCGATCATGCTTCCTATTAGTTAGCTCCTGTTTGTGTTCACCCTCTCCCTATGCTTATCTCCTCTTTCTCTTGGCGACTGGCGTTGTGTCTCCCCCTTTCTGTGTCTTCCCAGGCATTGAACTTAACCTGGGGCGTCTGTCGGTGACAGAATGACTGATGTGCAGGGTTTTGCCTGCTCCACCTAAACAAGTGCAAACCATTCTGGCTGGTTGGGAGCCTGTCAGCATTTGACTGTGTTTTGTGTGTTTTTAGATGTTGTTTTATCAACCCCCCCCCCCCACAAAAGCTCACACTCACAGTTTATGTGCAGTCCACATTACTAAACACTGAGCTCAAAATGTGCATTTGGCTCGAATGTGGCTGATTCACTCACTGTGAAAATCCAGCTCTCGATATGACTAGTTTTAAGTATACATACAATATGGCTTTTTTACAGACTTTATAGACAAACAGTGAGGACAACCCTTTTTGCTATATTGCATTTCTCTGTATAAACAGACAAACTGTGTAACTAGCAAAGAGCAACACACTCGAGTCATGTGTTTCCATTGCAGTTAAGTGCTAAGAATGAAATGGTTTCAGGGTTTGCTTTCATTGTTTTCCTTTGATCCGTAACACTGAGTCATCCCAGGAAAATGTTACGAAATGCATCCAGGTATTTTTGGTTGTGTGGATCCTTTGAGTTCAGAATAGCCGTTGGATCACAAGTGACTAAGTCAGATGAGATCATTAGAACAGGCATCAACAGATGAGCACAGCTTTATGAGCTGGTATTCATACAACTATGATGACTGGCTGTAAATTGAATTTTTAACTTGGCGTATGAAACACTATATAGCAACAATCAATGTCTTGTAATCCCATTTGAATGATTACTTCCTCTAATAAGTGACACAGTTGGCTCAGCTGTGTGGGTTACTGGTATTAGTGCTTACATAGCATACAAACACCGAGTGCACACCACGGACAATGAAGCTGGCTGTTATCACGTCATTGTGGCTCAAGATTATGGCTACGTGATAAGCCTGTAATTACTGCGGTGACACTGATGCATGACATACTGCTCTGTGTGTTTGTGCAGGCAGGCGTTTGTGTGAGAGGACAATGTAGCGTAGTGTGGCTAGCAGGCTGGAGAAGGTGTCATAAACCACAGGACGTGGAGGGCCATCTGTCTCCCTCTCTGTTCCACACACACGAACACACACACAGTGGTAGCATGTACTGGCAGGGAAAGACATTAATCATCAGGTTTGGAGGAGCTCCCAGGAGCAACATACAACCTGCTGATAGAAAATTTGAAACAAACACACAGACACACACCTACACCTGGATTGAGTGTTCAACAGGGCATAAAATAAGCTATATGACAATGATCTCACAATCATCACAGAACAGCGAGATGAAAGTTGTTTATAGGAGCACGCTCTGATGCTTATTTGCAGTCCATCAGCTGTCCTGTTGGCTGTTTGCTCATCACATTGTGTACCCGATAAATGACAGCATGCAGTCCAAACATCTGCAGAATTCTGTACTGTGTTTTGGGAGCCACTCATTAGAAGTTCAATATTTTAACAAAACAAATCTATATAGAGCACAATCCTGAAACACAAGCTCGACGCCTTGTTTTGCTTGTGACTCACTCTGCCATAGGCTGAACATGCACTGCATAGCCACTAAAAAGTGATGGCACATGTGCTCTGCTGATGGTTTGCATATACTAGTTATGTACCTGGTGATTAATTTACCAGTCATTTAAATGAGAGAAAAAATTAGACTGGTCAAGTCGTCTAACATACAGAAACCCTTCGCAAAACATTTAAAACTGAGTGCTTGAAATGGATAAAGCTAACATTGGCCTAACATATATTGCATGTGTATTTTAAGAGTTATATGAAACAGTTATTAGTCATGTTTGTCATTAATCAAATCACGTTTCAAATTTTTCTGAAATGCGCAGGACTTTTCTTGTTTTTTTACATTCTGGTTATACATTGCTTTGGTTGCTTGGTTGTATAGTCGCACACATCCCTAGCTTATGATGTATGGCGATAATACAAATAGCCCGAACCACTGAGTGTTTGACACTTCCACTTCCAATTGATATTTAGGATACTGGACTCTGATAGGATTTAGATCGATAGTCGACAGGGATATTTTTGGAACGCATATTGATAGATAAGTTCCCGAAACGATACTAGCAATAACTTAAAATACATCGTCACAAAGCTGGAACCAAGTTTTTAGTTTAGAGCCTCAGCAGTTCCCTTGATCGTGTTTCTTTATTTATATAATGAAAAAATATTTTTGGACTTGTCAGAGATTCAAAGAATATTATAATATTTTTCGCAGACATTTTTCACCATTGCTGTACTTTCAGGCACTGTTAATCAAAAAGAATCCACAGATTAATCTACAAGTGAAATAATTGTTTACTCCATATCTGCCAACCGTTGGGTTGAGTAGGGTTATATTTCAAGAAAACTTGCAATAACAACATTTTCAACGATATAGAAAAAAAATATTCTGAACATTTTATCAATACTTGCAGGCAGCAGAATTTATTAGTGCAACAAAAATTAAGCTGTTTTGCAGCGAGCTACTGTTATTGATGACAGACTTCTTAATTCGAAATACTGAAACAACATCCCAGGAGAATTATAGTGCAAAAGCACGGCATTATATCAACTGCCACAGCATACCAAATGTAAGCATACAAGTAATAACAAAGTAGCTTAACCTTGTAACTTGTAAGGAGCTTGCTAATATTGTCATATAATAAAACAGAAAATATTTTTCAATCTGGGATTTTGTATCTCTAGTTGAGCTTTTTAACCAGCTGCTTAAAGCCCTGCTTTGCCATATACCATCTAACCACATTAATAATTTCCATCTACCGTTTGCTCTTCCTGTCATATGGAGTGCTGATAGTGAATGCAGTTAGTGATGCTTGGTTGAATCATTTGCTTACTTTTGGGTCGCGCATCACCAGCTGCTAGTATTTCCTCCTTCGTAGCCTGGTTGAACTACACAACCAGGCTACGAAGCCTCAGGTCGCCTCAAGTGGCAAAACAAGAACATTTTTTTTCTGTATAGATTTACAAAGTCTTGTGCTTTGTTGGAGGTTGTTAAAGTATCACTCTTAGTTACTAGGGCTGCCACGATTAGTCGACTAGTCACGGTTATGTCGACTATCAAAATCGTCGACGACTAATTTAATAGTCGACGCGTCGTTTGAAGCTTTGTAAGAACCCAAAAGACGCAGGAATAAGTAGTAGGATTTAAGAGTGCAATAACGGACTGAAACAGAAGATAGCAGCACTGCATGTACAAGGATGCCAGTTGCCGTTAAACACCAAAGAAGAAGAAACTGTGTCCCAGAATTCATAGCGCAGCCCATCGTGGCCCTGCTCAGTTTCCAACAATGGCGGCAGCTGGTTAGTTTTAATATTACTGTTATTATTCTTTCTGGGTCACAAAATAAACGTTTTACATATTTTCAGGCTAGAATGTAACTGTGTAAACTTCAAATATCTGCTCAGTTTATCAAGACACCACATATTTTCAAAAGCGCTCCGACGTTTTCAGAGGCGTCTTGTTACGCACCAGCTCGATAGTTAGCCTGGGGCAAGGCTCACTAGAGCCGGTGAGATCACCGGACTCCCAGCAAATCGCTTTCAAACCCACCACCGTCTTTCGCTACTCAGGTTAAACATGATATATAAGTCACTTAGATAACTTAAAAATGTTATAGTTTGGCTTTTTTTAGTATTTTATTTGTTCCTGAGTAAATCGGTTTGGCTGAGATTAAAGTTATAGTTTTTACACAGCTGAATAAACATCAAGCAGACAGCTGATCATCAGAAGTGTGAGATGCTCCAGAATTTACTCCGGTGTCCTGTTATATTTTAGATAGCAAGGAGTTTATTAAACTTCACCGAAACAATCTGCAAATTTCATTAAAATTTAATAAACTATCATCTTGTCTTTATTTTTAGTTAGCACATACCTTAAACACTTAAAGCTGTAAGCTAATGATTGTTATATAAGAGCAGATGCATGCTGGTGCAATAAGCGGTATGTTTTACGTTAAATGGATGCATGATCTGATTAGTCGACTAATCGCAAAAATAATCGCCGCCTAGTCGACTATCAAAATAATCGTTTGTGGCAACCCTATTAGTTACTAAATCACCATCAGAGGTTGACACACCACTCTTCCTCTCAGACATGTCTGGGTTTCTCTCACTGTTATGTGTTGGGAACGTAAAGGCATGTTGCTATAGCAATGATATTGTGATATTATTTTATATCGCATAAAAAATTTATATTGGTATTATTGCAGATGGCATGATACGGCACAGCCCTGCTTATGAAATGTTGCCGTTTCATTGTTCTCTCAGTGTAGCAACTCTGTGGTATGATGTGCATTCCACTGAGGTCACATTTAATCACATGAAACCACCTGGGGCCATATACGTGTTTGAATGTGTGTGTGAATGGGTGAATGACTGAATGTAGTGTAAAGTGCTTTGGGGTCCTATGGACTAGAAAAGCACTATACAAATGCAGGCCATTTACCATTTACCATATACAGTTTGAGTTCCAGCAAACAAGAAACGAGTAGTTATTCAAAACTGTTAAAGGTGATTCTGTGTGAAGGAGTTTAATACCAATCGTTGCCTTTGTTCTGCTAAGATGTGTTAAATGATTAGTGCTCTTAAACACTATCCATGTTGTTTCAGCAGTACTGGTGATAACCCAGTTGTCCATTGTGGCAGAAAATAGAAGTTAATTAGAAAAAATTATGCCAGCTTATGACTTGCTGACATCAGAGTTTTTCTCCCATTTTTGAATCCTTGTGTGATATTTTCTTAAGCCCAGGGCAGCAGTGAACGAGTGGGAGGTCACCGAGTGCATCAGGAGGAGGGAGGGGAAAAAAAGTGAGAGGATAGAGGAGTGTGAACACGATAGATGGTGTGTGTGTGTGTGTGTGTGTGTGTGTGTGTGTGCGCGCGCGCGACATATTTGGAAAAGGGTCAGCTAGAGTTCCCCTGTCACTGAAGTAAGCATAAGAGATCAGTGGCAACATTTTTTTTTCAGCTCAGTTTCTGCAGAATAAACTAACTTTGCCTCCAGTTCACGATTAAACTTTAAGGTTGTGAGATTGAGAGCGAGGTTTGTGTTTATTTTGTTTCACACAAGAGAGGCCAAAAAAGAAAAAGAACAGCTGTATCAACAAGAAACACAACAACATAAACTACAATACAGTACATTCATCTGCAGATATTTCTTTCTTTTTTTCTTTTAAAACCGCCTTAACGAGTTGAAAAAGTTAGAACTTGTGTTACCCTTACAAAAAAAAAAAAGCTTTTCAGATCTGTGCTGGCATTGTTGTGGATTGTGTGCTGTGACATCGCCGTGAAGTCAAGTCCTTTTGCCCAGAAATGTTTTATCGACTTACAGAATGGATGACTATACATCTCTCTCTCTTTTGTCCTGTTGTTGTTATTGTGTTAGTGTTAGTAAAGACTGCACAGTTACACTGAAAAAGGACATAAAGATGGCAGGACTAGCCTTCTTGGCTGTCAAAAGAATGATTTTGTTAACTGGAAGATTCAAAGTCTTTCTCAAGGAAACTTGGCTTCTTGAAGTTTCAGACTTTCCTGGCTGTGATTGAATAAGGCCTTAGTCACACAGACGTAGAGACCGCTTAGGAACCATCTGTCAGTCACCAGTCGTGAGGGGAAAAATGTGTATTCCTGGACTACTTGTGAGTGTTGTTGGACATTGCTCCTAGCCGGTGTTAAATCGATTACTAAAGCTCCAGTCACACAGGCTTGGAAACCAGTCAGTGACCCCCCTGGAAACTATCACTAGAGAAAAGTGTGTATTATGGGACCGTTTGGCAAGTGGTTTCTTTAGGTTTTGAAATTGGTTACAAAGACCTCGTTGTGATTGCTTCGGTTGTTAGCAGGTTGCCACGGTTTTCCATAGTTTGTATCGAAGATGCCGACTTGTCTGCAAACACTCGCCAACTACTTACCAAGTAAAGTGCAATGCAAACTGGAAACGGGAACCTTTAAGGGAAAACTTGTGCCTTTTGAAGCATGTTGGTTGCAATAGTAATGACCAAGTTATTCCTCGAAGGCAAATTAATGTTACACATTTCTGTTTTGTGATGCGCTTTTTCAAGTTTCAGTGTTTGCATACCACAGTAATCTGTTTTCACCCAGTGTCAGTCAGCAGCCACTCGTTAACTAGTTGTGGAATATACATTTTCCTTAGCAACCAGCACTTGCCAGGGGGTTGCTGACTCTAGCCCACTATAGGACAGGATGACCGAGGCCTTAGAAAGCTAGGTTAGAAGGCTATGTCTATAAATTTTAATTGTGAATCCCACATACATGCTAATAAGTACCAACCAGTGAAGTAGGAACAAATTAGGTTTGGAACTGTTTTTAATCATTGCTTATCTGAGTATAAAATATTATTATTAGTTATTAGTAATAGTATTAGTTCAAGTTGACCCCCTATTGGTCATTTGTTTAACATAGTGTTGCACTCATGTTCTACAAATAAAACATTGCAGAAGAAGAATCTGTGAAAAAGAACAAGTGAAGGCAAAGATAATAAATGTAACAATAAACTGGCTGATCACTTTCTGTGAATTGAAACCAAGGCTTTGTGTGTTTGCTGTACTCTCCTCTTTGAAGGAAATACAATTTGCTATGTTTAAGCCTCCCCCTGTAATGTCCTAATTTCCCATTGTGGGACTCCATTAGCTGTAGCAGAATGAGTGAAGCAGATATCGACAGGAACAGAGGTTCCAACACGCAGTATTAATGTCTGAAAGAATAGACCGTTACGTTCGGGACAGAAATTATTTTGGAATCAATACACACACATACACAAACCCACACTCGGTGCCCAAAGGGAGGCTAGCAGTGAGGGCCTAAGTGCAGAGATAAACACCATTTGATTGGGTTAACAGAGGCAGCTCTGTTTAGACCTGCCGCTTTGCCTCCCCATAATATTGGGTTGTCTATCTCCTCTTTCACCTCCTGGTTATTGAGCTGGTTCTATTAGTGAGAATCAACTCCACTGTAATACATGGAGGGAGGTTGGCTGTATGTATTTAGACGTGGCCTCACTTGCTCTCTGGCACATCCAGGCTTTCAATCTAAAACATTTTAGGCTGAGGGGAGATTACATTTCAAGCAAAACCATCACTCACTCACTGCATTAATGAGAGGAGGAATTAATTACTTGCATACAGTAAATCACACAAAGTGCACAATGACGTTCTAAACTAAATTCATCAAACAAAAGCCTAAGGATATTATGAATGACGCAGCCAGATGAGTTTTTAGTTCTGGAAGCTGATAACGTTTGTCCTGAGGGCGGGACAGCTGATCCTTTTGTGACCGTTGCTGTTTTGTGTGTATGTTTGTACATTCAGACCACCAGATGCTGTTTAGTTGCTGTAGGACTATTAAACAAAAAGATGTCAAGGAGAGCAGCAAATTACTCGAACTAGGAACAGAGGACTCTGAGAGGCCTTTGTCTTTATTTAAAAAGGAGTCAGCACTTCTGCAGCATCTTGCTGACAAGACAGACATATTAGAGAATCTCTACATCTCCTCCCTATTAGACAGTTATGTAGGCCAAGAGACCCATTTGCATTTTACTTTAGACTTGCTAGCATCACTGCAAGTTATGTGAAGGCAGTGAAAGCTAAGTTTAAAAAAAAATGTCTGTGGGAGAGAGTCTTTGAAGCTTGGCCCCAATTTAGGTCATCCCAGAATTGCTCAACAACATCTTTGCCCTCAGAAAAAGACAGGAGCTTCTGTGTATGTATATCCATGTGGAATTTGAGGTAGAAAAACCTTTAACTGAGGCTAAATGGGCCACCAGG
This sequence comes from Diplotaxodon limnothrissa, assembly GCF_057381915.1. Lineage (NCBI taxonomy): Eukaryota > Metazoa > Chordata > Actinopteri > Cichliformes > Cichlidae > Diplotaxodon > Diplotaxodon limnothrissa. The sequence goes on from NC_140612.1 coordinate 34,064,999, forward strand.
GCTCACTTTGGAAAAAATGTGCAACTATTTTCTGCACAACAAGTCACAGTGGTCAGACTAATCTGGGATCAGGTGTCATACACTTGAAAGACACCGTAAAGTTGTATTAGAAGTTCTAATGGAATTCTTTGTTTTTCTTTTCTTTTTTTTTAAATGAAATTTCATGAAGCTAATATTTTGTAATTGCAGCACATCTTAAATGTAATAAGGCACAGGTTCGTCCACATGAGAAAAATACCATAAGGTAATCAGCATTTTCAACTTTCCAGTGCTACTAACCACAAATCTGTGACATATAGACTCTGAGAGCAATAAGTAAATACCCTCTGGAGCCTGTAGGTGAATGCTGTGAAGGTGATGAAACGGCCCACAGCAATGCAGGGGAGCAGCAGCACTGACAAGTCACCCCTGAAATGCTACAGGCAACATCACGTGCTGGCTCTGACACAGCCACCGGAGCTAATCATTGTGACTCATGATAAATTCTACCAAATCTACTTTATTTCAGAAGCATTCATAGATACAACAAAATATCTTCAAATGAAACAGTAACTGGAGCTTTTTTTAAGCTCTTTGTGACACAATTAACCTGTGCAAAATTGAATAAATGAAACCTCAACTACTGACACACTTGACATCATATAGTCCAATAAGCCAGCATCAGTCATTACGACAAATATTACATGTTACCAATCTGTAGCTATTGTTCTGCTTAGGGTTTAATGTTAAAAATATAATTATACATGCTATGCTTTAATGTACATCACTGGATGCTGTTGCACTGTATATAAAAGCAAACATACATTTTCTTCTAGAATCGCTTTTGTTTTCTATACAACATGCAGTGTAGTATATGGACATGCATGCATTCATACTGTGTGTAATTCATTTGTGTGTGCATGCAATTAATAAAGGCACTAGATGTGTAGACCGCCCCAACAGATGGCCTTTTCAGCACACTTCCCTCTCAGGCTAGGGCTCTTGGCAAGCTCCAAAATACACACACATACAGAGTCCTGCTCAGAAATACGATCACAGTCCTAATGCATGCTCCTGTAGCCAACCAGTTGCATAATACATTATTTCTGAGACATTACACCCTCATGAAAGATGGAGGTATGAATGTGAGGAGGACCATTTAATATCACATTGGCTCTGTCTTCAGCGATTTGTGGAACCTGTGTGTGAAGGTATATTATCCATGCTTCTCAGGAACATCCCCTCACATCAACAACTCGGCACTTGCTTTGCATCGAGAACAAACTACAGTTAAGTTATTCTATTTTAAGTCCCAAAAAATGGTGCCCAGTTCTTGAAAGGCCACAATGAAAAGCATAATTGTACTCGAGCAGACATGGAGGGCGTATTCACATCATCGCAGCTAATGCCGTGCACAGACAAGTATCATCACTGCAGTGTACATAAAGCATTTAAAGCGATTACTGGTTAACAATGACTGCATGTTCAACATAAGAGCGGGGGGATCATGGATGGTGTCATTCTGTCTTACAGACGTCTACCTGAGTAAAGAATGTGTGGCGAACACACCTATTAATATCAAAGCAGGATTTTACATTGTAGCTGTGGCTACAATGTAGCTTGCCATCACCAGTGTGTGAATGGGTGGATGACTGAATGTAGTGTAAAGCGCTTTGGGATCCTTAGGGACTAAGTAAAGCGCTATACAAATACTGACCATTTACCATGTTGTAGTCAGTTAGTTGCTGTGACATTCAAAAGTAAGCCTAACTATTATTTCCGCAGATGATTAATCTGCTAAATATTTTATATTCAGTATGTTTTGCACACTTCTAATTCCTACTGCACCTGTGTATTTACCACAACTGATCTTGTCTTGTGAGTGCTAAAAACAAGCCTGCACAGGTACACTCCACATCTCACAGATGGCTGAACTCCGGGTTTTATTTTAAATGCACTCAGCGTGTGTTGCCAGTGTTAAGAGCACTTGAGCAGCACCATCCTAACCAGCACTGGCAGTGATCATTGGCTCTTGATTATAGTGGTAGGCTAGCACAAAGCCATGTGTTCATTGTGCTTTTCCCTCTCATTAATCTGCCTCTCTCCGTCTCTCCCTTTGTCTCTCCCTCTCCGTCTTTTTCCCTTCATCCCCTTTTCGACACTCCTCCCTCCTGGATCAGGAAGCCACGTCCCGTATCCCAGCTAGTTTCTCAGCAGCAGGTAACGCAGCAGTTTGTGCTGCCCTCACAGCCCAAAAAGGAAAAGAAGGAGAGAGTCGAGAAGGAGAAGAGCGACAGAGAGCCGCCGCTTAAGAAGAACAGCCACAAGAAGATGAGGTAAGTGAGCTGATGCCAGGTTGGCAGAGTCAGATATTAGAGGGATTCATGAATAAACATGGAAAAGTGCAAAAACTGTTTATGTTGCCACCTGGAGTTAGGCTGTCATGTTTCATAAAGAATTTCAGGAAGTGGGAAGTGTGAGACACCAGGAGTATATTTCAAAGCAGCACCAGGAAGACTCTCTTTATGCAGGATTTTTAAAAATAGCCTTGTATGCTTAATGGTCTTTTCCACTCACTCATCAGGCCAAGACTAAAAAACATCGATCGCAGCAGCGCCCAGCACTTGGAGGTGACGGTTGGGGACCTGACAGTCATCATAACGGACTTTAAGGAGAAGGCCAAGCCCTCAGCCACCTCGGCCACTTCCTCCAGCTCCGTGTCATCGGCCGACCACCACAGCCAGAACGGCTCTAGCTCAGAAAACACAGAGAAGGGCCTTTCCCGCTCTTCCTCACCCAGAGGAGAGGGGAGCTCGGTCAACGGAGAGTCTCACTGAGTCAGCCTCCTTGAAACCTTTCCCTCCACCCCGCCTCCATCAACGTCTCATCTGCAAGTCCACAAGTCACTAGAGGAGTATCCTGCCTCTACATTAGAGCTGCACGATAATGAATAAAACTTTTCTTTTTCTCCTGTTTGTTTTTTTTTTCTTTAAAATTTTTTGTTTTTATTAGAAATTTTTTTGCTGCAAGGACACATCAGATTTGGCGAGTTTGATCAGTTAGCGGATTTTCTACAGCAGTGGAATTGTGCATTTAGAAAGCAATACGACTTTTGCTAAATCTTGGAAGGGTTTTAGTAGTCTACTTGGTAGGTTGGAATTATTTTTTGTGTAGTTGTAAGTAAGCAGCACACTGTCTAAAAGCTTGCTCCTGGAATATTTACTCACAGACTGATGAGGAACTTCTTTAGAACTGACAGGAGAAACAAAGTTTTGGATAGAGTGCTGGATCCTCATGCTTTAGGTTTTCCTCCACGTGCACCTAACCTCCATGATTTGTCTTTTTTCCCTATGAAATGTGGATCCCTGTCCTTGCTTTCATCTTCATAATCATCATCAACATCAGTGGATGGCAGAGGGACTTTTTCTTTCCCCGTGTGGAATATTCTGCCTCTGCCTGAATTCATTACCTACCTGTTATAAACCCGAACATCAGTGTCCCCACACTGAACCTTTAACCTGATCTTGATACTCTTAAGCTTCCCCTGTTAGACTGCCTCTGCTGTAATGATTTTCTTTTTTAAACACAGCACAGTGGTGGCACTCCCTCTGCCACTTTTTGTTGTTTTTTTGTTGTTTTTGTTGTTTTTGCATAGTGATTGAAGCCCATTGGTTACTGAAAGTCCGTTATATCCCCTGGCAGGAAGACACAGTATGAAGGAAAATCCCGTCTTTAAGTTTGTGCCACAGTCAGCAATAGAATAGAATCGAATCTGTCCCACTGACGGTTACAGCGAGGACAGTGTTGGCTCTGTTACATCTGGCTGACATGGTTTGGGTGCAGTTGTCTGATTAGAAGAAAAGGTCAGGGAGAACAAGTGCAAAGATGTCACCTTTATCTTGTGATGAACCATTTCTCTGATGGGAGCGTACTCTTCTGGCATGAGTGCCTCCATTGTAGAGCACTGAATTAATTTGTTATGAAAATGATCAGAATCATATTCTGTGACCTTCACAATCACCATGCCTGAAATTTTCTGAACATGTATATAGGAGATTTCACCATTTTCAAATAACCAAGGGAGCAAATACCTTGGAGAATTCTGCCCAGGTGCACTGAAGCTGTTCTAGACATGTGATCATAAAAAAAAGTTTATTATGGCTTTCTTTGTCCTTTAATTAGTCACCCTTCACTAACTTTCAAATGCAATCAGCTGGTCTTTGTGTCATTCAATTCAGGCAGTAGCTACCACAAGCCTGAACTTGTATTAAGTGATCTTTTTATATATAAACACACTACTAAGTAATTTTAGCATACATGTACCCCAGCTGCCAATTTTGTTCTATGTTACCTTGCAAACCTCTACTTAGTAATGCCAGTTCCCAGGAAGGTTGATGGCGCATAAAGCAGCCTTTAAATGCCAGCTTCCTAGTACAAAATCCATGTTATGTATTATTGCTCCCAGTGTAAGAACAGTGCAGGTCATTTTTTTTTGGGTCAGTTCACCACAAGTCAGCAGGCATCATGTATTCTGCCCAGACAGCAACCTCATGTTCAATTGTGAGCTAGACTTTCATGTGGAAAACTGACAAAACTGACTACAGATATTTATCAGTTCTGCAACATCATATAGCTTTTATGTTTGTATTTTTATGACCTTTACATAAATGATGCCTACACCAACCACCTATTGTCACAGTGATTGGTAGCAGCAGACCATATCTGGGCTATGAGACGAATAAAAATTGGACTCTTGTTGCTCAAATTTACCAATCCAAGGAAAGGCCTTCGCTGCTTAGTATACATCTGCAAGATGAATAAACTACTGACAGAGCTAAAATCAATAGAATCTGTGCTCTGATTCATTGAGTTGATATATTTTTGCCCTCTAGCTATTAAAAAAATCACTTAATGCAGCATGTAGAATTACGCAGGCTTCTTCCAGATTAAAGTCGGCGTGAATCTTTGCTGTTTTTTGTTTTGTTTTGTTTTTCACATCGTGGCTACATAAAGTAAACAAATCCTGTCCCGAGTCACTGACTTCCTTTTGGATCACGCCGATCACATGAACCCACAGACCGATGTACACTCAGCATGCTGCCTTACAAGATGCACATCGTCAGTTTGAAGCTTTTATTTGCTGTGCTTTTATTTTCTTTAAGATCTGTTCCAAACCAGGTTGATCCTGTGTGTCACTGGGACATTGTCAGCTAAACACAGTAGATGGTAAAGCTGTAAGTGACACCTGTGTTCGCCTGTTAATCTCTGCTTCAGCTTCTCCTTCACCTCCACACTTAAGCCCGACGCTCTTCCCCGCAGTCGGACACTCGCGAGTAGATGTATACGAGTCTCAGGAAGCGCAGTTTGCTCACTCACGTGCTGTTCAGCATCCCAGTGGAGAACCAGAGGATGCTGATGTTGCTCCGCAGCTACCCTTTGGATGCAGCGTTGTGCTTGTACAATGGGGGGAAAATGAGTTGTGGACTTGCACTTTTACAAGCTGTATGAGTGATGTCTTGCAGTGTGATGGACTTTATTTAACTGACGTAGCAAAAAAGGAAAAAAAAGAAAAGAGGGGGAAAAAAAGGCAGAGCTTTAGAGTATTCAAAACTCCCAGCAGAACAACTATAGATCAACCTAACTACACACAATAACTTATAAAACATGTAGAATAATTAAACAGATGAAATAGATATTTCTAAACTATTGTACTACAATGTTTTGATGTGGTTGTATTATCCATCATACCAGTGTTATTGTTGAGATTTTTACTCACTATTTTAGAGTGCATTCTGAGAACTGTCATGGCATGATGATACTAAGGTCTTGGTATATTGTGGGAAAGGTTATGTCTCTTAGTTTGTTAGTATTTGTTTCAGTGTGTCGGGAGTGTCTCCTCTTAGGTTCGCTACTCTAGCTGGGACTAGGCGTGTGAGCCCGGGGAGAGCTGCTCTGATGAACATTTGCTCCTTGTGGCAACAATGGAACACTTTAAATGTGTTAGTGTCACTTATTGATATAGTTTTTTGATTTTTTTTTTTTTTTTTTTTTTTTTTTTGTTGCCATGCTCATTTGTTTTAAAATGTGTGAACTTGTTTATTACATGTCTGAATAAGAAAATTACAAAATTCAAACACACAAAGCTGCTTTCTTGTGTACACAGCTCTCATTTGTCACTTTGTTGCATGCAGGCAAAGGCATGTTGGGGCTTGCCTTAGCACTCAATATTGTAGTCCTGCACTTTTAATTTGAAAATTCAAATCAAGACTTAAATATTAAACAACCAGCAGCTCTGATGTTGTTATATACATCAGATAAGTGACCTTTTATGTCCCTTAATGAAAATGCAATTGAAATTCAGGGTTGTCAGTTGCAACCACATCACTAAGGATGATTTGTCACTTAAAGCCACACTGAATCAAAGACACTGAATGAGTCTTTTCAGAGGTGAGACCCGTGGAAAGTTGCTGCAGACAGGGGCTGGAGGGGGGAGGGATGGGGGAGAACTCTGCTATTCGCTCCCACCCTTCCCCCAAATGAGGGTCTCGACCTCCTGCTTCTGTTGAGCAAGCTGCAACACTAAACACACAAAACATAGATAAGATAAGGAAGTTTGTTGCTGCCGCCTTCAAAATAAAAGTGTAAAGACAGCCACGACCTGTTTCGGAGCATCAAAGCACAGAAAGTGAAACAGCATAAGAAGAAAAGTATAACTTGTAGACTTGTACATTTGTCCAGTTTTTAGTGTCGAAATCAGCTGTGATGCACACTCAAAACATAGTGTAAGTTTTTCAACTTAAATTGTTTCCCAAGAGGTCTTATTAGGCATGCTTTCAAGTTAGTTATTTAAACATGAATAAATAAAAATATTGATTGCCTTTTTAGTTAAGCAAGATTCTGACAATAAGCTACTGTGTCCAAGTTGAAGAATGTCATTTTGTTGGACATAAAGAGAAACTGTGCTCTGAATTGTTCTTTGTGTTCGTCAAGATGGCTCTGAAGTTACCTATTTCCCCATTTTTCTAAGTGTACTTTAAAAAAAAAAATTACGCAGGTTAGATCAGATAAATCCTTATACATACACAGTATCCAGTAAATAAATAAAAGGATCAGAACGGCATATATATATATATATATATATATATATATATATATATATATATATACTCAGAATTTTTAATTTTAATAATAGTATTATACTGAGTCAGAATAAATAATAAAGTCTTGCTATATACATCAAATCATATATTGTCTTCTTATTTTATTTTCTTAACATGAGCATAAAGTCAGATAAGTAAGACTTTTGACTGTTCTCCACAAACCTTTAAAGGTATAAAAACAACAACAACAACACCCCCTCCCCCCCAAAGAAAAAACAAAACAAACCACCGCCAGAGGGCGTAATTGGTGCTGGAATGAGTTTAATTTTGTAAATCCCCGCCGGAAGTGCGTTACCGCGGCGTCTAGCTTAGCGGTCTATGATTAAATGCTAGTTTCTGTGTAATGATTTCAGCTCCGAGTTGCGTTTTGAAACTGTATAATGCGGCGGTACATGCGTGCACTGATGCTGTGCATGGTGTTTGCCGTGTTTTCGGGCTTGTATGTTTACAGCAGGCTCTTTTACTCGGACGTGGCCGCCAGAAGAAACGGAGCAAAGAAGATTCTCATCCCACTGCGAGCGTCTGGAGCCAGGCGAGGGGTCACGGATAAAAACGCACTCTCGTTCAATTGGTAGGATTTTCAATGTTTTAATAAATCGAAACAACGTAGTTGTGCTTCACGGGACAAGCTGTAAAACTCAGAAAGCATGCTCAGGTACTCATGTGTAATCACTCAGGCTACAGGAATGCGACTCGGTCATAGGGAAGCTCAACAAGTAAATATTTAGACATGCTGCACAGTACCTGCTTAGGTTTGCACTTTAACGTGCAGGTCTCATGTATAAAAGATATGTGTCGATATGTCAGTGATGTAGGATCTGTGTAAACCACACATTGTGTGTCCCACAGCCATATCTTTGGCAAATGAATTAAAAAATGTGCTAGTACAAAAATAACTGACGTAGCCTAAATGTGTGTTTTTATCACGCTGCTTTAAATCAACATGGTGTCCACACATGGCTGTGTTTGCTATGGTTCAGGTTTGGGCAGAGTAAAGGAAGAGAAAAGTGGGTACTTCATACTAAATGGATTAAACATCTGAATAACGTGTTGATATTTTCTGTCACAGATTTATCTGAATAATCACAATTTCTACTTGTACCCAGAAAATAATGGGGGGAAATGGCTCAGGATACGTTTTAGATAGCGTCTTTGCATATTTAATCCAGCAGAGGGCGCCAAATACTGTTGTACAGCGTAGTGGTTTAAGTATCCCAGCCTGAAGCACAATTTTTGGGGAGATTTTATTTTCTATTAAGGGGGTTAGAAAATACATTTTGAAACACGTTTTTTAGTCCAGAATTTAAAAGTTTCTTTCACATAAGACAAAGAAAGGGACAGTTCTTCACCGTAGTGACAAATGACTACTTTGGGGATTTATTCACGATTAGAATTATTGGGTGCAGTTAAATACAGGCATGGCTTAAAACAACTACAGTGTGAGTGCTCTAGAGAGATCAAGTCACACTCACCAAATCCTCCACCCTTTGCACTAAAGGAATATAATAAATACTAGCTTGCCTCCTATATGGTAAGTTTATTACTGTTATAGGACTCAGATCATCTTGCCCAAAATATCTCGAGTGTGGCTCTGCCCGAGTGTAACGCACCTCCAATTACGTCTTCTCCCTCAGGTACATCATGCGTCAGCAGGCTCAGCAGGAGGCTGCTGGTACCAGGCCTGAACCTCCCATGCACTTGGCTGTGGTGGCCTGCGGGGAGAGGCTGGAGGAGACGCTCACCATGATTAAGTCTGCTGTGCTCTTCAGCGTCAAGCGCCTCCATCTGCACATCTTTGCAGAAGATCAGCTTCACGCCGGCTTCATTGAAGCTGTGAGTGGGTAACTTTGCTTTTGAAGCGTAACAATGAAACCTAACATTGGTAGCCATTTCTGTTGAGTGCTGATGATTACGAATGCCATATTGTGCATTACTTCAGGTAGCAAAACCAGTGCATTCATATCTGTGTTCCAGTTGGAGTCGTGGCCTGGTTTTATTCGCTACAGGTTCAGCTACAGAGTCTACTCCATCAGGTTCCCCAATGAGAATGCAGCGGAGTGGAAGAAACTCTTCAAACCCTGCGCTTCACAGCGACTCTTCTTACCTGTAAGCTGTAATATTATTTTAATTCTGAAGAGTGAAGTTGAAAAATGTATTCGTAGTGATTTTTATTTTGGATTACTTCAAGTCTGTGAAGTATGCTTTTCTGCACTTACATGAGCATCACAAATATTCCGTCTTTTGTCCTTTCCCAGCTCATCTTAGAGGACGTTGACTCTATTGTGTATGTGGACTCAGACATCCTCTTCCTGCAGCCGGTGGACCTCTTGTGGAGGTTCCTGTCTGACTTTAATTCTTCTCAGCTGGCTGCTATGGCTCCAGAGCACGAGGAGCCCCGCATCGCCTGGTACAATCGCTTTGCCCGTCACCCGTTCTACGGCAGGACGGGCATCAACTCAGGGGTCATGCTCATGAATCTGACACGTATGAGGAGCATGTTCTTTAAGGTGAGGTTGTATCGGTGTATTACCTTTAGTGACCACAAGATGTCCTCCTTCTCTAGTGGATTTGCACTCAAGTCCATGAAAGTGCCAGTGCGAACCTCCCTGCACCAAAACTGTAAATATAATCGTGTTGTGTGTGTGTGTGTGCTTGTCTGTGTTGACAGAATGACATGACATCAGTGGGGCTGCGCTGGGAAGAGCTCCTGATGCCTCTACTCCAGAAATATAAACTGAACATAACATGGGGAGACCAGGACCTACTAAATATCATTTTCCACTATAACCCTGGTATGACTGCACGCATTTAGACACACACTAAGTTACTAATTCACAGCATATCGTATCTGTAAAAGTGTACAGAATACCAAGTTTGTGCCTCCTTTGTCATCTGCTTCTGTCTGCAGAGTCCTTGCTGGAGTTTCCGTGCCAGTGGAACTATCGCCCGGATCACTGCATCTATGGCAGCAACTGTGCCTCAGCTGAGGAGGATGGCATCTACATACTCCATGGAAACAGAGGAGTTTACCACGACTACAAACAGCCTACTTTCAGGGCTGTTTACGAAGCCATAAAAAAGGTCAGCATGCCATGGTGTGTTTTTGGATTATGTGAGTGTTACTGGGATATTTATGCTGCTCAGAAAAATTAAAGGAACAATCGTGGTATGGTATAAATATGTGAGTGTACCAGCATGTCAGTGAAACTTCTGGATATTGATCTGGTCAGTTAAGTAGAGGGGGTCGATTGCTCCTTTTTCATTAACACAAATCAGTTTCAACTGCTTTGTGTTAATGAAAAAGGAGCAACAATGAGACAACCATGAAAAGAAATGGTTTCACAGGTGGAGGCTGCTGATAATTTTCCTTCCTTATCCTTTCTGAATATTCTTTCACTTGTTTTGTGTTTGGCTAGTATCAGTGTCACTGCTGCTAGCTTGAGGTGATACCTAGACCCTACAGACGTTGCACAGGTATTCCAGTTCTTCCAGAAAGGCACATCAATAGGTGCCTTTGCCAGAGGGTTTGCTGTGTCTTCCAGCACTCTCTCAAGAGCATAGAGAAGATTCTAGGAGACAGGCGGTTACTCTAGGAGAGATGAACTGGGCCGTAGAAGGCCCTTAATCAATCAATCAACAGGACCAGTATCTGCTGTTTTGTGCAAGGAGGAGCGGGATAAGCACTGCTAGAGCTGCAAAATGACCTCCAGCAGCCCACTGGTGTAAATGTCTTTGACCAAACAACATGAGCCTGGTCTGTCGGTGCCGTGCCATTTGCCATAGAATACCAGGATTAGCAGGTCCACCACTGCCGACCTGTGCATTTCACAGATGAGAGCATGTTCACTCTGAACACACATGACAGACGTGAAAGGGTCTAGAAACAGAAACGGCAAAAGACAGTCGTGTGTGTGTGTGTGTGTGTGTATGGTTTTAGGGGTTTTAACAACACACAGTGATTATATACTTTTTAAATCAAAATCAAATCACTTTTATTGTCACATCACATGTGCAGGTACACTGGTACAGTACATGCGAGTGAAATTCTTGTGTGCGAGCTTCACAAGCAACAGGTGTGTAAAAATACAAAAGACAGATATTGTTAGTGGAAGACAAATGGATAAGTTTACATTCATATGACAGAATGAAAAGCAGCAAAAAGCTAATTTCAAAGTGTCCCAGCTTTAAAAAGTGATGTGTTGAACCTTTTCAACGTATTGTAGCTGCAATTTAGCGCAACGTCTGATGGAAAGCCCTTTTATAGCCCCTCTGAACCCAGAGACACACCTCGTGCCCTGATTCGTTCCCCTCCTTGATGAGATTTCAGATTGGTGTTGACCCTAAAGACTAAAAGTGCTGGTGACTTCAGATTGTCTGCATTGGAAGACACAAATCTCCACCACTGGCAGAAGGTTGGAGGAAAGCTAATTTCTCCCACGAGGATGTTTATGGGTTGCTTACCAGCAGTGTAATGATATTGACGACATGAGTGGCATTTACTTAATGAAGCCATCAACACTGGGAGCCTCATTGCTTTCCTATTGAACATAGATCAGCGTAATGCCTTATCTATACCTTATCCTTGGCCTGCAGTTAAGACTGTGGCTTTCCAGGACAGGATCAATTATGGCAGTAGACACATTAACCAGCACTGTATGTGCAGGTGGAGACACCCACTCATTCTGCACAATACTTTTATAGATTTAAGTCTGGTTTGCCAGAAGGATGCAAGAGTATGGATTAGTCTTGTGCGTTTAATAGTTCCTGAAAAAACATTTCATGCTTTGAGCTTGTTGTACAGCTACACTTCATAGTAGCAGGACAGTACCATGTGCATTTACCAAGAAATGTATGCAAGTATGTATTGTCACAGTCACTGTTGTGAAAGCAGAAGCGCAGCGTTATCCCTGCAGGGTTGTGCTGATGGACGGTGATGTCAAGGATAGACGACCCCAGTCAAGGCAGCTTTTATCAAATTTCTTATCAAAACCTCCACAGTGGAAGTGCCACACTCCCTTTTCTGGTTGAACAGCACATGATGAATGAATACTAATACAGAGCAGGTGTGCAGTCAGGTGACTTGGGGCTGAGGCACAGTGATGATCGCTAGGGAAACGGTGAGAAAAGGCAGGTTCTGACGGTGCCTTTACTTTGAAATTTCAGGATGTTATTTACAAGACAAACTGTGGCTCAGAAGGAGCAGCAAGAATGAGAGCGTACGTCATACCCTCTAAATATGAGTGAGTTTGTAGACGTAGACAATAATAACAGCAGTCACATTGTGAGATGACTGCAAGACTACTACAATAGACCAATTTTCATCTCTCACATTTTGTGCCCAGGAACCACTGGGTTATGCAACTCGTGTATATATAAGCAGCTACACAGCAGGACAAAGGCTCCTGAATGCATCATTTGTGCTAATGCTAAAACTAATGATTTACTTCTTTCCCCCTTTTTTTGGTTAATATTTTAACCAGGATCTTTATTCTAGCAGTTAATATTCCCAATAAACCGGAGACGGTGTGTGTAAGTCAATGTCCATGCTCTGCATCCACACACAAAGAAGCGAGGGTACGGCCCCTCCCCGCCCCTGCCTCCAACACAGCACATCGGCCTGTCTGTCGTAAAGCATCTCCTCCCTCCCGCCGCTGCAAAAAAAAGCTGCGCCCAGGAAGCAGCAGTTAAATTTTTACAGCTGGTGGCACTTTTAGAGTTGGAGTGTTCGCACCAGCAGCGCCCCATCAGCCGCACAAAATCAATACACCCAACTGTAAATGCAACTTTATGAGCAGCGGGTGTGTATAAGTATGCACTCATAAAAACCTCTTGCTCTTTGTGACCGAATATCAGACCCAGTAAATGAGCTGGCATAAAAAATGGTAATTCCCCATTGATTTCCTCAGAGTATTGTAAAGGGCCCTTCATTATTGGGAAGACATGAAATTCTTCCTCTAATCCCTGGCTGTTACTGGATTGTAAGCCTATAGCATAAAACTGACCCCCATCAACACCCAGCGGTTTATGTGCAAGCCTGGCTGACCAATCAGATTTGGAGTCCCTCATGATTGAAGCTGATTTAGTTTTTAATGTATCTAAGGAAACGCATCTTCTGAGCACAAATTCAGCTCAGCACACCACTTTGCTCGCTCACTTGGGAAATCTGATCAGTTCTGCTGCTTCTCGTTTCACGTTTCTGAGCCAACTGCAGAGCCATAAGGACACTAGCATACTTAAGAAACAGAAATGGGATAGTGTAAGTTATTTTGCCTGCGTGTTGGACACAAAGGTCTCCATTACATGTGAAATGCCAAATTTGATATTGAGCTTTGATTCACACAAAGAGAATGTTCTTTAGTTTTTAGTGTTTTTTATGTTCTTTAGGCTTTTGTTCAAGAGGGAGAAATTAAATGAAACATGCGTTCCTCCTCTGGCTTTCTGTATATGCAGGGAGGTTTGCGCTCCTCGCTTTATGCCTTCCATATATTGGATTGGACAGGCAGAGAGGTCATAGAATACAGAACAGACTGCAGATTGAAATATCACGCGTCTTTTCTTTGTCGTGGTCCAAGCTGAAACAGATTAAAGCTTTGGAATTGAACTCAAAGTTAAGCTGAAAACACAAAGCCAGACTTAACGAAAGGCCTGTTTTGTCGTTCCAGTACACTTTCGGCACAGACCCAGTGACGTCTTTGTTGGAGCCTTTAGAAGAGGAACTGTTAAAAACGACACACACTTATTGTGGTAAATCACACACACTCTTTACGAAGAGACTGAGGAACAGTGTGGCAAAGATCAACAGGAAAACTCGGGAGCGGTGACGAACCTGAAGGACAATGACGGGACACGGGCTTTATGGATGATGAGCTTTTGCAAGGAATTGAAGTCGTACCTGCTGATCTTGAAAGCCTAAACACCAAAAAAAATCTAATGAGTGAAACTTTGTCATCAGCTGCTTGAGTTGAGGCAGCTGGGCTAGTCTTAGACTGAGACTAATGACTGCTCAGCTCTTGTAAACCACCAAGAGTGACGCAAAAGCTCTAAAATGGACTACAATGTAGAACAGGCCAGACGGGCTTGTAACAAAGCTCTGATCTTGGCCGCAAATTGAAACAAGGACTTCGCTTTTTTTTTTCCTTTCATGAATTTTTAAAATTGAGAACAGAAGATTTTTTTTTTTTTTATTCCATATTGGAGAATTTATTTTGAACCTTGTGAGCCACAAGAGAAAATAATCTCATCAAAACTGGACAAAAAGGCTTTCTGCAGCGCTCAGTTGGAGAGGCACATGCACTGGACCACTTTTCTTTTTTTGTTCAGCTTCCAGAAACCACTCAGCAGTTATTTATGAGAAAGGACCATGGAAAAAAAAAAATGCGTACAATGTACTGAAAGCGTGTGTCAGTATACACATGATGGAAATGTGAGTTTAAAAATGGGGTGAAATAGCTGTCTAAATATATATTAGCATATAGTTGTGCTGAAATAATTCTGGTGAATGTGCAAATAAGCTGTGAGCTCTTTCCTGATGCCAAAGTATTTGTTTGTTTTAAATAGTTTTTGCACTGCTGGGTGGTTTTTTTTTTTGTTTTTTTTTATTGTTCAAATTTAAAATGTTATAACTGCGAGTGTGTATGTGAGTGTGACGGTTTTGTGACAGTAATGTGCGTCATTGTTTTGTTATGTTCAAAATAAAAATGGATAAAGATCATTTCAGCTTGCGACCACTAGAGGGCAGCAGTTTTTCATGTGCTCACTAGTGCCTGTAGAAGAAGTTTACCCTTTGATGGGGAGAATATCAAGTAAACTGCCATAAAGCAATATTAAATAACTCATCAGTCTGGAATGTAAGTTTCTTGGTATTATTTAATAGGAAGACAAATTCAAGCATCTTATGTTACGTTTAATTTTTAGCCGTATAAGGCACTTGTCAGCTCTGCCCGTCTCAGTTGAAAAAGTGATTCCAAGGCTTCTTCTGACAGATCGATGGACTTGCCAATAATCTATAAACTGGCCTTCCGAGATGCTGCACTGGCCCTGCCTCAGTATCTGAGGTGCTCATAAAGTGTAAGTGATGGCCCAATAATACAGCTCTATAGATGTCTGTCTGTTATACGGAGATGAGTTTATGCTTATTCCCATTAGGCGGGGGCATACAGTTGTCCATTTATAGCCTGAGAGGTAGTTTGATTTATTGCACCAGAGATATCCTTCATTTATCACAATATATCCTAGAGCTTATCAATTACCTTTATTGACCTGTGTGCTTAAATGCAACACGTAACAGTGCCGGGTCCCCAGAGAGACCGAGGGAGAGGGGGAAGACAATGGCTCGAACCGAGCACCATCTTGAAAAATTCAATATGTCCATCTTCCAAGGTTTCATTTTCCCGAAACTGCGTGTTTTATATCATAATAAATAACTCTGGTTTTATGTCTTTTTGTGCTCATCGCGGATGGGAAGAGAAACTATTTAAATATGTGACCTCTAGTGTTCAGAGTGGTTCGAGTGGAAGATGCAGAGGGGAAAAAAATGGGCACATCGCAAAATAATTAGATGTGTCTGTTTGCGATGGACAAAAAGAGAAATAATGGGGAGGGAGGGGTAAATCCAGGTAAGGTCGGCCATTTTTCGCTACTGTCACAGGACAAAATGTTGAAGAGGAGAGATGAGTGCACTGCAGGAGGACAGAGAAAAGGTTGATGGAGTGTGTTGGTGATGAAGGAAAAGAACGAGGCTGTCATAGCCAATACAGCAATTAGAGCACTTTGTTGCTTCAGAGCTTTATCTTTTGAAGGTTTTTTTTCTTCTTCTTTTGCTTGACAACAGAGTTGAACCTCAAAATAGTATCATCAAAAGAAAAAAAGAGAAGCAGATTCAGAGAGAAACATATTTCAGGTTTATGGGCTGTCTCATGGAAGAAACAACACACTGTTTACTAATTGCATCTCTTAACCAGCACAAAAGCACAGTATCCTACATTTCCCTAAACATCCGATGAGCTGTTGGGTTACCCTACGTGCTGGAAGTTGTACTTATGAGGATTTATAGATAGACGTTTAGATAAAGGTTCACAAGAACAGTCTGCTGTGAATTAGGCAAATTTTGCTGCTGATCTGTTTGCTATGTGTGGATGGAGGAAGAGACACTAAAGCCCATTTCAAACTAGCGCACGTTACCATGAATGAATCTGACTGCATCTAAATATGTTAATTACATGTTTGAATGAGCCGTGTAGGTCACTGTTGGCATTTACATCAGTTTCAGGACTTCACAATTAATGTCTCATTAATTGATACACACGAGATTCCAGTGATAGATGACTCTTGTGTGTCTTTGTGAGTCTCTCAACCCACCAAAATGCCATAAACAGCAATGAGGCTTGTATTATTACTAATCTGGCATTAACATGCACATCTTATCCAACTGGCAAAGTTTCTTATTTGCAGCAGCACTGTAAATTTGTAAATTTTTGGTATTGCTAGTTTAAAAGTCCCTTTCTAATAAGCATGTGTGGAAGTGGGGGATAGAACAGCTGTTTTGCACCTATGGCACTGTGGCTCTCCATCAGTGTGGGTATGTCTGAATGAGGCTTTGAGAAATGTTAATGTAAAAATAAGATAAATCTGAATGACAGACTGATGAAAAGGGCTTTAGAGTCTGCAGCTGCTGTGATATTTCGGTCTTGGACTGTAGTGATGAATGACACACCAACACTCAGAGACCTGCGCAAGGCTTCAAAAGTCTGATGTGATGTGCCTGCTCATACAGGACCACAGATTAGGAGTCACTTGTGATCAGAGTTAACCGAAGAAACAAGGACATCCAGCTTGGAGAAACATAACAATGTACACAACTGTTAATCTTCAGAAGCTTCAGAGTTTATACGTTTATTCTGGCATTTTCACTGAAAAAGAAATCACAAAAAATAAAAAGTGAATAGAGCACTTCTGAAAGTTTTTAAAATGTTCGCTGTAGGGTGAAGTGTCTTGCCCAAGGACACAACGACCGAGACTTTCCAAGCCGGGGCTCGAACCAGCAACCTTCTGATTACAAGGCGAACTCCCAACTCTTGAGCCACGATTGCCCAGCCACTAGTGTTGCTGTGATTGGCAAATCATCTATCCCATGCATCAATCCATCCATTTTCCCATCCATGCTCCATCCATCCATCTGTCCATCCATGGTCCATCTGCCCGTGCTGTATCATCCATTCGTCCGTCCGTCCGTCAAAGCATGCAGGAAGCTACATGGCATGATTCAGTAGCTTGCAGAACCAACTTTGGCAGCAGTAACTTGAATTTATTGTTTATATACAACGTTATCAGCCTCTCACATTGTTGTGGAGGAATTTTGGCCCTTTGTTTGATTGAGGTTTGCAGGCATTACTTATTCACAGCTTTCTTAAGGTCCTGCCACAGCATTTCAATCGGGATGTGGTCTGGACTTTGGGTGGACCTCTGTAGTACCTTGATTTGTTCCTCTTTTTTTGGCCATTCTGTTGTAGATTTGCTGCTGTGCTTGAGACAGTTGTCCTGTTGCATGATCCACTTTTATCAAGCGTTAGCTGTCAGACAGATGTCCTCACATTTTGTCCTCGAATACTTTGATATACACAGGAGTTCATAGTCAGATCTGTGTATTTGGTCCAGGTCCTATGCTGCAATGTAGGGTCTTGTGTTTTGATCAGATCCAACTTTGCAAATCTAAGTGCTGCCATGTTGTCTTTAGAGAAGAGGCTTTCTCCTGGCAACCCTTCTAAACCAGCCTACTTGTCCAGCCTTTTTCTCAATATACTGTCATGAAGTTGAACGTAGCTCTTGGTTTTTTGCAGTTTCTCTGAGCATTGCATTTTGGACTGCACAGAGTTCTGTTAAGACTTCTTTTTCACATGACTGTAAATACCATGAAAAATCTAGGCTATTAATAGTGACATAGTTAAATTACTTTAACTACTACTAATTTGCTGAACTACCATGTAATGTTGCTTTGATTATAAGTTCATGTGTCGTATCTTTAAGTCGTGCACAAGTTTGCGTAAATCCTTTAAAGATGAGATGAGTTTGCTTAAGTTTCTAAGTAAAGTCAACTTAATTTAATCGATAATATTAAATTAATATTAACTTAAAGTAATCATGCCTTTCTGTTGTGTTTATTAATACTCATTTGTCCATAAACACCGAAAGAAACAAAAGAAATCATCACGTTTTGGAGCATTTCTTACTGTTGAGGGTTTTGTTTTTAAGTTTTGCTCTTTTGTTATACTTATGAAATCTGGCATACAGTATATGGATACATAACGTACACATATTCAAACATGTACGCACAGCAAACAAACATAACATGCTGCTATACTATGTGCAACTCCTGCTCCCCACATTGGAGACGTATACGTGCACCGCTGGATTGCACAGCAGGGTGCCATTTAAATCTAACGGGGTTTACATAGAACTCTCGCAAGACATGAGAGAGAGAAAGAGAGCATTACTAAGCCAAGATGTTCCCCACAAGAAGCATGTCATGTCTTATGCTTATTTACGCGCGTGCAACTCCAGGGTGCGTTTGATGCCCAGTGCGATAGAGTATGACATCTCCTCTCACACTGACGCTGAATTTGTTCCACTGATAGAGAGTGAGGGGAATTTCTGCAGATTGGTTCATTTTCTTCACGGCTTATTTGCAGTGTGTGTTTGTCAGATTCGACATAGTAAATGCCACGAAGCCAAGCCAAATGATGCCTATCCAGGCCTGTGAGAGACTGTGTTGTGCTCAAGGGAGCCAGCATTTGGGATTCTCCCACCAATATTAAGTTGTCAGCCAAAAGTGATCCTACTGCTTGTTTTTGTCCTTAAAACAGTTTCTGGCTTTTATTTTTTATCCTTTCATTTTGCACTCATATCTCCGATTCTGTCTTTTCTTCTCACATGCCTAAATTCCTATCCTTAGCCGTTTTTTCGACAAGGATCCACCTTTGAAATCCTCTGCAGTTTCTCATGCCTGACTTCTTTTTTCCCGTACCCATCGGAGAGCACACAAACTGTCCAGCTGTACTCTGAATACAAATATCCGATCCGATCGAACACAGTGATTTTGAAGAATAGGCAACAGAATTCAAAGAGTTTGTTACAGGAGTTGTTCTTGAGCATTTCAAGAACAACAGCATGAGTCTACCTCAGCCTTGGGCATACGAGCTCCTTCAGTTTGTAGTCAACCACGGATGCACAAATGAGCCAAAACAAGGTTGCAACAGTAGGGCAAACAACGACCAAACCCAAGGACAATGACAGCACCTTATTGTTCTTTCGAAGCATGTGAGGTTTTTGGGATGAGCTTTCAACAAATTGGATGTTCATTGTGGATTTGAAGTGTTTCCAAAAGCCGAATTTACAAAATATAGAATCTAGAAAAGGTTTTAAAAGCAATGACAGGAAATGTCAGATATTTTGTGAAAATGCACTCACTTGCTTGGATTGTAATTAAAATGAAGCTACTGTTAGCAAATGGGTAACTTTGCTTATGAAATGTAATTTTTGTGAAATACTGCACGTACAAATAAGCTACACATTTACAGTAGAGACAGGAAATGTTAGAAATATTGTCATGAATCTCTCAGCAAAGAATAGTATTCCCCAAAATGCTGACTGTTCCTTTTAATCTGACTGCAGAAGCGTACAGGTAGAGGATTATTGCTAATAACAACTATTATAGAGCATTGTTTTTTCTGCAGTGAATGGGAGCACCGAGGTGCATATTTGTATGTATTTGAATTCACACGTGAAACACATACACCCACATACACGCAGACCCCATCTGCTCTTCCTTGACTATATATCACATATAAAACTTACAGCCAAAGCATGGAGAGGGCTCAGAGATGGAGAGGCTGACATCAGAAATGAGAGTGACCCTGCCGCTTTTATATCTCAACACACCCTGACCCTCCTCCTCTTTTCCCTGCTGCATCCCTATCTTACAACAATAGATTTCCCATTACTACTCCCTCCTTCGCTCCATCTCTCAATCATGCTCGCTACAATATTTAGCCCTGGAGGGATCCGATTCAGAATGCTTCTATGTGTGGACATACAGGTGTGGCCATTTGAATATTTTTCCTTATGGGAAGAAAAAAATTCCGGAAGCGTGCGCATGTGCACGTGCAGTACAAGCATGTGTGTGTGGTGCAAAGCCTTTATTGTACTCCATAAGCTCAGCACTTATCTTTCCTCTTCTCCTCTTTTTATCCAAGTCTCCATACACTCTCTCTTTATCTCTCACACACACACACACACACACACACACACACACACACACACACACACACACACACCAATACACTCTCTCTTTCCCCTGTGAGCTTTTCAATTAGGTAATTACAGTGGCAGTGAATAGAGCCTGCCTGGACACTGGCGCTCTATTGTAGAAGCACCTGTCCCCCCATAGACAGCAATTACCTGCCAGGCTGGAGGGGAGTTTCAGGCTATTGTCTGTGTGCACATATTTGGGTGAATGGGCAACTGTGTCTGGTTGTCGCTCCTCACTGTGTGTATATACTGTTTTTGTATCAACGCAGGTGTGTTGGCGCGCACACCTATTTCAGCTCCCGAGAGTCCATTATATGTTCTTCGAAGTGCATTTAATCATATTCAGTGACAGAGGAAGTTTTGGAAGCATATTTTAATTATGAATATGTGTATGATGTACATTTTACATTTGGGGTATTGTGACCACTGCCCCCTACAAGTAGCATGTTTAGCACATTGTTAAAACACTTTGTTAACATTTTAAGACATGTTGTGTTTTTCCCCTTTATTGGATCTCAGAGTGCTTTGATCGCGACACATAAACAGCTGCTACTTCAATTTGCGTACACCTCTGCACACAGACTGTGCTCAATTAAAGTATTTTGCTCCAATTTTATGAAACCCTACATCCAATTAAAAACATATATTGAAACTTTTTTTTATTGTTCTTTGAAAAGACTGACGATTATTTTTATGCCACAGATTAAAGGATAAAATTACAATGATCATATCTGCAGCATTGTAATTGTATTCATGTGAATGTGAGTTTCTGTAGGTCTGTACAGTCTTGATTCAGTGAGAGACTCAAGGTAGTGAAAAGAGCAAAGCTGGCCTTTTTAACATTTCTGAAGATGTTCGAGGACGCCAGATTGTGGTGGAGCTGGTGGAGAGCGGGCAGGCAGGAATTAAGCAACGAGGAGTAGGCAGGCTGAACAAAAGCTGGCACATGTGGAGTATCTGCAGCACAAAGAAAGCAGGGTTACATGGGGATCACATGTAACTAAAGGAATAAGAGTTAAGTCTAAGCCTTTCTACTGCAGGAGGTGACAGAACAAGGTGGAGAAGTGGTATATAAAAAGTGTCTTTGTGTATATTTATATATACTGCAGCGTTTGGTTGGTCCTCCGGTGTGTCAGCCAGGCACAGGTGCCACTTACTACAAGGAAAGACAGGTGGCTACTCGAGGCCACAGACCAGTGGACGTACGAAATTTAAATTACAGCAGAGGACATGTGCAAAATTTACAATAACACTTAGAAAGACCTGACTTCCCTAAAAGGATTCCACCCATAAACAGTATAAAGGTTTGATGTCACGAGGCCTGATTATTCATGACCTTGTATGTGAGGAGGACGATTTTAAATTTGTTTCTGGATGTAACAAGGAGCCAGTGAAGAGAAGCCAGAATAGGAGAAATACATCTTGTCAGTATTCGTGCTCCAGCATTTTGGATCAACTGAAGGCTTTTCAGGGAGTTTTCAGGACAGTTTGACAGTAGTTCAGCCTAAAGGTAATAAATGCATGAACTAGTTTTCCGCATCCCTCTGTCAAGTCAAGTCAAATCAGAAAACCAATTTTTCAGATCTGGAAGCTACATCAATGTTTCGACTCCGCTCACTCCAATCACTGCTACCATTCACTGTGAAAAAGACACAGTTTATGTTTGCAACTTCCACTAGCATCACATTATATCTTTTGTTTACTTTAACATTAGATCACTTAGCTAGCAGAGCAGTCTAGTGTTTTTAGCTCTGCTAGCCAAGACATGACCAATTGAAGAGCAGAATTTATTTGTTTTTTGTTTTTATGTAATGGCATGAATGCTTAATTGGAGGACTGCCCTGTGAAGTTTTTGTCTAATGCCCCGAGAGGATATCACTGTAATAAGAGATCAGTTATGCCAAAAAGAGAGGCAATCGTGGGGAAAACTAGAAGGACAAAAAAAAGTAATATTGTCATCTGGCCTTTATGGTGTGTGTGTTTTGGTTCATGCAAAGGGCTTTTTCACTCAAAATTGCACTAAGACTAATGAGACTGAATCAAAATAATAAAGTTGGGGATCTTAAAACAAAAAATCACGAGGTAAAAAAAGCACAATCACAAAGATGAATGATCATTTTCCATGGATTTTTCCTCAGTATGAGATTGCTCCTGAACAAAAAAACCAAAATCTAAAAGATTCTCTGGTGTTTTATCTCCTGCATTACCATTTCAGATCACACACTGAGCTATCACAAAGGTAGACTGACATTTCATAATAACTATAGCAGAGCTGGTGCCACATCTTGTGAAATTCTCTTGCAGTTCTTTGCATCTTGTACTAGAGGTTAGAACTTGTGTTTGGAAGACTATTAAGGTCAGCAATAAATAAATAAAAGGCCCTAAAAGATGAAAAATTAATGTGGTAAATATGATGGACAAATTAAAATTTATAAAATAAATCAACACATATACAAATGTAAACATAAATGAGTCACTTACACTCTTATAAAAGCTTTTTCAATTATTCCAGGAACTTTTGATTTGGTACCTGTTGATTTCTAAAAAGCACCCCATTTATTTACCAGATGGGAACAAAAAGCAGGGAAACAAATGAGGCATTTAAAAATTAATGTCCCCTTAAATAAAGAAATAGGCCACTTGGAAATAAGAGCTCCCTAAAATTATTACCTAATTTATTTACATCATTTACTTATTTATTTATTTCATGGAGTCATTTATTAAATTTACAGTTTAATAAATAAATATTCATTCAACAAGCTTACTCATGTTGGTTGCAATACGTTTGCATGTAAAGAATAGATGTTAAACATCCATCCATCCATCCATTCGCTTCCGCTTATCCTTTTTCAGGGTCGCGGGGGGCGCTGGAGCCTATCCCAGCTGTCATAGATGTTAAACATTTTAAGAATAAAGATGTAACAATAGAAGACAGAGACATGAAAATAACCGTATTTTCATGAATAATAAGTACATTTTTTAAGTTGCTTTATGCTCTTTTGCAGGCTGCCGTAGTGCAACTCGTAAATCAGCATGCTGCTTAACAGGCAACGGACGTATATTTGTACAAATTACGCCCTGATGGATCTTGTGCATGCGTCTGCTTTTGGCAGCTCCCTGGTGGGTTAATTTACACCTGAGTCCATTTTGTAGTGAGCACCTATCGATTTGCCTGTACAAATGTGACAGGTTGAAGGACTACTGCATATAAAACTGTTCAGTTAATACTAATTCATATCAGTTGATATAAGGACAAAAATAATGTAAATATGGTAGGAAAATGGTTAAGAGGTTAATATTTTTCATGTTATATCAATGGCTTTCATGCTATTTAAGAGAACTGCAATCTTTAAATCTCTGATCGGCTAGTAAGCCTTTTCTGGGATCAATTAGTAGTGTCTCTATTCTCCACTAGGGGGCTTTCGCGCGTTCTCACTGCAATAAACGACTGCATGAGAGATGCAAGTCATAATCACTCTGGTGATTCTTTTCCCCCTGTTTTCAGGTAAAAGTGTTTAAAGGTTGATATATTTTCAATTTGTACACTGTTAAGATATTTAAGAGGTAATCCTTCATTGGTTTGTAAGCTTTAGAAGCATTGTATTACAGTTTTGTGCACATATACGTGGCGGTTTTGAGCCTCAGTTTTGGACTGTATAATGGCCAGTAAGATAACGGCAGGAGCTAAAAACGCTGCTAATGTCAGACATTTTCTCAGGAAACCTGTTCTGGCATATATATATAGTAAGCACTTTAGTATTTTGGTTTATTATTTAGTGTTTTTCTTCCACCATGTGACATTAAGCAGTACAGAATGTGAAACGTTTCTGTTCATTTGCACTGCAATAAACGACTGCATGAGAGACGCAAGTCATAATCACTCTCGTGATTCTTTCCCCCCTGTTTTCAGGGGTGTAACACGTACGTGTAGCTCTGTTAGGACGAAGCAACGTCTTTGCTACAAATCGAAGCAAGCATGATTTGTGTGTGCACGCACACAGGATTTCACGCCATCAAACCTCTCAAGGTGGCGAAGCACATTAGTAACATCCCGTCTGTTTCCGTGCCGAAAAGGATCTATTCGGTTAATTACGGCTCTTTTCCTTTCGTTATATTATGTGATGGACTGGTTAGAGTGTGAACATTTCCATGCGGGTTTAGGCATACACCAAACACACAAGTTTAGTGACAAGACTTCCTGTGAAAACTCTAAATGTTACTGTCTCTCTCAGTCTGTTTACAGCTCTATTATTTCCCCAGGTAAAAGCAGTGATGCATGAAGATGATTTGCTGTCAAATGTGTTTCATCACTGACTGCTTTGTGCTTCCTGAACAGTGTCATTGAGTAAAATGCATAACGACTAATGGCTAAGCATCCTGGCAGGGTTCCAAGTCTCCGTAATCAAATGTGTTCAGAGTTTATCTGTGATGTTTATCAGGCTTAAATCTCCTGATGTTCCGGGTGCAGGATATGAGGCTGATGGTTGTGATCAGTCACTGATAGTATCGCAAGGAATCCTAACGAAGGAACACTGTCACAGGATATAATTAGGAAAACTCATAATTATCGACCTAAAAGACGTACTCGTGCTGTCTGAGGAGAGATGAGGAAAATAGCGCTGAAATGAAAGGTCAGTACCAACACAGTCATAACACCTAAAAACCCCACTCCTCCACTTTAAGATAGACCTCTGTTTATTCCAAAACTGCATTCACATATAAAATGCTTCAAATATACTATAGGGAAGTGAAAATATAAGACATGATTGATTTTAAAGGATGTAATTTACAGTTTGCAAAAGCAGAATTAGCATTTAGAGAAACAAAAGAACTCACTTACAATAAATGACTGTAAACTCCTTGTCAAGTCAAATTTTGTCAGTTTCCTCTGAGGCATTGGTGAAAACGGAATAAAATATATTACTCTGGGAGGCTAGAGCCAAGCTAGCACTCTGTAGGAATTTCATTAGTTTTGTTGGTATTAGTCATTATCCTGATTAAAAATAAATGAATACCGTCAAATCTTTACCGAATTTTGAGGTAGTACATTCAGTAGGCAAATTGGGAAATATTATAACCATTAATTTAAAATAATTAATTACTTAGAGGATGGCACCATGGAGAGCGTGGAGATTCCATGTTCTCGTTGTGTCTGCGTGGGTTCGGAATACCTGCTGAATTTTCCTCCCACAGTCTAAACACATGCATGGGGTTAGGTTAACCAATGATTATAATTCGAGTGTAAATCTGAATGTGAATGGTTGTCTGTCTCTGTGTGTTAGCTCTGTGATAGATTAGCGACCTGTCCAAGGTCTAAGATGGGCTCCGTCCCCCCACAACCCTGAACTGGAAAAGCGTAAGAAATTGGACAAATAGATATGACTCTGAAGGAACTTAATGCAATGTACACAGAGGGGATTACCCAACTGCAGCACACATGGAGAAAGACTAAAGTCCAAAATCCAGTGATTTAATCAAAAACAGGAACTGGTCAAACACGGAAAGGCAAAGAATCAGGGCAAACAACCCAGGTGGGGAGAAGGAGAGAAGTCCATTAAACAGTTTAAAAAGGCTATGCATGAAAAGACTGAATGAGAATGTTTGGACTACGTCCACATGTACACCAGAATTTTCTAAGACAGAGATATAATGCTTTTTTTTTTTTTTTTTAAGTCTCCACATAAAAAAACAAGATAAAAATCACGTCTTCTGGCGTGGCATGTCATAACCTGACAACACGGGACGAGGGATGAACACACAGCTAACGTGGAGGACAAAAACGTGGAGGGAAAAACACTGGGCTTAAATACAAACTGGTGTGATTAGGGAATGTGAGACAAGAGGAAGACACGGTTGGGACAGTGCAGGCATGATGAGGCACAGGGAAGCAACACTGAAACCATAACCCAAGGACTAAGAATGTAACATAAGCAAAAGATCACAAGTCATAATAATAGGCGGAACTATCAGTTCAATAATGAACCCATGGTACTGGGTCATGGACCCCGTACCGTGACAATTGGAGGCTGTATGTACTTTGGATTCTGTGTGGATTCCAAAATAACTTTAAACTTGTGCATCCAATTGTTGTTCTTACAGTCATCAAAGATGTGTGCTGTACATTTATTCCACTCGGGGAAAAAGAGCTTTTCAAGGAAATCAGAAAAGGCCCCAAATTACATGAAATTCATGCCTGTGAAGAATGCATGTAAATGTCTGACAACAACTGTATTATTCTATAATATGTATTATCAAAATGTTATCTAAATTCTTGACTAATATCTATTAATAAAAAAGGAACTACTGCCTAGTCGATTAACCTGTTTTTGAATGGTTTTTGAGTGTTCCTCTTGAGACTTTAATGTCTCTTTTACCGAGCTCTGAACAAGCAGCAATGAGGCAGGCAAAAACCCAGCCTGTGGATCCTCCTGCTGAGACGAATATACATTAAAGGCTTTTCAGCTTCTCAGACAGGCCTTACTTTGGTCTGGGAATACACAGAGCTCTAGCCACTGACAGCTTATGTAAGCAGCAGAACCCTGGCTGTCGCTCAGATCGCCGCCACTTTGAGGAGAGAAACAGCTCCCGCTGTTGAGAGCACAGATGGGGAGACACACTCGGAGAGAGGCAAGGGTAACAAAGCAAAATAAACACTGACACGTGGGTTTTGAGAGAGGAACGTCTCAATTGAAGAGGAATGGTGGAGAGTTCTCAGGCATCTTAAACACAAAGCAACAGTCACACTGCAGTCAAGGTCATGCACAGTGTGATAGCTTCCGAATCTTTATGTGCTGCTCCTTTGATGGTGAAACTGAAGTGAAATCAATGCCCTCATTGATGCTTTCGCTGTCCGAGGGAAGGATTCCACATTGTACCGACCCATTCATTAAGAGGTTAATGACTCGAAATGTGAAATTAATTTTACATCCAACGGAAGACTCCCCGCAAGTGTCACAGGGATAGACTGAGCTCAGCTATCAGCCTAATGTTCTTCAAGATGAATGGACCCCTCCCTTTTTCAGAGGGCTCCATTTCTCCCATACCCATCACAGATATGGGCTGCTGCTTTTTCCACAGCCAGACTGAATTTATAGTTTAATTAACACTTTGGTAGCAAAAAGATTCTCTCGCAGTACAGCTTGCCCGAGATGTGTTTAGATATGGTGAACTAGAAATGAAAAAGCAGAGGTTTTATCTCAGAGATTATTATATTAAATAAAAGAGAAGCACACAGTAGCTCATGGAAGACTTACTGTCACGAAACTTTAAAAAAAAAAAAAAAAGACCCTCTAGTTCTTTGTTCACACGGGAGCAATAAAAGCAGATGGCAACTAAAATGATCCATGAATGCACTATGAGGACAGTTTCTCATCATAATTTACCTCCAGCTCGTCGCATAAAAGTTGTGTTTGCAAAATGGTTAATTCCACTTTGATTCAGTGCCACTGTAAAAAGACACACTTTGTGGAAGTGAACACTATTTCAGCTGTCAGGCTGTTATATTGGCCGGCGGTGATTAAAGCTTTAAATTTTGATTGTGGGTTATTTGTGCTCAATATTGTGATTAATCTGTCATTGCAGGGCAAGGTTATTTCCTTGAAATGACACAGGCTGCTTTTCATTAGCTGACGTGTTTTCATGGCCTAATGATATTACGCTGGCAAATGAGATAAAACAAACTTGAGATGAGTCATTACTTATAAAGTAAATAATTATTAGTTAGTACTTAATATGCACCATACATTAGAATTATAAAAAAAACTTTAAAAGTAGGGTTTAAAAAAAGAATGTTGATGCAATGTGTTACTGTAATCATGCTGCATTTTTCTATAGTGATGTAGCGCATTAAATTAACCTTATAGTTGCATTTATATCACTTGTGTTACAAAGCCTTTGCAATTATCTGCACAGTGGTTCATTTAAAATTAGCTGCACAATGCTTCAGTTCCAAGCAGGTAGGAGGAAAATGGTGAAGCACTCTACAACGTTTGAAGAGTGAAGGTTTGAATATTACTTTTATTTTTATTGCACAAAAACTACAAGAACATGACTGCAAAGTGAAAACTGCACCCAGGATAGACACAGCTGTGAAAACACGAACATCTACTCTTGTCTTTGCAAGCATCCACTAAGAAAACATGCTAATACAAAGCTAGTAGCTTTCAGAACCAGAGTGATGTTGGCACAGAGTGAATGTTGACTTCAGCTAAGCAGCAGGAGTTTGGTCTTCAGCAGATAACAAATGCAGTGGGGAGCAGCCAGAGTTGTAGCATTGTAACCTTCATTTCTGCCCTGTTTCTGTAGTAAACTTTGTATGGTGATCACTGTAAAATGCCCTTTAGCCTGGTATTCAAGTCTGCTGGCAGCTTTGTGTTAATAGTTAAACACTAAAAGAAAAACTGTGTATATATGTGTGTTAAGTGGGTTAGGATTTCTGCCAATGTAGTAGACTGTGTCCACTACATTGTCTCATGTCTCAAGGCAAAGGACAAAAGGCTGAAAAGTAGGTTGTAGTAAGTGGAAAAAGCTGGAGGAGCATTTTGCAACTGATTAGGTTAATTGGCAATTGCGCAGTAAGATGATTGGATATAAAAATTTTCACTGAAGAGAAGTTGGGCATTGGTTCACCAATCTGCAAAACACTATCTGCAAATTTCTGAATAATGTTCGTCAGTGTAAAATTGTGAAGGCTATGATGTCATCGTCTGCAGTACATAATATCATCAAAAGATTCAGAGAATCGGGAGAAATCTCTGTTTGCAAGGGATAAAACCATAAATCAATACTGGATGTACATAGGGGCTTCTCAGTCATCTTGGCATTAAAAACAGATTTGATTCTTTCATGGAAATCATTGCATGTGAACTCAGATCACCGTGCCGTCCACAAATGCAGGTTAAGCACTTCGTTCAATAGCCTGATTGTCTAGGGGAGTGTCAGTGTCTGTGGAATAGATAGCTTACACAAACCACACACTGCATCTGTTACAACAGCAAGTTTTTGTGGTAGAAGATTCCAGATGCTGAACTGGTCATTTAAGAGCCCTTTTGATCATCTTCATTAGCAGATGGATGTTACTCATTTGTATATGCACATAGAAGAAAGGGTATACACAGTATGTGAAGTGCACCTGCTATGCTTTTCTATATTTTATGTAATAATCTTGGTGACTAACGAGAACTATTACATCGAGCTGGAAATTACAGTAACGTGTCCATTTTAAATATGTCAGGTTCAAATTTTCAGCAGCTAAACTTTTGTGTTTACTTTCCACAGCCTTTATTGTGCCTTTATTTCAATTCCACCCTGCATGTTGTCACAACAGTGTTTAGAAACTGACCCACATGCTTTGAGTCTACTGAAGACAAAGAAGAAATAGAGATTTACAGCTCTGCAGAGGAATGATTACATCTTCTGATTGCGCCAAGTCTGAGCTCTCAAGGGAGAGACTCTCCAAAACAAAGAAAGATTAATAATGAAATGATGAGACATGGCCTATCAGATGATGATGATGCTCAGGGAGGGGAAGTTATGATTTAAAGATATGGACAAGCTAAGACTTAATCACTTTATCTGATTGGTATTTCAAGCCATGAATCTCAATTAGCAAGCATTAGGATCTTTTTGGCAGATATACATAGTCCATTTCCATGATTGGATGCTGCTTGTCTATTATCCAGAATTACTGAGCCGCAAAGATGGAAATATTGTGAAAAACAACAAGAGGAAATATGAGATATGAGCCAGAAGATGTCAAATAGCTATTTTGCATTGCATTTCAGTCTTATTTGAGTCAAATCAAACAGTGCTAAGAGTGAAAAGTTAGCCTTCTTAGGCAAACAGACTGAATTTACACTACAAAGCATTTTTTGTACCTTTTTTTTCTTAGATGCTGCTGTTTGTGCTGCCTTTTCTTGTCTTATAATTAATGATTTCCTATGTTTGATGCTTTGTCTATGTTCCTTTGTCCCTCCATGCATGCCACTGTGCAGTGTATCCTCTTGTCATTGTCTGCCTTAATTACGGCTGAATGGGAGAAAATGGGCCTTTAATTGGTGGGTCTTTCTCTCAGCCAGCAGATCATTCCTTGCCACAGGTCCCCAAAATGGCTGTCTTTGTACCTGCTTCCACTATACCTCAGTTATTAGCAAACCGAACGGTCGTCCTGGTTACCAGCTGATAAGCAGCGAGGCCGATTCAGTTAGTTTGTTATCTTATCAGTTGGAAGGTAAAATGAAAGATGGAGGCGAAGTCGCATAATTAAGCACTTTGATGTATTGTCCCTTTGAAGGTATAAAAATCAGCAAAACCATTAACTGGCATACTTCAGTGCTGAGAGCCAGAATTAAAATATCCTTTTTTTTTGTTTAATTCCTGTATTTTTGTAACCTTTTCTTTTAAATTATTCAGATTTTGATCTCCCGTTTTTGCTCTGTAGGTGCGCAGAAATCCAGGCGCCCTTTCCAGCATCACCTGGGGTAATTCTGTGGGAATGCTAATCTGCGATTCAGTTTGATAATATGTGTATGAAATATTCACACATTTCTCTCTCTGAACATTGATTGTAGCGTCCTATAGCTGTTTGTGGCTACATGTGTCTGATATTGGCAGAGGCTCGTGGGGAGGTGTGTGTGTGTGTGCGTGTGTGTGTGGATGACATGGGGGGAATGACTCAGATGAGTATCCTACTTGACAGTTGCTCGCTGCCATCCGATGCCTCTCACCTGAGGCACAGGCACTGACATCCTTCAAAACCATCTGCCTGTCTTTCGCTGCTAATTGATTTGTCCTTGGATGGAGGCATCTGGGAATGCTTTGGGGAGAATATGTATTTTGACAGATTCTGTGCACAAAAGTGTGTGCCATACGCAAAAAAAAGGGCGGGGCCTCAACTAGAAGACGCTTTCATTGCCTCGGGGTGAATTAGTCGCCTTTGTGATGCGTTGAGTTGTTTAAACAAAGCTGCGGGGAGCTTAATGGGGAGGCATCGAAGCAATTTTGAACCAGCAATCTGGTTTGTTTTTGTTCGCCTTCAAAATGCATTGAAATCTGCTGTTCTTGATGGCACTTCCCGCTTTCTCTCTGTTTGGTCCTTCACTAAACCAGCACTCTTCACACTTTTTGAGGATTCATGCCAAAATCTTAGAAAAAATAAAGAAAACTACAGCAAGAGGAAATGGCCTTGACTTTTTAGCACAGCTTTGGAAACAGCTACCATCATCAGAAGTCAAATGCCTGAAGCACTGGAATGAATATGTTGTGTTTTCTGACACCACAGTATGATTTCTTTCCCGCCAGCAAGAAAATGAAGGCAATAATGAATGCAGGAAGTGTGGAATTATTCAAAAATAAAAAAAAGGCTGCAAGACACAAGCCGAATAGCCTTTTAGTTTGACTTCAGTCCTCACAAGGGATTGCGCCGGAATCGAATCTCTTATTTTTGCATAATTGCAGTGAAAATCTTGTCTCATCCAGAAGAATTCTGCACTTGTTTTCATCTGGCCAAAAAAATGTCTAAGCAATGGAAGTTATCCTCAGCGGGATGTGCACTCGAAAGTTACTACATAGTATAACGCACAGCCAGAAGATGAAGTAGATGGTTTTGATAGTCACGGATCACCTGTGTGGGAAATATTTAGTTATCCATCATTGTCAAAACACACCAAACACACTGAGGATATGAAATATTTATCAGTTTAGAGTCCCGGTTCAGCGTACTGTTATATAAGGTATCAAGTAGAAGCTGTCTGGGTATATCAGATATTTCTCCACATGTAACCCAGAAAAAGCAGCTTCTGTTGCAGCTTTCCATCTAATTAGCATGTAGCTTCCAGTATGTGAGACTTGCACTCCTCTTCCTCTCCATTCCTACAATGTGCAAGTGAGCACAGACTCGAACTGCCCACCAGTAATTGGCTTGGCTCTGAGGATCTATTCCCTCGTGTTTACATCGAGCAAGAAGAGCAACTAATGTATTGGTGTCAGAAAAGGTTAAACATCTACGCCGGTGTTAAAGTATAATTAAGCTCTTCCCCTGACATGAAAAATGAAGAGAAACACTGAATATAATATATATATTGCAAAAAAATTATAGTATAAAACACATTTTAACATTCCACATCCCCATTCCTTTTATATAATGGTCATGCAGTAATAGATACAAATGTATAGATATACAACAACAAATATCCCTAGATGGTAGCACATCAGCACCCCTTATAGGAGCCAAGGTCTACGATGTAGCATAAATGTCCCCTGGCTATTTGGAGGCAAGGCACAGCAATATAAAAATGCAGGTTCAGTTATTCGATTTTACCTAACTGCTCTAATCAAATAACATGAACGTCTATTGGGGTGTGTTTTAATTCCTGCGAGGCCATGGGTTACAGAAGTGACGATTAACCATTAGCATTTAGATTGTTTACAACACACTATATAGACAAATGGGCCTTCAATTAACACACAGAGGACCCGGAGTTAGAAGGGGGAGGGTTAACTATGTGTTTGTGTGTATTTATGTACAATTGGGTGTTTGTGTCTGTTAAGCTGAGCTACTTTTAATAGCCATATACATGCATACATCTGTCCCCCATAGTTTTCCTCAGGTCCTTTCCCTATCTGTGGTGAAGAATTGTAGAATTTGTTGTATTAGTTCAGCTGTATTTTATTGCTTATTAGCAGGCTTGAACACCCTGAGGGGGCCATGGAGGTAAATATAAGTGAGATTTAAGAAGGGTTCATCTGGTGAATGGTTGGATTACATGATTACAAAGAGCCCTGCAGGGAAAGCGTTGGCGTTAGTAGAGACAAGAAGCCAGTGAAAGGAAAAACGTAAGTAATCAGCAGAGGACAGAAATTAGGGTGCATTCAATATGTGATGCAAATGGATTTCTTTTCGGTGGGTAAAAGCAAATATTGACAACTTAAATAAGTTCATATGTCAAATTTGCTAGCTATCTGTTTTCCGTTTACACATCCAGAAGCGACAGAACAGAATTAGCATTTCTTATATCCCTTGAGTGGGTTTCCAATTTCTGGGGCTGCAAGAGAGCATCTAAAGTTTATAAAAACTTCAGCACTAGTAAAACCAAAACAATGGAAGACGACAAAATACTCTACAGAAGTAATGGCAGCTGAAGGGGCCAGAGTGAAATGTCCCTATACTCTATAGCAGTGGTCCCCAACCCCCGGGCCTCGGACCGGTACCGGTCCGTGAGTCGTTTGGTACCGGGCCGCGAGAGTTGAGGCTCAGGTGTGAAATGTATGGTTTTCAGGGTTTTTTATCGGTTTTCAGCGTTATTTTGTTATTGTTTTTATTGTTAACTCTGTTTTCCTGGGTCTTTTCACGTGTGTTGTGAATAAATCTTCTTTTTTTCGGTACCAGTACTAGTTTTATTTTCTTGTATTTATCCGCGACACCTTAAAGGCCGGTCCGTGAAAATATTGTCGGGCATAAACCGGTCCGTGGTGCAAAAAAGGTTGGGGACCGCTGCTGTATAGTGCTACTACATTCTTGCTAGGGTATTTATTACTGCAGTCAGTGTAACCCTTATGAACTTATGAATATAAACCCTGTCTACTGCAATATTGTAATATATTTTTTAAGTTGTCTGAATTAAATTGCCTTTCCACTTGACCAGCTGTGTCATTTAACTTAATAATGTCCACACAAAATGATGTTAATTAAAGAAAGAATTAAGTATTCCCCTACAGTGGATACCTAAGAAAACAGTATACTTTCATGACAATTATTTCTGCTTCCTAAAGTGAGTCGTTTTCTTTTATCCATTGCTCAAAATCTCTGGACAGGGATTATTTCATTTACCTAAATCATCAGTGGACCTTTGGGGTCACTAAACATGAGGTTCTAACTGTGAATGATGCAATGAATGATGGTCAGGGTTCATCTTTCTACACTAGAATGTGGCTGTTCCTCTCTATGGTTCCATTATAGCTGCTGCTCCATTACTTGCAAAGTTCAAAAATAATGCACATAACATTTCTTCAGTGATGTCCTTCAAGACTTTCTAACAACAGGACGTTGCAGACAGCAGCTCCAGATCATTATTGCAATTCAAGCTAACTCAGAACTGTGTAGGAAACTCTGATGTAGATGACCAGGCGTTTGAGACTTATTACAATATTTTGATTTTTTTGTGAGGAGTCTGTGAAATCTGAATCCTTTTTATTTCTCTGTTATTTTGCAATAATTTAGTTAGGAGTCAAGTTGATGTTGAAAAAACTGTGGTATAATAAAAGGTAAAGCAGAATGGGGTCTGGATCACCATCCCGCCTCCACAATTTACATGTTATGGGATCACACAAGTCGTTTAACTCAGTATATTTTAGGCAACTATGGCAGTGCACAGCAACTAACCTGGGATTTTCAGAAGATGGTCAGGCTTTGTCTTATGTTTAAAAAAACTGTAAATGCTCCTCCAGCTGTAAAATTCACTATTGACAGTGCAACAATTGTTCAGGAACACATCTAAGAAGTAGAGATGGCACGATACCACTTTTTTATGACCGATACCGATATCATAAATTTGGATATCTGCTGATACCGATATGAATCTGATATAGTGTGTTTTTTAATCAATAAAACTGTTTTTTTAATATCTTGCTGCTTTTTTTTTTTTTTTTTTATCAATCTAATAAACTTAAACCTACTCCATCCTCCCTATTCTGGTATTTTAAAGAGTAAGCAACCTAACTAATAGGGTTCTAAAACTCCCAGCAAAAAAAAAAAAAAAAAAAAAAAAAGGGAACCACCCTCCACCTCATGATGCTTAATTGACGTAATCAACTTTAATTTGATGCAGTGTGAAAAAAATGCACAGAAATCAATTATTTTTCAAGAATAATTAAATAGATTCAACATCTTTCTTCAACAGAATTGCAGACTGCACAGATGGTATCTTCCCAAAGGAAAAGGTACTATAGCTTACTAGGGTATATTAGACTTAATAGTTACTATATACAGTAATGGACTTCTATACATTTTACATCAGATTAAAACTTTGGGTGTAAGATTCGGAAAATTATTTATTAAAAGCTAGACATTTTAAATGAGAATAAGAAAGAAAAGTATGTCTTTGTGCCCCCCTTTCCCTGTTAATGCCCTATCGGCCCCCCTGGCTAAACTTTGCTTGATCCGCCCCTGCACAGTTACCAGCCGTCAGCTGCGTAGAAAAAGATCCTGGTGTAGAAAGTAATATTAAATAAATTCTAACAACAGCTTATCAAGCTTAAACGTGTTGCTGTTGTTCAGCCTCTGCTTATTACCGATACGTAATATCGGATCAGTCCATCTCTACTAAGAACACAGCAAAAAAGCCCAGTGTTTATCTGGCCTCCCAACTACACAGTGTGCAATCTAATCAAGCATACAGAACCCAGCCCAAATCCAGTGAGGTCCCATCCAATAATCCATCTGCCAATGTCAAGGTCCCAGAACCTAAAGAGTGCCCAAAGCGTCAAACTTGCTCTACAGGCTTTGCTTTTTCACGTTTAATGATATTGTAGAATATTTGGATCACAAGTTTGGTATGCATTGCCTAGCCTGGGGGGAATTTTGTAGACATCAGAGTCTACTTTTTATTTGCCCCACTCTTTATCAAATGACAATTATTTATGAGGCTGTTACACTGTCTGATAATAGGAAGGTCTGCTGCAGGGTCTGCAGCTGACTGGTGAAAGATCTCCTTATAATAGTGACTCAATCGATCAGTGTGTGAAACAAACATACATTAATGTCAGAAGGAGAGACAAATGTAACATGTACAGAGTTTGTCTTTATTGACCAGTTGTTCAGTTGATATTTAATGAGCAATGCTGTGGAAAAACATATAATTAGCATGATCCCAAAGCATATACTTCTGTCATGATTTACAACAACCTACTTTTGGTTTCCACCAGTTTTTATTGATATTCTTCAGTGTTTCTCATTTTTTCTTTCTATTTCCTCACTCTCCTTGCTTAGATGCATCTTTTATTGATACCCATCCTTCAGAACTCTATTTCCTTTGCTTCTAAAGTGTGAAGGTGTTCTTTATGTGATGAAAACTTAGATCCTGTTTTCAGCCTTCAGCTAGTTTTGGACTAAATAAGTAATATGCAGTCAGAAGATAGAGACAGAGGGCCAGCAAAATACACCAAGCCTGTCAGTATCCAGTGTAACATCTTATTTAGATAATCTACAGTGAATATCCTTTAAGTTATTCATGTAGGATTCAGGATGCTTGAGGGCAGTTTCACAGAGGAGATTGTAATGTAGAGATATTAATTCTTGATTGATTGAATGAAAGAATAATGGAAAGAACCCACATCATTTTTCACCGTTGGTAATCTTGAATCTTATCTTCTTGATTTTTTTACAGTTTTGCTTTGAATTGAAATTTCCACTACTTTCAGAACTGGCATGATTTTTGGTGGAGACATTTACTTACTTTACACCTTGAACCATCATCAGGTCAAAGTCTTCCTTTGGCTAATGACTAAATACATGCAAAACCTTAATTCCAGCAGCCTTAGCTTATGTTTAAAGCTTCTTTTATTTTGCATGCAAACATTATTATATTTATCAAATCACCACTATGCTAAGTGTGCTACATTGGAAAAGTGGCATTATCTGAAGTGAAAAGAAAGCTGTCACTGGAAACAGTAATGCACACAATGGAAAGTAAGAGCTTAAAGTTAAAACCCTGTTTTTTTTCTCAACTAAGCAGAGAAATTACAGTCACAGAATGAAGCAGGGGGGCTTTGGTTTGGTTATAGAAAGTTGCAGAAGAAGTAGGACATGGGGGAGCGTGTTTCTAGAAGTCCGGTTATCCAACAAGAAGTTCAGCTTAGAATAGATATATTAACTGTGTCGGTTTAGTGGTTTTTGATGTAGGATGCAATAAAAAAAACATTGTATGGTCTTTAAATTAGGTAAATACAACCTCAGATGGAAAACACCTGTACTGTATTATTATTTATTCAACAAAAAAAAGTGAAAATGCAGAAGCAATGTGTGAAAAACTGGGTACACACCATTATTCAGTACCTTGTAGAACTTCTTTTAGAAGTAATTGTTTTCTTTGTGACATTATCAGTCTTTGACATCGCTATGGAGGCATTTTGGTCCACTTTACTTCACGTTGCTTCAGTTCATAGAGATTTGTGGGCATTTAGCTCTCTTAATCCAATACAGAGCCCCGCAAGGCACATGGGAGAAAAAAAATTAAGATGAACTTTTGCGAGATCTCGCAAAACTAACTCGGGATCTTGCAAAACTTTTTCGAGATCTCGCATTTGAAGGCCGAGTCGGTGTATGCTTTGTAACCCAACCTATCCCAGAATTCATAGCGCAGCCCAGCCAATTCGTTTCCAACAATGGCGGCAGCTACTTAGTTTTAATATTACTCTTTCTGGGTCACAAAATAAACTTTTAAGATGTTTTGAGGCGTGAATGTAGCTGTGTAAACGTCAAATATCTGCTCGGTTTATCAGGACATCACATATTTGCAAAAGTGCTCCGACGTTTTCGGAGACGTCTGTTACCCACTATCTCGAAGCTAATGGGAGGTCGAGGCCCACTACAGCCGGGGGGAATGCCGCACTCCCGGCACATCGTGTCTCGACCTCCCGGTCGGCTTCGAGCTGGCAGCCTCCGAAGAATGCGGCCAAAACTTCAGCTTTATTTAATTTTTTCTCCAATGTCTCCTGCGGGGCTCCATAATCCAACACCACAGCATTTGAGTGAGATTGTTGCCTGGCCTTTGAATGGGTCTGCAGCACACTTTGATTCATGTGTTTCTCAGCAGTTCTGTTGTAGATTTGCTGGTTTGCTTGGAATTGTTGTCCTATTGCATGACCCAGTTTCAGCTAACTTTACAGTTGGACAGATAGTGATAAATTGAAGTCCAGCATACTTTGTCGTATCAGAGGATTTTGTGGTTAACTCATTGACTGAAATATCATAGGATTTTTTTGCAGTGTCTCTGTGAATTGCACTGTCTGACCTTGAGTGAATTTGCTGTCTTTGCTTGTATTTTATTTGGGGTTTTTAATGGTTTAGGCTGTAATTTTTAATTCCAGGCAACATGGTTAACAGCAGCAAGAAGCACCATTAAGTCACTGCGAGGCTAAATTGAACCTTTGTGGATGCTGATTTTATTAAAGCAAACGGGAATGGTGGATAACATTATATTGGAATTAGTGAAGCAATAGTGATAGAAAGAGTTATATGTGAGCCTGAGCCCTACTTGACCCTCCCTTGCACACCACCTCAGGAGTGAAATGGTAAATAAAGTGAAACCACGCCCATAGTGCCAGCTGACATGGCAATAAATCCACTCAAAACTTTAAACAAAGAAACAAACTAATAGTACTCAAAAGTATATAGTTTCACCCCCACACACAGGATGAATGAATGGGAAATCTCTGATACCCAGTATGATACTGTAATATCACAGGACATATGAAGATAGCATAAAATATATTTTTTTGTATAAACATACCATTTGATCAAGCAAAAAGCAAACTCATACTAAACAGCTTTTTATTGCCTTTATGCAAATTCACTCTGTTCAATGGAGACTCATATAATGTAGCTTTAAAACAGGCTTTAACCAAAAATCAGCATAGCCCCCGCCCACCCTGTGCTTTAACTAGAACATCACAGGGAAGTTTCTCATAAACCTAGATCAATTACTTTGAGTGGGACTTGTCTCATTTCCTGTGTTCATTTTCCACAGCTTCACAGGGACTGTCGAACAAGAGGGCACCATCTGTGCACCTTTGCCCAAACAAAAAAAGAAAAAGAAAAAGATGAAGAAGAAAAACATGTTCTCTTCGTGTTTGAGATAATCTCATGGAGGCTCTTGTTCTATTGGAAATCCTCTTGCCACAGAAATCAATTTACTTTCGTCAGGTTTAATGACACTTGGTTAGGACCCCCATTTTCACGAAGGCTGTTCAGGGAGCTATTTGTCCAGAATGAAGTAACTTGGAAAAACACTTCAGTAGCTCATCCAGTGATGCATATGGTCAATAGACTTAGCTGAAAGGATCAAAAGAAATGCACACAACAGTTATTACTGGGCATGACAGAGAAGGACATTAATGGGCATCCTCCCATTAGGCCAAATTTGTAGAACATCTGGGTATCTCATTGTTTAAGCCTGCAAAAGCTTTTTGGTATACACTCCAGTTTCATTCTAACAAATGAGTTGCCAACTTTTTCAGCTCTCTTACTATTTCCATGAACTCTACAACCTAGCAAAACAGCTAGATAAATGTAACCAGCTATTAAAACACAAGAACATAATGCTAACACTGTTCTACAATTTAAATCATCTTATTTATTGCAGGTTGGTAGCCAAGAGGCTTACATTGCTTATTACACAAAATTGTAAAATAACTAGAAACACTGAGTGATGTAACTATAGGTCAATGTTAGACTTTGGTTGTTTATATATACATTGACTGCACAGTTCGTTAGGTGTACCTGCCGCTCGTTAATGCAAATATGTAGTCAGTGACTCACACGGCAGCAACTCAGTGTATTTAGGCCCATAGACACAGTCAAGACAAGACAATAAACATCAGAATGGGGAAGAAAGGTGAGTTAAGTGACTCTGAACGTGGTTGTTGGTGCCAGACAGACTGATCTGAATATTTTAGAAACTGCTGATCAACTATCTCTAGGAAAACAGGAAAAATAAAAACAAATATCCAGCGTGTGGCAGTTTTCTGGTCAAAACTGGACTTGATGTCAGAGAAGGCTGGTTAAAATGCTTTGAGCTGATAGAAAGGCAACAGCAACAAATAGCCACTTGTTGCAGAAGAGCATCTCTGAACACAAAATATCTCAAACCTTGAAGTAAGTGTGCTACATCAGCAGAAAATCACATAAGGTGCTACTCCTGACAGCTATGAAGCAAAAATCTATAATTTACACAGGTTCTCCAAAATTGAACAACTGACGGCTGGAAAAAACTTTTCTTGGTTGGTTTTGTGGCTAATAGTGGTTTAATGCTGTGGGAAATATTTTTGGCACACTTCAACAAGGTCCCTTAGTACAAACTGAGCATCATTTAAATGCCACAGCCTACCTGAATTTTGCGGCTGACCATGTCCATCCCTTTGTGACCATAGTGTACCCGTCTTCTGATGGCTGCTTCCAGCCATTCTTGAACATGACAATGGTTTCACTGCACTCAGATGGCATCCTTAGTCAACAGATCTAAATCCAATAGAGCCCATTTGGGATGTGGTTAAACAAAACATTCACATCATGGATGTGCAGCTGACAAACCTGCTGCATGCACATAATGCTATCATGGCAATATATCCAAAACCTCTGAGGAATGTTTTCACCACCTTGTTGAATCTATGTTACAAAGAATTTTGAACATAAAAGGGGGTCCAAGCCAGTACTAGCATGGTGTACCTGGAAAAAACTATCAGGTGAGTTTATACTGTAATAATTAGTGAATGTCATATATAGTGAGTCATATATCATTAAACAGTATGAAGAAATTGTTGCTATACCTGAAGTCATCATTTGAAAACAGGGCGTTTCATGTATGAAGTGCCTTGAATGCTCGAATATCCCCTTGATCGATAGGCTGGATGGATAAGCAATGTTGTGTTCGGGAGAGTAAGAGTTCAATTTGTATGCCTTCGAACAACAGGTCAGTTTTATTTCAATTTAATATACTTATAATATATGTTTTAATTAATGTGTTACATGTGTATTTTTGTTGTTATTAATTTTTTTAGGCTCGAAAGTGCTTATTTTACTGCAAAAATAATTAAAATATAAAAAAATTTAAATACTACTAATAAAAAAATATAGGCTGCAAAAACTTGCAGTATAATGAACTTCCTGTGATATAAATGTACAGATAAATCTGCGATGTAGTGAGTAAAGTATTTAAGTTTAAAAGCATAAAAAACTGTTGCTACAGAAGCTCATCCAAGATCTTGGATTGACAGCAATGACTGGTCTGATGTTTGTGGAAGTAATTGTGTCCCTTACCACAGTTGACAATGTAATTGGCTGGCTGGCTCTGTGTAAAGCTCAGCATGTTGCAGTGTTGCTCCACAGGATAAAGCAGCTACACTTTAAGTAGCCAGCTCTGCAGGCACAGAGACCATATATCCATTATAATTAAAGGGAATGTGAAGGATCAAATCAGCTGGCAGTCCAAAACAGAAAGTCCCACTTCACATATGAATAGCTGTGGTCAAGTGACCCAAAGATGCTGAATATTTCTGACCTTCGTGTAAAGATAATGGTTCAGTTTCCAACATTATGAAAGGATGAGATTTGTGAATTAGTATCGTTAATTAGCACAAGAGTAATTCTATGTATAGCTTATTACACCATTTAAAAAGTTTTTGGTAAAAAAGGTGTTTCTTTTTATGCTTGTCTTCTCTCTACTCAAGGGAGCATTAAACCCCCCAAGCGGAGCAGAGCTGGTATTCCCAGCACAGCACTCTGAACCACTAAGCCCATCAAGATGCCTGCAGTAAACCAGTAATAACTGAGCAAGATAAGGAGCAGTCAGGCAGATCAATAGCTGAGCACATCACTGTCTAATCAAAGCCTTCACCCCACAGGAGAGACTGAAACAGAATACCTTAGTCTCTCAGGATAAACCAGGATTTAGAATTGCTGGGTTATGAAACCAGCTGCAACCACCTGCCATTGTCATTGCTGAGACAGAGAAGTCCTTGAAAGAGACTGTTTCAAATAATTATGCTCATATTACAGACTTGTTTACACTATTATGAGGATATTTGAATAAAACTAAAAAGACAAGAAATTAGGTGGTAGGTATTCATAGTTTTGCTTATGTTTTTGGAGCAAATCGCTCTGTAAAATGCAGATTGCAGTTTCGCCCAAGAGTCAGGATTTGATAAAAAGCAGCTTGTCTTGAGCGTACAATATTTTTTAATGTCTCACTCAGAGAGGCTGGTCACAGAAAAATATATGAAATGTTTTCTTAACACAGCATTATGTAGCCGTGGAAGTATAAACATCTCATTTCAGTTTGAAAGCCATTTCTAAATCACAGTGTTTTAATAAACTGAATCAAATGGCAATTTGAAACTACAAATAAATAAACAAACAGTCCAAAATTACAAAGTCTCCTGTGCAAAAGCCAATGAATCCTTTTTCTACCTACTATATCTGGATATGGGTCACAGAGTGCTGCTATCGCTCTCTCCCAAGCCACACGAGAGGCACAATCTCTCAAGTGTGAACTGGCTCTGCTCTCGGTTAGACCAATCCATTAATTGTCACCTTTTTGTTGTTGACAGGTTTGCATGAGTGTGATCCCAGGAGCTATGTTGTCTTGCCTCTGGTAAACTAGTCCTGTGTAATAACAACTGAAATTCAGGTGATCCTCTATTCAGCCAGCAACTTTGTACCAAGCCCCATCTTGGAGCCAGCCTTTGGGGAGTTTTGTAGGGAAGTTTGTGGCTACTCTTATCTTTCACCACAGGACAAAGGTAGTAGTGCAAAACCTTATGAGTTGGATGACAGCCGAATGCAGTAATGGTGTTAGATAATGAAAGAAATCATATATATTAAATAAATTACTAATAACATATAAGAGTAGTATCTGCCTCTTGCCCAGTGACAATTGGGATATTCTCCAGCCCCCCACTAAATTCAATAAGCAGAAGTGGATGGATGGATTAAAACAGGAGACTCAAGACTCCAGGATTAAAGTCTGCTACACCATCATAGCCTTTTCCTCCTAAAGAGGAACATATCTGTCCTTTATGTCTACTTCATATGAAGCAGGGCTTTTATGTGGGTTTCTCGAAAGAGTTGCTAAGTGATTTTTTTCCCATATTCCAGCAGATTACTTGAATATGAAATGTGCAACCACCAAATAGAGAATGGCATGAACCCAGGTGGGATTCAGAGGAAGAACGTGGGATTCTTTCCGTGAAGTGCTTTATGAGAATGATGAACCAGAAGGGAATCGTGTAATGCAGCATTCTCCAAAACACACAAACCTGCTGTGCCACACCTAGCAAACCCAAGAAATCCCTGTGAGGCTTTTATTTATGCATCATCTGCTTCTTTGTCCACCATCCCGCAGAAAAGAAGTTACACACTTTCTGTTTCCTGCCACCCTGCCTTCGGTTCCAATTACCACAAGTGTTAAATCTGCACTGGGGCTGGGCCTTTGAATATTTTATGCCACTCATTAAGCACAAGTTGAGCCATTTTTCCTGTGAGTCTTCCAGCTGGGTGTGAGTTTTCTTTCAAAGGTAACAGCTCTGTGGCTGCAAAGTCTTTGAATGTAGAGGCTTTTAAAAGACTGCGGTGACAAAATAAAGCAAACTGAAACTGTACATTGGGATACTGTTGTACTACTGATACTAATGGAAGGCAACTTAAAAGAACAGGGCCCTGTGCTTCGTACGTCGCTTACTACATCCAAGATCAAATGAAACATCCAAGATCAAATCATCGCGCTAACCGTGAGCTCGCTAATCCGGTTCCCCGAACACACCTGCTGTTGACGATTAGTACAGCTGGATGAAGTAATGTGCGATCACTGGGTGCCGTAAAAGGGGATACGCATCGATAGCAGAAACAGTGATCGGCAACCCGCTGATTGGTTGGCGAAAATGGCGAAGGAGCGCGCTCGGTATTTTTCGGCAGCAGAGCAAGAACTCTTGAGTGAGGGATTTCAGGAGTTTCAGAGTTTAATTAAAACGCAAGGGAACACTGCAAAGGCTGCAAAAGCAAGGAGAGAGGGCTGGCAGAAAGTTGCTGACAAATCAAACTCGTAAGTAATCCAATAATAACAATAATAATGGAGTGGATTTATATAGCGCTTTTCAAGGCACCCAAAGCGCTTTACAATGCCACTATTCATTCACTCTCACATTCACACACTGGTGGAGGCAAGCTACGGTTGTAGCCACAGCTGCCCTGGGGCAGACTGACAGAAGCCAGGCTGCCATATTGCGCCATCGGCCCCTCTGGCCAACACCAGTAGGCGGTAGGGTAGATTTATCATATCACACCATATTATCCAATATTATATTACATTATATTATATTATAATATGTTATATTATATCCCCTTTCACATTAGAGCCACAACAGGACCCACTAGAACATGGGAACAAGTAAAAGCGAAATATAAGAATATTCTACAGAATGGTAACATTTATCACTTATATTGCTTGTCGTCTCTTGGAAAGAGACCCTGGAATACTCTGTTTGTTTGTTCATAACAGCAACCAAGAAAAGGGCAGAGCACAAAAAGACAGGTGGTGGTCCTGCACCCCCTCGTCAACAAGTTGGTTAAGTGAATAATACCCTCACGGGAAAATCGATATCTCTCTATGAGCACACTGTCGCGCTGAGCTAAAGGATCC
Organism: Diplotaxodon limnothrissa; assembly: GCF_057381915.1. Taxonomy (NCBI): domain Eukaryota; kingdom Metazoa; phylum Chordata; class Actinopteri; order Cichliformes; family Cichlidae; genus Diplotaxodon; species Diplotaxodon limnothrissa. The sequence continues at coordinate 34,109,844 of NC_140612.1, forward strand.
TGTCTGTCCCGCAATATACGCTGAATTCTGAGGACTCTCCTTATCAATCTTGCACCTTCCGCAATGGGTTGCTCGCGTAAACGGACAGGATATGACTGCGACAGACTTCCCAAATCCACCTTCGCTTTTATAGCCGTGGTCTCTCATCTTGATTACACGAAGTAATTTACAATTACTACTCTGAAATATGAATTACATCTGTAATAATCACATACATGTAATAGAATGTTAATAGTACATTTCCCTTTTTTAGGGAATGACCTGTATGTATCTGTGTGAAATCAATAAAAGGATCAAGTGCTGCATTATCTTTAGTTACATTGATGTTATTTATTTATGGTGAAACAGTGGTGGAATATCGCTGTTGCTTTCGTATGAATGACGCGGACATACCTGCGTGGCCGCGATCTAATCCTGTTTACATAAAGTAAACCTGCTCCCCAGCAGGTTTACGCTTACGGCTCTGTTGCTATGACAGCAAGTCCCGGATGGGCTTCGGGGAACCGAACGATCCAGGATCACGCGAAATCGTCAACAATCTAATCCAGCTAACTCACTTAGCGCGGTACGAAGCACAGGCCCCACGTCTAACACTGTGTGAGAAAAACAAGCCTGTCTGGTATTGATCTCAGTGTTTTTTTTTACTACCTAGTGAACTTTATTTATGCTGCATTCAAGCCTAAAAATGTACAAAAAAGTGAATGCAGCAAAAACAACTGCTTTCTCCAAACAATCCCACAATGCAGTGAAGTTCATACAAAAACTTTGTAGTGTCAGGATTAAAGAAATCTCAATTTATTCTTCACTACTGAGTGTTTGTTGGCTTGGAGAACTGTATTTAATATAGATGTGAAGGCTTCCATGTCTTGAAATCCACCTCAGTAATAACACACCGATTCCTGTTTGAGTATCAGGCAGACCTGGAAAGCATCAAGACCTGGGCCTGTAAATATTTGAAAGGATTCTGATGATTGCGATTTGTGTTCGTTACAGAAGTTACAGAAGAATACAGTCAGCTGTCCTTCTTCATGGGGAAAAGACGGCGAAAACGATCCATTTGTTAATTAGACGTCTGAATGAGCCAATAGCGCATAATTGGGGCTATGAATAGAAGTTTAATGAATGGAAAATTATCAGTCATTACCCCACTCTAATCAGTCATTTATTCCATGATAAGACACAACTCTTAATTGTGCCGCGTGTTATAATGTATGGTAGACTTTTTTTGATTTTGTTGGCATGAGAAACAAAGCTGATTGATCAAACCGTCATCTGTAGGTCACGCATACAACACCGCGCAAAGATTTAAACTGAGTTCACGTTGTTAATTGTTTTTCTCTGTTATGTGCTTGGCATATTAATATAGTGAGATATTAATGTGACCGTAAACTACAGTCTTGTACTGTTTGCCCTGTAGCGATTTCACTGGAACAACTGGGTGCTAACTGCTGAAATTACCACACAGCAGCACAGTTAATCAACCTTTCAGCTACAAACACCTTAATTACTTGAAACAGCATGTGTAAATGAAACACATGTGTCCAACTGTCCTATTATTGTTGTAGTGATAATTACAACTTTTGCTATGGATGTATTATTATCTCTTCTCCTAACACTCTCTTATCAGGGACCAGCAAAAAGCTACAGCTTATTATCCATGACAATGAATGAAAGTAGAGACAATTCACAGTAAAAAAAAGCCCCAGAATTATTTAAGTTCACATTTCTAATAGATGTTTTTATTAGTGGTAGTATATAGATATTATTAAAGGTACTAGTTGTGCTAGCAATTGCAAAAACAGAGTAGCGTGACTGTTTGCTTCGTTCTTTATCACCCACATTTTCCCATTGTTCCCCGACTTCTCTCTGACATCCACCTTATGCACCTGTTTCCTGCTCAGGAATAGAGTGGATCACTACTAATAGGAAGGTCATTGGTTCAATCTCCAGCTCTTTCAGTTTACTAGTATTAGGATTAAAGATTAGGCAAGTGCCCCCAATATGCGTATATGTAAATACGAAAGAAAAACACATTATGAACACTGTAAATGTGTAAAAAAAAAGAAAAGAAAATGACCTAGTAATTTTCTGCCAGTACATTATCCACTTTTTTAAAGAAAGCTTATGGGCATCTCAGTGAATGGTAAATGATATCATTCAATAAGTGATTCAAAATATGAAAAAATAACATCTGTAAAAATTGCTTGATTTTAAAAACAGTACATTAATTTAGAGAGTATACAACAACAACTCACAAAAATGTTTATTTTTTATAACTTTTTTGATTATTTTATTTTGTGCATGATATCTGGTTAACGTTCTGTCTTGAAGTATGCTTTCACTCCCAAGATAATCTTTTTCTTTATTATAATAGAGCATCAACTGAGAATTTTCTGTTTTATTCCTGTTATTTGTACACTATAATCACACACAAGGACCCACACACAGTGAGCATCCAAACACATGCATAATGTGCTACCCATCCCCTGTCACAGTGTCTAAACCAGCATCACAGCAAAGAACACCTGACTTTGTTCTAGTTTCTCTCACTCGCTGCTCCTTCAAAGGCATCGTTAGATTAAAGAGAGGCAGGATGCCGCGCTTTTTCATGAGCTACGCTGCAGCAGCAGGCCCACTCTGCTCACTTCACCCGCTGGAATTTGAATGAGACAGATGAGAAGAATGAAGGAAGACGAACCAGGATGAAATACATGTGGGTGTGTTTGTGTTCAGGGCGTAACTTATTACTGCTACCGCAGTGTCTCGAACCAACAATACTCAGGTTTTCCTATAGCACCTTTGGACAGTGAAGCCCACATTTAAGCACGCAAAACAATAGATGAAACCTTTTGTTTAAACCCTTTTATGTACATGTTTCTATTTGAATTATTGACAATTAATGAATATCATATTACATCTGTTAATTAAGAAATTAACAGATTAACAAAAAATAGGTCAAATACATTAAAGTAAAGGCTAGAGAGAGAAAACTATTCTGACACTGTCTTGGTTGGTTTTTATGTCATAACCTGTTCTGACCAGGCACCCACATGGTGATATGACCCCTTGAAAGTTACCCAAAACTTTGTTGTTGAAGCTTTTTACTGTGAACTGGCAGAATACACAAAAGATCCTGGTTATTCTGTTACTCTGTCATAGGCAAATAATCAGTGCAGTTTTGCTGTTTAAACTAAGGTGTATTTAATGATCTTCATGCTCAGAAAGCTGGTGATAGAAAAAAATGTGTTGAAAATAACTACAGGGTTTTCAGCTATGTCAGTTTAAGGTTATGCCAAAGCATCTCAATCAGACTTCAGTCTGAATTTGGACTAGGCCACTCCAAAATTGTGTTCTTTTTTGAGCCATTCGGTTCAGATGTGTACTTGCTGGTGTGTTTCGGATTGTCCTGCTGCATTAGGGACTTCAAGCTTCGGGGCACGAACTGATGCTCCGATGTTTCTGGTAGAGAGCAGAATTCATCGATCCATGAATTAAGAGAACTTTAAGAGAAGAATTAAGAGAAGAAGCAGGCCCAAACCATCACACTACTTTTTGTGTGATGTTCTTTTTATGAAATGCTGATATAGCAGGACTCAAACCTTCCAAAAAAGTCCACCTTTTATCTTCTGTCAGTGCACAGAATATTTCCCCAAAAGTCTTGGAGATCATCAAAATGTTTCTTTTGCAATTTTCTGTGTCTTTTCCCATGGATGCAATTTTTGCCCAGTCTCTTTCTTATTGTTGAATCATGAACTCTGACCTTAACTGAGGTAAGTGAGGCCTGCAGTTCCTTAGATGTTATTCTGGGTTCTTTTCTTGACCTCCTGGATGAGTTGTTGATGCACTCTTGGAGTAATTTTGGCCACTACTAGGAAGGTTCACCACTGTTCCACGTTTTCTCCATTTGTGGATAATGGCTCTCAGCATGGCTCACTGGAGTCCTAAAATCCTAGAAATGGCTTTGTAACCCTTTCCATACTGGTATATGTCAGTGACTGTGTTTCTCATTGTGCTTGAGTTTCTGCATAGGGCCAGTTAAGATTGGACAAATGGATAATTGAATAATTTGGATAATAATAAATGAAATACTTGGGTTATGTTTGTCTGTATATTTGGACTGGTATTAAAGCAGTGCTGACATTCAAATCTAATTGTAGCAAGAAAGTTGTTTAAGGCATAAGTTGAAATTCTTGGAGATATGCTCAAGTGTTATGGGCTGAATGTGAGATTTACCCTCATTATCCGAATCTGTATATGATCTGACTTTGTGCCGATTGTGTTGGACAGCCAGATATTGATCAGCAGTGACCTGAATCTGATTCATCCAGCTTTCCTCAGTGTCTGCATGCCTGTGCATTTAAAATAAAGTCTTCAAACTTTAGACGTGTTTACTTCTGAAGAGGGGATTTTCTGTGATAACAGCTTATTTACGAAACACTGAAGAAAAGGCAAAGCTTGTCATTCTCTTATCTCTAGAGCCTGAAGCTTGTGTGCAACTTTAGTTTCAAGGCTTAGTATTAAGCTATGTATTTTTGGTCATGCTATTGTGCTTCATACACGAATGGAAATCCAAGCCTGTTCATGCCTAGCCCACCAAACACCACTGGTGTGTAATAGATCAACATTCAAATACATTCAATTATCTTTGCTTTGCACACTGGGATTAATCATTTATAATACTAGGCTGACTGCAGGGAATTATTCCTCAGTTCCTGTGCCACTTCTGTCACACAGATAAAACTGGCTGGATATTATATGAGGAGATGGGGAGCTGTGAGAAAAGTAGGTGCAGTGTTTACCTGATTTAATGTTATGCATAAAGGCCCTGGTGATGGGGATGTCACTCGGATGTCTCTCATTAATTCCTCAGTTCAGTGGGCTGTGGACACACACAGTAGACTGACAGGGAATGAGGAGACTTCACCGGTGTCTCTTTAATGCTTTGAAATGGGAGTATAGTTTAGCTTTGATGCCTCCTATCACTAAATGGACATGCACCCCCATCACACACACACCCATCCCTTGCACCAATATCCCACCCCCCACAATGTGAGTCAGTCATCCTGGTATGAATACATGAATACTGTAAACTGTAGCGACAGGCTAAATTACTATGCATGCAATGAAGACACCAAAGGAAAAAAAAATAATCAAAATGCTTTATGAATTCCTGTGAATATGGAGATCATGAGTCTTGGTAAAGCCTTGAGGCAGGTGTGGTGTTTTTCCATGTGCTGCATTTATTCACCTTGTATGAATTCACTGAGCAATCATTTCTTTATGATCTTTCACAAAGATTTGAGCGTGTAGCCGATTGCACAGTATCGATCAGTCGCTTCACTTTCCACCAGCTACAGCGCATTCCTTTATTATGAGTCTCAGATAAACAGCACGCCCGCCTCCTCTCATGCTTCCTGATGCACATTCGCGCACATCAAATGTGTTGTCTCTCTGCAGGAGACAATGCAGTCTGCAAAGAGTACACTTTTATAAGAATCTCTCTCAAATCCAAACATGTAAACTTCTGTCCTCGGCATGCATAATGCATGGTTTGTTTGAAGAAGACATTCAAAGCGAATCACTAAAAATTGTGTTCGGGGTTCTTTGACACGTAGGAGAGATATGCATAGTAGAAACACCCTATGATTGATATGAATTTTGTCAAGTATTCTGATTTTAGGAACTAATATTTATGTTTCATAGGGCCACTCTTGAGCATGCCACTGAATAGGTTTAGTGTAAGGATATGTAAGGATATATTCCGACTGAAAAAGTGCTTATTACCTGTCAGATAGTGTTTACTATCTGAATGTAGAACAACTGGGATCCTCAGAGCTATAGTCATGTTTCATTATCAACAATTATGTTAGAAAAACAGCTTTAAAGGCTGTGTGAAATAATTTACTGAATGCAAATTTGCTCCAGTATACACTCACCAGAAAACATTTACCTTCAGAACTCCTTAATTCACAGCAGCATAACACACTTGCGAGATATTTGCTGGCTGCAGATCCATGATATGAATCAACGTATTCCACCACATCCTAAAGGAACTCAATGACATGGACAAGACACCAGTTTGAGACAATTTGAGCTGACGTGATGTGTTATCCTGCTGGAAACAACCATCAGAATATGGTCATAAAGGGATCGATATGGTCAGCAAAAACACTCAGGTTGGGTGTGACAGTTAAACAATATTCAGTAAGTACGAAAGGGATTTAAAAGTGCCGAGATCATATTTCCATTACACCACCACTGTGAGCTGTAAATACAAGGCAAGATGCATCCATGCTTTCATGTTTATTTCACATTCTCATCCTACTATCTGAATTAATCTGTATAAATTGTAGCCTCAGTTTACTTTTCTTAGCTGACAGGAGTAGCACGTGGTATTAGGAAGAATCTCAATGATCAGAAAACCCGCTGTAAGCAAGCAACAGTGGGAAAGAATAACTTTAAACAAGAAGAAACCTCTGGCAGAAGCAGGCTCAGGGAGTGGCAGTCATCCACCACCAGGTGGATGTGAGGGGAAAGAGAAGAGAGCAGGACAAGAGAATAGGACAAATAGCAATATATAGTAGTGAGAGTGAGTTTTTAATGAGTGCTAATGATGAGTGAAAAAGAAATGCTCAATTCATCATGGGAAGTCTCCAGCAGATTAACCCTATTGCAGGATAACTAAGAATGTGACTGGCTTACTAGATATTTGGGTAGATATGCAGTTGAACAGGAGGTGATTACTCACTGAAAAAATATCTTTCTACAGATTTTTTTTCTTATTGTTCTTTTATTACAAATATCACCATCAACAAATACTGAACTCAAGGCCTCGTCAATTAACTTTACAGTGAAAACAGCAGACTGAGTTGAAAGGCTGCAAATATTATACATTTTCATTGACAGCACCTTGAAAAGTGTTGCCTTTTCAAGGCTAGCTGCACCGAAACATTTTAGACAGACTATAAAAAGGAATTTACAATACATACAAACGACAGTAAACAATATAAATAAGAGTCTGTTTAACATGTTTAACACAATTCACGCGATTATGTTTCAAAGGGAGGGTTGAAGGTCAGCCATTCCTTTTGCCCCAAAATTCAAATACTTGACAGGTCAGTTTGTTCTGTAAGTTGAGGTAAAGCTGTATCAAAAAAGCCCTCCCAGCTCATGAACAAAATGAGCTTTTGAGATGGCAAAATTGAGTCTTTCAGTGCCTTAAATTCAGTGCTGCTTATCAGACAAGTCTGACTCAAGTGACTTTATCAACACAATAAAAGCAGTGGTTTTAGATGTGGAGTCGTAGTCCTTTAGCAATGTAATGAGGTCTCTCTCACTGCGGGCTACAATACAATCAATTAGTGTCACTTCTGACATCGACGATTTGGTGGTAATAAACATAAATAAGAAATTAGAATAAAATGCTTACAGTACTTTGACATTCAGTGTAAAAATTTCTTTACAAAAAGCTGTGTGAAAAATATCGTATTTCCCCCATTATAAAAAAAACAGCCAAACACCTCGATCGAGGCAAGTGAAGTCGCTTCATGTGCAATGACACAAAAGAAACGAGAGTAATGGAGACACAGTACATGGTATACACAAGGTTAATGTGTTGGTCCCTCAGTCTGTTACGTGAATCTGTTTGAACCAACGCGCTACCAGAAGCAGGGAGCATTACCAAAATGCCAGCGTAAAAAACAGTTTGTATGGCCGAGGTCTTGCAATTGATTGTTGAACTATTCAAACATTCTTAAAGTGTTAGTTCCAGAGTTGCTTTGGGAATGCTACAGACGTCTTCGGCGTTAACGTATTTGATTTAATCTCAGAAATGTACACTTAAAAAAAAGAAGAAAAAACAAGCAGTAGTTCCTCGATTGCTGTCTACCTGACTTAATATCTTTTATTACACAGTTGTGACAGAAAGAAAGGCATTATGGACTTTGGAGCCCTCTGGGACTCTGGCCCCATGGCTCATCAGCTCCTGAATAGTCATCCAGTTATCCAGGATCTTTTTATTTCGTTTCTTCATCATCTTTTTGTGACTGAGCTCCAAGATATTGATCTCCTTCCTGCCTTCAGCTCCACTCAGTGGTCCCTCCTTTAAACACTCCAGGCGGCTCTTTTGCATAAACTCCCTCCTCTTTCTTTGCTCCCTGGCACGTGCCAGGTGCTGCTTCCTCTCCTCTTTGCTCCAGTAGCGGCCCATCTTCATCTCACTCATGGCGTCATCATCTGTGGTCATGCCTCCACTCCTCTCCTCTCTGATCCTTAGCGCCCTCTCCCTCAGTATGCGATCACGAGCAGGCCTCCGGGCAACGTATCGCGTCCCGTCAGCTCGAACTTTGACCTTCCACTCTAGTCGTGGTTCCCCAGGGCGTCCGTTACGGTGCACGGGATCTCGGCAGACACTGAGGAGACTCAGCTGGCTCTGCGAATACTCCACGGATGAATGCTGCTGTAGCAGTTGCATGTAGCTCTGCAACAAAGAAAACAGGGTTAACAACGAGGTGTTCTTCATATGCGCTTTACTCAAAGCCACAGCAGCATCAGGTTCACATGCATTATACCTGAAGTTGCTTAGATCCTCCCTGGCCATGATAAGGGGTCGTGTGATATGAAGAAGCGTAAGGAAGCCCTCTCCTTGACTCTCTGGTCCTCCCTTTCTTCTCACACCTCTCATCATCTGCAGGCAGAGCAGGGTCCGACTCAGACCTGGAAGGGTTGCTCTGATCAGGGCTGCTTGAGATTACAGGACCTGGATCTGCTTGTCTGCTACGACTAGATGTGCCCTGGGGCTTGGGGATAGGAATAGGGCTTGAGGGTGTTGAAGAAGCCAGTCTGAGGTTTTTCTGGTTGGTAATGCTGATGTGTCTCTGCAGAGAGTGGTCAGGAGATCTCTCCATACCCAGTGGTGTTGAGCGTGCACTTTCTGCTGTGTTGTAGGCACTGGAGCTATCCTTCTCGCGCATCTTATCGGCTTCCAACCTCTCTGGGTGTTCGTGAATGTCAGCCAGCCTGCTGTGCCGCTTGTGTCCATCTTTGGTGCTCCTTCCTGGTGAACAGGGCGACGGCTGTGAGTGCTCCTGCTGATGGGACTGGCGAAGCTGATGGGCCTGCATAATGCTCTGGCATTCGAGCTCAATGCTGCGCAGTTCCTCGTTTAGCATCCTCAACTCCTGCTCCACCCCTCCCCCTATGTCATCTACGCAATCAGCATCCTCTCCCCCTTGTTCAGTAAGGCTACACTCTATACTGTGTCGAATTGAGTACACCCCACACTCACCCCCGTTTCGGATCTGACACTTGAGCTCCAAGAGTTGCTGGAAGCGATTCTCCAAACCTAAGATCCCACCTCCACTATTGCGAACACTCCCTACCCCTTCGTGGCCTTGGCCTGTGGACAGTGTTCTCGTGCTCTGGTTTTCCCGTGGGACAACAGCTCCTCGCTTGGTGTGGGGATGCTCTGCCCGCCACCGCTCCCTTAGGCAATGAGCTGGGCTCCTTCTTTGGAGTTTAGCCAGCAGTGGTTGGTGCTCCGGACTGTCCGTACTGCGTCCAAACCCACTGTCTTGATTGTTGGAAGAACATGTAGCTGTGTCTGTTGTCATCCCTTCTTCAGCTTGATTCTGGAGTATTAAAAGAGAAACAGTTGTATTAGTTTATGAATGTTTCAATCATTTGTAAGACCATAAATTCTTTGTTGTCAATGATTTACGGTGGTCCGTCACTATAACGTGGTTGACTTTTCGCGGCCTTGCTGTTTCGCAGATTTTTTTGGTGCAGTTTTGCATGCTTTTATTTTTTTGTTTGTTTCCTTACAGCGCATTGTTTTCTGCGTCCTGATTGGCAATAGACCATTGTCAATCAATCTCGTGCCGTGTCTCCTGTACAGTACAGAATGTGTTTAGCTTGTCAAATTAAATAAATCTTCGATCGCTAGCAGTGTGACTCTGAAGTGTTGTACTGTGTTTGTAAGTTTTCTCCCCAACAAACACAACACTGTCGACAAAACGTTTTGCACCGTCAAAGGCAACCGCGGGTGCTTTTGGTTTCTACAATACTGGACTTATTTTTCTACAAAGGTTTGAACTTTGAGAGTGTTTAAACGAGAGAAAAGTGTGAAAATGTTCATGCCTGTCTGAGAAAAGTGTATAAACTGTGTAGTGAGGGGTTTTACAGCCTTAAAACATCTGTAATAATTGTAAAAAATAAAGTTGGCTACTTCGCTGATTTCACCTATCATGGGTTATTTTCAGAACGTAACTACCACGATAAACATGTACTTGGCTGCTTTATCTTTGGACATAAACAAAGATTAAAAAAACTAACACCATCAAGGTTTCAATGAACTACATGAAGTTAAGCTAGGTGGTGCATAAGGATTTAAAAGCCTGCAGATACCTAAACTGCTGTTTTAGGATAATATCGGCACAGCAGCAAAGGCAATGTCTGAATTGTTTTCCAAAGTACATGTTGAGGGTCAGTCAAGTACAGCAGGTGGTGAAAATAACTAGTCAAGAACGTCCAGACCTCACTTTCTCGGTCAAACAGGTTCTCATGCTAAAAAACCTTAGCTTAACCCTCATCTACCTAAATATGTAACATACATTAATTTACAGTGAGAAGCAAAATAATAATAATATTAATAATGATGATGATAGCAAAACATATTTCATCTCAAAGCATAATTAGTTATGTAATTAATATAGAGAAAAAAACATTATTATTATTTGTTCAAAATTACAATTAATTTGCATATTTTCTAAAAAAATATTTTATTAATACTTTATACAACTTGCTGCTTTTTCAAGTACAATCTGTATAATTACTTAATAGCTTATTTACCACCCATTTGCCCCGGTATTTCTTAGTTTTTGATATTTTTCAGTAAACATTTTTTGTGGGGGGGTTTTTGTGTTTGTTTGTCTGGTTCGTTTTGACCCCAATATAAAATCACCGAAATAGACACACAACACAGCCCAGACATCTAATCACTCCAGCATTTCCTGGGTCTGTCTTGGGGCCTTCGCGCCTCCTCCCCTCCTTAGCCTAGAACAACGCCAAAACAGTCTCTCTTCACCACTGTACTTTTAATGGACACTTTGTCTGTTGGTTGCTTCACTTAGCGTACCATCTTACCTCATCTCCCCTGTCAAAGCCATGTTCCTTCTGCTTCCTCCTCTCCTCGAGGATCTCCTCCATGAGCTCCTGTTGCTCATCGTCCAGCCATCCAGCCTCCTCATCTAACTGAAATCACAACATCTTGTCAGAAACCTCCCTCTTTCTCTTTGGCTTTGAATGAAAGTGTTTGTGTGTCAGCAGGAACTCCAATCACACTGACAGGAATGGAACGGGAGGCAAGTGCTTTTATTTGACATGACACAGGCTGTCAAGATAGGGCAGGAAGGCTGCGTAGGTGTGTATGTGTGTTTACCTGGATTTCTGGCCTTGTCACCAGTAGTGTGATGCTCCTTGCTTCTTCACTTGACAACAGGGCAACAGCCTTCTCTCTGTCTTGTACTTCACAGCCATTTATCTGTACATCAAGATGAGAATAGATGGTTCTGTCAGTGAGAAAGAACTGATACACAACAGTCTGCATATCTTACAAAAGAAATTAAATGCTTTTTCTCCATATACCTACCACAAATAAAATGAATTCAAATGTTTTAGCAAGCCACCTTGACCACACTGTCTTTTGATCTTTATCCCCCTTTACAGAGGTGGGACCAAGTCATTGTTTTGCAAGTCTCAAGTAAGTCTCAAGTCTTTATCCTCAAGTCTCAAGTCAAGTCTCAAGTAATGTCAGGCAAGTCAGAGTCGAGTCTCAAGTCACTGGTGTAAAAGTCCGAGTCAAGTCACAAGTCTGAAACTTTGAATTTCAAGTCCTTTCGAGTCTTTAAAAAAAAAACAACGAAAAAATAATGTTGCAGTTATGCTAAATGTAAATATTAGACCATGTAATTTTAAAATCTGTGTTTTTCTCAACACATGACAAAATAGTGAACTTAGAAAATATACACAAATTGTGAAATTGCACCTCTTTAAAATGCAGCTCAATTAAACCTAGCTCCAAGAATAATTTTCACCGACAGTTCTGAGATAAGCTGCATGTTATTCTTGGATGCGGTTGTAGGACCAGCTTTAAAATCGCATGACAAAAATATCATACACATTAAAAAAAACTGTATCACCAACGTAGCCTGGACAACATTTGCTAGTTAGATGAAGTCAGCTATCTCATCTTAGCATATTTATATGCATATTTATAATTATACGGTTCTTGGAGTGAGTGCATACACTCATGAAGTTTAGTAACTTCAGGTCACTGCAACAAGCCCAGGTACAGTTTACCGACGGATGGGTGCAGGACCTTGAAATGCACCGTGTAGAACGAAAGACCATCGTACGTATCATAAGTTTACCAGTCTCACAAATTGTCGTCATAAATACACATTCCTTAGCCGTTTATTAATAGGACCTTTGAGCTCAACGGTAATTAATTAGTAGTGGAAATAATTTCTGGTAGCGTTACAGAAATGTAGCAGTGACAACAATATTGTATGCTGTAATCACCGCGCGGATAGGAGGCGGCTGGCTTGACCGCGGCTCACAAATGACGGCTCACTTTACCGCAGTCTGTAATCGCACTGGGCAATTAGTGATACAAAAAACCTGTTTTATCCTGTGAATAAAAGTATATGTTTTTGTCAATGTACCATAATAACAGAAGCGAAACGCAATATTGTGTCAGGACAATTCACTATTTATGCACAATAAATAAAGGAGCATAGCGCGACAATTTCTGTTCAGCGCCAGACTTGCTTGTAACCTATATCACTAATTATGTTATGAAAATGACGTATTAACTACTAAAAAACACTGACCTTCGTGTAAATGCTTGGAGCAGACTAACCTGTGAGCTGGAGTGTTCTGGGACGTTATAATTGGTCTTTGAATGGCTGCAATCCAGGCCATCCGTCGCGTCTTTGTTACTTCGGAAACATGGCTTGAACAATTTCTCTTCAACGACGTAATCCGATAACAACCGATCTCTTTACCCGTCGGCTTCCCGTGGCTGTCATGCGACCGGCTATTGCAGTTAATAATACAACGGCTTCTTGACATTTTTGTGTTTCTTTTTATCGCTGTTTAACTGATTTTAATTGAAAGCCTGCGTGCGCTAGTACCGCTTGCCACGAGTTCCCAGAATCCTTTGCGGTTCTACCCGTGAATGACGTCACATTTTCAATCTCTATATAATATGCATGTTAAATTTTATATTTGGGGTAAAATATCAAGTCTTTTCAAGTAAACCGGTTCAAGTCCAATTCAAGTCCCAAGTCATTGGTGTAAAAGTCCAAGTCAAGTCACAAGTCTTAGAACATTTTTTCAAGTCAAGTCTAAAGTCATAAAATTAATGACTCGAGTCTGACTCGAGTCCAAGTCATGTGACTCGAGTCCACACCTCTGCCCCTTTATACCCTTTTCTTCCTCCATTCCTCCTCTCTTTTTTTAATACATTTCTTTCTTGGCACTCTCCACGTCTTCACTGTTGCACTCATAGCAAAGAGACTCACTCGAGAGTGCATAGTCCGACCTCACAAGAGTCTACTCTCACCAAACCATCCAGACATACAATTAACTGTTCTTTGACAGGTGGCGTTCATCTTTTCCTCACTAGAGTAATGGGCCTGTCAGAAGAAGATAATAGGGCCAGGAGTACAGCAGGCCTTGCTCCCCACAATCATTCATAGTACCGGGAAACAGAAACAGTGTAGAGAGAATGGAGTGCTGAATGCAATAAATATGGAGGAGGAGTAATGTTGGTATATTGTTGTTCAGACTAGAAGCAAGTTGAGATGTTGCTTACCGAGGTCATCAATAATAAGACGACTTATCTGATTTATGCAATATGAATAAATAACTCCTTTGTGTGAATGTCATAGGCTACACATTCAGGGTGTCCACCAGAAAAATGAGATCCAGGCTGCTGTGGTGGGATCTAACACTGCACTTGCTGGCTGTAACACGATCCACCTGTCATTTTCCACTTGTTATAAAAAAAAAGGAACAGTGTGGGTCACTTTGTTTTGTGGTGCAAACCACAACCACTCTTTAGGACTGTTTAAGCCACTGCCAAAGAAAAGGCAAAAACTGCCATCAGAGAGTTTGGTAAAGTGATAGAGGCAAGGTATGTCGTAAGGTTGCGGTGAGATACTGTCCCAATAAAAGTCCAGAAGTACGGGGGCCCAGAGAGGTCAAATGCAATTGCAACTTGTGAAAACAGTAGCAAATAGAAAATACTGTAAAAGCTCACAAAAAACAAAGAACGAAATAAAGAAACAAGAAATAGAAGAAACAACAATAATAGAAGGTAAATTCAACACATGGAATTAAAAACAAAAATCAAAGGAAATTCATACAAAAAACGTGTTGGTGTTTTGGGGGAGACAACAACAGAAACCAAAATGTGAAGGATTATACTGAGACACGCTTAAAAGAAGCAGAGGATGGGATGTTGGGAGGGAGAAAAAGGTGCAGGTAAAGACATATTAAAAAACAACAAAGTTGTGATTGTTAGATTGAAATGATCTGATTTTGCGTCAGAAAGAGATCAGTTCTGTAACATGCTAAAAAAATAATATTAAGTCTGCGTTAAGTGTTTAAGATAGATGCTTTGAGAACTCTTGAGTTTTTATCCCTCTGAATCACTGTGAGTTCCTGAGACACAGTAAAATCTAAAGATAAGTGATTGCTTTGAAGCCTCATTTTTTAATTGTCTTCTAAAGAACTTAAAGGCCAGAGGCAAACAGTTCTATAAGCCAGCAGCACACCTCACAGACTGTGCGTCTCTAGAGGCTTAAACAGCCCAGCAACATATTGGTGCAAGCCAATGAAGCAGAAAGCATTTACATTTACAGTGAATTAGTTGCATGAGTACTATGAGGGTATTTAAATAAATGTAGAAATACATGCACTTACTGATATGCACTGACATATTAATTCATATTTTATCTGAACATGTGTATGAATATAAGAAAATGCAAAATAACAGGCTGTAGATCAAAAAATAAAAACATAAAATCCATCAAGCAGCTCAGCGTAAGACCCAACGAGGGACCTTGGTCACACACACCTGCAAGCCCTTTCACTGTTTATCCTGCATACCAGTAGGAAAATTATTTAAGACATTTAAATGTAATATCAAATAGTAATTAGTTATTATTCATATCTGGCTCTCTTCCATAGCATGTCTTGTCTTGTCCTGTTTTCATCTGATCATTCCCAATTGGTCGTGGCAGATGGCCACACCTCCCTGAGCCTGGTTCTGCTGGAGTTTTCTTCTTGTTAAAAAAGTTTTTCTTTCCCACTGCCGCCAAATCACTTGGTCATAGAAGGTCACATGATTGTAGGGTTTTCTCAGCTTTTTATTTTTATTTTGTGCAGTCAATATAAAGTACCTTAACTCAGTCTGATGTTGTGATGTGGCGCTATATATATAACATTGAATTGAAGGTAAAGAACTGCACATGTTTTGTTGTTTAAAACCCCTTAGGCCTCACAACAATTTACTGAAAATACTGACATTTCTCACCGTTAATAAATAAAGTGCTGACAGCCCGTCTCGTCTATACACAGCTAATTGTGCCATCTTTACACTGTACGCACTGTGACCCCATGGCTGTTTCTGCATAACGAGGAACAGTGAGAAATTGCCAGAGAAAGACAGCGATCCTAGAATTGATGTAATGCCTGGTGTAACTGCAGCTAAGGACTTTAATTTCCCTGGTAAAACGAGGTGATTAAAAATACATAAGCTTTCCAAGACTGGAGACACCAGCTGCTTGGATATTCTCTAAAAAGGACCGCCTCGAAAACAAGCTGGCGGACGTCCAGATTAAACATAGAAAAACAGAGTATTGCTGTTTTCTTTTTTTTTTTTTGTCTTGTTCAGTTGTACAAGATCACATGCTGCCAGTGATGTGACTGTGAAGAATACTTGCGCACAGACACAGAGTCAGTTCATAACATAACCTGCTGTTCATGTACTTCGGGCACTGACATGAAAATACCCACCTGCAGAATACGATCTCCTTCCTTTATGCGCCCGTCTTTTGCCGCTATGCTGTTCGGCTCAACCTGCACAAAAGAAGTTGAAAATCAATGCTGACAGCCAATCACCACGCAGCTCTGTATCTCGAAAAGACAGCAGCGATGCACCACACTTGCACCGCCGCTCTTTTATGTCATGTTTGGAGAAAAGTCTATTTTTTGATATAGAAATGACACTCATTTTTCTTGCCTCCTATTTTTGATATGATGCAGGTTGATTTTCTCAGGTACTTGTGTCATGTAAAGGAAATGGAGATACATACGAAGCAGTGAATAAAAGCAATGAGAGAAAGAAGGGAAAGAAGAAACTAAAAACGTGTTTGTGGCATAAACATCGTTGTGTTTAGCAGAATGAAGCAGCAGTGCATATTTTTCAAAATGCATCTCAGTGGATATGCATATAAGCTACGGCACCACCCAAAGCCCTCAACAACTACTTCATAAACTTTGTTGTTCTTGCATTGAAGATCAAGAGATTTAGCGATATGCAGAAAAAGCGAAACTTGGTGGAGTGGGGTTGAAGAAAAAAAAGCATGCCTTTCTGGAAGTTACACCAATACCGCATGCATTATAATACTGGGAATTAGCATTTCTATCCTTCTATCAAATGTATAAAAATAGATCTGTTATGCCGGTTGGAGCCGTCACAATCTGCCGAGGTTCAGCAGGTGCCTGCGCTTTTTTTCTTTCCCTTTTTTTCTCCTTTTCATGCTTTTCGAAAACTAACAGGTGAAAAACCGGAGGAATAAGTGACATCTCGCAGAGTTACAGTGTGTATGGAATTATTTCTGAAAAGACTGAAAATGAGCTAACCACACTGCATGTCTTTGTGTTTCTGCCATTTATCTCCTTATGTTGCTGAGCTAATCCTCACTGTAGCTCTTACTTTTCCCAGCCTTGCCTTTTGTGTTCATAATGGGATTGAAATTGCACCTGCAGTCAAACTAAACATTGAACATTATTGAATTCGTTTCGCAGCCCCTATAATTCTATCATTCATTCAGCTCTGTCATGGAAAAATGTAATAATTTGTTTTCATTTTGTGTTATTTAAGGTTTTTTTTTCAACAGGAAGCAGCGCAAATCATTTGAATAAAAAAAAAAGAACATCCGTAATGCATTTCTTCTTTCATTTGTGCGTTTGGCATTCAGATGGTGGATTCCACTAAATGTGCCATTTAATATATTGTGTGTTGGGGGTTGTCGCTCAGAGCTTATTAAAACCTTCAATTCAAACTTGTTTAAGAGGAGGGAATGAGAAAGTCAGGAAGGGAATCACATTTCAAAGCTGACTTCCTTTTTTGTTCATGCATGTCTTATTCTGAGTTTATATTTGACTAGCAAACATGTGCTCTGCTTTCGTATGTAAAAACAAGAATTCTTCTGTGATTTCATCCTTTCTTTGACTTTTTATCACTCCAAACAAAGCTGATCATGGGGCCCCGGTTTATTACGTGATCAGGCAGCTTTGTCTCTTATTGAATTTAATCATTTTTTATTTTTAAGGGCTTCACTGCAGGACAGTTTTCTATGAGAAGTGTTGTTTCTGTCCCCACCTGGCTCACATAGATCCCAGTGTCCTCCTCATCATCAGTCCTGTAGCACAGTGTCAGGCCCAGCTTTTCTTGGCTGTTCTGCCTGCATAGCTCCACTTCCTGTTGCAGAAACACGCACACACATAAAAAGAAAAACAGTAAGGACTCTTTGATCGGGACCATTTTACTCAAAAGAAAGGTATTGTTTTGCAGCCGCGGGATCTGGACACAGACTGCAGTCATTGAGTCAGCTACAAACTCCTCTGTATACCAGAGTATTCTAGAGTGAGGTCCTCTGTCTGACAGCTAATGCTTGGCCCAAACTGGGTCATGCAACAGGACAATGATTACTACTACAACACCTGCAAATCTTCAACAGAATGGCTTAAAAACAGAAGAGAATCAAGACCTTCAAGTTATTGCAGGTAAAGGTGATTCCACAAGGCAGTTTTTCACGAGACTGCACATTCTTCAGAGTCCGTTGAAAACTTTCTTTCTTACTTGACTTTATATACTTTCTGAGTAAAGACTTATAGTGCAGTCAGTCATTGTGTTATCGTGTACAAAAACCTATCAGTCTTTGCAGCTTGTTGCCAGATTAGCAGGGTGCTAGTCAGTCGTACTGATAACAGAATTTTTAATCAGCAGAAGATTTGTAAGGAAGCCTTTTGAATTTGGGTATTTTCAGCATTGAGAATCTACAGGCCGAGCAGGTTTTTCAGTTCCACGTTGTTTTACCGGGTATTGCTTTAAAGAGACATATAACTGCAGTGATCACCAAACACGATAAGCAAGCAGAAACACATACAGCACAATAATTTATATAGTCCAAGTATCGCATGACATCATATATATAGATATAGGCTCAAATGGAGCCCTGTCAAGCGATCTGTCAATCAATAACATGAAAGTCTGTCAAACGTAAACCGAACATGTGGCAGCATACTGTGCAGATCTTTGATGGCTGTTTTGATGCCATTTCATTCACTGATACCCTCCCACAGGAATTTTCTCTCAATTTAGCCTGACTCACAACTGGTTCCTTTTGATCTCAGCTGTGTCTAAATGTAATGCATAAGATAACTCCAACGGTAATCTTTATTAACCCCTCAGTGCCAAATTCATTTCACTGCTGTGATATGAAAGGCGGGGTGGGGGATGGATTGTGTGGGATAGATTGTGGGGTATAAAGACGCTGAGGGTGGGTGTGGTGTTCATAGGGGGCAAGAATTAAAAATCCCCAGCCCCCTTTTTTTCTGTCATGGGAAGCAACGATGGCAAAGATTGACAGGGGGAAGAAATTAATTTCTTTGGCATGTTATCCCCCTGTGGAAGCAGCCCTGACCTTCAGAGGTTGGGTGGGGCGTGCAAAGGAGTTTACAATATTGCAACACCATGTGCTGGTTTTGACAAGCCACACTCCTCAGCAGTTTAGTACACTGGTTGATTTGTACAGCCCCTGGCAGTGAAATAACAACTGCATGCAGTGAGATCAGGCAGCACTAATGCCTAACGTCAGTGCACATTGGGCGGTTCGCCAGGTTTCAGTGGATTACTGGATGCCTGGATCCACGGGTGCTAAAGCTATGAAGTGATTTGATTAGTGATGATTGGATCATAATCTGTGCCGCTGAGTTTGGAGCATGGCACAGCAATGACTTAAAAAGTCATTTCATCCGGCTTGCAATGCATATGACAACTGATGTGGTTTCCCAGCCTAAATAGGGAGGATCACATTTACCACATGTTACAAATATATGGGAGAAATAACGACACATTGACAATGGGTGGCATTTTATTACCACATTAAACATCTGGTAGTAACATTTCACTTTTATATGCACTTAACTGTTACTTCATGTTTCATTTTAAAAGAAATAGCTGCCAAGTGTAATGTTCACTGCCTCATTGTGTCCTCATTGTGGCTGATGATGATGCTGATGATATCCTTTCAGCTTTAGCTGTTTCGAAGTAGCGGTCTTTGAATTTATATTGATCATAATTCAGTCAATCCGAAAAAGATTGTGGATGATTTTAAATGACAGGCTTCCCACTGATTGCCATTTATTGCGGTAAATAGGTAATAGTACATTTGTTCATTCTGTATTTTACTTGTTTTTCAGGCTTAGTGTTCACATTTTGCTTCAGCTTCACTGAGCTTTTCAGCTTTTAACTGTTAGTTATGTAAGGTAAGGTAAGGTAAGGTAACTTTATTTATACCTAAAGGCAAGGTAAATTTGCTTTACAGAAAAATGACAGCATTTGACATCCCTTTAAAAACACACATACCTAGTAAATATATAAAACTCACTGTGACACATACTTTAATATTTCGAATCAAAAACAGTTCTTATTTAATTCAGTGACAGCAACGGGGACAAAGCTATTTTTATAACGCTTTGTCCTGCATCTCGGAAATAGAAACCTCCGTCCTGAGGGAAGAAGCTGAAATTCACCCCTTAGAGGATGGGAACCATTTTTAAGGATTGATAAAGCCATCCTCTGTACCTGCTTAGAGTACAGGGAGGCTAAACAAGACTGTGGCTCACCTATCAGACGACTGGACCATCTCACTATCTGATTTAGAGAGTTTTTCTCTGTGACAGAGGTCTGACCAAACCATGCCACCAAACAAAAGGATAAAACAGACTCAATAAAAGAACGATAAAACAAAGTTAAAATTTTTTGGTCAATGTGGAAATGAACAAGTTTCCTAAGGCAATAAAGGTGCTGGTGACCCTTTTTACAAACTGATTTGCAATTTTGATCAAAGTTCAGTTTTTCATTTATTATGGTCCCAAGATATTTATATGATTGTACTTGCTCTATTTTCTGACCTTTAATTAAAGTGACTGCGTGCCCATTTTGTTGTTTCCTAAAATCAACAACCATGTCTTTTGTTTTAGATATGTTCAGCTGGAGATAAGACTCCTCACACCACTGAACAAAGTCATCAATGACTGGACCGTGGTTAATTTCACCCTCTTTCAGTAAGCTGACAATAACAGAGTCATCTGCATATTTAATAATGACCCTGTTTTCATGTCTGCCCTGACACATATTTGTATAGAGAGTGAATAATAAGGGCGATAGGACGCACCCTTGAGGAGAACCTGTGGAGGAGAACACTGGGTCAGACAGAACCCCATTTATTCTCACTCTTTGTGACCTGTCAGTTAGAAAATCTAAAATCCAGCCCACCAGGTTTTTCCTGATTTCAAACTGTTCTAAAAGTCTTTTAATTAAAATATGGGGCTGTATTGTATTAAAAGCCGAAGAAAAATCAATGAAAAGAAGTCTTGCAAAAGTCCCTTTACTCTCTACATGTTTAAGAATTAGATTTAGTAAAGTCAAAAGTGCGTCCTCCACTCCTCTGTTGGGCCTGTATGCAAACTGCATTGGATCCAGCTGACCTTCAGTCTCTTTCATAATCACATTTCTGATGATTTTTTCAAAGACTTTCATGACAACTGAAGTGAGGGCAACAGGCCTGAAGTCGTTTAGAATTTTTGGACGACTAGATTTAGGGACAGGAACCACGACTGCTTCTTTCCAAAGAGAGGGCACATGTTGTGTTTGCAAGGATTTGTTAAAAATAACCTGAAATATAGGACTGAGTTCATCAGCACAAGATTTAATTAGGCGGCCACTAATATTATCAGGACCCTGGCTCTTGTTCACATTGACTGTATGAAAGGCCTTTTTAACATCGCTGAGTTCAATGATAAAGTGCTGAGTATCTCTCAGTTTCTGTTTCAGTTCCAAAATATCCTCGCTAAAATCAGAAGAACTAAAACGAGCATAAAACATGTTTAAAGCATTTGCAAAATCTCTGTCTGAATTAAAACCATCTAAAATGACCTGACTGCTGCTCTGGGGATTTTGAAACCCTGCTATGGTTTTCATACAAGTCCAGGCAGACCCCAAATTTTTTGCAGCAAATTTGCTTTCAAGAAGGTTTTTGTAGCTCTGTTTTGCTTTCAAAATCTCGATTTTCATTTCCTTGGTGGCTGTCTGAAAATCGGTAACAGCCCCCTCTTTAAAGGCCTGTCTCTTTTTCCTTAAACAGGATTTGACACTTTTAGTGACCCATGGCTTATTGTTAGCGTAAATTTTAACGCGCTTACGGGGTATAATCATGTCTTTACAAAATACTGCATAAGAGCTAGTAACATCCACCAAAGCGTCGAGATCATCTCCACAAGACTGAATAAAAACTTCCCAATCTGTACACTTAAAACATTCCTGCAAGGTAAGCACAGATTCTTCTGACCATATGTCAACATCCTTAGTCTTTGTCTTCTCTCGTTTTAAGACAGTTTTATAGATGGGCAGAAGATGCACACAGTTATGGTCAGAAGATCCCAGAGGAGGAAGCGGGAGGGATTTATAAGCATTCTTCACCGATCCGTAACAGAGGTCCAACATTTTATCCCGTCTGGTAGGACAGGATACATATTGATACAGATTGCCCAAAGTTGATTTAAGGGAGACATGGTTAAAGTCCCCCATTATAAAGTTTGGTGCATCAGGAGAAAGCGCCTGCAGCTTCTGCACTACGTCTGAAATGATGCTGCAAGTGGAGGCGGGGTGAGCCTTCGGGTGAATGTAAACTACGGTTATAAAAAGTTGTGGAAACTCACGAGGGAGATAAAAAGGGCGCAGTGACACAGATAAAAGTTCAACATCTGGTGTACAAATACATTCTCTAACAGTCACAGCGCTACAGTAACGTTTGTTCACATACAAGCATACTCCCCCTCCTTGAGATTTCCCTGTTACCCGTGCATCTCGATCCCGGCGGAAGGGAGCTCCAAAACCGTCGATTGAAAAATCGGCGTCCTGATCCAGCTCCGTCAGCCATGTCTCGGAAAAAGCCATTACACAGCTGTCCCTGAAGTCTTTCTGGAACCTGACGTTTCCCTGGAGTTCATCCAGTTTGTTCCTAAGAGACTGAACATTTCCAAGGATAACAGACGGCAGGGGAAACCGACTGACCTGTTGTCTCCTCATACGCAATTTAACACCTCCACGTCTCCCTCTTTTCCTCTTCCTCTTCTCACTCGTTCTGTTAGAGTCTTTATGTATAAAATCCGGTATACATGAGGTGAGGTCCTTACCATCATACGGTAAGTTAAGTTGTAACAGTTCGTCGCGGGAGTAAACAATCCTCAGCTGTTAGAGATATTTCAGCTTAGTTGAATTCAACTGATTAAGCATTAGGGAATTAAGCAGATGTGACTGTAGTAGTAGTAGTCTTTACCAGCTTTATAAGGAAATACTGTTTGTTAGGGGCAGAGTGTCCAAAAACCAAGCTATAAATTTGGGGCTGTGGGTTTTGAAACACAGAAATGTACCTGCTGCAGAGAGTTTAGTTACAGCTCGAAATAACTGCAGAAATATTGCAGTTTCATCGTACGTTTGTTTTTTCTCAATTCTTTCAAATTTGTTTCATTTTGATCCAGAGAAAGTGGTACTAGGCCTTTTTGCATTTTTTTCATTTTGCTTTATACTTCCACAACCCAGCGCTCAATAGGACCCTTTGTTCTTGCACATCTGTTTGCATACCAGTATTTGCTTCAATCTTGGTTTGGAAGATTAAAAATTCAGCATTTGAAGTTTGGCACCTGTTGACAGTCCATAATTACGACATTAGAACAGGATTAATTTGGCAAACAGATAACTGAATGCTGTCTGGCAGGCAGCTGCCACTTTATTAACCACACTATGCAACCTAGTGATCACACTGAGTCTTCATTAAAATCCGTTGTTCCTCAATATTACTTTGCCTGGTAGGTGGATATAAAAGATGTGTCTGAAGAAAATACCCATTTCCATACCCGCATGGTACTGGGTACCCTAACTGCAATGGCTTGCTATTCAACTGTGAACTTTATCTTTTAGAATAGTAATCAAAGCATCCACATAAAAACTACTTTGAAAGTCTGTTGCTACTTGACGATATTGTGGTATGGTACATTTGGCAGGGTATTATGACTGCAGGGGTACCCATGTGTACGATCAAACTGAAGTGAAGCTAAACCTGTCAGTCAGAAGTAATGTTCCTGGGAATTGCAGCCCTATTCTGTTTCATCCAACAGGAAAGCAATTCATGTTTCAGTTAGATACACATGAATGGACAGAGGAAAGTGTAGACAGCTGATTTGATGTGTGTGCTTGTGCATAGATGTGTGTGCTGACCTTGTTCTGATACTACTGCTATTACCACACACAAGCCCTCCGCTCCTCAACCTTCCCCAGACCCACACAGGAGAATCTTTTATCCAGACGACTGTAAAGGTAAGACCACAGCTGGCAGCAGACAATACCCTAATGACCCACAATGCAGTTCACTGAACCAGGAAGTGCCTATTAAACCAGCGAAGGCACCTCGGGAGTAGCAAATATCACCCATCACTGTCACCTGGCATGATATTGAGGTCTACTGGCTGATTGGTACGGTTCATCTGTCACAATGGAGACACTTGCAAGTGCACGTGGTAAATGTGCTCTTTTAATCACAAGATTTTAGTAAGAAGGAAAAAGAAACTTAGAGATTAGCAAATTTAAGAACAATAATGTCACGGTCCGTGGAGATAGACCGTGTGGGAATGTGTGTGTTGGACCCAGACGCGAACACAAGCGAAGATGCAGGAGTGGATTAAACAAAAGCGAGCCTTTTATTATGGCTGATAACAGAACAAACCAGAGCGAGGGCAGTATAAGGGTAATAGTTCAAACAGAAAACCTAAACTGGACATAAACTAAGAAAAAGCTATGGCTGGAGATACGGAACACAGGGGGTGGTAACACAGACGACGCGACACAGACTACATGAAACACAGAGACTAAATACACAAGAGGGATGATCAGGGGAAGTGGCCACACATGGGAACACAGCTGACACAGATAAACATAACAAGACATGGCAGGAGTAAACAACACTGACGGGAGACTGTCAAAGTAAAACAGGAAGTACACAGGTGCAAACAGGAGGAGAGAGAGAGCACGGGCATAGTGGGCTGGGGAAACATGGAATGAAACAAGGAGGGGAGATGAGGGCTCACAGATACATAGAGGGGCACACAGGGGATAAAAGTCACAAGGGGAAGTCAAATAAGGAACACCACAACAGGACAACTTAGGAAACATGGCCTAAATAAGGAACGAAATACAAAAATACAAGAAACTAAGAATACTGGGCCCACATGGCCCAGGACCATGACAAATAAGCATAAATCATCCACTCAACCAAACGATATACACTCAATGGGCACTTTATTAGGCACACCAAGTATCAGGTTGGACCCCATTTTGCCTTGAGAACTTTTTTAATTCTTCTTCAGATACTTGGTCCATACTGGCACGATAGTATATATATGCAAACAACTGCTGCAGATTAGTCAGCTGAACATCCATAATGTGAATCTCCTGCTCCACCACATCCCAGAGGTGCTCTATTGGATTTAAATGTGGTGAATGTGGAGGCCAATTGAGTACATTGTTATGTTCAAGAAACCAGTTTGAGATCATTTAATCTTTGTGACATGGCACACTACCTTGCTGCAAGCAGCCAACAGAAGATACTGCCGGTAAACTGTGAATGGACAGAGTCAGTAGCAATACTTAGATAGGCTGTGGCTTTAAACAATGTATAGTTAGGGCCAAAACAAGGCAGTATGGATTCATGACAAATCTGATGCCAAATTCTGATCCTGTTTCATTTTCATAGAAGAAATTGAATTTTGGTGAACCCGTGTGAATTATAGCTTCAGTTTTCTGTTGTCAGCTGACAGGAATGGCACCCAGTGTTGGTTTTTACTGCTGTAAATGGTAAATGGTAAATGGAACCCTTGAAGTAGCCCATCTACTTCAAGGGTGAATGTGTTGCGCATTCAGAGATACTGTTATTTGAGTTCCTACTGCTTTCCTATCAGCTATAAGCAGTCTGATTAAGATAAGATAAGATAAGCCGCTGAATTGATTTTTTCTTTTTCAGAACATTCTTTATAAACCCAGAGATGATTGTGCAGAAAAATCTCAGTAGATCAGCAGTTTCATACTCAGTCCAGCCTGTCTGGTATCACCAACCATGCCATGTTCAAAGTCACTTAAATCATCTTTCTTTCTCCTTTCTTGCTCGGTTTGAACTTTAGCTGCAGTAGTCATGTTGGCTTTGTCTTCATGCCTAAATGCATCAAGTTGCTGTCATTTGATGAGCTATTTAGATATTAGCATTAACAAGCAGTTAAACAGGTGTACATACCGAAGTGGGTTGTGATAAATTCTTTTAGCAGTTTGCTAACAAAACCTTGCTCAATACACATGGTCCTGATCTGGGACGCATTGCCTTGGAATATGCACAGCTGTGGTTTGTCATTATTGGTGCCCAGAGAACACATCTTAATGATGATCCCGTCACGTTTACAATAGCACCTATAAGGCAGCACCACATTTGTGCTTGTTTGTTAAATGCCTTGTCAGCTAAACGTGATGAATGATTAGTGTATTTTAAGTGGTCCCCTGACACCTAACTTTAACAAGTTAATTACTGGTCTAAAACAATGACCTCACAATTGAAATTCCCTTCAGCTTCAGCTAATAGCTAGTTAGGCAGTCATAAGAAGCTAGAATTATAATTGACATGCTAAATATTGCATAGCTGTGTATATACTGTGAACATGTTAACATTCTGGCATTAGCAAAGAACTTGCCTTGAATTTCACGGCTAAAGACTCTTGTTATGATATACAACAGATGCTGTTTGAAATGATTAGCCACTTTAATTAAAATGCCACAGATTTCATCTACAAGTTTTTTTCCCTCTCACTGAAACAATGAGTGCTTGCTCTATTCACAATTTCTATTCAGCTTGAAGTGACTGACTGAAAAGGCGCACAAATATTTCTGACAGACAGTTCGTGATAAAAGGGAAACTAACTGCCTGTGAATAAAACATACAGGTAATTCAACTGGGAGGCTTTTCAGAGAGGGATTTTCTTTTTGTACAATTATATGAAGAATGGCCTTCCGCACTAAATCCAGGGACTTTGCTATGCTATACAAAACAATCTAAAGAGCAGATGCTGCTTTGACAAGGGGTGGCCAATTTTCTTCTATTACTGCAGTCTGCAATTTTTCTTGTATTGGTAGATTTGTGAGCATCGTACATCTTGACCAACCTTGTATTATCCTCTTAGATTGTGTATAACTGACTCATGGTGTCCTCTGTTCTCCTACATCAATGGAAAATAAGTTTTATCTGTTCTTATTAAAATAACATCATTAGCTAAATGAGGTTTTTATTCCACAGGTATTGTGCAATGTCTGTCTTTAGGTACAGATAGAGTTTTGATGCGTACTGAAGGACTTTTATTGGAAAGTCAGTTGCAGAAACAAGAAAGAAATAGCAGAAAGCAAAGGATGTAAACTGGAAATGCCATTGGTCGTGATCAAATATCAGATTTTGGTATTTTAATTTATGAATTTTAAACTGCTGGTGCCAGGAGAAAACTTTAAGAATGCAGAAATATGTGCCGTTATGTGAAAAGGTTTCACAGGACTCTCTGCATTACTGTAAAAAACTAAGGACAACCCAATAATCCAAGAGCTTGTAGAACCAGAAATATCTTGAAGTAATCATTTTCTGTCTGATTTTATCAGTCTTTCACTTTGTTGTGGAGGAACTCTGGCCCACTATTCTTTATAGCACTGCTTCGGTTCATTAAGGTTTGCAGACGTGTTTATGCACTGTTCTGTAAGGTCCATACACAGTATTTCAGTCAGGTTGATCTCTGGACGGAGCCATTGCAACACCTTGATTCATTTCTTTTTCAGCTATTCTCTCGTAGGTCTGCTGTTGGGATTATTGCCCTGTTGCAGTACCAAGTTTTAGACAGACAGCCTCACATTTGATTCCAGAATAAGAATATTTTGGCATACAGTGTAGTTCATGGTCAACTCAATGACAGCAAAGTGCCCATGTCCTGTGGCTGCAAAACAAACCCAAATCATTACCACTTTGATATCATATGTTTAAAGTGCATTGTTTCAGAGGTCTGTAGTAGTAAAGAACCTGGCTTACTTACCCACCTAATTCCTATGGAAGAAGTACATGTGTACTTGTATAGCAGGATTGGCCACTTGTGTAAATAAATCTACATGTCTGAGTTCACAGCAGTTTTTTTTAAGCTAATTTTGTCAACTTTGCTACAGTTTTTGCTATTAAGTTAAACAATTACTTTATTGCACTGCAAGGTGGCAACTGCTTTCATTTTGTTATAACTGAATTCAGTGTTGTACACAAACACTCATAATGGAAATTTGATCTTGTAAAAGCAAATGTTAGGGCTGTGTTATTGCTAGTGCTATGGACTCCTAGAATTGTAGCGTAAAATTAAAACCTAACCTAAACAGTCTAGCCTAGCTAGCTGCCAGATTATCTCATTATAGGTTGTCCATCCAGATCATTTCATAGCATATATTATCCCCATGTTTGTTTGTCTAAAGGATGCAAGGTTTTCTTTATCTTATTGTTCCACTAAGTTCTTTTCATTTGTAAATTTGGTGTAGGTTCAAACAAAAAGGTGATTTTGTTTTCTTTTAGCAAAGACGTTTGTGTATGCGAGGTGCGAGGAAGAGGTCCCTAACAGTGGCTGGTTAGAAAAAATGTAACACATACTCTTAAGAGTGATCACTGAAAAGATGATGCAAGACTGTACCTCATACTCATACTCTACGATCCTCTCCACATCTGCTGTGGTGTTAGACAGGTACTCTGGACATTCATAAAACTCATGTTCCATAGTGTGGATTGAGTGACAGCTAGAAAGAAGAAAAAGTAGAATGTTAAAGATCATTAAAATATGTGCTGGTTATCTCTTTGCTTCATGGCAGTTTATTTCAGTTTAGTCAGATCATTAAATAGACAGACGTTGTTCAAATCCATGTAGCGATATTGCAGACACCACACAAGGGCTGTATAATTTCATATAAAGGACAGCTATGTTGCCAGCTATTGTAAGTTATTATTTTATATCACATTTCTTAATAATGATTCTCATTTCACCACAAAACTCCAAACAAGCAATTTGGTAATCAACTATTGCCCTCATAAAGCCATGACCTCTGCAAAATTGTCACAATGTAACAGCCTCTCTGTAATCACTGACCACGACTAGCATATTCGTAGTTTTATGGGACAACGTGATTTCATTTGTTGCCAAGCCAAGCCCTGTAAACAGCCACAGAATGGATGTAGCATCAAAATGCCTGCTCTATCAGCCCATTGGCTTTTAATCGCCCAGCAAAAGGTCCCATTACAGAAAATGGATGTAGCACACCGAAGCAATTATTACATGCGGGTTTGGCTCTGCATAATGATATCAGAGTACTTAGCGTTCCAGGGGGTTTCCAAACCATGATACGGCTGCTTAATAGCTACTAGGAAATGAAAGAAAACGGCGTTGAAACCTCCGGTAAGCTTCAGATTCATTTGGGCCAGGAAGAGTATAATTCCCTAGTTGTGGTTAAAAACATTTAGAGGAAGGATCTCCATCCTGTGTAACATTAACACTCATTTACCTTTACGTAAATGCTTGCCCTCACCTGTCAGACAGCAGGAAGGGACAAATGTCAGGGACTGGTGGGGTAGCAGGCCGAAGCTTGGCCAGTGCCATAATATGTTCAAAGGTGATGTCTGTTTGCGTGCACACATCGACCACACACACGTCCTGCGGCGAGCTGGTGCCGTTTTGTACGACAGCCGCCGCGGCTCTGGTGGGGGTACGTCGGAGAACCTGGACAACGATAGGGTCTCGCCTGATGGCCTCCACCACTGCTTCATCATGTTCGACCTTGGCCAAACCATTTACCTGGGGGGAAACAGAAAGCAAATAGTTTCAGGAAGTGAGTCTTGCAATGTGTCACTGTGAGAAAGCAAAGGAAACAAGCCTTGTATTTAAGATCCCAGTGTTTTTTTGTTAATCCAGGATGCATCTGACAGCCATCCACGCTCTTTTCAGGAGCAACTGGTTCCACATTCACACCTGGAAATCTCAGTACAGCTATAACTCTCCACAGTTAAGCACTAATAGCTTCCAATGAAGCAACTACCACATTAGTTAAGTGCTTTTATAAAGGGCACTTTGCCTGTAATTCTTGATGCCGAGAGCACCTTACATATAGCACTCTCCTGTTTTGTTTTGTTTTAACAACGCAGCACACTTTTCCCAGCAGGTTCAAACATTTTAACTGTTGACCAGTTATTCAAAAATGTGCTAACCTTTCAACTGGTAGTAAATCCACAGAGACTGTACTAGAAAATACAGAGAATGCTTTTGAGAATACTCCCTAAGCATGCTTTAATGAGCAGTTTTGCCTCATGTTCTTCTGCAAATCAGTCTAACTCAGATGCATTATTTACTCTGAATCCCAACCATTAGGCCCATTAGATGCAGATGCAGAATAATAATAATGATTTAGGGAAATGAGCAAAGTGGAGTGAGTAGACTTCACCCCACTGGGAGCACCAGTTTTAGCAAGTAGCACTTACTTAAATCGCAAGATCAGAAAATGTTGAGCCACAGGAGAAGCAACTGAGAACAGATATGCTGGTAAAAATTCATTACCAAAGTGTCGTGATTCCTACCCTATGGGTGGACATGTTTGTGCTTTAACTTGGAGTGTAAACAGTGTAAAGATCTCCTTTAAAGATAAACCAAAGCATGAACCAATCTGTGGATCTGGAGAATTGTTATAAGCCTAAATAAATGAAACACAGAAACAACGTATGGTCCTCCAGTTGATCCAGTCAAGTCACTACAGTTTCTGTATATTCTTATGTACCTATTTCTTTAATGAGCTCAATGTCACCTTAACACTTTTACAGAATTGACCTACAGAATTTTGACCTGTGCTGACATTTAGCATTGGTCAAACAACCGACCCTCTGGGAAGTGCTCATTAGCAGCAAAATCTGTGTTTTGTACAACTGGTTTTTGCTATTATGTTGCACTCATATGTGACATTTGTTGCTGTTTTTAGGACTAACACAAGTTCATCATTACACACCAAATCCTGGCAACTACACCTTTGAAATCAAAACCTGTAACTGAAAAGTCCCAGTTTACTCTGTTTATGCTCATCCTAAAGAACGTGTCGAGAAAGTTTCATCACATATTTAAGTTCTAATGAGGTCCAGATGGGCACATTAATCTCCAATCAGTAGGAATGCTCTGTAAGGCCGAAACTGTTTGTTCGGGTACACCTGCCGGCGTGTTTACCTGCTGTTGTTCCTCTATTCAACCTGACTATTGAGGAGGTAAATGGGCGAGATTAATAGCCAGCAGATGTGACAAAGACCGGGGATAATGACTCAGAACGTGTAGGTTTTACGTGCATGTGTGTTTGTCTGCAAGTGCTTGTGAATTGCGCATTTTGAAGATCATATGCATTAAATCTATGGCTTTTGGGATAATTAAGCCACAAATGAGGAGATAAAGAGATGCAGACAAGTTCGAAAAATGTTTTAAAGCTTTGAGACAATTAAGATGTGGACTGTGGAGACATTTTCTGAGTCACAAAGTAAATTTATGTATTTCTTTTTCTTGCGTGTTTGCAGCTCCCTGCTGTTGATGCGTTTTTAACTTGTGAATTTAATTAAGTCACAGCATCTACCTTTCTATCTGTATGTGTGTGGGGGTGTGAATAAGCATATATGGGAGCAGTGCATCCATAAGCACTAGGTGTATTAAGACATACATATAGGCGTGCAGATTCCATCAATATGAAGAAGTAATTCCATTTTGATGACAAGATCCCTTTCTCATTACTGAAGCATGCTCCTGTGACCAAGGTGACAAAGAGACAATATTACAGCATTGCATCATCTATATGACCCGCAGAAGCTCCAAGAGGGTGTTAAAAATAGCATCAGTTCAAGGGGGCCCATGGGGACAGCTGTAATGAACCAACAATCTAAGCAGAGCCTTCATATACTTCTGAAGTTAAAGGTTATCATTGCCAATAAAAAGCGTTCCCAGTAGACTTAAACTAAAGCTTCTTTTCTGTCCAAACATTCTTCCCGAAAGGTCGAGGTCCAAAGCGGTCTGCTACACCTGGAGTGGAATGAATTTTGTATACTGTAGTTCATGTTGTGTTTCTTTAGGTGTTCAGCGAGCGTAGTGTTGGCAATAAGACGATCAGTAAGTCGAATAAGTATCAAAAGCCTACTGTTTGACCGTTTTATAGTTGTACTTAAGGTTTACCATTTTCCAAACTTCATTTTATGAATAGAAAAAATAAAGTTTCAAAACTTAAAATTGAATTAAAATAACATATCAAGATATCTGTATATCTAATTTCTAATATAATATCTAAATTATTTATTTAAAGGGAGCTTAACAGTGCCAAACAAATTCTATAGAGTAGCAGATGCTGCTACTGCTGCTAATTCTGCAATAGTTAGGTAATTAGTAAGATATCTTTAATATGTACTTTTTATATAAAGTATGCTTGAAATTATCTGTTTTCTGTAGCTATAACAAACTGATGTCTTAACACATTACAGCATCAATACAGATTTTTGAGTAATTGTAATTAGTAAAGAAAATGTAGCTTATCTTATCTTTAGCTAGTGCTGTCTTCCCAGATAGGTTGGACCAGCAGATACGTCTCGCTATCAATGGGTCCCCTTTTGTCTCCAGAACTGTCTTAATTCTTGATGACATAGATTCAGCAAAGTGCAAGAAACCAATTGAGCTTTGTGACATGGCATATGGTCCTGCTAAAAGCAGTCATCAGGAGAGCTACACTTTGACCTCAAAGGAATGGACCTGGTTAGCAACAATACTAAGGTATGGTGTGGTGCCTAAAAATACGTCTAGTTGGTACTAAGGGGTCTAAAGTATACCAAGAAAATATCCGCCACATCATTACACCACCAGTAGCAGCCTGAAACGCCCATAAAAGGCAAGATGAATCCATGCTTTAATGTTGTTTACACTAAATTCTGATGCTAACATCCAAATCAAGAATCATCAGAACAGGCAACATTTTTCTATTTTCTGTTTTTGTCCAAGTTTCCTGTTTTTAGCTGATAAGGGTGGCACCCAATGTGGAGTTCTGCTGTTTTAGGCGTAGGCATGATGATCTTTTGCGTGGTTATTTAAATAACTGTTACCTTCCTATCAGCTGAAAGTAGTCTGGCCATTCTTCTCTAACACCAACAAGGCATTTTCTCCCTTCCTGTCTTCCTTCAATCACCCTCAATCAGTCACGGCACATGGCCCGAGCCTGGTTTTGCTGTAAGTTTCTTCTTTTTAAAAGGAAGTTTTTCCTTCCCGCTGTCACCAAGTGCTTGCTCATTTGGGGTTTTTCTCTCATGTTATTGTAGTTTTTACCTTACATTACAAAGTGCCTTTTCAGTTGTTATGATTTGATGCTAATTAACAAAAACTGAATTGAATTGAATATCAGTGTTATCCTAGACTTACTTTAGTCCAAGTAAGCTGTCCCTTTCTTTGTCAAGTCTGAAATGTTAAAATTTGCTTTGATATTTTACTTTAATGACTAGAAAGAATTTGGTACTATCAAGCCTCACTTCCAAGCTCTCTGTAATATTTTGCTGCCTTTGATGCAGGCATTTCACACACCATTGCCTATAAAGGGTTACTAGTGGACCATGATGAAGAAATGATTGTTATATGTCTTGAGAGCGGGCTGAAAGTAGCACAGCATCTGGCCTAAAGCATTTAATATTCTCTATATGTCTGGTCACCCTTTAAATGTGTCAAAAGGTTTTATCAGTTAGCCACTAAGATGGTTAAATGTTGTTTCCTCTTTTGAAATCCAATAGGAGAGATAAGAAAAGCCAAGCGATAACAGCAAATGTTTCTATGGGTGAGCTTGGGTCTAGCTGTACTTTTGAATGGTTGTGTTTGCTGCACAGAGATAAGATGGAAAGCACTCAGCCTCACAGCTAAATCTGACAGATATGGTGTCATTGTGAGCAAATGGAAGCCAACACACAGAGAAGACATGCACACACACAATTCCAGCATTACATTAGCTCCAGACAGACTTTAAACAGCACTACGATATGGCTGCTGCAAGCACGTTTGACTGAATAATACCAGCATCTTCTACTGAATAAGTTCACAATGGGCCACGAAACAATAAGCTCCTGAACAGAACCCCCCTCCATTTATTCAACCCTGACCTCATCTGCCCCTGAAGAGATGCAAGCTCAACACCAGCAGTATTTTCTTTTTCTTTCTTTTGCTTTGTTTTGTTTTGTTTTTTTTGATCAGATCATAATCGCAATTTTTGTGAACCTAAGCTGAATGCATGCAAGACTGCTTTTACATTCATGGAAATTGTTATATTGTGATGAATAAGGAAACGCAGGTGGTGTGCCCTGGTAATCTGCCAAATCTCATTTCTCTTTCTTCTTTTGTTGTATTGAGATGATTCGAGAGGGCCCACTGTCAAATGTCTCATTTCAATAATAAAAGTCAATAATAAAACACATGCAATATCTCCTAGTGCTGCAGAAGCAAAGAAGCTCATGGTTTCATACATTTGAGTGACAGGCTGTTCAACTGGTGAGCTATATGCTCGGCCAACTGAATAAGATGTGATGCATGTATGACAAGCAGCCAGGGAAAACTAGGAGAACAAATCTGAGTGGGATTAAATAAAGCTTTATTTGAATCAGCCTTTCTAAAGCCTTGATTTATATTATCATCTAAAGGTTTACATTATATAGACTTGTTTCACAAAGCCTCAGATACATAGATTGGATAGAAACAACCTTAGACCACTTACTGGTTTCGCTATTTTAATCTGTTGAAATCAGATGTTACAAGCGCATTTTACTGAGAAACTCGGCATCCCTGCACGCTCGTACAGCTTTTCAGTCAAGTCCACTGCTTATGCACCCTAACCCTTTTAATCCAATTTTATTTATGTAGGGCCAAATCAAAACGACAGTAACCTCAAAGCACTTTATATTTTGAAGACCAACAATCTGGGGATGAACTGTCACTTGTGGGAAAGTAGGATGGAAAAAACCCATTTAAACAGGAAGAAACGTCTGTCAGAACCAGGCTCGGAAGGGGCAGCCATTTGCTGCAACTGGTTGGGATTGAATGGTTAATGAATTGAAAAAGAAATTCCATGCTGTATTAAATAAGATCTCGTTCAAGAAGAGTTTACTAAGCACATGGAGCTTTTTCCAGTCAAGCCACATCCATCTTTTATATACAGGCTATGGTTAGTTATCCCTGTAAAGCCTGAACCATGAAATAATTGCCTGTAAATTCAAATTTTGGGAAGCTGGTATCTTTACTTTAATTTAATTGCAATCATAATTAATGATTGTAGCAATACATGTGTCTGTATGCATACATCGGATTTTTCAGGAATAGAAAAATTCACATAAATAATGTAGAGGACTCAAAAATGTATGTATGAGATATGATACACTTGGAGGTTTAGCCTGGAAGTGAACCTGTTAACAGTTAACTGCATTTAGCTGTAGAATTTGTAAACTGCTTCAGGTTTTAATTTGGTTAAACTAGAACACAATTCTTACAATGATTAATATCAGTTTAAAAATGGAGATTGTGATTTGCTGTTCACGATTCTCCTTGACAGACATGGTTAATACAACACTGCTTTCTTGCCTGACTATAAGACATACTATCTTCTCTCAAATTCAAAACCAATCGCAAGCGATCTTTTGTTGATCAAGTGATCTTCAGTTTTTTCAAAGCGTGAGTGCCTTTTTATGTGATATGAAAAACCAAGCAGTTGAGCTTTAAATGGTCAAGTTTAGTTTCCTTGAAACTTTTAAAGTGCCCTGAAGTAAGAAAAGAAAAAACACAGCATGCAAAAGCTGCCACTTTAAAGCCATTAGAGAATCTGTATAGCTTTTAGACGTGACAGAGCGGCTTAAGTTCAAATGCACCCCGGTCACAGCCAACTTCAAGCCGAGTGCGATGACTCTCTGAAGTAGATGAGTTTTACTGTGATTATTTTTAACCTATTTTTAATTAGAGAATATTGTCTGAGCACGTAGCTCTTTTGTTAGCAAAATAAATGTAAGAGAGGAAGTCCCTGTGCGTTTGTGTGTCTGTCCTTCACCATGCACTGTTCATGCAATCTACTTCACACTTGGTAAGTGTGCTGGCGAGGGTGAAGGCGTTTGGATGAGTGGTCCTCATATTTTGGCTCCAAGGTATTTTCTGTTTCTCTGTCACAGCAGGAATTTTTTCAGTGATCTTAGCCTTTGTGGTCAGGTAATGAAAGCAGGCTCACACTTTCTCACTGAGTGACTGCAGAGTGTGTTAAAGTCAAACTTATCACCCAACTATCAACTGTTCCACCATCTTTATTATCATTAATTCAGTCTAAGCAACTAACAAAAGGAAACTTTATGTTTGATTGTTTAGAAATGGCAAGCATGTTTTTAATGGCTTACTCCTATCAACTCAGGCCAATTGTTTTGGCTTGTGACCAACTGTAGCAGCTGGGGATGCGCTCAAGGGCACCTTAACATGCTTATAGTCACCTTAATAGCTGTCCATGGAGAGATGAATGTGTATTGTTGCACTGATCCAAACCAGAAACAATTCAGGTTTGAAACATTTAGAGCACGGCCTCTTTTCAGAAGGAGAAGCTCAGGATAAATCAGATTCTTTAAAAAAAACTTACTTACTTTGTTTATTGTCCCGGTGCTTTTTTTTTTTTTTTTTTTTTTTTAGATGGGCTTGTTCGTCTTTTCCAATCAGAAACTGTTCACTATGCATTGTACCGCTCTGCTGTTTTACATTTCTGTATCACACCAATTAATCAAAGTGACAAGGTATTTAATGAGAGGCAATTAGAGTGTTAACCAAAATGCAAATCAGATGGGGAGGCAGACCGGGAAGGGGGCGGGGGGCATTTTGTGTGTGTGTGTGATAAGCTAAGAGTTCACTAAATGCTTTTATTAGGACCCTTACTTGTCGAACTGAGTCAAGCAATTCCCACTTGGACTTGTCTGCACCTGCGATCGCATCCGTGTCCTGTGAGTGTGCGTTCAAGTTGTTACAAGTGTCCTTCAGTGATTTTTTTTTCTATGTTGGCTCCTGCATAACAGGCGAAAACAACCAATTAGTTCTGCTCGAGGAAGATGGCATGACAACATGAAAAACAGATTAAAAAGCTGCTGTGGGGACGGATGTTAAGTAGCTCGCTCAGGTCACTCCCTTCCACATCACAGTGCCTGTGCGCTGAAGATTAGACTGTGTTTCCTCAAGGAAACACTCTTCACAACGCTGGCTTGTTGCTGCTGGAGCTTAGCCTCACAGGGAGCAAATGGTGGAAATGTTGCTACAGTGGAGTGTCCTTTAAATGGTCTGAAACTACAGAAGTTGGCGTTTTCCGTGTGTCTCTGTTTAATGATAATCGCTGAAAGTAACAGGCTGTTTTTTTGTCCTTCAACTACTTATCCTGCACTGAAAACCCTTCAACGTGGGTCATGGTCACCTCTCAAGTGTGCTTAAACAAGATGTCGTTTTCTGCTCTGAAGATATGCTGTCATGTTTGTTTGGACAGTTAAAAGACAGTTTCTTATTTTTCCTTTTCTGTTCCAAGTTTTTTTTTCTTTTTTAAATGCATTGATTAGCATTTTTAAACATTAAGAAGCCAGTAAGGATCAAAACTCAGCACATATCTGAGTTTGTAGACTTCACAAACTGTGGTAATATTTATTTTGTGAAAAACTATACAATCTAGGAATCCTTCAACCATATCTTGATGACTTAACCTTTGATTACAATCTGTTGTGGACACTGGCAAGGACAACTGGAGACATGAAGGATGTTGTAGTTAATCCTGGTGTATATCTGCTGCCTGGGGCACTTGCACAGTTGTAAGGGTATAATGTAAAGTCTCCGCAGACAAGTCTGCACACTCAGAAAAACTGATGGGCACAGGGATGTCTGCACAGACCTTCCCTCTCACAAATTTACATCACTTGGAGCCATGTGGATCTTAGTGCGCTTGGAAAGTGTTGGTAATGGTTTGCAGGTGTAGCCTGGCTAGCTCAGTCGATAGAGCATGAGACTCTTAATCTCCGGGTCGTGGGTTCGATCCCCACGTTGGGGGAAGCTGTTTTAAGTACAGAAGATAGAGTTTGGTCCATCTTTCCCTTGTAATCTCAAAAAAACCATTTAGTTCACTGCTGCGAATTCTTTACGTAACTTCCTCAGAGATTCTCCAAAGTATTCTTTTTCTGATGGTTTTGTTTTTGCATTTCCACCTTCTCTTGACAGGATCTTTTTCTGCTCTAAAGTCTGCTCCAATAAGATTGGTTAATTCAGCTCAGTTGACAAACAGAAACCAAGAATCTTAAGCTACATCCAAACTGGAAGCATTTCACAGTGATGTGGTGACCATAGGAAGTGAATGACATTCTGCGAAGCGTAATTTAAGGTTCCGTAAATGTGTCCGCTCCCGTATACATTTTCATTTGGCCATTGAGCAGAGTGGGGTTTTCACCAAGTACACCTCCCATATGCATCTGCTGAATGCTGATTGGTTGATAAATGGGCAAGTATAGGACAAGGAGCATGAGTGGAGTTCACTGGGAACGGGGAGAAGCATCAAAACAAACAGTAAATAAATATGGCACAAAAAGCAGAGACATGAGCTGCAGTCTACACTTTTCTTCGTTTTTTCTGTAGCAAAAATTCTGTCTCCCTCCCTTCAACGCCAGCTGATCATGGCTGCCCCTCCCTGAGCCTGGTTCTGTTGGAGGTTTCTTCCTGTTAAAAGGGAGTTTTTCCTTCCCACTGTCGCTAACTGCTTGCTCATAGGGGGTCATATGATTGGAGTTTTCTCTGTAGGTAGAGTGCGTTTCCTGCTGAACAGACAAATTAGGCTTTAAGGCAACTATAGGCAAAAAAGCGCAGGCAACAGGAAGTGAGCGGGGCTTAAGATAAACTTTTCTCTACTTCCAGGTGATCGACTGACGTGACTACCAATGATTGTGAAGAATAGCATATGACCTTGTAGTAAACACATTAGAAGGTTACCTTGGCAACTGAAACATAGACTGTCCGCAAGCGACAAGCCGTCAACTTCAAAGAGAAGAGGAAATCGCTTCCAGTGTGTTAGTAGCTTTATCCTCGCATACAGATTTTACATATACAGATACATTTTGAAGGATAGGGTGTTACCTTTTTCAAATATGCATCTCATCAGTGCACGCTAAATTAGTTTTTAAAGGTGTTGAATACCTTTGTGATTTACTGTCATTTAGAGAGGATTTCAAGTTTAATGCTGCTCACAAAAAAAAAACAAAAAACAAAAAAATAACAGGGTCACAAATCTGTCAACATGAGCATTAGCGGACATCTTTTTACAGCCCCACTGTCACGAATAGCACTTGACCACTGACGAGCAGCTATGGAGGATGAATATAAAGAAATAGTTCAGAAAATCCACTTACAAAAGGATTGTGTTTATATCATATTCAGCTTTAAGAAAAAAATCCTACAAACTTTTGTCATCAGTCGTCTCGTACACAATTTGTATGGTACTCTATATTCTTTTGATTGTACTTGTTGATGGTTTCACACAATTTCTCCCTACTGTTAATACAATACTGACAGCAGTTGTTTGCTTCTGTTTTATTTATAATGGCTGATATGATATAATCAGTACTTTTATTTGTTAAATTCTTTTCAGTGGACTGATTTTCTTTATCTTGTAGTCTAGGTATTTTTTCCGTCTTTTTGTCGACATATAACCCATTTCAATTTGATTTAAAAGGTTAAAAATAGATTCTATATAGCCGAAGTTGCTATAAACAGATGCCGCATATCTCTGTGTTTCTGTTTTTGTTCTTTTTTCGAGTATTTCAAGGGTTTTCTCCTCTCTCGCTCCACACGTCTATCTTTTCCTACCCCGGTGTACCAACACCAGCAGTAAAACATGCACGCAGACATCAGAGAGTGTTGACTTGTGACTGTCATCCCAAGCAGCAGTTTTCTGATGTAAGTGGGGGGAAATCAGAGGTTATCATCTGTCAGGGAATGCATTAAGAACCATCTCATTTCCTGCTCTTTGTACCACTTCTATATGCAAGACGGGCTTCCTTTCAATTAGGCTTCATGAATACAGATCCTTCTTACTGGTTCAGCCTTAGAATGAAACATGATTTGCCTTATTTTGTGCGTTTTGGGGGAAAAAATATTTTATTCATAAGACAGAGTGTGAGCTACAGTTTCAAAAAACAGCCTCCTGCTGTATCATCCCTGAGACAATCCAAGCTATTTCAGCTTCAATTAAAAGATACTTTCATTCAGTTTCTACCTGATGATTAAAAAAAGCTAGTGGCAAGAGTCAAGAGGTTTGCTTCTTATTCAGCACCTACTCTAACCTGGCAGTTTGCTTTATTTTCTCTCATAAAATGACTAATGCCTTCTAGATGGTGGGCTCATACATCATGGCAGGGCCAATGTGTCTGTGTTTAACTAATAGGCTCTGTGTCCTCAAGCAGCCAGGGATGGCACGGGTTATTACAAACTGCATCAACAAGACATTCATTACCCTCAACATCCTAGCAACCAAATCACAATTACCACGATCCAAGAGTGAGCATCCAACCCCACTGCCACGCTCCTATTCCCCGCACACCATGTCGCCAATGCATAAATTAGCCTCCTTTTGTCACACTGGGGGGTTGCCGGGTTGAGAATTAGCTCTGTTTGTTTTGCTCGTGATGAGATGGGATGCGCTGATGATGGATGACTGCAAAACTTCTTTACTGACAAATCAATAAATGCGGTGTGAATCCTTTTCACTCGTGCATCTGTACATATGAATGTGTCTGGGTGCCTGGAGAATAAGTGAATAGTTTCATGTGTGCATTTCACGCGTGTGTGTTTATAGCAGATAGCTGTTCTGACTGGCTAATGTACTCGGGGCTGCACTGTAGCAGGACTCTATTGTTGCTCTGAGTCCTCCCCACAGCCATTAGATCGCCATTAATCTCTCATCTGCCATTAAAACAACAGCCAGCGAGCCGAGCTTAACAATAGAGCGCCCCTTCCTCCAGCCCCTTGATACGTACTAGCAATGAGTTTGAATTAGGCTCTCGGGGTCACCGATTAGACCCTAATAATTCATCCAGACGGTTGAGTTCACAAAGAGGTTACATGTAACACTTCTGTATGAGAAAATGTAACAACACTCCTGTATGTGCATAATTTTGAAATTTAGAAAAGGTTGAGTCTGGATTTCACTTAGTTACTAAATACCATGCAAACCCAGCCACATTTTGAAGATTTTGAAGGAAACGAGGAAGATCACAGAAAAGGTTTGTGGATGTAGTGAAGGAGGACAAGCAGAGGGGTTGGTGAGACAAAACAAGATGCAGGGGCTAGGGTGAGATGCTGGCAGATGATCTGCTGGAGCAACCCATGAAAGAAGCAGCTGGAAAGAAGAAGATGGCCTCGTTTTCTTGCACAATTTTATCCTTGAAAGCCCTTTTCAAATAGCAAAACAAGTCATCAGATTACAGCATTTCTACTTTAATATTTATGGCATTAATCATAAACCAGGCAAATCATTTCTCCTAAACCAATGTCGACTCATTTCTTCTATAAACTGAACAATAACCACTGTTTTTGTTATGATTCTCACTTTTACTAGGGAAACTAGTAAATATTAAGTCTTCTAAGTATTATGAGTGTTATTATTTTTTTTTAAGGATTAAAGGATGTAATGTATAGTATTCAAAAAATGATGTGGGATAAGAAATAATTAGAACTTGTCCAGCCTCATACCTTTAAGTGTGGCCACGTTCCATTCGAGGACCCTTTTGTTTTTATTGTCTTGTGTGTACTCAACCCCATAGCTATGGGTTAGCCATACAGAAACATTGTTAGGGTTTTAACAGGTTCAAGGAACTGACACCATATTCATTATCAGCTAAGAGACACAGAGAAATCCAAGGCTGACTGTGACATCTGTCGGAAATTAGCCTCTTGTTGAACTGAAGCAAGTAGTGACAAACATCTACCCAACTAACATAGATTTTTCTGCAGGATTTTGCAGAAGAAAATATCAACATCATTTGTTAATTGATTGGCGATTAACAACAAGATATTTAATATTTGTTTTGCCATGACGTTTGTGATGTATGTATGTTTAAATAAAATATGAGATGTTCAGGAAGTAGGCATCATTACTGAAGCAGACTTGCTGTGAGTCTTAGTTATTCACATGGGCAAAAATGTGGTTGAAGGCAAAAAAAAAAAAAAAAAAAGCCCAAAAAGAAGGAAGCTGGATGCAGAGGGCATAATTAGCAAAAGTGTTAAAGCTTGGGAAGTAAAAACATTTTACTGGGGAGCAGTAAAAATCAAAGATTTATGTGCTGCTTTTTGCATAAAATTAAGTCTTTTTCTTTCCTCTAAAGAAGCCTAGAGTGTGAACTTGACATTTTCCCTCCTCCTACCGAATTTTAGCCTATTTCATTTTAAAGTGATGCATGTTTATGCACACTGGAAGCACCTAACACATTAGCATTATTCATCACATGAAGCTCGCTCGGTCCGCCCTTTGGTGGGGAAGAAAAACGACTTCACACTTCACTAGCTGTGAGCGGGCGAGAAGAGCTCCTTCCAGCAATGAAAAATACTTCCATCCAAAAGCATGGCTGGTTAGTTAAGTGAGAGACGCAC
Organism: Diplotaxodon limnothrissa; assembly: GCF_057381915.1. NCBI lineage: Eukaryota > Metazoa > Chordata > Actinopteri > Cichliformes > Cichlidae > Diplotaxodon > Diplotaxodon limnothrissa. The sequence continues at coordinate 34,152,234 of NC_140612.1, forward strand.
TGTGGTGCAATTTACCCCTCATTCGACCCAGCTTAATCAAGGCTTAAACTGTATTCACCATTTCAGGCAGTAGAGTGTACGTCTGCAATATGACTGAGTGAATATCTAATCACGTTTGCCACCAACATAATATAAGGCGGATGATGATTAGTGGCCGGGGCTGTGCCGAATTTCAAACTGACTCGCTAAATCAGATCATTGTTTCTCAAAATGTGTTGCATATCTGATTCATATGAGTTTCTAAATAACAAGGCAGTGAAGCATGTTGTAACAATGATGGCTCACTGAGTAAGAACACATTCGCTCATCTTTTTGCTCCATGTTGTTTATCTCTCCTCACAAGAACGGCTAAATGATCTATGACCTGGCCTGAAAAGGGCTTGCTGTAGCTGTGTGAAATATTATATTTGTTTCAAAGGTACAAAAGCAGTTGTTTGAACAATGCAGCTCTTGGCACAAACTGGGTTGCTTTGTGTTATTTTTCCTACAGAGAGTGAAAAATGTTTTTTAAGGCCGCTCTCCCCAACAAGGGGTCTGTTGTGAAAGCTGTTATTACTTATAGGGTTGCTTTCTAGTATCCTGCATGAAGAAGTGCATCCACAACATGAGCCTTGATCATCAGCTTTAGAGGAGCTGAACTAAACACACTGGAAACACAGTTCCTTTAACCTAATGCTAAAATTCATGCATATGTTGTCTCTAAGTGGTTAAACGGTGGCTAATGCTCGGATGAAATTAAGCACTAGGACAGCCTCTATCATGATGAGCGTCCTGGTGTAAAAATCCAAAATTGATGCCTTCCTTCTCCAGCACGCTGGATTGGAACCTTTGGTGGCCTATTTCCGGCCTGTGGCCCATACGTTTGACACCCCTGGTGTAGTTTGTGGACCTATACAGTACTGTGAAAAAAGCTTGACTCACCTTTCACTTTCTTGTATTTTTTCCTTTCAAAAAGAACAATTTTATTGGAATTTTTAAACTGGTCTTTCATTGACTTCAGCTTTTTCACTGATTTTCAGTCCAGTCCTTGTACTTGACCATTTTCAAAAGGCTTTTTGTTTGTTAAGCCACTTAATGCTGATCTATGAATAAGAGATGAATTAGTGTTGTGTCTATAATGAACAACTTAACAAAAAAAAACAACCCAGTTTTCTGTGTATCTTTAGATCTTTAGACACCTTGTCATTAGAAGCCTGCTGCAAAAACACCAGTTGTTCACATTTCTTTTGTTAAATCTATAAAAAATGCTAACGCTAACACAGTTTGACAGCGTAAAATAGTATTTCTGTACTAGCAAGGTGCCAAAGAGCTATTAGCTATTAGCATGCATATTTCGACATGCTGTGTACTTAAAAAAAATTAGAAAACACTGTGATGCTACATTTCTCCAAGGGGTAGTGGGGAACTTGTCAATATTGATGGAATTAGGAAGATAAGTACCATCAGACTACAATTCACCATGTCATACCACCTGGAAAGCATCTGATTCATGAAGGCTTCAGTTTCCAGCATGACAGTGATCTCAATGCAATAAAAGCATCATGGATAGAAAAGCACACAATGCAACTCACTTTCAGGGTGGATGTAGTAAGGAGGTAGAACAGATCATCTGCAATTTGCAAGGCTGGTGGTTCAATTCCTGCCTGCTCCAGTTTGCATGCCAAATATACTCGGGTGGTGAACACTAACCCCAAGTTTCTCCTCAATGCATCCATTGGAGTGTAAAACTTATGAAGCACTGAATAAAATGCTCGTGTAAATGAGGCATTTTGTATAAAGCATTTTGAGGGCTCAGGAAGAGTAGAAAGGTGCTATATATAAAAACCAGCGTTTATCATTTACCATTTATCAATCATAGATTCATTTGAAGAAGACAGCTGCCTAAGAGAACTCGGGCTGTGTTGAAGAAACGAGGTGGTCATACCAAATATTGACTTTCAAATTTATTAGAACTGTTTAAATTTTGTTTTGGCCTTATATAATGTATCTTCATTTTTCCTGGTGTATTTGTACAACTATATCCCACCCCCTCAAGTACAATATGAAGAAATGAGGGGTGGCTCAAGACTTTTCCACAGTGCTGTATTTTTCCAAAAATAATCAACATCTTTTCAAAGATCTTGGTAACATCCTTTTACAAGACAGTCTCTACTTAAGTTTATTTACTCTCAATGACAATAAAAACAAGCTTTCAACTGATTAAGACCAAGTGATACGACTGAAAGATCCGGAGTTAACAGTCAAGTGGGCTTTGGGTGCCTAGTCATGCCTAGCTATCACAGTTTCTACAGGTACAAGTTTCTGTTTCATATCACTGGACGTCTTGGGAAAAAGGTCATTTTTTCACACTGATTTGGTGTTAGGGTGAAGCTTGGAATAAGGTTGGGGTTAGACACAGCTGGGGTTGTTGAGGTTAAGCTAAGACGCTAGGGAATACATTACACTGATCAGTGCCCTCACAAAGATAGACACACACCAGTGTGGCAGTTTTATCAAATAGGGATTCCTGTCTCTTCACAAATTTTCCAAAAGAAGGATTTCTAGTCTTACGCTTATCAAAGTCCAGACCATAAACGCGGGCGGGTGTGTAAACATACGTATAAGTCTTTTTTTACTTTGGGCATTTGTTAATTTTTCATGAAGACACTTGCAAGCACAGAGAAACGTCAGATCGTAACATCCTCAGGTTTCTATCTGTCATTGCAATAACAGCAGATGTAGTGAACTGTTTTTCACTTTTTTCACAAGCCTTTAACTGTACAGAGAGTTGGTTTGTATTACAGCACAAAAGCTGGTGAGACTGGTTGACATGCATTCCCTAATCACAACAAGCACCTCTTAATATATATTCGCACAAACAAACAACAACAACAACAACAACAGCAGAGCTTCAGCCACTCTGCCATCCAGAGGGCATTTCCCATCTCAGCATAAGGCTTATGGTTACACCCCCCCACTATGCAGATGGTTTAGTGTTATTCTATCTGTAACTGGACTCGATGCCAGGCTCTGAGTGGGCCTAATGACTCCTAAACCCGAGTTGGTTAAGTGGGAATTCAACACCATCTCCCAGCTGTAACCTAATCTCCCTCTAGACCACGCACTTGACTGTGAAACAATAACAGTCCATTTGCATTTTTAAGCACACCGCTAACAGCGTCTTCGAGACACATGCAGACACCATGCTGCCAAGCAGACGACACGGAGGCCGTGAAAGAAAAACATTGCAGTGGATATTATGATCCCGCAAGCTTGAGAAATTCCCGGCAATGAAATTAAAGGGGAAAAAAGAGGATGTTTGACTATTAAAAGTATGACTTAAATTTGGTCTCAGATGAGAATCACACCTTCTCTGCCAATGAACTTCTCCAAAGACCGAGAGAGATTTTACACTAACATGGAGGTTGTGAGGTTTTTATGTCTCAGAAGTTGTGTTTCAGTGCCCCCCCCTTGCTGTGACAGCCGAGTGTCTGGAGGAGTATTTTCTGCATATTTCACGCGTATGTGTGCATTTTTCTCAGCAGTGTGTAGGAGCAAACGCCTGCAACATATCCATAACAGCTCCAGATGGTTCGTCATAACATCTGTCTAACCTGACAAAACATAGCCTGCAGCGTGTGGCCATAAGGTGTATTATTGGGTTATTCTGGCACAAGGTTGACTTCAGACTGTGTAACAGTCATTGGCTGACAGCACACACACACACACACACACACACACACACACACACACACACACACACACACACACACACACACACTGAGACTAGACAAAATTACTGGCTCTCTGTGCCACACGTGAATGACAGGCTGCCTCTGTGTCTTCCACCGCTATCTTCTTCCTTCCAGGGTCTACAGAAAATCCATGCCACCTCCGACGGTGGGGTTATGCCAGAGTGTATTAATGAGTCGGATAGAAAGACAGCGACAAACAGGCAAAAAGACAGACAGGAGCAGCCAAACGGAACGGACTTGAAACAGTGTCTGGTGACTGATAAGTGATGGGGGGAGGACGAGGGTGACACTTTGTGTTTTGGAGAGGGCGAGGTTAACAAGGGAAAAAATCAGGAGAATTTGGAGACTTATTGATGGACAACTCACATTTCCTTGCTTTCAATTGCCTCATTCTCTCTCATGCTGGCTTTCCCCTTCCAATTTTACCTCCACCTCACCCTTTTTTCCCTCTATCTTGTCCAGGCCACTTGGCTGATCAGTGAGTATGGTAATCAGGGAAAGGCTGATAACAACTGATAAGTCCTCTTGTCAGATGCTGAGGGCTTGAATGACATTTTTACACAGTCGTGAAAATGGAGGGGAACAAACGCAGTAAAGCTGGTGAATGGATGGCCTCTGCGATTCTGCTTGTGTGATACGCAAATAGGCATATCTACCTCCGTGCTGTGTAGTTGGGTGTACGCGCGTCATGTGTGCGTTCTTTGCCTCGTCTGGAGGGGCTGCAGGGGGAGGGAGGCGAGGAGTGTCACTCTGCCCACAGAAAGGGCTTTCATCCTGGGCTTATCAGAGCCAACACAGGGGGAGATTGTTGGCCGGTGGTGCGAAACGACAACTCTTACTGCCCCCGCAACCTCCCCCACCACACACACTGGACCTGTCTTCCCCTGACTTTGTGACTCCCCCTCAGACACAAACACAGGGACAAAAGCATGTTTGCTCACAGATGCACAAAGAAAGAAAAAGGAACATTAAATGCGCTTATGCTTCAGTCCACCACAATCTGCTAAGCTTCACACACAGACACACATACTTGTATTTATTATCAAAGATATCCCACCTATTTCATTTGTTTCTCGTGCGACACAAGGACGCTGTTTACTGTATTAAACTGGCACTGAATGATCGCCCGTTTCCTGTTTCCACTTTTGGCCGGCGACCAGAAGACGTGCTACCCACAGCGCCAGCGACGAGGCCATATGCACCTCTAAATCATGTGGTATTATCACCATGCTGTGCACCAATGAGCAACTATAACCATGATGGAAGACACCAGATGATCTGTCTTTAGCAGCAGAGTTCATTTCCATAATACTAGATTAACGTGTTTTTTTGTTTGTTTTTTTGGAAATACAAGTCATGCTAATTAATTTGACAGATCATAAAAGCTGTCAATCCTGCAGGTACACACTGATTCAGCACAGAGACCTCTCTTTTTCTGACTACACACAGCAAGTGCACATAACTGTGCATGTGTGTGTGTGTTTGAGAGAGAGAAAGACTTGTCAAGTGGAATTACAGTCACAGGTGGAAAGGTCAAACTCAGTGACCCACACAGTCAGACAGACAACTTGTTGGGCCCAAAAAATGCAAGAAAAAAAATGGAAAGGTCAGTTCAGCCGATACTTTCCTGCGAAAGCTCGAAATCCCATCAAGGAGACAGATATAGACAAAAGAAGCATGTGTGTTGTGCTCCTCTGATAAGGAAACTGTTTTCTTCCTCTGGGACTCATTTATTGGCCCAAACACATCAATAAAAGTTGAAGCCTGGCAGCAGAAGATTACATTCATCACCGATGCCACCTTTTAGTAAATCCCAGACCTCTATGTTATGTGTATTCCACCTAGTGCAACTTCATTGATCATGTTCACCTATGAACATCGCTACACTGGTTGAGAAGAAGCTCCGACCTCGCAGGCAACACCGGCGGGATGAAGTCACGGTTGAGGTCGGATTTGGCCATATGGAGGTGACGGCTGTGTGGGTCTGACCACACCCTCGCTTGCTCTGTGGCACTCGCTGGATACCATAGGTGGTGGCAGGAGGAAAGGGGTGAATATGTAGCCCCCTTCATGCTGTCTAACAGGCTGGACATGAGGCACAGCATCTGTCTCTGGAGGGTGTGCCTGCAAAAAAGGCTGCCCTAGTTAAAAAATAGGGGAAATGGACAAATGTAACTTCAAGGTGCTATAACCGAGACGATGAAGTGCGATAACAAGGGTGTGAACGGTATGGAAGCCTCACATACTGTACTGCTTCTCTCTGTTGTTAAAAGGCTTTTCTGAATGACTATTTACTGCTCAGTGGCATCATCTGTTTTTCTAGCTTATTTATTATACCAGTGCTCAGCAAACATTTAGGTTCCCAAAAGAAAAAAAGTGCGAATATCTGTGATTCTACATCACTGCCTGACTGGACTTTCTAGTATTATTTTTAGTAGTAGTTCTTTTTATCAGTTCAGGCAAAAGAAAACAAAGAAAACATCTTGCTCACTGTGTACTGGACTTGTGCTTGTGACCTTTAATATTCAGAATTTTACCTAAGGCTCCTTTTACATAAGCCCACTGGTACCAGTTACCAACTAGTAATTACTGGTTACTGGAAAAAATGAGTATTCCCCGACTGGTTGTCTGATTACAACCATCTCATGACCTCATGAGTTGTCAGTCAGAGATGTGTTATATGAGAAAATACATTTTGCTTTGTTTATTACAATAATATGAACAATATTTCTTGCTTTGTAAAAGTGGGTTTGTCTGGATCACTCTTTGAAGCAAAGTGACCTTCTGACTACGTTTGTTGCAGGCTTGCTTTTGCACCACAGAACCTTCAGTTCAGGGGTGTTTGCTGGGTGTAATTATTTTAAATGAAGGCACTCATGCAGAGTAACTGCCCCATGTTATTTTACAGGTTCAAGAGTGCAGTATCAATAAAGGAAAAACAATGGCATGCACAGTTCACAAAATAGCATCTAATCTACAAGACTGTTTTTTCTTTGTTTTTAACTAATCCAAACCGCACTTTAACTATACTTAGCTGTTTTAACTGTAATTTTAATTAACCTTTACTATTTTCTTGCCAGAATGCACTCTTATAGATTTTCTTGTTTAGTGGCAAATAGAAATACACGTGTATCAGCCATTAGAATGGTAAATGGTAAATGGCCTGCATTTGTATAGCGCTTTACTCAGTCTCTAAGGACCTCATAGCGCTTTACACTACATTCAGTCATTCACCCATTCACACACACATTCACACACTGGCAATGGCAAGCTACATTGTAGCCACAGCTGCCCTGGGGCGCACTGACAGAAGTTAAGTGTCTCATTACACTGGACTGAAATAAAATAATGGGCTGAATGTTCTTCATTGAATGAAATCACAGGTGACTTTTTGAGTTTTGTATCCTGCTCATGTCTGTACGTCATCTCTGTGTGCAAATACAATTGAAAACAATACAAACTACTTGGTTTGTGCTTTACAGTTCAAAAAAGGCTCAAAATGTAAACACGCAGACAGGCATGTTGAGAAAATAAAAGGAGTCTTTAGTAGGGCCTGATCAAGAATCCAGGAAAACACAAAAGCTGGGATAAGGTACGGCAAAATCCAAAATGAAAACAAAAAGTAAGCACAAAGAACAGTGACAAACAGTGAGATCAACAAAGCCAGGCAAGGAAAAAGGCAGGAACACCAGGCAAGCTGACAAAGGCCGGAGGAAGACGTGAGGCTATAAATACACACAAGGAAGACTGAGTGATAAAAATACAGGTGGAAATTAGGGTGGAATACACAATCACAGGGTGGGACAAAGAAAGCAAAACAAAAAAAGGCAGGTTAGTTAAATTTGCAGGACTATGTACAATATGTACATCTATTTAGAGGGTTTACACAGCAGGAGTGTATCTGCAAACACTCTTGGATTATGTAGATGAGGGAATAATGCACTAGGTTGCAAATGGCTGTTGCATCATATATGTGTGTGTGTGTATATATATATATATATATATATATACACACACACACACAGTCAGTATTGTCTGGTAAAATAGTGCTGACTTTGCTACAACTAAAAGCACAAAGCGCACAGGCCCTATGAGAGTCTGAAGGCCAGAGGCTTTAGAACGATTTAACACAGCCACAAGCAAAATTCGCAGAATGGCATTTGCAACATAGTGAATGGAGTCCTGTGGCGGGAGAGTGCAGACACACTCATGCACAAAATTACAAATGAAACACTGAATTGTAAATTGTCTGACGAAAGTCATAAATCTCCCAACGGCCGCTGGGCAGCTGGGGTCGAGCAGCCAGCAGTCCTGTCAGAAAAGTGCAGCTGTCTGAACACAGATAGCCACTGGTGTAGCACACAGCAGCAAAGCCTGCAGGCTGAAATCTGGAATTGGCCTTTAAAATGCTCTATTATGTATTTTTTTTTAAATGAAATGTTCTGAAGTCCTCTGTTCCCATGTACTATACAATATGACCATTTTCAGGGGCAAGCCATTACCATAACTTCAAAATAGCTACAATCTATTTTGTAAGTGTTTCGTCCGCATAGTCCCTAAAGGCTCTGTCACACCAGGAGATTGTGGTTGTATGGGCTTGGTGTTTTAGTGACAGCCATAATTGGTGACCTAGCTGGCAATCTAACTCCTAACTTCTTATAAGAAAGGAAGTTATTATTAGACCTTTAACTCTTTCCCCCATAAAGATGACATTTCACAGTCTCCCCTGTACTCTTAATGGATAATTTTTACACATCAGTGTATATCAGTAAAGATGTGGTTTGACAACCTTAGAATAGTTTCTGGGGCTTTTTTGTAGTGTAGTTGTGTAGCCAGAGCCCACCCTCACTAACTTCTAATGCACAGGCTTGAAATACAACTTAAATACTACTAGTAGACTTTCAAGGAGTAGAGAGAGTTAAAACTAGCATAACCAGTTCTTTAACTGATCATACTTATCTCCCTAAGGTTGAAGTCATAGCATCAAATACCTTTTTTTTTTTTGAGCTGGTCCACTAAGATTTGTAAGCATCTTTCCGGATCTGAATTAAGAGAAAGTTAATGAACAAAACTAATAGTTACTCACACATCCTACGACAAAAGAAATTAGTTGGAGCTGGATCGGGTGACCCTAAAATCCTTTATTAATTACACTGCAGTAGGAGTAATGTTGCCTTTTTTCAATGACTATGTGTTTATACAGCATTATTCCATAATAAAAATTAGCTATAATTGATCTCTGGCTCTCTTCCACAGTGTTTTGTTTGTCCTGTCTTCCTCCCCACACTCCCTGCCCCTCCCCAAGCTTGTTTCTGCCAGAGGTTTCTTCCTCTTAAAAGGGTGTTTTTCCTTCCCACTGTTACCTTACAAAATAAAACACCCAGAGATCACTGTTTTTGTGATTTTGAGCATATATGTAAAAACACCGAGTTGAATTGAATAATAAAATCAAAAGCCACCTAGAGGGCCACTAAATATGAAAAGTGCAACACACATAGCACCGCAACATCTTCAAAAATACTCATGCAAAACACGAGTCCAGTAACACTATGAACCTGTTCCAAGCCCCACTTTAGCTACCTTATAAGCATCCTTCAGTTTTTCACTTGTTTAATGAGCAGGTGGTGTCCTGTTGGGTAGCACTGTTGGAAGTAAAACAGAACAGAAACACATTTAAAGTCTGCAGCGCTGTGCATGTGCCAAAGTAAAATGAGAGAGGGGAGAAACAGATTGCTGAGAGGGAGCCAGTCAGAGGGAGAGCGGGACTAATGAAGGTTACAGAAGAGGAGAAGTATGAAATAGGAAGGAGAAGAAATGAGTCTGGAATGATAAAAGGAGGAGAGACAGTGGGATTGTTGAGGAGTCTCTCTGGATTTGCAGAATCCCCTCAGCCTCAAGTTTTGGTACAAAGTCATACTGACACACTTACTGCCTGGTGAGCCCTCTATCTTTCTCTTCCTCCACTTTCTTTCACACTGGTAATGAGGACTGTAGGTGTCCGCCGACTGTCACATGCACACCACCGAGCGTTTAACAGTAAGGGGGTGGGGGGGTGGGGGGGGGCTTATATTACTCTTGGACATCTGCCATGGTGCCAGGACCTAGGCAATAGTGTGATGCTGAAATAGGAGGGAAGCATGGGGGTTTCTTTTTGTGTTAGTTCCAGCCAATCCCCATGCAAATTGCGTGATTTATATTACATTTGCTCTAACTTTAAAAAATGCTTTATTTATCTGTTCTGTGGGCTTATTCTCTTTTATTTTACTTTTGGTGCCATTCGAAAGCTAATTCATAGCAATGCCAACCTTTTGAAAAGTGAAAGTGGTGCAGTCCTAGACTGCAAATCGAAAAAAAAAGGGTTGGGAGACATGCATTTTTGTTCTCTTGCTGACATTTGGATGAATGCATCTGTGTCATATAAAACAGTAATAATCAGTGAGTTGCATTTGCTCTTATGCCAAACAGAATGATGTCATGTCTATAATGTAGACGTATAAAGATAGATATAGCTTTTGGGCCTAAAAGTGAAGGAAAGGTGGTCTAAACCAGGCTTGGTTAAATCATCGGCGTATGGTCACCATAGCCCTTCATCATTTATGTTGGTACTTGATGGCACACCAGACTTACTGCAGTCATCTTATGAACAATAGGTGTCGCCACTCAGAAAAAAGCCCTCCATATCAGGATTAATACTGCAGGAGAAGAATTTGAAACAGGAAGAAAAGAAATTGTGGAGTTTTCCTTTTTGAAATTTCTTCTGAAAAGAAATTTAAAGATCGTGAGGTGTACAACAAGCCTACATCGGGCTTTAAACCTGATAGTTTTTTAATGGCCAGACATGGTTACCTTCTGACTGCAAAGAGGAGTAACATTCTGTACCTCATACTAAACTTCAACTTCAGGGCTTTTTGTGGCTTCAAGGATTTTTGGTTTTTAAAACTTCTATATCATCAGTGTGATTTTTTTCCCCCCTTCAACCCCCAGAAATCTTTTGGCAATTATTTCATCATTCGGGCATTAAAGGGTTAAATGGTTCTCCATAAACCATGATGTCACGATGTTGATGTCCATCTTTTATTGGCAATTTACTGTTCTTACAGGTTTTTAAGACCGCAGCTATTTTGCTAGCAGCAAAGAGCAGTGGAAGCACATGGAAACAAATAATATTGCTCTTATTTGTTGTGTACATGAATTTAGAGTTTTAGAGATGATGGTGTTATCTGTGCATGGAACCAGACTCCAGCTAGATTTTTTATGAAAGCATTATGCTACGTCCACGCTCATCCTGCGTTGCCTTGAAAGGAGTTGCTTGTGGACATTTCAGTATCTGGTTGCCTAAGTATCCATCTATCCTTCCAGGTCTGTCGCAGGGCTAACCTGGGTAACTCTGTAACATATGTACTATCAGGTCACATGTCAATCAGCGGTATCCTGCACTCTCATTGGTAGTTGCTTTAGTCCCACCCATTGCAATTTAATCCCTAGTCACCTGATTTACTTTATATCAGGGGTCCCCAACCTTTTTGCGCCATGGACCGGTTTATGTCCGACAATATTTTCACAGACCAGCCTTTAAGGTGATAAATATAACAAAATAAAACCAGTACCGGTATAAAAAAAAAGAAGATTTATTCATAACACACGGGAAAAGACCCAGGGAAACCAAGTTAACGCTAAAAATTATTTAAAAAAATAATGCTAAAAACCAATAAAAACCCTGAAAACCATGAATTTCACACCTGAGCCTCAACTCTCACGGACCGGTACCAAACAACTCGGGGGTTTGGGACCGCTGCTTTATATGGGCTCCGCTCACCACATTGCTTGGCAACTTTAGAGTGACATCAATCCTCTAATCTAAAAATATAAACACATTTAAGACAGCAACTGGGTATGATTTAAATGCTTGTATACTCATAATCTTATAATTTTGCTGACTACATCCTGACTGCACTGACTGCATTCAGTGTTCCAACATATCACAGCTACGCCTTTTGTTTTGGCAAGTATGTGCAAGTCCATTAACAGTTTCCTACAAAAGCAGCCGCAACCTCCTAGAGTTTCTCTTAAATTGACGTGACCAATTTTCTTGCACTCCACCCAGGCAGACAACGCAAACATCCACCGCCTCATTAAAAGCATGGGGGCATTTAGTTTGAAAGCATAACGAGCTTGAGATTGCAGCGCTGTGAATAAGGCTCATAAAAGCAGCATCATGCGGTGGTGGAAAGTTATGTTAATGACAGTATATTTGTTCCATTTTAGAGAGGTCATAACAAAGACGCCTACGGCTGCCTTGTCGTCATTAAACATCATTAACATCAACTAAGTGACAACAAGCTGACATTTAAAGTATGAACCCCACATGTACATGTATATATATGTATATATATATATATATATATATGTATATATATATATATATATATATATATATATATATATATATATATTTTTTTTTTTTTAATTTTATTTATTTATTTATTTATTTTCCAGATTGACACTTTGGATGATAGTATATGATTACAGTATATTTTACATAGCAAAAGGAACTGGCGTGCAACAACACTGCTCAGTCTCATCATGCTGTATCTAGTTTCGCTGCTGTCTGTAACAGTATAAGATACTAAATGATGAATGAATTTTGGCCCGATGTTTGCCAGCACTGTTCCCGACAAAAGAGATGATCCAGAACATGTGTTTCCTCCCAGTGATGTAAAGTGTGCAACTGAAAATTACAAGGTTATCCAACCTTCACTTGCTGTTTAAAGTTGTCTTAAACACCTGAAACCTGCTGAAATGAGTCAAAGAAAATATTTATTTTTGGCTATATGTTTTTCCTCAGCAGATTCACCCCACCAGCCAAGCACTGTACAATATAACAAGTTACTCATTCACCACATTTTACAGTAATGCAGGGTTTCCGTCATCATTAGTATCTAAAATTTCTTAATCATGTGTTTTATTTCTCACTCTATATTTTAGGACTTTCACTTGAGCATTAAATTGGAACAATTCCTTTTTTTTTTTTAACATGACAGCAGACAGGAAAAAATCCCATCATATGTTAGGTCACAGAAGTCCATTTCTGACAAACAACACAAAGGAAAACAGCAGAACACATTTGCTGGCTGTGCTTTGAACTGTATTGCTTCTAGACAGTCACAGTCAGAGGAGATGTGATGAATTCCCCCGGAGCCAGCTCGGGAAGAAGAGCTGAACTTGTTCTCACATCTCCTGCTACTGAGGAGAAATAACTAGCTTCACTCACTTTGATGGAGTAAAGAAATACACACACAGACACAGACACACACACATATACCCACTGGCTCTTTGCCTGTTTGCTTGAAAGAAACTCATTTTTGTGCATCTCTCTCATGCACCCTGTCTTTTTTCTTCTCCTCCGGGTTTCCCACTCAACCCGGCTTCTTTCCTATACCCCCCTTCTTAGATTTGCTCTCAATTTTCTGAGTTTATCCTCGTTGTTGAGGTTTTTTTTGTTTCACCCTGACCCCGATCCCTTTAAAACACCGTCATTAACAATGTCACCTTTGCTTGTCATTAACTTTATGGCAATGATTATTCCGCTGCCGCCAGCGCACTCTCCTTCAAGTCTCACTTACCTGTGCGATCTCGTAGAGCAGTTTGTAGTGTTCCTCCCGTTTCTGCAAGGTGCACAAATTGCAGCCCATTCTAGTTGTCAGGGAAACAGTGCCGAGTGCCCGCTGGAGTGTGTGTGCTGTCTGCGGTGTGTATGAACTCCCCCTTGGGCGATACACACTCGGGCTCCTCTTCCTTGGCTCCCCCACACCTCTTTCTCATCCGTGTATCCTCAGAGATCCCCTCTGTCGCTCTGAGCGCACCACACACGTGTTTCAATTCACTGTTTCAACGCAGGCTCTGGAAGTACTACCTTCAGTTTGTGAAGTGAGTGTGTGTTTGTAAGTGTTTTTGTGTTGTGTGAAGCAGTAATTAGATGAGTGAAACGCACCTGGCTTTCTTCCCCTCTTTGCCTGTCACTCCTTCCCTGGAGTCTCACTTGCATGCCTACATACACTCTCTCCCTCCACTCTCTATACTCCACCACCTCCTCTCTCAGTGTGAGCACACTCTTGTGCATACACACACTTTTGGCTCATGGAGTCACACCTCCTCCTGTGGCAGGCTGCCTACACATGGCTGCTCCTACTCCACCTCATGAATAGATGGCATCCTCATTGGCTGTTTAAGGAGAAGGGGGCTGGGAGAAAAAGAGAGGAGGGGACTGCTCTTATCTTGGGAAGAGTCAGATTCTGAACATCAGTGCTGTTGCGTGTAAGCAAAGGAAAGGACAGGCTGCATGCATGCGTGCGTGTGTGTGTAGTAAAGGTGGGCAGACAGATCCCAATATCCATAGTATTGATACTTGCATGATTGGATCGATTATCTATGCTCTAAGTTAGATATGTAGTCCAGTAAATTGGGTTAAATTACTTTAAATAACAGAAGGTGACCCAAACTGCTTTAGAGACATATACATTTACAACTCCCCCCCCTCTTATTTACATGTTAAAAAGTATCAGTATCAGTATTGGTATCAGTAATATTGGCCCTGCATTTATTTGGTATCGGACCAATATCAAAATTTGCAGTATTGCACAGCGCTAGTGTGCAGACTGCACTAGCATCTGTGTTTGTATGCCGTAAAGTACATTTGTTAGTTTTCTGTGTGTACATACTCAACCAAACATTCAATCCATAATTAAAAAAACCCTCAGACATCAGTTAAAATGCCATGAAGGCAGTTAATCAAGTTCCTAAGAGGGCTTTTTGTCAGTCCACACATTTAACAACTGGATTTGGCATTGAAATCAATCTAATTTGGATTCAATCAGATAGTCTTTTGCACTTAGCACAATGGTTGGAGGAGTGGTGTTTAGCGGCTGCCATAGATTTACAGTCAGAGGGCATTAGTCACAAAACAGATGCTCCCCTCCTCTCTCCCTCTCTCTCTGCCGGCAGTTAGACAAGGGCACTGGACTGGGTTGATACACAGGAAGAAACACAGACTAGTATTGATTGGCTTCAAATTAGCTTCCAGCCCAACTGATCCATCTCTACAGGGGTGAGGAAACAAAAAGGAGAGAGAATGGATGAGAGGAAAGAGGAAGAAAAACGGAGGATGGAAAACTCAGAGATGCTGCTAAGATAAACTGAGAGTCCAGCAATGGCATTACAAGCCTCTACTAGCAATTTTGTTTATACAGTAGCAAGTATGCCCTAAATATCCTTCTAGTAGCATAATGATAAATGGTTATTGCTCAACTCATCCAGCAAATTGTAAACTGTTGATAATGCTCATATCTATATATATCTATATATATCGATATATTTAAATATATATATATATATATATATATATATATATATATATATATATATATATATATATATATATATCAGAGCATCTTGCAAATATCAGCCAAATTTCCCCCTCCATGCTACACTTGGCACATTCCCTTGGGACTTTGACCATAAAACAGGTAAAAAGAAAAGGGGGGGCCTGAAATGGTTTGGCAGTTCCTGGGTCCAAACCAGATGGGATGCCAAGTGCAGGTTGGATTGCTATGAGCTATCACACTCACAGTGCCATTACCAACATGCTGGTGTTTAGCAGATAAAATACTCACTGTGGTCACCCTTTTATTTTAGTGTAATTTGATGTGTGATATTTTAAAACGCAGTGAACGCAGAAAAGTATAGTGAACACTGAGTGAACAGCAGGACTTGTCCTCTGAGAACGTTTCATGTCTATATCATATTTAGCAGCTAAGTGACTTAGTTAGTAAGATATTTACAGGACTGTGCAAACGTCTTGAGGTTCTTTATATTTATAAAAGACTGAGTTTAAATAATTCTAACAAGTTTGAAAGTCAGTATTTGGAATGACTACCTTTATTCTGCAAAAGCCTGAATTCTCTTAGTCAAGCTTTCATGTAATTTCTTCAAGTAGTCTTCAGAAATAGTTCTCCAGCCTTCTTGAAAGACAATGAATGTCTTTGGATGTTGGATTCTTTGGATGTTGGCTGCCTTTTGTTCCCTTCTCGGTCAAGATGATCCCACACTGCTTCAGTAATGTTGAGTACCGAGCTCTGGGGAAGCCAATCCATGACTGACTTGTTTTTCTATCGAGGTTTGGTTTTACTGTGTTGGGAGTGTGTGGGGTGATTGTCATGCTGAAAACTGAAGCCATTCCCAATCATGACATTTTCCAGATAGTCCTGCAGATAGAAATCTGGTGGTACTGTTCTATGTTCTTAATCTCAACACCACTGGCTAAAATGCAGCCCACAACCATGACACAGCCT
This sequence comes from Diplotaxodon limnothrissa, assembly GCF_057381915.1. Taxonomy (NCBI): domain Eukaryota; kingdom Metazoa; phylum Chordata; class Actinopteri; order Cichliformes; family Cichlidae; genus Diplotaxodon; species Diplotaxodon limnothrissa. The sequence continues at coordinate 34,168,315 of NC_140612.1, forward strand.
ACAGAGTGTTTTGCAGATGGCTATAGGCTCACTGTTGTACCTCTCTCCTGACCTTCTCCAGACATATTACAATATTTGACCAAAAAGTTTCAATCTGGATTCATCACTGTATAAGACTTATTGCCACTGCAATTTTTTCTCCTTGCTTCACTTCCTTAAGGAAGACTACCGCACTTCTTCTGAGACCATATCTGATGAGGCTTCAGTGAAGATGGCTCAAATAGAGGGGCAGATAGATTGCTTGGGTCCTGTGTCAAGTCTTTGCCGGATCTATTCCTATTTCTTAAAGATATGGCTTTAGGTCTGCTGCTTCTTTTGTCCTCCGTTTGCTTAGTTCCTTGAATTCTTAAGAACACAATACATGCCCTGCTCAGTGTTTTGGGCTAAAATCTCTTTGAAAACCACCTTGTTTGTGAAAAAACACCACTTTATGCCTGCCAATCTGTGTTATATTTTAATATAGATTGATCACAACATTTGTTTATCCTTTGCAGAACAACTTTTTTTAAATTTTTGAATGATTCATAGGTCAGAGTTAAGTGGCTTAAAAACTCGTCTGAAAATGATTAAACTCAAGGACTGGACTGCAAATAAGGGAAAAAGAAGCTAATGTTTAAAGAAAAGCATTGAAAGGCATTCAGAAAGCTTCAAACTACTGTTCCAGACCAATTTAAAAAAGACAAGAAAGTCTGGCTTCTTACAAGCTGAATATTTTAGTGACTTCCGTGCAGCACTGTAAGTCAGGACCAAAATATGGACAGAACAGTCAAGAAGAGGATGCTCAGTGTGAGCCTGAGCCACTAGCATAATAAAAAATATGTAATTTCTTTTTGAATGAATACATGTATAGACACATTTCTTTCACGTCAGCTCAACACAAATAAAAAAAAAATAACATTTTTTCAAGTAAACTGGAACACTATAACATATTCTTCGTTGATCATTTGTAAGGATTTGCAAGAAAACCCTTTGTCTCTAAGCAAACATGGTATGCAGTTTATTTCCTCTGCAACAGACAGTTTATACTGCCACATAATCTACTGCAGTGGCTGTGTCATGGAAAAACAAGAACTTCTAGTCAAGAAGCAGATATAGCATGCCTGCATGACAAATAGCTGTCACCGCTAAGACTATGAGCAGAGAGCGCAGATGTGTCATAGTCCTTATCACTAGTCATGCAGGTACAGGGACCATACTTGTTCAGTCAAGGGTGTCAGAGCAAATCCAGATACATCCCCCCAGATAACACTTAACCCTTTCCCTCCGACCACTTTTGTCCCATTCTGATGAGGTCATTGTGTTTCCTGTTAATCTCTGAAGGTGACTTTTCAGGATGATATCACCAAATAATGAACTTTCAGATTTTCTTTTAGCTTTTTTACTTTTTTCAAGTGCCTCGAAATCTCTTTTAGTGCTGACGTTTGCAGTCTAACCAAAGGATTACCAATATTACCAGACTCTGGTTAAACTGCCACTGTGGTTCATCCATAATCCGAGATTTGCTGACAAACACATAAATGACTAGGGAGCTAAACGTGTCTCCAGCATTGAAGGCCTCTAATGGCACTCTAAAAACGTTTCCCAGAAACTACATCAGTTGTATCTAAAGCGCGATCAGGCAGACCAAAAGTGACCACACCATCAGACGATCAATACATCAGGCTTGGGTCACATGAGAAAAGCTACTTCATTACAGATTTTTCTAAATAAAGACTGTAACACGCCATTACTGTCTTAGGCTGTCTAGTAGTGGTCTCAGGGGACAAGTTGTTGGAGTGGACTGGACATATCAGTATTCTGACTGTATATAAGGAGACGAACGAGCAGATGAGATTGTAATGTATCAAGCCAGCAGTAGAGCAAGTCATTGCCACTATGGAGTTGGACACTCTGGTAAATCAGCATCGGTGTCCAAGGAGAAATACAACTCTACAGAAACATGCTGCCTCGGGTTTGTATCTTTCCAGAGAAGGATTCATACTGCAGCATGATAATACAACTTGAAAAGCTGAAAAACGAGCCAATACAGCAGTGCCAAAAACTTAATTTCCTCAAGTTGGTCTGCAAGCAAGTCAGTCCCAACAGACTTGTATGTTAAAATGCCCCAAATGAGCTATGATATCAATGTGATCACAGCATGGAAAAGAAAAGAAAAGAAACATTTTAAAAAACAAAAACAAAACAACACCCTTTTGCATTTTGTTATAACATCACTGCCTTGATTTGCACTGTAAACACCACCAGCTGTAGCTAGCCCCTTGCTAGGCCTTGCCTCTGCTACGCTAATTAAAAAAACCAGTAACCTGGACCTTTTGTCCTCCAGTTTTGGTTAGTGAACTTTTAGTGTTTTACCTGTCAGCATTAGTAAGGACAGGCAGCAGCTAATATGTTAATTTTGTGAATAAAAATCCAGAGTGGGCTGCGACATCATGGTTGCTACATCCATCCCATCTGTTATTTACAATCTATAGAGGAAAAAACCCAAACGCGCCCAAAAGCTTTACAAGAATTATTTAACAACCAAAGATCAGGCAGTGCTAACTTTATCTGACTTGGCAGATAGTCGGCTGAACTCGACAACATTGGACAAAGCTCACAAAAAAACTCCTTGGAACAACATGGTTTAGAAGACTGTAGACTCCATGTTATCTCCAGCTCATACTTAAACATTTTAAATGCCACGATATCCTAATCCTCATGTATATTTCTCAGCATTAACATTGTCGGCCCAAACAGTTGAGCTGGCAGTAACAAGAAACTTTGCAATAAATTCAAAATAGAAAGTGCTTCATTTATGATCTTAGACTTTTCAGTTTTTATCTTTGGACTGATATTAAGGCAAATCTGAGATGCAAGGCGTCATTCGCCTCATTCACCTGTCCTTTTTATAGTTCATATTAACCACTTTAACTCAGCTCAGCAGTTTCATCATTCTGAATTATAGCTTTTTTGTAGATGAGGTGTATGACAAACTTGTAGCTCATGTGCTCATTTAAAGTTGCAAAGACTTGTATAACTTTAAGAACCATGGAATTTATAATCAAATATTAAGAAATTATGTATAGAATAATATAGCTATCCTCAAACAAAAGATTCCACTATCTGAGAATTGGACTTCCAATAAAGTAGTAGAGTGGTGTCTTACCCTTCCGTTTGTATACCCAGTAAAGTATTTGACCGGCAGCTCACTTTAAGGTTAGAAGGGCTGAGGTGGCTTTGAGCAACTTTATATTCATTAGTAAAGTCGGTCAGTGAGATCTGTCCGCCAGTCAAAGGTTAACCAAAAATAGCTCTCTGGCACAGGGAAAGTGTTGCACTTCAAAGAAAGCCTAACACCACATTAACATAATGTCCTGTGCAGCTATGATTAGAAGAAAATCGAGCACTTTGCACATCTCCACCTGAAAATAGTAACTACTTCTTAGTTAAGCTCTTAACAGCTTTAAATTGATGATCTACATCTACATATTCAGTTCTATTAGGAAAGTTTGGAGTTCTTAGATATAGCAGGACAGCTACCTGGGTCCGTTACTAAGATGTTCAAATCACAACAACATTAATTTGGCACTATACATTGAGAAAAAAACATGAATTGAATTGAATTGAACAACAGAGTAGTGCAGTAGTGGGGCATTAGAACTGAACTAGTCAAAATTAATAATCACACAGTCATTTTGTGCAGCAGAATACCAAGAAACTGTTTTTTTTTGTTTTTTTTTGCCTGTCCCGTTTGGCTCTTTTGCCATCAGAATTGTTGTCTAAAGGCAAAGAAAGATGCCCAACGGATTTACTTTACCAAACTGACCATCCCAGCCTTGCCGTAATGGTCCATTTGATTCACCTTTTATTGTTTATTTTATTTTCACTTACTGAATACGGGACAGACTTGACTGGGGGAAAGAAGGGGAGAAAGAAAGAGGGAAAGAGAAACAGCTGAGAAGAGGGACGGGGGAGAAGGGCAAAAGACAAAAACCAACAGAACGGGCAGAGAAAAAAGAAATGCATATATCAATCACCTGGATCACCTGCTGAGAAAGAAAAAAGAAAGCAAGCAGAAGAGAACAAGAGTAATAGAATAAACAACATCACAATGATATATGGGAATATGACAGTAAATACTAAATGTTAAACATTATTGTGCAGCACATAAGATCAACAGAACACAGTGTGCTTTGAGGTAGGAGCCAAAAAGGGTGTAGTTTGTGGGTGTGATCACCCGTGTGTACACCTGTGAGCATGGACGCGCTTGTTTTTTGTTTTTTAAAAGGTTCCTTCATGTAATAATCTGCTAGAGGGTGTGGGGGGGCCACAGCCCCGTCCTCCAGGGCGTGAAGCAGGTGTGGAGGAGATCAAAACTCCAGACATCCAGAGGCCCCCAGAACACAAGAGACCAAGGAAGACCAACAGAGGGGCAGCTGCGCCACTGTCCCGGAAAGAGCTGAGGAGAGTCCCAGATGAGGGCTCACTCAGCAGCCGCGGAGCAGAAGCCAGGGGGAGTTGCAGTGACGCGCCCGTGAGCTCCGCCGGCAGCCAGCTGCGCCTGAGTGACCGAGCCCCAGGCCGAGAGGCCGGGGGCACCCCACCTCCGAAGTGGCCCGAGCGAGCCCCAGGCTCCAGGCCCCGATAAGCGGCCACCAAGGAGTGAGCCGGTGTGTACCTGGACGCCCATCCCCGGACACAAAGAACCACCAACGCACCGATGTCTGAGGGGGTCCGCCACTGGCAGGGGAAGTGGTGGTAGGGGGAGATAGGCCTCCAAACCTTGGAGGGCCTGAGATGTCCCCAGAGAGGTGGCGCCTGACACCCAACCTGACATATAGACACAGACATACAGGCACACACAGATACAAACATCCATTCCCACCCTCATGCTCTCATATGCACTTACTCCACACTCAACCAACGTGGAGACAGACATAAAGAGACGTTGTACACACGATCACACTCCCCAAGCGTACTCTACAAACCGGGTCTAGGTGCCCCCGCCCCTGGAGGGGGGAACTGCACCCAGACCCAGGTGGTGTTTCCCTTTTCCCTGCGGTGGGGGGAGGCAGACCGCCCCGACTCCGCAGCAGCAGGAAGGCTCCACACTCCAGACCGCAGTCGGACGGCCAACTCCTCCTCCTAGTCCTAGCCCCCCTGCTCCAGCAGGTCGCAGAGAATGGGGGTGAGAGAAGACTCCAAACCTCCCTCCACCCGCTCATTGTAATGTTGATGCATGTGTGTTCTAAGGTGCATTTAAAACCCAGGAGGGCTTGGAGCTACCTGCCAGAGAGCAGCAGGTAAGCGCATGGTCCCTCCTGCTAGCCCTCAATGTCTACGTGTATTTAAAATTGAGAGGTGGGCAACGATGCCAGGGGTGGGGTGTACACCCTGATGGTACTTTGGACTCCGTGCATCGTGCCCACCCCCAAGATCCTATATGTATGTGTAATGAGAGTGTGAGTAATGTGAATGTCTAAGTTGTGGGATAAAATTGAGGCAGAGGCAGCCAGAAGGGGACAGAGGGAGGGGGTAGCCTCCTCTGCACCCTGGTGACATACCCCTACTCCAAGGCCCTGCATGTGTGGGTGGTTGTGGTGGAGCGGGAAGAGGGAGGCAGCTGGAGATGGGGAGGGAAGGAAGGGAGGGGCAAGTGACCCCTCCCTGGGGCCAGCTCCCCCGCTGACCCCAGTAGGCACCCCCATACTCCGCGACCCGCCAGGGAAAGGGGGCCCAGGCCCATCCAGACCGGGCCCAGTGCAGCAGCGCCCCCCGGCCCCACAGAGCCCGGGACAGTCCACCCAACCCCACCACAGAGAAAACTGCACCCACCCCACCATCCACTCATCTTCCAGACTACATAAGACAATAAACACCCAGGCTGAGATCTTCCTCCACCTCTCCTGTATCTCCCCCTCCTGCAGAGGGAGCTCCTGAGGAGAGGAAAGCTCCTGCAAGATGTGACAATCTCCCCCACCAGTTGAAGAGCCCCCCAGGTGGCTCGACGCACCGGCGGCACCCTGCTCCAGGGCTGGGCCCCCATGCACCCACCCGCCCACAACCCCGGCAACACACCAACCAGGACCCAAGCCCCCGAGGCCCGGTCCGGGTCCCAGCCCAGAGACGGAGCGCCCCCAGAACCTCACGCCCATCCCGGACCCACCCAGGGGCAGCCAGGCTACCAGGTCAGTAACCCACGTCCGTCAGCACAGACCCTCCCCTAGCCCCGCTGCACGCAGCCGCGAGGAAACAGTCACCTGAGAGCCAACAGAGCCCCTAACCGGACATGACCGCTACCCCGGGTTGAGCCCCCCAAGGAAGATGCCTCCGGGGAACCCCCCGACGCCCTAAGCCTGTCCCTACCCCCACACCAATCACAACAGTGAAGGCGGGACCAAACTATGACCCCCCACCCCCACTAGGTGATGGAGCTGATCAAAGGAGCCCAGAGCAATTGATCTGATGTGGTGGCAGAGGCTGTATCAAGACTAATGTAATCTAATAGATAATTTCTATATTGGTTAGAATTAAGATTATTTTTATTTTTCCAGTTCATGAGGACTGTTTTCTTGGCTATGCATAGGGCAGTGAAAACCATATGGGCGATATTCTTTTCTGAAGTGACATTATCTAAGCTGCCCAACAAACACACTAAGGGGGAAGTTGGAATGTTACATTTCAGACACTTCGATAAGTCTTCACATATCTCGCGCCAAAACTTCTGAACTGGTGGGCAGAACCAAAGAGCGTGGATATAATTGTCCGGTGAATTGGTTTGGCAGTGTGAGCAGTTGTTGGTAGACGAAAAGCCCATCTTGAACATCCGATGACCTGTATAGTGCACTCTATGTAATATTTTGTATTGAATTAATTGAAGACTGGGATTTCTAATTAGATGAAAGGTTTTTAAGCAAATCTGAGACCAGAAGTTTAGGTCTAAGTTAACTGATAAATCCGCTTCCCATTTTGCAATAGGAAGTGATATTGATTCATCTGTTTTAGAAAGCATTCTGTATATTTTGGATAGTAATTTGGGGGGTTTAAGAGTAAGAAATTGAACCACACTTGGTGGTGTTTGTAGTTCAACTTGACCCGGTTTAAATTTCTTTTTTACTATGGATTTAATTTGTTGATATTCTAAAAATCTTTTCTTGTTGATCCCATATTGTGTAACTAGTCCGTCAAATGAAATAAATTCTGTTCCTTCTAGTAAATTTTCTAAATATTTGATTCCTTTATCACTCCAATCTGAAAAGTTTATCATATTATTGTTTTGTAATATGTCAGGGTTGTTCCAGATAGGTGTACGTTTGCATGGGATTAATGAAGACGCCGTCAATTTTAGAAACTCCCACCATGCTGTCAGAGAAGAGCTGATGTTGATGCTTTTAAAGCATTCATGTCGTTGGATGTTTGAGCTGATAAATGGTAGGTCTGAGATCTCTAGATTATTGCAGAGTGCTTGTTCTACATCTAGCCAAGGTTCATCTAAGAGGGTGTGTTTTAGCCATCCTGAGATAAACTGAAGCCTGTTGGCTAAGAAGTAGTGCTGAAAGTTAGGCAGTTCTAGTCCTCCTTTATCCTTGGTCTTTTGTAGTGTTTTTAAGCTTATACGTGGGGGTTTATTTTTCCAAAGGAATTTGGACATACATGAATCTAGAGATCTGAACCAATCTTGTGGCGGTTTAGTTGGGATCATTGAGAATAAATAATTTATTTTTGGTAAGACCATCATTTTTATAGCGGCAACCCTTCCCATGAGTGATATGGGTAGACATTTCCATCTAGCCAGATCATCTTCTACCTTCTTTAAAAGTGGGATATGGTTTAATTTAGTTAGATCTGCAAGCTTGGGAGAAACATTAATACCTAAATATTTTATATTTCCCGATTGCAGTGGTGTAGAAGAGGAATTATGGAAGGAGCAATTAATCGGTAGGACTGTAGATTTTGACCAGTTAATTGAGTAATCTGATATTCTTGCAAAAGAGTTTATCAATTCAATCACCCCAGAGATATTGGTTTGTGAATTTTGGAGAAAGAGTAACACATCATCCGCATAAAGGCTGATTTTATGTTCCACGTTCTTGCATTTTATGCCCTTAATTACTGAATTCTGTCTAATTGCTGCTGCTAGTGGTTCAATAAAAATTGCAAATAGTGAAGGGGAGAGTGGGCATCCCTGCCTGGTGCCCCTCAAGAGACAGAAGCTGGAGGATGTCTGGTCATTTGTTCTAACACAAGCTGTTGGGGAATTATATAATATTTTTAACCAGTTTATGAAAGAGGATCCAAAACCAAATTTGTGTAAAGTTGCAAATAGAAATTTCCAGTTCCATACCAAGAAACTGTTAAATAACGTACCAGTGCAAGCATTCCTTTCCTTTCCCATACAGCTGATTGGAGCAAATCAACAGTCAGACAAGGCAAAGGTACATCTTTAAAACTAGGCAGGCAGGTAACACCTCCAGGACTTGTAAATCATTTTATAACCTGGGAGAATGTCCTTCATGAAGTGTCATTTATTAATCCTTAGAATGACAGCCGTGATCAGTGTTCTCCAGCAGTGATATTTGCACCATGTTTCTTATGACCAAAGTAGAAAGTATGCTAATAGGTTCTAATGTCAGTTAACCTGACCATTTTCTAAATTCAGTAATGGCCACCTGTAGTGATAAAGCTTTTAAATGCCACAGCATGTACGGAAAGACTAAAAGACTAAACAGCGGCATTTTTGCCAGTACAGACAACTGGGCGTCTCAAAGCCAACGGCGTGAGAAAAGCCTGGGGGCGACCCACACATAGCTCTCAATAGCCATAACCAATACATTATTCAACAATGTGAACCATTCATCTAGGTAAAAATATGATTAGCTTGCTACTTATAGCAGGGAACTGGAAGATGAGAGCAAATAATGGTGCACTGTAGTAATTGAAAAGTGGCTTTCTTTTCTTCTTTTTTTTGTTCTTGTAATTACATTGTAACTATTCATTATTATCTAATTAGCTTGCAAGAGGCCAGCGCTCAGATCCAATCCTCATAATGACTGTCTCTTTTCTGCTCATTGTCTCCCGATCCTGATTGTTAAAGCAAAATTACTGACTCTGTAAAAAAAAGTGATTCTAGTGATTTAATTATCAAATTATGATCATAGTTATAATAGGAACAAAAGGCAGTCAATCGACAAAAGTGAGAAAAACACTAAATAGCTTAACTGGGATGTATTCAGCAAAACACAGAGGAGCCGTTTGTTCATAATTTGCAGACTGCCAGTGGGGCAAAAATCATTCATTAATGAGTTGTTGTAGAAACTGTGTCCCTTTTGAGCAGCCAGGCAAAACGAGGCCAGCACATACACAGAAATTCAGAAAATACAGAAAAGCAATGGAACCATATGAAGAAGTTAAATTGTTGCTAAATCAGTCACTGACTTCTTTTTCAGTGCTCCATTAAACAAAGCTATTCAGAAAAGCTTCTTCTTCCTCTTGACCAGACACCCCGATGCTGTTTTACTCTCTGCTTGGCTAATTTCATTATTTAGTATATACAACAGTTTATGGTCTCATATTCCTCCCAGTCTGCTCTTGTGATGGTGACAGCGTCCTTTACTCTGTAAGCCAGCAGCCAAACTGGCGTCTGACCGGCTGACCTCACACCAAGTAGGTTCAAGTAGCCCATAAGGGTGGAGTTGTCCTCAGGCACTGGGACACAGGTTCAGGTTTCCTTCAGCAGCCTTTTTTCTAACAACTGAGCAGCATGGAGGGATAAACAGGGCTCTGAAACAACCTACAACACGTAGAAGGTACTTGCTCTGACAAAATGATAGCTCAAGTATGTTTTATACACTCATCCATGCTGGTTTGCACACTGGTTTCCACTGCTCACTGGTGTGTCAGTCTACCTTTGTACATTAATCCTTGAGATTGAATCCTGTTAACCTTCCATATTCATTGTCTTGCAGACCTGCAGAATTATGTGGTTGAACATTTTTAAACTGAATACAATGCCTTGAAATTTGCCAAGATATTCATATTTGCCTTTAGAAGAATTTTGATGATCCTTTTCTCTTTGACATAAAATATTTTGACCATGAGCAGGTTTTAAGAAACGAAGTGGAAACCTCCCGAGCTGAAAAATGAAGACAAGGCAGAAGGAGCAAAAACATGGAGTTCTTGAAATGATTTCTTGACCATGCATTCCAAAAATAAACTCAACTCCCTTGTTAAAAGGCCCAAATTTACAGCAAATGTAATCACTTGTTGTTATTTTGTTCTTTTAGGCAACCCCCAGGCCACAGACCGTTACTGGTCTGAGAGTTGTTTGGTACCTGGCCACGAGAGTTGAGGCTCGGGTGTGAAATTTATGGTTTTCAGGGTTTTTAATTGTTTTTATCGTTAACTCGGTTTCCCTGGGTTTTTTCCCATGTGTTATGAATAAATCTTCTTTTTTTTGGTACCAGTACTGGTTTTATTTTGTTGTATTTATCCGCGACACCTTAAAGGCTGGTCCGTGAAAATAGTGTCGGACATTAACCGGTCCGTGGAGCAAAAAAGGTTGGGGACCGCTGCTTTAAGGGCCATGGGTACTTTGAGTGCTGCCGACTAGCTGTTTGTTAAGTGCCCTATTCAGCTATGATTGGAAGAACACAAAGCATCATCTGAAAACAATAACTACTTCTTGGTTAAGCTCTGAATTATTTCTGGGGGTTTTTTACATTAAAGTTCTATAACCAAAGTAAGATCCAAAGTTCGGTATAGCAGGACAGCTACCTGGATCCTTCAGAAATGTTCAAAGGCTACAATGTTTAACATAAGCAACTGTTGTGATTTAGCGCTGCATAAACAAAATTGAATTAAATTGAATTGATTTGAACAACAGACAAAATACTTAAGCTGAGATTCAAAATAAAGTTAAATGACGGTACAATATTTTGGGTTATGGTAAGATACTGGTTATTGGCTTTGTGTTTTTTATGTATTTTTTAAAAAGATTTTTAGATGTTTTCATTCTCTTGTAAAATGATTGTGTAAAATAGGTTCAATCTTGTTAAGATGATATTAATATTACATTATTGCAAGTTAGCTAATGCACAAATCAGTCAGTTAAGCAAATCATGAACTGTCTGTCTTTCACACACAGTCTATAACTAAACACTGTATGTGTTGAGCATGTTAACATTAGCATGTGGATGATCTGGTTAAGCAGAGCTTCAAAGACCTCATCTTGCTCAACTTGCTGCGTTGCTGCCTTTTGTTATTTTTCATGCTACGGTCATTTTAATTAATCATATTTTAATAATAAACATTCTGATTTCATGCAGTTATTTGATCACAGAATGTAAACCAAATGGAGCCCTTACACATGTGAATCTCACATTTAACTCTGAGTGTGTGAGAGATAAAGAGAGAGAGCATAAAAGAGAATGGATAGGAAGGCATTACTATCTATGCTATTGCCTTAGGGTATAAGCATACAAAGATTCCCCCTGTGTACGCGCACACACACACACACACACACACACATTTGCACTGGAGTGCTGCTGGGCCTGACCCTGTTGTGTTAACCCAATAGCATAGCTGCAATAAAACTGATTAGAGAAGTCTTCCCCTGCTGCTCCCAGACCCTGCTGCTGGACTAATGGCACAAGTGGGCCCCTTAAACTTTCCACAACATCTGTGCCAGTATTGAACCGTAAGGATGGATTGAGCACCAGGGCCATGAGGTATGAAGGGAGGAAGCCACATAAGACAAACTCAAATATAGAACAATGGGCAGAGTTAAACATAGTTGATACAACAAAAATGGATGACTAGATATTCTTAGATTTGTCCACTTTATTAATGTCCTACTTTTCTCCATGCTGTAGAGCACAGGAAGGCCAAGCCAGCTGTTCTTCTATTGTCCAGGTGCTTAAAAGGATTACAGAGGTCCACAAGGCTAGGCACACACACACACATACTCATACCCATCCAGGCACTCCCATGCACAGATTTTAGCTAAAACTTCAAAGGCAGACTGAGAAGCTCAAGGACACATCATCCCTCAGCTTTATGGATAAGGACTAGAGCCATGCTTGGCCAAGCATGCACATGCTGTGTTACTGGGTTGTTCAATATTACCCAAAGGTGTAAACAACCAGCAGAAATATGCTACAGCAGAACAACCCCAGACAATCTACAGTTGTTGTGATATTTATTAAAACAAATTATAATAATCTAACACAAACTAACATTATTCATTTTTTGTACTTTATTTTTGCTTCATGCTTCCTTAAAATAATAATAACACATAGATAAATATACTCACATCAACCGTGTGAGATACTATGAGAAGCATAATTTGTCACTAATTAAACCTTTAATGAATTTGCTAACGCTTTACAGTTTTGCTCATCTTCTATAATCAGGTCTCTTGTGGTTCCATCTGACATGAATATATGAAACCCTTTACTTTCCCTTTTTTCTCATTTATTTTTGTCAGTGTGGAATTTTTTTTTTACTTTTTTCCAGTCTGGAGCGCTTTTGATATGTAGCCTATTCTCGTTCAGTCTGGAATTGAAAAGAAATATTTTATGTGACCTTTAAACTGGACAATTACACAATATACTCGCAGAAGTATCAACAGATGGAGATGGTAATTTTCAAAATTAGAACATTTTGGTGATTCTGATTAAAGCCCAACCTTTTCAAGGAATTTATTGTGCAAATAGAGTTCTGTCATTATGGCAACCATGACCTTGAGTAACTTGTTATATCAAAATAACTCTTAGTATAATCAGCAATTGCTATTAATCATGCTCCATTTCCTTTCTGAAGAATACTTTTTTAGCGTCTCACTCTCTTTTTTTCTCTCACTCCTGTGTATTTTTAAATCTACTCATTTGAGCAGTGGACACCGATGGCACACAGATTGTTTGCTTTGGCAGTAGCGTATGTTAAATCAACACAAACTATTTATGATCAATCGTCACAAACAATACCAAATTTTCCAACATTAATCCAATTCCATTAAATTAAACTTTGATCATTTTACTCCCAAACAATTTCAGCAGTTTGTCTAACAGTTACCTTTTCTTTCATCAGAGATTGATCACTCAACTCTAGTTGGAACAAGTTCAGGTATGTCCTGCTGCCCTGCTGGCAGACCCAGGACACAATGGAGACATTATATCGTTTATGTCTTATATATCTTTTATCTTGAGAACATCTCAGTATTCCCTCATAGGAGGAGGTGGTGGATGGGGAGAGGGAGGTCTCGGCTTCTCTGCTTAGGATGCTACTCCCGCGACCGAGCCCCAGATAAGTGGAAGAAAATGTATAGATGGAAGAAAATGTATAGATGGATGGATAGATGAACAACTATGGCTTGTTTGGAAGAGCTGTTCTTGAAAAATAGCACGGTAACACAACTTAGGTTTCCAAAGTTGTATCTGAACACCTAGATGTCTGGAATAAAGTTTTTTTTGGACAGATGAGACCAAGGTGAAGATGTTTGGCCATAATGCAAAGAATCACATTTAGTAAAAACCAAACACAACACATATCGGCACAAACATCTTATACCAATACTAAGCACGGTGGTGGCGGGGTCATGATTTGGGCTTGTTTGGTAGCACACACCTCTCACCTTGCAGTCACTGAGCTGATGAGGAACTCTGTATGCCAAGGTATAATAGAGTCAGCTATGAGGCTTTATGTCCGACAACTAAAGCTGAAATTTGGCCATGCAGCTGAATAGTGATTTCAGTCACAGCAGAAAATCTACAATAGAATGGCAGAAAAAGAAAAGAATCAAGGTGCTGCAATGGCCCAGTCAACCTGACTCAAATGGTTTGGCGGGACCCAAAAAAAGCAGTGCATAAAAAAACTGCAAAGAATAAACTGAAGCAATGCTGTAAAGAGGAGCAGGCCAGAATTCCTCATCAATGATGTGAAATACAGATAGTAATGCAGAAAACGATTAATTCAATTCTTTGCTTACTTTGCTAGTTTATGTGATTGCACGCTTATAGGTAATCGAAATTCTAATTTTAAGATTTGCAATTTTAACAAGTTTTTCCTTGCTCATTGTTTACGTTACCCACATGTCATTTTCCCTTGCTGAATACACTGAAATGTTAATTTTGAAACTTTTAGTTCAGAAACTTGCAGGTCCTCCCTTTTACTTTTACCTCTTGTGCATGCACTTCCTCCCTTTGCCGAGCACAGCACTTTTGATTTTTATCTGTGCCCCGCTCTGGTTTAAAAGGGCTTCCCTGTTGTGAATTAATGTGGCCTTAATCTGGCGCCCCACACATGGTGATAAAGCAGTGTAAGAGACAGAGCATGTTCGGTCAGAGGACACAAGATTAGTCATACGCCACTGAGCCCGAAGTGGGGTCTGCAGTGTTGCCTGCCGTCTCACTTCTTGATACCAGCTGCTGGTGCCCCCTTTCTTGTCTAATCCTGACTGTGGGACTAAACCTTTGCCTGTCAGGAAGATAAAAAGTGTCTTTTGTCACCGTGATCATCCTTATGTCTGTATATTAAGGTGCTGCTTATGCAAACGTGCTAACGGTGTGGGGTAGTAAGAACAGGGGGGAAAAACCCAACAGGCCACAATAGCTCCATCTGGAAGAGAAGGACACAAAAGTACACCTGTTAAGGTAATATCCTTCAGTCATGTAGCTTGAGTTTGATTTTGTACTTATAATCAGACCTTTCTTAGCAGTTGGAGAAAATTGGGGCCATATACATGATCAATCACAGACACCAGACCAATGCTTAGTGCATATTAATTCCTTTACAAGCCAGGAGAAACATTCACTGAGATCACACATGAAGGCTTTGTGTTTGCCACACTGCATCCATTACAACAGGGGCCTGAGCCCATGTAGTGAATAAGCACAGTGTATTGATCTCAGTCTACGGGTTTGCTGGTCTAACTGGCAATGGGTTGTCCTTACAGTCAATATGCTCAATAAGATACACACTATAGAACATAGAGTAATTTGGCAAATCCCAAGGAACACAGATCTATAGTGGGCAAATCCATATAACAGGTCAGCTGGGAATTTCTGTAGTACAAATGTAAATGTCTATCCTTTAATTACTTGTTTTCTTAATCATAGTGTAACTTAGAGCAAATGACCTCAATACCACTTTTCTACATGATTCATGTTAAACTGCAAAGTCATTACAGTCTTGCAATCGTGTGAAGGGTCACATACACGACACCTTCTGCAAATATAAAGCAAGGTTTCTCTCTGAAAATACTATGTGCTCTAAGTGACACATGATATGATATTGATAGAAAAAATGTTAGTTCCAGATTGATCATAATATCATTTATCATAACTCCTCGAAGACATTGCCAAAAGTTGACAGTTGCGGTTCTACAGACATGTGACCACTAACCATGTGACATTAACTTGTGTGCCGTTTTAGATTTGTGCCAGTCATGGTGACAGTGTAAGATCAAGTGTATAAGGCCCCAGTCACAAAAGCTTAGAGAGTGATAGGCAACCATCTGGCTGCCACCAACCAGGAGGGGAAAAAATGAGTATTCATCAGCTGGTTAGGAGTAGTTGCCCTAAGTGGATGGCATTCGCAAGGAACATGAAATTAAATGGAAGAGACGGCCTTGTCTACAAACACTGTCCAAGCTACTCTGCAAGGTGTAATGAAACTAAAGCTTTAAGGCACAAGCTTTAAAGCTTGTGCCTTAAAGGAGATGCAAAATTAAAAAGATACTTCCTTAAACAGATCTTTTATTTCCAATATGAACTCTGAATTTAATTTAGAAAGAAAATTAATAAATGCAGAGGAGAAGAATTTCAAGTTTTGTTGTCACATTATTTTTGGTGACATTTGGGCACCTGAGCCTGAATAGGTTTTGAAAAGGATGTTGTTTGGGACTTCAATACATCATGTCAAAATGTGTCTGGCTAAAAGTCTAGCGTGCAAAACCAACTAATGTGGTTGTTTTATGAAGAAGGATGACCTCCCACAGAAACACACATTTTGAATGCCGCAATTAAATAAAAATACTCCTCAAGGTAAAATCTATTGTACATTTTAGCTTTAAGGGGATATGTTTTTGAAGACTGAGTGTTTCAGGCAAAGCAATAGTTGCTGTTTCTAGAAAATGACTCTAATAAAACCATGGTGAAATGTTTTTCAATTTATTCCACATTGTGGATTTTATTTTGTTTTGTTTGAATCTGCTGGACAGCCGCAGGAGGTCTACGTCTACAAATATCCCAATTGTGCCTTCTCACAATACGGCCACTTAAATCTTTTTTTTTTCTTTCTTGGTCTTCAAAATGATCTACACACAAATAAATTTGACTGATCGCTTGATTGAGTGGGCATGCGAGTAGCACCATGCTTGTCTTTGTCTTTTTCCAAACTGACTAATAAAAAATTTACTGTCCCCTTGACACCCATACGAGAGTGAAATATTGCTTTACGAGAAGAAGATGACCAATCAAAGTTGAAAGGAACAGTTTCATTTTATTCTACAGCAATTCCAAGATTTATCTGAAGAAAAAAAGCAGCAGCAACAACAACAACAAAAAGCCGAAATCACTAACATGAAATAGGAACAGTAAAAATTTTACTTACTTATTGTGGTGTAGGTGGTACACAATATGTATAAAATGATAAATGGTACACATTTTTATGTTCAATAAAAAGTAAAAGAAAAAGAAAAACTTTAGGAGGAATTTCAGGAAGAATGTTTCTAAAATAACATTGTGCGCCAGATTTATTTAGCACTGATGTATAGAGCTACTGTGGGTCATTCTGTGTATTACAGACAGTAAAAAGCAGCTTGAACACAGATGGTTTGGTATATGAACAAAGCTTTGTCACCAGCTCTGTTATGACCCCAGAGGTCAAAGAGATGGAAGGATCAGATGGCCTCCGTCTTTAGAATGCTAATGAGGATTGTGTCTAAAGACCCGCTATACACAAGGATGCATCTATTTTTAAAGTAGCCTAGCTAAAAGAGGATTTTACATTGACTATATATTACTGACCTTTAACCTAAATTATATCTCAAAAATTTTACTTTTAAGCTAATATTATTTTATTCACCACTAAAGTCATAACACACCGGAGTGTGACACAGCTGGTGTTTGTGTAATATTTGGTTTTGAAGCTTGGTGGCAATAAATGAAAGGTTAGCTAGCTAGAAGACAGCTGGCTTTGCTAGCCAGCTAGTCTGGAAGTATCGAGAGCATGAGCTGGCACTTGTGTTTTTTTATACTCCACAGAGAATTTTTTCACTTGTGTAAGACAATATATTTAATGAAAACTAAGGAAATAAATTTATGTTTGTACTTATAAATGTATAGCTAGCAAACTCTTTAGCTTGTTTGGTTTTTTATGGCTCAGTCACACTATTTTATTTAATAAAATACACTGCAACCTCTTTACAATTAGAAAAAAGCACCCTGTAATTGGATTAAAATTTTGTTGCTATTGTTGATCGATTATAAGTAGATACAGCAAGCAATAGGTCACCTGGTGAGAGTAGCAACTTTTCTCTAGACAATCACCATCTGACTGAAATCACTCTCAGGCTAACTGGCAAAGGATTGCAAATAAGTGCGCTGTAAATTATGAACACAGAAAGGCTGCCAACATGTTGTAATCAGTATGGGTCTGTTGATGATGACCATGATTAGTCTCCAGTGCGTCTTTTCACAAAAGGAGACTTGACTCAGCTAGTTGCCAACTCGTTATGTTTTGGTTATATTCATATATAAAAGTAAGGTTACTGAATACCTGTTATTTTGCATGCATCCAGCATTATCAACATCACTTTTTTGTGGAGGAATCTCTCTGTCATATCTGAGGTTGGTAACAATTTGTAATTTTTAGTCCATTTATTCTATTGAGCTCAGGTTTATTTATCACCAAAACAAAAAAAGTCAGATCTCAAGGAGCTTTATACAATAAGGTGAAGACCTTAAAGTCAATTGCCATATTATTGCAAATTGCAAACCTGACCTCCATTCAGTCGTTAATTAATAGCAGACTAATTGCACTCTTATCTCCATCTTGACCCAACACACTTGATTTGCGAGTGGTCACAGATCCGGACCCAACTTTGGAGCAGTCATTTCAAATTCATAATAATCTTTAGGAAAGTTGGTCAACTACTGGTTTCCTAGTGTGACCATCACATAAAAAGATACACTATTAATTTCTCTGTAACGCTGTTACATCTACACTATTTTATTTCACAAGAGCATTGACTTTCTTTTTTTTTTAAATTCTAGTTCTCTCAGTATTAATTGCCATGGCCTGCTAATAATTGGTGCTAGATCCTCTCAGCTCTGATGTCTGACCTAATCTACCCTGACCCAGTTAATCATCACAGCTCCTCTCTGTCGCATCCCTCCAGGTGATCCAATCTAGCATCTGCCCTTGTTAATTAGTCATTGACAAAAAATAAAAATAAAGTTGATTAAAGTTCAAAGTTTAAATAAACACATAAAACTGCTTTGGGTGGCCTTTACTGAATTTGCAAAGTGCAGGAATTGCATTTAAATGAAAACAAAAGTCAAATATTCTGAATGTGAATATGTTTTGATACTAGCGTGACCTGGATTTAACACCGCTTCTCACAAGGTAAGCAATAAAAAAAATATCCGCCCACTGGATGTTTACAGCTCCCTTTTACCTTATAAAAATCACTTGTTTTTCTAATCCGACAGCAGCCTTGTCAGTTGTTTATGGTCCAATATCGAGCATTTTTGTTTTTACTAGCAACGTGGACAGAGGGAGAAAAAAAGCACAGACAGTCAGTGTGTAGGTTTTTATTGGCACATACCAATGGTGTAAGTCATGGTGCTGTCAGAAGCATTTTACAGCACTTTGACTGCTTGTTAAAGACAATTCTCAGTCAGATATGATTGGATTTGTCATATATTCACGGCTTAATGCAGATCACCTGCATGTGCAATATGCGCCATATGTTTATCAAATCAGTCTTGTTTAAAACTAACAGGGTGCCGGGGACCAACACCTTTTTCTCCCCCCCCTCCCTTTCTTGACATCATGCTGTGGTTGTCATAGCAACCATGCAATATGACAGAGCTGATGACAGAGGAGAGCTAAGCGGAGATCTGTCACTGAAATAGCCTCATATGGGGGAGCCATGCTATAATGATGTGTATACCTGTCAGCCTGCGTATGTGCGCGCACGTGTCATTATTTCTTGTTTCTTGTTCTGCTGTGTCCACAGAAAAAGCCTGAGCATTTTTCCTTTGATTTGACCTGAGAGTTCTCCTGTCACCAGAAAGATGACAAAGGAGCGGTGTCAAGTGTGCTTTGCTGGTGTGTCATCTACTGATAGCAGACAAAAACTAATAAGGCTTTTCTGTTTCTTCACTTCACTGAAAGTCAAGGTTATGAGCAACCTGCAGAAAGACCTCGTGCTACAATAAAACCTGTCTGGCAAACAGTCTTTACAAAAAGCAGAGTACGTTTTATTTTTCAGGTCTTAGGTGTTTCAGGTGGAGGCGGTATAAGGTGACGCATTTACACCGGGGATGAACATTTCAGTTGTGATGTGTTGACTGAGTCCCCTTTTTGTGCTGTAAGGCCTGCGTGTGGTGTTCAAGTACTGGAACTGACAGTCCCTCTAGTTTATGGCTGTCACATTTTACTTGAAGTTAAACTACTTTCAACAATAAGGAAATTAAAATTACATCTTTTCAATTTTTGGCTTTTCACATTCACAATTAAATACATGATGGGACCTTGTCTTGATTAAAAGATTCTCAAACATCCATTCAAAAAAGCAATGCAAAAGTTAAAGTAGTGCCAATGATATCCTTTATGAACATAGCAAAATTTTGCTTCTGGTACTTTCAAATGGGTTTTTTTTTTCAATAACCAAACAAATCCAAAAAAATTCAGCAATTGGTGGCAAAGTCATCTTTGTTAACAAGCCACAAAATAATATTGTGTAGCTGCTTATATTAAAAGAGCACAATTACAGGCTACTACAAATAACCCACCCTATAATATAGAACGAGGCAGGATTTTTACAAGTGGCATAAATGTTTTATTTTATTTTATTTTTTGGTCTTGAACAGTCATTTTCCAGGGTTTTCTGAAGGTCTTTCAAAATTTCTCTTTGGACGTTTGCAGCTTTATACCCATTTTCAGTCCACTCATTTGTTGTTGTTGTTGTTGTTTGTTTGTTAAGCCAGTTAAACACTGACCTATTAATCACTTAAGCACAAAAAGGTGCCTAACTCAAAGGATAACAGTTCAACAAAGAACCTGTTTCGAACTGTATCTTTGCAGTCACAAAAAAAGAAAATTGATGGAATTATATAAGTGGAGGAGTACCATCAGATTTTAATTCACCATGCAATATCATCTGGAAGCCACCTGATGACAGTGATTCCAAACATACTGTCTATGCAGTAAAAGCATACCTGGGTATAAAAACATGGAATGGAACATTATTAGTCCTCAACATTACGATTATAAAAGAGTGAGGAATGTCCTCCAAGAAACCTGGAGAACTATTCCTGAAGAAAATATAGAAAGAAGAATAAATGTGGTCATACTAAGTATTGATTTTCAAGTTTGTTAGATTTGTACAGGCTCTAATTTTGCCTGACATGCTGTAATTCAATTTATCGTTATGTTTGCACGTTCGATAAACTGCTGCACCTAGTTCCCTGACTCAAGAGTTTTGCACAGTAGTGTGGAGCTGAGTGGACATTGTGGAACTGTTTCACCAATTAAAGTTTCACAAAAAGTTCACAAATTAAAATATTGCCAGATATTTGTCTTATTTATAGCACTTTCTAAAATACTTTAGGACTGTATCCCCTCTGGCTGTCCACCTCAAAAACACACTGTTGGAACATGTGAACAGAACTGTGTGTTTAATGAGTGTTTTGAGATTTGTCACTTAAGTCTTGATGGAAGCACTTTCATTGTTTGACCTTTAGTGGTCAGTGTGTTTGAACAGATCATTAGGGCGTGTTGGGGTCACCCTGTGTCCCAGTGGGGAGGTGTCTTCTTTGGTCACAAAGATCAAAATGTTCAAGAGGTTTAATCTCATGAGGGTGAAGCTCCTCCAAGACAGGTCCGGTGAAGTGTCAGAGATCAGAAAGCACCACTCAACCTTCTTGCTTCCTTTCTAGCTTTCATCTTCTGGTGGTAAGTTCTATCAAAACAAACTCACCAGGTGAGATGATGTAGAGAAGGACTTTTGTTACAGTCAGAGAGACAAAATACTTGAAGGTTAGAACTGAGGTTGTCACATACACAGTATGAGGGTAAAACCATCAACATGCTGCATTCCTCCTGGTCTGATTCTTCAGCATTCTCAAGGCAGAAACATCTCACTTCATGGATTTATTGCTGTTTTTCTTTTTTTTAAAAACTCTACTGCGTTGGAGCAGTGGTGCAATGCAGTAATTTTTCTGCTATGTTTTCTATACAGGGTACAGGAACTACAAGTGTGGTGCTAAAACATGCAGGCAGCTGTGCAAAATATGTCTGTGTATAGGAATCTCACCCTTTTCACACCAGATATTGCCACTATACAGTGCATGATGAAATTGCTTTTTTGCCTGATTCTTAAGCTTTTTACATGAGAAAAAAATTAAGTGTGTGAAAATATGATGTAACCAATAAAAAAAATAAAACGCTCCAAGATTAAAAGTGAGAAGCTTGCTCCTACCTCACTGCTAAGTATCTGGGTTATCTGTGAGGTTGCTTGACCTCAGAGGCAACATTTTTGTTTTATGATAATTTCAACTTGGTCTGGGCTTGCAGCGCCCATAAGTATCTTCAAGTGCTACCATGGCGAGCAAGACCACTCAAAGCTTTTAGAGCATTGAGGGATAAAAATACAAAGAGGTCTATTAGAGGTCCCAGCATCTAATCATACCAAACATAGTCACAGCTCAATGTAATAGGTCTTAATGGCAGAGCATTAGGTCCATTTATTAGGCCATTTCTATGTCAGCTCACATGCTTCGCCAGCTCTTAACATTTCATCACTATTTCTTTTCCTACACTGGCTATTTTTGAATACACCATTCAAACCAGTCATCCATGTATTTTGCTCCCAGCATTTCTAGAAAACTACAGAGACAGAATTTGTATGCACCTGTTCAACTGCTCATTAAAGCAAATATCTGATCAGTCAATTTGGTGCTAGATGGGCTGGCCTGAGTGTTTCAGAAACTGTTCTACTGGGAATTTCCCACTTTGCCATCTCTAGGGTTCACAGTGAATGTTTTTAAAAAGAGAAAACATAGATTGTGCAGGAGTTCTTTGGGTGAAAATGCTTTATGTCAGACTGCTTTAAGTTAACAGAAAAGCTACAGTAGGTAGGGTATCAGTAAAAACAATCACTTCTTACATAAAAACCTAGTGGTGTATTGCTGTGGTGGATATTTTTTGGCACACTTTAGGCCTCTAGGTTCCAATTTAGGAAAACAGGAATAACCAAAACATTAACAACTTGGTACACCAAGGTATGCAGCAGATTATCTCTGAATGCAAAACACATCTGATCTTGAATCACATGGGCTAAAGCAGCAGACGACCACACCTGATGTCACTCCTGGCAGCTAATAACACAAAACTAAAGCAAAACCTTCGTGAACTTACCAAAACTGGTCAGTAGAAGATGTAAAAATATTGTCTGGTTTGGTGTGGACATGGGAGGGTCAGAATTTGGATTATTTATGAAAACATCCTACCTTGTGTCATTGGGTCAGTTGGTGGTGTAATGGTGTGGGGGTATTTTCTTGGCAGACTTTTGGTCCCTTTAGTATAGACACAGTATTCAAACTGGTTTCTTGAATAAATAGTCTACACAGTGTGGAGCAGGGAAATTATTTTACTGCTATTGTTAAATAATTGTCATCATTACCATTGCATTAATAATATAATCTGGAGTTTATATTGCGTTTAGAGGTTTAAACAGTGTGTCTTTCAGAAAGGCTAAAAGTAACAGGACAGGAAACAGGCTTGGAGAGTTTTGCAGAAGTGAAAGTTATTTTGAGCAGCAGGCTAAGACGAGGCTTTAACAATGTAACAGATAGCTCTAAGAAGGCCTTAAGATGTTATGCATACAGTTATTATGTTGACCTTGTATTTCAGGTGCAGTTATGACTATTTTATACACAATGCATATCTGTGCTTATTAAAGAGTTGGAGCTCGGTCAATTAATTGGGGGTTGGAAGCTTTGTTCGGCGCGATGTCCGGACAATCTATTGTGCAAGTGACTTGGAGCCATAGAAGGAATTGCAGTACATGCTTACAAAACACTTATATATCAGGTCATTTCATATTAAGGTTTAAGTAGAGGTTCTTGGTTAAAACATTTATTTAGTAGAAGACATACATATAGTCTCAGTGAGCCTCT
The DNA here is from genome assembly GCF_057381915.1 of Diplotaxodon limnothrissa. NCBI lineage: Eukaryota > Metazoa > Chordata > Actinopteri > Cichliformes > Cichlidae > Diplotaxodon > Diplotaxodon limnothrissa. Next base: position 34,191,699 of record NC_140612.1, read on the forward strand.
GGTCTGGTGAAAGGTCAGAAGTGCAACAGGTGAATTGAGAAAGAGCATTTGAGGACGAGACACAGACAGTTAGTAGGTGAAGAGGTGACACAAAGAGCATGTGAGGTCAACATACACACACACATGAGTTAGATTTATTTAGAGGAGAGATTAGTCATGTCTCGGCAAGAAAGAGGAACAATTCACTTTAAGACAAGAACGGAAAGTACCAGCCATGAAAATAGAAGATGATCTTCTGGGTTAAAAGTCATTGTGGTGTTGATCTGATCTATGTATAAAATGTATCTGTGACGCATGAAGGGGCGTCAGTAAATCAAACCCTGATGCTATAAAATATCTGTTCATGCTTTGATTAAGTTGAAGACTACTTGCTGTCGGCATACAGAGTTGTCTTCCCACACGTGTGTGTTCATTAAAATCATTGTTTGACCAAGACCTTCTGGACCAAGGGTGGTTTGTACTCTCCCTCCTCAATTTTGAACCTTGAACGGGCAGACATGAATTCCAGTGGTCGAAGTGAGTGGGCATAAGCCGGCTTATCCAAAAGGTAAGGCACTACCTGTTGAATTATTTCCAAAGTGTGCCAAATTGGATATGATAAAATTTAAGTCTACTCACTGAAGTTACTGGTGGATGTCTGTTTTGATTTTGATGAAAAATCTCATGAGTTGAAGCAGTTAGAGTCTGCCAGGAAAAGTTTAAATACTGGGTTGAAGTCCCAAAGAAATTGAGTTAGAGTCTCAAGTAGTTTGGTAGGAAATTTGGTCATTTTGTGGGTTAAAGTCCCGGTTGGTCATTAGGTCAGACCTTGGTTGGTCATTTTGTGGGTTAGAGTCCCCATTGTCCATCAGGGTCGATCTGCCTCAGTCATACACTTTGTTGGGTGTTGATTGTTGTTTCAAAGTATTATAAATTATTCTAGAACGGCAGTTCGAGTCTGCTAGGAAGCGCAGTGCTCAGAGGTAACGCTTGCCAATGCCAAGGACGCTTAGGCATTGTCCTCGAAGAGGGATAGTCAGTTGGTCACTGTGGAGCTTGGGGCACTCCAGAATAACTAGGAGTTAGAGTCTCCTTACCGTTTGGAACGGTAGTCTGCGCTTTTTTGGACAGGAGAAGTTGGACTTCGGGCGTGTAACTTTAACTTAAAACTTCGGGGTAAGCCTTGGCTGTGAAACGCCAAAAATAGAGCTTCAGGCAAAGTTTGGGTTGGTTGACGCTTTTAAATTGAGTTAGGGATTTTAGAGATGAGGCCAGAAACTGTAGAGTCTGATACTGGTTAATTGGTCGCAAAAAACTCAGGGAGTTTATCCGCTGGGCGGTTATTTTAAATTTGTCGAAATTGTGTAGGCGCTAAAGCTGACAGATCTGACAGTGGTTGTAAATATAAGACGTCGTTGTAATATAGAATAAGAAAATTTGGTGTGAGAGATCCCTGTGTGTCGAGTCAGTAATGCACTGACTGCCTGCTGCTATTTTTAGGTGTGTGTGTGAGTGAAAATGCAAATGAGTAAGCAGTGAACTGTTTACACCACAGTTGGTTTTACAAATACTGCTGCAAACATTGTAGAGTGTGTGTTTAAGATGCCATTTTTGTTTATTAGAGGACTATAAATAAAGTTTTGAGTTGCCGTAGGGGATGTATAGTAAGTGACTGAGTTTGGATGTAGATATATGAATATATTGCGTGCACTGTATATACTTAAAACTAATATACTACTTCTCTCCAGCAGTAGTTGCTGGTGTGGTTTATTTTTTCAATTTCTTGTGTGTGCGGTGAGAATTAATGGAGGTTTCAATTTTTCGTTTGTTTGTTTTTGACTTGCTCTTTTTGATTATGACAAGCATGTCTAAAATACTCTTAGGAAAGTGTGTTTTGAGTTATATTCCTCAACTCTGGTCACAGTTTAAGTGTGTGAATGCGGTGACTAGAAGGTTTTGAATGATGAATAAAGGTGTGAGAGGTATTTCTTTGGTGATGTAAAGTAGGATGTTTTAAAGTTTGAAAGTGTTTTTAATTTGAGAGAGGCATGAGTGATGTTATAAGAGTTTGAGTTTCTTTTTCTTTCAGTTTAAAAACACATAAGTACATACACTTGGTACACCTGTTTACTCTTTGACTTTATTAAAACAGACGGTGTATTTGAGTTTGAATTTCAGTAATTGTATGTTGATATGGTAATTTAGTTTTATGTTAGGTGAAGGAGATGTCCATCTCTGCGTCTTGCAGGATTGAAAGTGAAAGTTGAAGGTTGTGATGTGAATGCTGTGAGTACTCGATTTGAATGATTCTGTGTGAGGTGTACAAAATACTAAATAATAATAACACTATGAAAGTTGATAGTAGAGTGAGTGCAAGGTGGTGTGTGAACAGAGGAAGTCTGAGAGAGAAGTGTGTGCGTAGGCAAAATGCAGAGTGTGTGCGTGAAAGAAGGGAGTATTGTTTTTACATCAAGGTTTAGTAGAACTAAAGTAGAACGTTACAAACCAACAGATAAAAAAGTAAAATGAAGAGAGAAAATAACTGACAATTACATTAATGAATAGAAAACACACATACACAAAGTGCCATATGTGAAATTATTCTAGGAAGGAATCAGAAGTGAGATAGTTTAATATAAGATGCAATGAAGGAAGCAGCTTACACTTCTTTAATTTCCAGAGCCAGTGTGTTCCCTCCCCTGCCCACTTGGGCCCCGTATCAGGCGAGTATGGAAGGCTGGATAGCCCATGACGGGTAAGATCCCACCTCGAAACCCTGGGACAACCTAAGGCAGGCACAGTCACGATTACTCGGCCTCACTCAGTCCCTGTGAGCTCAGACTCACTGGTAAGATGACGTGAAGAAGACGGGACCTCAAGGGTAAAGCCGCTGGGCTGAGGCAGAGGGGGAGAGTGGCAAGTGGAGCCCTACCTTCTGGCTGAGGACAAGGAATGCTGCTATTTAAGGTAGGAAATCAAAATTTGGATTAGCAAATTTGGGAAGGAGAAAATTGACTGTTTAAAGGCAAAATTATGAAGGAGTCTGACACACTGCAAAAGCAACATATGCAAATTCACACACACAAACAGAAAATGCATTAACCTTATAAAGACAAGACAAGCTCATGATGATTATTTGTATAGATACTGATTAAACCTGGCTTAGAACACAAAGATACGCAATGAAGATCAGCTCGCTACTTGTATGAGTGGTACAATGGTGTGAATGGTTAATGAAATACACTTGAGTTTGAAGCTGAGGAATAACTCAAAGAAGCTATATGACAAAGGGAGTTATGAAAATAAAAGTGATTAAAGTAGTTTTAAAAGAGTGACTTAGGAGTGCTCTCTCGTACTGAGTGATCAAGTAGTGATCACTGTAGAAAGAAATAAAATAATTTAATAAGGAGATAATGTTTAAACATATGTTTCTGTTGTTACGGCAACTTCTTGAGAGATGACTCAGTATGCAAATTAGTTGGAGTGAGTGGTGACGAAGGAACTTCCTGTGTGTGTGTGTGTGTGACTGAGGAAGTGACTTTCAGAAGAGGAAGCATGGCAGACAAGAGAAGTACAGAGTTGGGTAGGAAATTTATAGTTTAGTGATTATATGTTGTCATAAGGGGGTTTTATGCTGAATTTAAGTATGTTAAAGGGGGTGATTTTTGTGTGCAAATTGTGTGGTTTTAATGAGACTTTCGGTGTATTGAGGAGGTGAAATTATGTGGTGGCAAAACTTTTGTGTGTTTAAGGTTGTTGAGGTTGTTGTGGTGATGGGTTGATTCTGTCAGTTAGGTTCGGGTTGTTGTTGTTTTTGTTTTTAATAGAGGGAGTTTTAGGAAACATCGACATGTCTAAAATTGGGCCCATTATTTTGTAACAGTGCACTTAAAGAAAACCTGTCAGGTGATTTTGTTTTGTGTTTTGTGAGCTAACAATCAGCTCTATTTTTTCATTTCTGTTTTAAGCAGGCCTGCAACAGTGAATAACGGCGCTGAAAATTCTCGGGAGGAGCAAATATAAGGGGGCTTTCCAGATTACAATTGGCTGAGGAGAAAGCTACCTGGGGACTATTCAGGTCGTAAGTCCCTGTAAAAAGGATTTTATGCGAGTCAATCCAGTCCAGAAGCATAAAGAAATATTTTCCTATGGAAAATAAAAAATGACTGAGCTCATTTTGCTGAGGGTGGAGAATCTGGCGCGGGACGCTCCACTATTAGCAAATATATGATGTGACTGCATGTGAATGTGTGACTGGATGAAGGTGTGGATGAATACATGTGGACAAACAATTTGCTTTTACCAGAGAAAATTTCTGTTTTGTTGACTGGGGTTAGATTATGGGATTATAGTATATTGTTGGGAGAATGCCAAATGCTAAAGGGGAAATATTTTTTGATATAACTCAGTTACCATTAATTGTAGAAACACATGACTGATAATTGTTCTGTTTTAAGTTTATTTGTAAGACACAGATTGGAACATGAGTGGGGAAAACTGAGCATTTTTAGTTTTGTATAGTATTTTGACACATTTCATGTATCAAAATAAAGGGGGGTTTAGGGTGTATTAATTTAATTGTTTAATAATTTAGGATCATTTTAGGACTTTTGGGGTTTTTGATCATTTGGATATGGTAAAACTGAAACTGTTATTTTTATGTTAAGGTTAAAGGATTAAAGAACTGAATCCTGTTTAGAAGATACAATGCCGGTTTTTCAAAGCTGTGCACAAATCTTAGAGGGAAATTGTGGGACACGTTGACAAAAAGATATCCTTAGGGGAAAATTAGTGAGGGTTGAAGGAGGAGAACAGGTTTGATTTCTTTTGATTTCTAGAAGTAGTGGTTATAATGTAGGCTTACACAGACAGATATTACACAGAAACACACATGACAGTATTGATTCCAGGCATAAGGCCTAAAATTCATTTAGCTTTTGACTGAACTTAAAGAAGGACCAAAGAGGAAGGAAAGCATATATTTTGGTTAAGTCTGATAAATTAGAATTAGAAGGTATTGTTACATTAAAGGGAGCAAATGAAATAAAAAGGCTATACCAAAAACAGGTGATAACATAAGAAATGTGAGGTTTTAAAATGAAGTTAGTGTTAACACATAGGAGTTGTTTCAAGGCAGCATTTAGCTATGATGAAATGTATACAGGAGTAATTGCTTATATGCTTAAACTTAATTGATTAAAGTGGTTGTTTTTCTTTTGGAGCTTTTAGTAGAATAGGCTGGTTCTAATGATTTTTTTGTTAAAAAGGTGGACAGTTTGTGTACAGGATGTTGATGATCAGATAGGGAAAAATAGAGCGAGCAACCGGACGTGAAAGCAGGGCTTAAAGAGTTTTAAAGGGATGAGTAACGTTGAAGAATATATATAAATATAAGTCAATAAGTTAAGAACATAATTAGGATCATGCTTTTGATTACAGAGTCCCAGATAGGATAAGTTAGGGAGGTCCAGGAAAAGGTGTTTTGTTTCCTTTGCAGAAGATCGATCTCGGCGACCACAGGAGGGGCGAGGATCCTGGAGATCTCGAGGCCTGCTGAACCACCAGAGAGGGACCGAGAAAACCTAAGCTTACACATGGAGTGTTCTCGAATGGGAGCTGGTTGAGCCAGAGGACGGCTAGAGAGGGTCTGAGCGAGGACACAATGTATTGCGACCTCTGGTGTTCCAGAGGTCGAGAGAGGGAGTGTGGAGCAGGGAAATTATTTTACTGCTATTGTTAAATAATTGTCATCATTACCATTGCATTAATAATATAATCTGGAGTTTATATTGCGTTTAGAGGTTTAAACAGTGTGTCTTTCAGAAAGGCTAAAAGTAACAGGACAGGAAACAGGCTTGGAGAGTTTTGCAGAAGTGAAAGTTATTTTGAGCAGCAGGCTAAGACGAGGCTTTAACAATGTAACAGATAGCTTTAAGAAGGCCTTAAGATGTTATGCATACAGTTATTATGTTGACCTTGTATTTCAGGTGCAGTTATGACTATTTTATACACAATGCATATCTGTGCTTATTAAAGAGTTGGAGCTCGGTCAATTAATTGGGGGTTGGAAGCTTTGTTCGGCGCGATGTCCGGACAATCTATTGTGCAAGTGACTTGGAGCCATAGAAGGAATTGCAGTACATGCTTACAAAACACTTATATATCAGGTCATTTCATATTAAGGTTTAAGTAGAGGTTCTTGGTTAAAACATTTATTTAGTAGAAGACATACATATAGTCTCAGTGAGCCTCTGGTCTGGTGAAAGGTCAGAAGTGCAACAGGTGAATTGAGAAAGAGCATTTGAGGACGAGACACAGACAGTTAGTAGGTGAAGAGGTGACACAAAGAGCATGTGAGGTCAACATACACACACACATGAGTTAGATTTATTTAGAGGAGAGATTAGTCATGTCTCGGCAAGAAAGAGGAACAATTCACTTTAAGACAAGAACGGAAAGTACCAGCCATGAAAATAGAAGATGATCTTCTGGGTTAAAAGTCATTGTGGTGTTGATCTGATCTATGTATAAAATGTATCTGTGACGCATGAAGGGGCGTCAGTAAATCAAACCCTGATGCTATAAAATATCTGTTCATGCTTTGATTAAGTTGAAGACTACTTGCTGTCGGCATACAGAGTTGTCTTCCCACACGTGTGTGTTCATTAAAATCATTGTTTGACCAAGACCTTCTGGACCAAGGGTGGTTTGTACTCTCCCTCCTCAATTTTGAACCTTAACAACAGTCACCAGATATTAATCCAACAGAGCACCTTTGGGATGTGGTGGAACGGGAAATTTATAGACTAGAAGCAAAGGGGTAAAGGGTGAGGGACAGAATGACAAAAAACCCAAAAAGTACAGCTTTGTTCTCGCCCTGCCCTATATAAGACAAATGGCAGTGTTGAGTCAGTATATAGTACATTGTATATATATGTAGTTTGTCTCCCCATCTATCGGTGCCTGTCATGCTACGCTGCTTCCAATGCATGGCAATTATCCTGCTCCAGACTGTGAAAACAATAAAACACACAGCTCCACGAAATGACAACCTGCCAGCAAAAAACTTCAGCTTTGGACAAGTACACTGTGGCTGGAAAACGTCTTGTAATAGTGTGGCTGTAATGTATGGAAACCATCAAAACCACTTAAGCTTTAGGGGGACAAAATTATGATTTAGGTGCAAAACACTTGTCTGCAATACTGACCCTGCATACTGAAAAATATGTTTAAATAGCATGTAACATGACACTAGGGATCCTGTCTAAATGTAACAAGTTGGGAGTGAGACTGGGCTATCAAAACTTTATAAAAGCTGTTACACACTTGAGTAAAATTGTATGAGAGGCTGTCTGTTGCTGTATGTGCTATTTTATCAGTGTGAAAGAAGTCTGTGTGTGAGGAAGTGAGTGCTGACAGTGGATGAGAATTCAAATAGGGTTGTGTTAATAATCCATTTAAAAAAAAATACAAAGTAAATACAGTGTAAAATTCTGTAATATGTGGGATTCAAAATATGGTCTCCAGTGTAAACAAGTGAATAAAGCACCCCACTGCCTACACCTCCAACCTCCAGATTTAAAGCTCTTTAAAAAGAGTAAAGATTAATTTTGTGTTCATAAACACCAGGAGAAGCCAGTCAGAAAAAAAGTCATGTTCAGGGACACAAAAATAAAATTTGGATATTTGTGTCTGAAAACACGAAGAAAAAAAAGAAAAAAGAAAAAACACGATGCAAACCACTAAGATAATGAAAAGTAAAAACTTAAATATAACCAATGCAGTTTAGGGTTTCAGGTATTTAATCCCCATCAGTTTGCATTTTCATGCAAAAGATACCAATCATGTGCATGTAGCAAGTGTCAAATGTAACTCAAAACACGATGTCCAATTATCCCCCACAACACTCTGTAATATGGATTTATGTCTCTTTATGTCAGAAGCCTTTGTGTCCTTTTAGCAGTGTCACAGGTCATATACTTCATGAGTCACATAAGGTCAGATGGGGACAGAGGTCACATCAGAGCACATCCTTTTGTATTTATCATCATCAGCATGCATCAAGCCCACATAAAGTGATTGAAAATATTGAGAAATTCTGTGAGATTCTTACAGTAATAGTATTACTATAGTATTAATATCAACATTTTCTTTGTTATTTGTGTTTATGAGTTAAGTGAATCAATAAAAAATGATTGCAGCTCATAAGGAAAATCTTTAACAGTATATTCTGCAGCTTTGTAGAAAACTGTGAAATAATTAGGCTGCTTTCAAATTACAAAAACCTATATAAGCTTCAAAGGCTTTGTAGCAGGGAATGAAAAATGAGATATTGAATTTTAACCCGATATAAAAGAGAAGAGCATGGTGAATGTATTATTTAGTGTGTTTTTCTTCTCTACTTTTCAGGAATGAAGGATTTCTTTTTTTTTTTAACTTTCAAACCGATTTATTCCTCTAATTACCCAAATAAAACCCACAGAAAGAAATTTAAGTGGCAACATCGATTTCAAGAGCTGATTCAAATTATATGAAATTGAACTCACAAACAGTGACAAACTAAAACAAGATCCATTAACTGCCACAAATTGGCACACACCCACAAAGACAGACACAGGCATACACAGTCCACGCGCATGGTGAGAAAGATTACAAAGAGAGAGCCTCACAAATGAAAATAATTAATACAGATCAACTGATGGAGTTCAATTTTTGGCACAATCGTGAGATGCTTATATCAGTTAAACACGGGGTAATTAAATGTTGCATATATTTTTCATCATCTTTGAAGATGACAAATTATACATACATTCAAATGGCACTTTATAAAGATTACTAGTTCAGCTACTCATTAATGCAATTATCTAATCAGCCAATGGCACATGGCAGCATGGCAAATGCTTTTAGGCATGTAGACATGTTTGAGACCTGCTTAAGTTCAAACTAAGCATCAGAATGAGGCAGAGAGGTGACTCGGGTGAACATAACATGGTTGTTGGTGTTAGATGGGCTGGTCTGAAAAAAAAGCTGTTGATCTACTGGGATTTTCTCACTGGGGCATCTCTATGGTTTACAGAGAATGGTATGAAAAAGAGAAAATATTCAGTAAGCTGCAACTCTCTTGGTGAAAATGTCTTGTTGATTACAAAGGTCGGAGGAGGCTGTGCAAACTGCTTTGAGTTGATAGGAATGCAACAATGACTCAAATAATCATTCCGTGCTAGCAGAAAGACACCACTAAACACAAAACAGGGCAAACCTTGACGCAAATGGGCTAAAGCAGCACAAGACCACACTAAGGTGCCATTCATGTTGGCTGAGAACAAAAAATCGCTATTTAGGCTTCACAAATGTTGTCAATGAGAAGACTGGAAAAAAATTGCCTGGTCTGATAAGCTTTGATTTCTGCTCCAACATTCAGATGGTAAGGTCGCAATTTGGCATAAACAATATGGAACAGATGAATCTACAGTAACCTGCTTGTATGAATGTGTCAGGATGGTGATTGCATAATGTGGTGTAATGGTGTGGTTGATATTTTCTTGGCACTTTTTGGGCCTCTTAATGCCAAGTGAGCTATGTTTAAATGTCAGAGTCTACCTGGTGCTTGCTAACTTATCTTCTGATAGCTGTTTTCAACAGGATAACATCTTATGCCATACAACTCATATAATCCCAAACATGTTTATTGAACAAGACAATGAGTTCCCTGTACTCAAATGCCTCCACAGCCACTAGATCCCAATCCAACAGAAGACCTTTGGGATGTGGTGGGACAGTTCCATCTCATGGATGCACAGCCAACAAATCAAGAAACAGCGTCAATGTGGATCAAAGTTTCGCCAGCACCTTGTTGAATCTATAGATGGTTTTCAAAGGAACAGATGGTCCAACCTGGTACTAGAAAGTTGTACCTACTAAAAATGCCTGTTGAGTGTATGGCTGCGTATATGCAGTAATTACAGTATAATAGACAAGATCATGTCAAAGTGTGGTATAGAAATAATTCAACATTTCTAGAAATATGTATGTGTTCTTGTTAAGAGTTGAACAAATCGACTGTTAGCACTTTCAATTCTGCAGATGAAACCGCCCCTTTCCTGTGATTAGATTAGCACAGAGAACGAAACCAGCTCAACCCTTTCTTTTCCTTCACTGTTGTTGTAATAGAAGAAGCAGATGAGTCAGCTTCTTGTGTGTGTTAACGAAATAGCACGATACTTTTCTGTTTCACAGATTAGCTTGTGAGTGGGATAGCTTATTTAGTTTAGCACAAAGAAAAGCAGAGGGGGGTATTTGCTAACCTTAAGCTAGCAAGCTAATGCTAGCTTCATATTCTTAAAAACTATGAGCGAGTAGTTCTATTACCAAAAAAAAAATGTTTTAAAAAAGTTGCTTTAACCAGAATGGTCTTTGTATTGTTTGTAAGATTGAAAAGCCTATTTTAAAAGGAAATAGGCCTTATTGAGAGATTTAAGATCACTGTACTGCACATTCCCTTTGTTTCATAGCCTAAAGCAAAAATTAATGTAGGCAAGTACAGTGCCAACATGTAACTTCAAAAGGTACTCAAATGAATAATGAGTGAAACAAAACACTGATTTTCAAGAAAGATTTTTCCTCTGGTTAATCTTGAAATGCGTTTTTGCAGCATAATGTGCAGATACAGGAAATTTGGAGAATTAATTAAATTACTAATTAAATGAGAACATCTTACACTTTTTTTTTTTTAGTAATGTTAACTCTTCTCCCAGTTGCAGTTAGATGTTTCTTGTACTGTTAAAAAGTACTGGAGTAAGCAATTATCACACAGTCTTACTGTATATCACGTGTTTAAATCAATGGATGCTTCACATAGCATACACAGGAAAACTGCTGGAAGTACAGATAGCTCGCACACACATACTCACTGATCAATACCACAGCAAGTAGCTGTGTTAAGGTTTTGCTGGTCTTAAGGTAACCTTGTTTGAGGATTCAGAACTGAAGCCACAGAGGCTGATAGAGATTTGTGTTATTTGTTTCGCTACATCCTTGTAGCAGGAACCCGTTGACCCCTTTGTTCAGCTGCTGATTATCTTTTCACTGGCAGACAAAAATATGTTTCTCATTACAAGCATTGGAGATTGATTGTGGTTTTCTTACCTCAGTGCAGCATGTCTGATTGGCCCGCGGTGGAGATAATTGCAAGTCTTGTTGTCTCAAGAACAGGTTCTCATACAGAGCCTCTTTCATCAGTCTCGGGGTCTTCAGGTCACAGTTTCGTTCTGCACTGCACATGCAAATATGCTCCTCAGAACAATGGTTTCTATCTTTAGTTCTCGCAGAGGTTTTAGATATCACTCATTATAGAATAAAAGGTTGGACTGTGCTGCTCACAAAAAAAAAATCATTTGAAACTGTTCAACATCATCAGTGCACTTCTCAGCACCCGAAACTCTGATCTATCCAAACTCTCTGTTGAACAAGAAGCCTTTTTAAAACGTGTCACAGTCTCCTGACGTTTAATGTCTTTCTGGGCCGGTTTGTCCAGATGCTACCTGTAATTAGGAACCGTTTCAAAAAGCTCCAGACGCACCACAACAGCTTTGTACCTCTCAACAGACAAATGCGATTCATCAGCTACGTGCCATGTCAGATTTTCAGTGACAAGCTCTTGCTCCTGAATTTGGCAGATTGTTTTGTTATATGAAAGCAAATGTTTCCAAAGTATGTGTGACAATGTGCTGAGAAAACGCAGTAAAATAAAGCAGTCATTGAAGGTGTCAGACTGATTTTGCTAGGCTAGAATTTGCAGCAAAATAATGACTTTGTGCAGCCTGCTTTTACCTGTCAAACGTATTGATGAAGAATGGATTCACAGCAGCACGTCCCTCTCCCCTCTTTCCCCTGTCTTTCCTAACAACAGTTAATAACTATAATTACTCATCATTGGTAGCTGCATCTTCAACTCAGCTGTCATTGGGTTCATTCTGAAAGTTGAAAGGTCAAGAAATAATCTTAATCATTTTTTTTTTCATACCATAAGAGCATCTTTCAAGCCACACTGTGTTAAAATGCATGGAAGAACTGATTGGAACGTGATTGCATGCTTGCATGAAAGCATAAAGCAGCTGTGTAAGACTGCAAGATGCTTGATTGAGTTCAGATGAGCAATAGTGTTAAATATTAAGAAAGATAATTCAACAAATGGTATCGACATAGTGACGCTATATTTATTCTTTTAATATTTTTTAAGTTAGATGCTGCAGAACTGATCCCAAACCAAAAGTTGATGTAAGCAAATGAACATGCACATAATAAGCATGCTTTTTTGTTTTTTCAGCTCATTGAAAGTTGTTTGCATTAAGAGTACAGTGATGTATCACTGCCTGACCTCATTACCCCAAAGACCCTGCCCTCTGACCTTTAACCCCATCCTGACATTTCCGTACACTCTAGGATCATACCCCTTGTTCACTATTCTCACTACTTCAACCATTGTCTGTGAAGGTTCTCAGTCATCCAGGTCATCGTAGTCAAAGGAGCTTGCAAAGAAAAGCGTCTGGACTTCTTTAAGTTGCTTGAAGATGTTTCACCTTTCATCCGAGAAGCTTCTTCAGTTCTAAGGTCAAATGGTGGGGAGTCCCAGTTTTAAACCTAGTGGGAGAATAAGTACAAAACCTTAACCATTACACAGAATTAAGGCCAGAAAGTTTACTTGTTCATCCTCACGTAAGCTTTTGTTTTACCCCATTTGTTGATATGTGGGGTTTCTTTGTCTTTAAATTGAATAGGCTCACGTGTAGTGATCAGCAAGCTATCCTCTCTACATTTAAGTAATGTAAGAAATTGGTTTAGAAATCACATCTGACAAAAGGTAGCCTGAAATCAATAGATGAGGGCTTACTGTGCAGATGGTTAATGGCTTGTTGAGAAAGGTCTGCTTTTTAGGATTTGCATGTGAACACAATCATAGACCAGACTTAAGTCTGAAGTGAAATATGCTGTCTCTCTGTGAGCTGATCTATGAATGACCTGGCTTTGCTGGATAACTTTAGATGAAAATTAAACATTAGCTATTTTATTGAAGCCATTTTCGTTTCACTGCTGAGAGCATAAATAAATAAATGTTATTTTTCAATTTAATGTAGGCCAAAGTCACACATGCTTAGTAATCGTTTGGGGACCCCCTGATAACCTCTGGGTGCTATGGAAAAATGTGTATTCCCCAACTAGTTGGCAAGTGGTTGCTAAAGGTTGCTGGAAGCAGCAGAGCAAAATCAATCCCAAAGATGGGTGATACTTGTCGCGATCACCAGCAGTTTGCTGATGTACCTTCTGTGAGTGTTTACATAAAAAGTAGGTTGATGATCACTGTACAGTAAACATTTCTACAGTAAACATGCAGGTATGTTAGCATGCTTTCATTATGGCACTTTCCCATTTTCACCCTGCCACCCTCACACATGGCATATTTAGTAGTTAAAGTGACAGTACACAGGCAGTCAATGCTGGATGATGTTTATTAGTCAGTGAACTCCATGGAACACACATTTATATGTAGATTTACTCTGTTTCCGAGACAAAACAGGCAGTCCACTTTCTTGTAGCAGACGGTGGTGGAGGGCGTTATAACTCAGTTTTTACTCAGCAAGCAGCCAGTATGACTTTTAGTCCTTTTCCAGGGCACATGTGGAAGACATGCAAAATAATAAAATACTCTTGTTAAGGCGTTAAATCCCTACTTGCTCACATTTCTTTTATATCTAAAGAGAAAGAGACCCCTGCTGTTTGACTTTGAGCTTCATGCAATCTTTTATCCAAATAGAACAATCCAAAAGAAGAATTCGATATCTCTTTTCAAAGAAACGGCTTATGAAGGCTTGCTCCTTCCACCAGATCATATAAGCAACTAATCTACTTCCACAGAAGAGCTCTTGTGACATCAGCAGGGCTAAGGCTTATAGACACAGCTAATTTGTTTAATGTTCAGGAACAATGGAAAGAGAGGATTCACTGTGTCATCCATCAATGACTAATGCAAGGCTGTAGAATCACCTCAGCTGGGAATTAACGGGACATGCCTCTTATTGTTTGAGGGGTTCTTTACAATGAGGTAGTGATGTCATACCGGGCGTGTGAATGTGAAACGAGTGAAACCTTTTCCTCTTCTCATCAGTCTTCACCACCCTGATGGGCTGCTGGTATAGAAAAGGCTCTTGTGGGTTATTTGTGCAGTCCTTCATAGGGGGAAATGATACCATTGCAGGAAGCGTGATGTTACAGTGACATCACAGACATCTTGCTTTCCAGGCCTACAGTGCATTTTAGTGTTTTCAGCTCCTTTTTTTGTTTATTTGTTTATTTGCAGATGTTACAGATCTACTTTTTCTTTTCTCTTTTACCTCAATCCCATACCAAGGGGCAGACATCTACCTAACTGAGCCTGGTACTGCTGGGCATTTCTTCCTCTTAAAAGGCAGTTTTTCCTTCCCACTGTCGCCTATCCATCTGATGGACAACTTCTTATTATTGGGGTTTTTCACTGAAATACTGTAGGATCTTTATCGTGCAGTATTAAGCACCTTGAGGCGAGTGTTGTGATTGGGTGTAATATAAATAATCCTGAAATGAATTGAGCAGACAGTCCTGCTGGGCTGTCTTCCAAAGGTCTTGAGTTAACTTTTTTCAGCTTACACGGGTCATCCTTCACAAAGACAATCATAAACAGAACACAGATGCTTCTCCAACCATTTTGCTGGGGCATCATTAAATAAATGACATTATTTCATGACAAGAGAACGTTAAGCAGCCTCATGTGGAATGAAACTGGCAGTCTTCTTGGAAAGATGGGTTTAGGAACTTTCAAAAAAGCAACTCAAACATCTGCTGTGCTGTTCATTTTAGCACCCAACTGTGGCACAGGCTGCAGCCAACCGTACCTCCCTTGAGGTTTCAACAACTGACAGATGGCAGCAAAGGGAAATCAGGCTGTGGATGCATGCGTGTCTATGTACCTGTCTATGCATGTATGCGTATGTGCAGATTTCTCTGCATCACATATCCAAAGGGGGGAAAAAAAGAAATGTGCACTCATCTTAACATCAGTTTGTGTCTGTCTGTATCTGACAAGTGGTCCCTGCGACATAGCAACGCCTTCTCTTTGATATTGCACGATTCTCTCCAGGTGTCACAACTGAGTTAAAATGCCACATCTTGAGTGTCGCCAGAACTTGGAGATGAATCCCACTGAACTAGGGAGGGAAACTGAAAATGTGTCTGGACAGAAAAGCAGTGAACATTAAATGTATTTGTATAACCATGAGCTGACGTCTGTGCATGTCATACAAATGTTTATGTTTGAATGTGAATTAAACAATTATGTCTTGGGAGTAATTCTAGTCTGCACAAGGAGCCTCTAAATTGCATACCAACCCTTTCAGCTTTTCAGGAATACACCAAATGCAAGTTAAAAGATTTCACCTGGGGGAAAGGACTGCTACGAGTAAGTTTCATCTTTCAGCAGTAAGCCAGAATCATGGCTGAGCTATTAGCATTTTTTACTAACTTAGCATAATTTGATGCCTCTCTTGCTTTGAGCTAGGACTGGTCATTAAAAATGCATCTGTCTCAATTAAGGCAGTACCGCATGAACTCATTCGCTCACAAGGCACACTTTCACCTTTTGTTTTTTGTATTTACTAAGCACAGGTACATTTACAAAGTCTGTAAATGTACCTTATCTTCTGTTGCTCATGTGGAGATTTGGCAACAGCCTAGGAGTATCTCCGGGTTGTTATGAGAATGCATATAGGTTTTGGAGATTTTCACTTACAAACTAATGGTCACAGTCTGTCTGTCTGAATTTTAGCTTTTTTCTGGAGGGTTGGGGTGGTGGAGTGCAATCAGAAGGGAAGGGGAGTTTCTCTGTTGTTTGGTTGGTCGACCTTTTGGCCCAAACTAAACAAACAGGGTTCCCAGAGGTTGACTCTTTCTGATTTGCTGTTGACTTTTGGGTGCTGGTGTCTGCTATTTATTGAAGAATCATAATATTTGGTGCAGACTTTTGTGGTTGTCCAGTAGTTTGTTTTGTGGCATGTATGAACAAATATCTGCATGGCATTCTAATGAGTTTTGGCAAAACTGCGTGGCAGGTCCAGATGTTTCCTCTAATTAACAAATGTTTGATAAAGCTATAGACACATTTCTGTATCTGTCAGAAACCATATGTGATTGCTATTTACCACAGACCTGCTTTGGAAATTCTCTCTCTCTAATATACAAGCATATATTGTTTTTTTTAATATTTGGCACAACACTCAGTGGTTTATATCCAGACTCCCTTCTGTGGATTAATAATTATTTTTAAAAAAGAATCCTAATTTTTTAGCAACTGTTAATTTTCTGCCATTAACAAGTAAACTGCTATATTAAAGAACTACCTCCTGTGACAAGCAATTTGTTAGGATATAAAAAACTTTTATACACTCAAAAGACACTTAAAAGTTTATTAGTTGCTGATTTGAAACTCCTTTGTGCCTTCAGAACTACCTTAATACATTCAGCAAAGGTGCTAGAAGCAGATAGAAGAGATTTTGGTTCATATTGACATGACAGCATCACACAGTTGCTGCAAATTTGTCGAATCCACACCCATGAGGCAAATCACCTGCTTCATCACATCCCAAAAGTGCTCTCATGACATGTGTTGACAGTGTGTGTGAACTCACTGTCATTTTCAAGAAACTAGCTTGAGATGCGTTGTCCGCTTTTGGTGAGCCTGCTTGAAATGTAGCTTTAGTTTCCTGTTTTTAGCTGATAGAAGTGGCACCTTGGTGTTGTCTTCTTTAGAGTTAAAGGGATTGAAAGTTCAACATTCTGAGATGCTCTTCTGCTCACCTCGGTGGTTATTTGAGTTTCTGTTGCCTATCAGCTCAAAGCATTCTGGATCTTTTCTCTGATCTCTGACAAAGCATTTTCTGAAAGAGACTGGTTCTCACTGGATATTTTCTCTTTTTCAGACCATTTTCTATATGAGCCCTAGAGATGATTGTGTGGGAAGAAATAACAGTAGATCAGGAGTTTCTGAAATTCTCACACCAGCCAACAACAATGACACATTGAAAATCACACAAATCCCCTCCTGTCCTCCTCATTCTGATGCTTGGTTTGAACTTCAGCAGGTCATCTTCACCATGTCTACAGGCCTGAGTTGCATTTGTATTTGACCGATCAGATAATTTGCGATATCACATTTTCAGTGTTGGTCTCCAACCAGTAAATACTTCTCTGCATGGAAGGCTGATATTGGTAGCACTTCCTCCATCGCATTAGGAACAACAAGTTTGTTCATTTCCCTTCAGAGCAGCAGCTTCAACCAAATTAAAGCTTGCTGTTTTGTAGCCATAACATCAGCATAATTTTCCCCCTCAGCAGTTCTCACTACCCTCGCTGTGAAGCGCTGCTTAGCTTGAAGGTGCTTTTCAAATTATAAACGTGGACCTTGTGGAGCAGGGAAATTATTTTACTGCTATTGTTAAATAATCATCATTATTACCATTGCATTAATAATATAATCTGGAGTTTATATTGCATTCAGAGGTTTAAACAGTGTGTCTTTCAGAAAGGCTAAAAGTAACAGGACAGGAAACAGGCTTGGAGAGTTTTGCAGAAGTGAAAGTTATTTTGAGCAGCAGGCTAAGACGAGGCTTTAACAATGTAACAGATAGCTTTAAGATGGCCTTAAGATGTTTATGATGATATTAATTTTGTATTTCAGATGCAGTTATAACTATTTTATACACAATGCATATCTGTGCTTATTAAAGAGTTGGAGCTCGGTCAATTAATTGGGGGTTGGAAGCTTTGTTCGGCGCGATGTCCGGACAATCTATTGTGCAAGTGACTTGGAGCCATAGAAGGAATTGCAGTACATGCTTACAAAACACTTATATATCAGGTCATTTCATATTAAGGTTTTAGTAGAAGTTCTTGGTTAAAACATTTATTTAGTAGAAGACATACATATAGTCTCAGTGAGCCTCTGGTCTGGTGAAAGGTCAGAAGTGCAACAGGTGAATTGAGAAAGAGCATTTGAGGACGAGACACAGACAGTTAGTAGGTGAAGAGGTGACACAAAGAGCATGTGAGGTCAACACACACACACACATGAGTTAGATTTATTTAGAGGAGAGATTAGTCATGTCTCGGCAAGAAAGAGGAACAATTCACTTTAAGACAAGAACGGAAAGTACCAGCCATGAAAATAGAAGATGATCTTCTGGGTTAAAAGTCATTGTGGTGTTGATCTGATCTATGTATAAAATGTATCTGTGACGCATGAAGGGGCGTCAGTAAATCAAACCCTGATGCTATAAAATATCTGTTCATGCTTTGATTAAGTTGAAGACTACTTGCTGTCGGCATACAGAGTTGTCTTCCCACACGTGTGTGTTCATTAAAATCATTGTTTGACCAAGACCTTCTGGACCATGGGTGGTTTGTACTCTCCCTCCTCAATTTTGAACCTTAACAACCTCCTTAGCAGTAACTAAATAACTAATTCCCTGGACTCCATCGTAATAAAAAAAAGTAATTAGAGTACTTTAAATCTGTAATCTGAAGACCAAAAACCACTCACAAGAACCAGAACTCAACATGCATGCTGCCAGCTCTGAAAGACTCAGCAGACACTTGATGTTGCCATTGCTTTCTACAGGAAATAACTGCAGGTTTAACAAAAACTACATAGTAATTTGGAAATAAATGTATGCATCTATCCATTTGCATGTCTGTCACAGAAATCCCTGATTCTAGTGTCAAAGTGAGAGTGAAAGCGTCCCTTTCGAAAGGCAAAGAGCTTGGCTTTAGGACACGATTGTCATATCTGTAGCCGTGTTCTACTTATCTACCCAAGCAGGACATTACCATTACAGCTGTTTGAGATCAGTGTCACATACTCAGATAAAGAACGGGGTACCATTGTTAAACCTGACAATGAAACATGTTTGCTACTGTTTGGCCCAGAAAGGGAAGTCATCATTCATAGGAAGTGACATATTTACTGTTGTGTTGTTGTTTTTTTTCTGTAGAGATAAAAATTTTATGGCTGAGGGCAGAGAACACTTCTCACTGAGGTGGACAGCCTCCACTGTGTACAGGTGACAGGCTGCATCTTCCATTTAATGCAATATCACTAATCACTCTTTACGTAACAACTCTTTTGACAATAGAGCTTGTCACGGGGGCTGAACCTGAGCTTGTTTGTGCCCATAACACCTGGTGCAATCTGCTTGCCTTGCAAACACGAGTCTAAGATGAAGTGAGTGTGTATGCGAGGAAAAAGGATTTCATTTGGCTTCCTGTCAGGGAGGAAAAAAAGGCAAAATCCCCCAAAGAGCTGCTTTTAAAACAGAGACAAAGGAAATTTACATGCACAAACAAAATATGCAGACACTAAAAGACACCGCACAGGTCCCATCTTGCTGTGCATCTGTTCCCACTTCAGATTTGGATGAAGTCATTTTAGACTTTTCAAGACGACATTTTCATCACAGCTTCCAGACAGACAGACATCTTGGAGCACACGGGCAGGATATTTTTGGAGGTTGTACCTAGGCACTGCTTTTAAACTATAACTACATTTGCACTTTCATATCATCTCCTCACTGCTGGAGAAAGCTACCCGGTGAACAGGGACTGTGTGATAAATCCTGCCATTATACAGTGGGTGTGTAAAGGGGAGGATGGAGGTGATCATCCTGCCTCACGGGGACTGATAGAGCCCAACGTCATTTTGACTTTCCTTCCCTCCTTCTATTTCTCTCTTTTTTTCTGCCCCTCCCTGCTTGCATCCCTCCAGCTTGTCCTTCCAAACAACACAGGTATCACATTCCTCCTTTATCAACCGCTCATTCATCCTTTATTCCTGTGCGGCAGCTGAGAGCCTGTCTCCCCTGTCCACAGCACAAACAAGACAAGATTGCACTGATATATAACAAAGATAAAATAAATATCAGACATTTAATAGGTGAGTTTCTACTTATATTCATTTGGAAATCCAGATATTGTACAACCTCAAAGAGGTTTGATAACAAGCTCTATCAAATGATTAAATCTTGTTTGTGTCATTTCCCTCAAGTTGATATCAAGTAATTTAAATAGCTGTTTTACATGTTAGATATCAAAGTGTTCCACTTCCCTTTCAACCACAAAAAGAAATAAAAAATTTACTTAGTTTAGTTACCAGCAGATAAGGAAATAATTTAATAAATGCATTGTTAGAAGTAATAAAAAAACATTAAGTGGTGAGTAATTTCAACACTTTGCTCTCCTCCTCCCTTGTAATCATTATGTTAATAGCAGACAGTTCATATCCTATATAAGCGCCTTAGTTTGTGCTAAATAATAAATGAATTAGACTTGAAGCTTTGTAAGGTTGTGCTTCGTGGGGACAGCTTTGAGCTAAACACTAAAATAGGAAATACAAAACAGAACAGCTGTAAAACAAAAGAAGCAACGTACATGAAATGCTGTGGCAGAACGTTAAGAGACTGCGCATAAAAAATTCCCACAAACCTCAAGGAACTGAAGAAACAATCTAAATGAATGAGGAAAAAATTCCTCGCCAGTGATGCGAGAGACTGATACAGTCCTATGGAAAATGATTACTTCATGTTTTTGCTTCTGACATTGGTTCTACAACCTATTGTAGCTACTGTGTACCTGAATACTTTCCTTTAACATGACTGGGTGAGGTGGAGGCTTATATGCTATATACCTTAGATTAAATATCACCCAGGAGCTCAACATATACTTTCTGTTTAAAAGTGCTGCTACAGATGTCAAACTATGACCCATTTAATTGTTTATTATGTACGTACTGCCTGTTTTGCCATTTCAGCAATCACGCCGAATGAACATTTTCAAAACAAACCTGAAAAGGTATTTATACCGAGAAAGGTTCCTGGCTCTGTGTTAATCTTTAATTGGACTAAAAAAGGATTGGAAGCAGTTTTTCTGGCATCAGCATCGGCAAGCATCAGGTCTGCCAGCACAAGACAGAGACGAAAACAGAGAGGATTTTGTGCGTCTGCCAAAGCAGACTAGGGGGTCCTGGTGCAGAGTGAGCACAAATCTGGCAAGGAACTGATGAGCTACACAAAACCAAGTCACACAGTAGTAAAACCTGTGGGTTGTTATTTCAGAATACAGACTGCACTGTTGGGTGTTAGATGTGTAAGTTTCACAATTTAGGCAATGTGCTTTCTGTGAGGGAATACGAAGCGCAGTAAGCAATCAGTTCCCCTTCAATGCCACACAGTACAGCTAAAATGGTTCCCCTCAGCCTCAAGGTGCACATTCTTTGTTCACTAATAGTGAGACAGCACCAACATAAACCATTAGCCTGATAAAGTACCACCATCAAAAAGAGCCATATGTGAAGTAGCTATTCCTCACAGACTAAACAGGGTCATAAACTATCCATAGATGAGGCAATTACTTCTTGACCTGACACAACAACCCATTTCAGCCAATCAAACAGCGGTAGGGACCAGCATCCATGGTGTTACAGGCTGCTAACCAGGTTAGCTGTGCTGCTAACTCAGGCTAAATCTGTCACACTAAATTGGATGGGGAGATTTAGTGTGGCTCCTTCCAATCCTGGGAAGCCATCTGATGTTGCTCAGTAGTCCTCTCTGCTCTGTGGGACCAGTAGTAGGGACTTCTCTAGTCAGGGATAGCTAGCTAAAAAGCCAGGGAGTCCTGCCAAACGCATGTGATTTATGGGCCAGTGCAGGCTACTTTGCATATGTCCTGGTTTGGCTCTTTATTTTAAGCCTTACCTAGTGTTCATAGCTTTCATAGTATTACCTTGTGTGCAATCAAACTACTAGTTGAGAAAAACCCTGCTTACATTTATAGATTGCTGCTGCACAAAGTACAGTCTCTGGTTTATGGATAAGGATAGGGATAGCTTAGAGAAGGGAAATAGGACTAAAAGGGTTGAGAAAAGTCAATAAAAATGCAACAATCACATGCTGGAGGCAGGAAGTCACACATGCTGAACCTGCTTTGAGCACTGAGGGCTCCAGCTCTATTACTTAGTCTATTTATGTACCTCACACCATCACAGGTTCAATCTGACAGCAAACGGATCAAATGGAAAGCAGCAAAGGGAATATCTAATATATAAATAATCAGCAGCATCCCAAAGAATTCAGTGCGAGTTTATTTACTGTATCTATCATATGCAGTTAGTTTTCCTTTCTTTCAGTGATCTGTAAGTTTGCAGTGATCTGTGGACACCTTAGGTTGGTGGTTCCTAACCTGCTATGTTAAATTATTAATTGTTGTCATAGTCCTGGGTCTTGGATAAAGGGCTTTTGATTTTCTTGTAGTTTTTCTGGATTCTTATTGTTTGTTGGTTTTCATCGTTCCTTTTGCTCTTGGTTTTCATTCATGTTTGAGCTTTGTTGTTGTGATTTTTGGAGTCTTGCTTTTATCATCCTTCCTCCATCTCAGTCTGTATTAATTTCCCTTTGTGTTTCCATTCTCTGTTCATCTTGTTAAGTGTTAGTATTCAGACTACAACAGTTTCTCTCAGGTTATTTCCATTGTACTTTGTAGGTTAATCTTCAGTGGTGTCCTCTATTAGTTATACTTCCCACCCTCATTGTCTCTGTTGTGCTGATGTTAATCAGTTTCACCCGTGTCTGGTCCTCCACCTGTTCATCATCACTTCATCCCATTCTTAAAATTATCTCATGGAGGTGGGATGTTGCTTTAAGCAATGCATTGGCTACAAAATGAAAGAAATATTAAACTGTTATGTTGATTGTCCACAGTAGTGCTTCATCAATGGATCATTAATATCCCTAATATATTATACAGAACTTTAAAATTGGCTCATTAAGATTAAACTCATTTTATTTTCTGGACGATTTCTTCTACAATAATTTTTTGCTGTTGTTTTTGAAATAGACATACATCAAAACGTTTCTGCAGTGCTTCAGTAAGTAAATTTAGTTCCCCTCACCGGTTATAACAATAATTCATTTATTAATTTCCTTTCAAAAGGAAGAAATGTAATTTCCTGGCTTGACTCCTAAATTGTCTACTTTGTGTGTGTGTGTGTGTTCCTGTCTAGCTATCTTTGTGAGGACCGAAATCTGCATTCTACTATACTTGTGAGAACCAGCAGTCACTTGTGAGGACACACAACCCGGTCCTCACAAGTTTGAAGGCATTTAAAGGCATTTTTGAGGCTCAAAATGTGGTTTTAGTGTCAGGGTTACAATTAGGTTATGGTTAGGTATAAGAAAAAGTTGTATTTAGTTAGGGTTAGGCATTCATTTTTAATGGTTAGGGTAAGGGGCTAGGGCAGGGGTCGGCAACCTGCGGCTCCGGAGCCGCATGCAGCTCTTTTGTCCTTATACTGCGCTCCGCGGGTGGTTTGGGAAAATAAATTAGAAGTATTTAGCTGAAGTGTATTTTATTTGTGTTTAGTTCTATTTTAACTTGTAGTTCTAAATTGGAAGATTATTGTGATATTGAAATATAAAAATAAAATTATATTTTATTATTTTTCATCGCTCAAAATAAGCGTCACACTCGCGGAAGCCGGTGTACCCGCCGAAACACCGTTTATTTATCGAGACTTTTAACCCCAGGTAGGCCAGTTATGGATCTTCGGATCCATATTATGGCAGCAGCTATTGTCCACCGTGAACTATGTTAAAAACAAACACCGCTCACGCCTCACAGATGACAGCTTACAGTCCTGCGTAAAGATGAAAGTGACTTCTTACAGCCCCGATTTGCAGAATCTGTGCGCAGAGGTTGAGGAGCAGAAGTCCCATCGTAAACATACCACGGCAGAGCCGACGATGTTTCCATGACCATGTTTTTCAGCATGTCTTTATTGACCACTTTTCACACACGGTTGCTGTACGCACACAGTCGGCTGTAGCTTTTCAGCTCTCAGCCTGACAACACAACAGCAAAGAGAGTACAGACTTTAAGGCGGCGAGGAGTGATTGCGGGTGCCGCTCCGGTGCATCTGACTCCCATGCAGCGGCACTGCAGACCCCGCCACACATTAACCAGGTAAAATATATATTTAGGCAGAATTTTGCAAATATCTAGTTTTCATTTTTTAGCAGCATGGTGCTTTGTTTTCCAAATATTTTTAAAAGACAGGTCAAGGCTCCAAAAGCCCAAAGGCGATATAACAGTTTTTGTTTGCTACATGGATCATTTTAGTTCAGCTGGGTGTCTTTCCTTTTGTTATATTTCTTCAAGAGTTCAAAATGTGTTAATTACATAAATAAAATGTAATTTTCTCTGTAGCACTTCATGGATTTTATAAGCAACACACTTTAGTTGTTTACACAAAGCATGAAGGTAAAAAAAAAACAATATATACAGTGTTATCTTCATTTTAGATGTCAAAAAGTATTTGCGGCTCCCAGTGTTTTCTTTTGTGTGGAAACCAGGTCCAAATGGCTCTTTGGGTGTTAAAGGTTGCTGACCCCTGGGCTAGGGAAAGCATTATGTCAATTATGGTCCTCACTAAGATAGCTGAACGGGGTTGTGTGTGTGTGTGTGTGTGTGTGTGTGTGTGTGTGTGTGTGTGTGTGTGTGTGTGTGTGTGTGTGTGTGTGTGTGTGGCAGGTTTCCTATCATAAAAAAAAAAAAAATAAACTCCGAAGTCCAATGTTTGTCATAGACTGCTTTAAATAATTGTTCAAGTAAAATAAATGGAATCAATTGCTCAAATGAATTCATTGAAAGCATATTCACAGATATCAGAGCTGGACTTCAGTCTGCATATGTATTATTCATCAGGTGATGTAACCCAATCGCCTTTCTCATTTACAGTAATGATCCAGAGGATTTTTGTGCTTCCTGCACATATCGATGTTCAGTATAACACATCCTCAAAGTGACAGTGTTCAGCTGCTATATGTAATTTTCTGAATATATATGTTGGAAATCAGTCTCATTTATAAACACAACTTCAAGTTCTGCTGACAAACTAAACACAATTTCACTGCAACAAACTCCAACAAAAATACCATTTTGCAGAGCTACTGCTGTCCCTGCCACAAACAATATATTTGTGTTCATTGTCCAGAGGAGATCTATACCAAGAATGCTAATAAAAGCTGAAGGAACCATGAATCACAACAGGCTTTTCAATATCCTTCTCTGGAGGACGACTCGTTCCCCTGCCATGGAAGACTCACCTTTGCACATCTGCTGTGATTGTTTGTAAATGACTGCAGCACTGATTTCAGCCTCGCATGGGATTTTCAGTGTTTGTGTAATTTGTTTGAATGGAAGGAGGTAAAATGGGAGAAAAACTGGTGGTAATGAAGGTGGCTGCAGGAGAGATAAAAGCCACCCACAGAGACTACTGTACTATATACAAGCAAGAGCACAAGTAAAAAGCATGGACTTACAAAAGCCTCCTTTTGCTCTCCAACAGCATCACAGATATTATGGTCATGCTGTAGCCACTGCTTTGGACTAAGCAAAGCAATATGCTGTATGACAAAAGTCCCTCTGGGATGCAGTGAATCCCTCCTTCTTCGTCTCTCTATTAGCTTGGAAATACCATAAAATCTATACTATAAATAACATAAATATAGAAAACTATGGATTTTATTTAAGTTCTTCATTTATTTCCACCCTTGTCTTGCTGTCTAGGATTTACGGATACAGAATGTTCTGGTGGATGCACAGGGGTGGGCAGCACGGGTCAACAGGTCACTGTTTCCATTTTCTTGACTACACACATCAAAGTCACTACATCACTAGACCAACACCCTAATAAACAGACTCCCTACTTTAGGTGTGGGGGCTGTTTTGGAAAGGGTCATGCAGTGGGTCAGCTGTCTGCTGACAGGCTTTGGGGAGGGGAGAACTCAAAACTGCACAACATCAGTCACAACAACAACAGCAAAAAATCCCTCCATAGTACTTAAAACAGAGACAATCAACATTTTTAACCACATAACAACAATTTCTACTCACCTGGTTGACCTATATGTTTCCAGTGCCATTAGCCAGTTGTTTTTAGGTACACCTGTTCACCTGCAAATATCTCATGAGCCAATCACATAGCAGCAACTCAGTGCATTTAGGGATTTAGACATGGAAAGACAATCTGCTGTGGTTCAAACTGAGCATCAAAATGTTGATTTAAGAAAAGTGACTCTGAATCTAGCGTGGTTCTCAGGGTGGTATCATTATTCCAGAAAATCCTGACCCACTGGGATTTTCTACACATCCATCCGTAGAGGCTTTGGAGAGAATGGTCTGAAGATGAGAGAAATGACTTGTTGGTGACAAAATTTAGAGCAGCATGCCCAGACTCCTTTTAGTGGATAGGAAGGCAAAAGTAACTAATATAGCTCAAATAGCTGCTCAAATAAAGTATTCAGAAGAGCATTTCTAAGTGCACAACATAGCCAGCAGAGATTCTGCTGCAGCAGACGACCACACTGGGTCCCGCTCCTATCAGCTAAGAATAGAAAAATGAAGCTACAACTCACAAAGGTTCACCAGAAGATTGTGGAAGACCACAGATCCCAAAAACATTGCCTAGTGTGATAACTGTTTACTTCTGCTGCCCATTATCAGTGGTTTAGGCCACAGTGGTTGTATGATTGCATGGCATACCAAATAAGCATCCTTTAAACGTCACAACAAACCTGAGTATTTCTGCTGACCATGCCCATTCCTTTATGACCACAGGATAACGCGCCATGTCGCTAAAGTCATCTCAAACTGTGTTTTTATAAATATAATAATGAGCTCACTGGCCTCCACAGTCACCAGATCTTCATTCAGTAGAGCACTTTTGGGATGTGGTGGAAAGGAGATTTTAGGCAAACTGCAGTGACTGTATAATGATGTCATGTTAATATGGAACTAAATCACAGAGGAATGTGTCCAGCACCTTGTTGAATCTATGGCATGAAGAATTAAAGCAACAAAGGTCTTAACCCAGTATAAGCAAAGCAGCATAAGCAGTATGTGTGCCTACATACCCGCCAAGCTCTCTCCCTGTTTTCTCTACAAGCAGTGACTGTTATTAAGTTTTACTCAGGTTAAGAACAAAACACTTAGCAAGTACAGTGATGGGTAACTAAAACAGTGGCTAACAACATGTGGCTGTACTGCCATCTGTTGACTGAAAACACACATCACATTTCCACAAATCCTCCAAAAATAATTAAGTTGTGTCATTTGTTGGGACTCAGTTGGGACGCATTGAGAAAATTTCACAAGTACACAGTTGTCATTTGTTTGTTGCATTCGGTTTAATGGTTTTGCAGCTTGACACAAAAGAAGTTAGCGTACAGATCCAGGTGATATACAGTAGTAGATGTCAAAGCGATATGTCTTTCATTGTTAATAACTCCGAATAACAATTTAGAGTCATTGCGAAACCCACAGTTCCCCCACCAACATTCTGTCCCCATCGTTGGTAGCATTACTCCTGTTTCAATAAATAAATTTAAAAAAGAAGAAGAAAAAACGCTATTCACAAATAACTTACATAGTTTTCATAAACACTTTTTAAAAATAACCAAAAGCATTTCTTATTATATTTTTGTGTACATACTAATGACTGATTTAACAGAGAGATGGAGACTGTCTGTGTAAAAAGAAATCATAATTTTTCCAACAAAAAGAATTAATAGAAAATAACTTAAGAGACTGGAAAATCGCACTTTTCGCTTGACAAACAACTTAAACTTTCTTTTCCTTGTGCATTTATTTCTATCTACACAGTGTTTGGAGAATCATGTGCCTTGTCATATAATCCATTCAAGACATTTTAGATCTTGTCATATGATGGTATACAAATATGGTTGGTAATTGGTCTAGAAAAGCATTTGGATTAACAACAAATCTTATTTTTGAGAAACAATTTTCTTTTTCCAGTATTGTGTTACACCTGAACAAAAGCTAGAAGGATGCAGGATGTGGCATCTTAGTGAGCATCAATGTGAAGACTGTTTGATAATAAAGACTAGATCCTCAATATGGTCCGTGTATTTGCTTCCCAGAGTCTGTTATATACATGTTGCTTGAGGCAGGCTTAAATTTCCAGTCCCACAACGCACAGTGCCAGCAGCACCAAAGACACCAGGCTTAAGGTGGGCGTGATTGTGGATGCATGACCTGAGGAAGAAGAAGAAACAACATCAAACACACAAAAAAGTGATTGAAAAGTAGGTAAAATGGGTGAAGACTTTCATTTTTATTTAATGATTTTTCTGAGCTTTACCCAGAATCTTAATCCTCCTGATTGGGCCATCTCCTCCTTCATAACGGCCACGCACCATCAGTTCATAATCTCCAACCTGAGGCATGGGGAAGTCCATGAAGTGCCAGCCAGTGATGTAGACCTTCCCATAGATGTAGCCTGACTTTCTGAACATGACCTGGCAGATGATGAGAAACATGGAAGGTCTTCAGCAATCCTGTTATCGCTATACGACAGACGTGAGAAACTTGTTTTAACTCTAATTAAAAGAGAAACACTTTACAAACCTTGTAGTACAGCGGGAAGGAAATATTACCGAACCAGTCGTACTGGATATGATCCCACCACACATACAGCCATTTCCCTGTCCAACTGATGTATCGCCACATCCTGGGAGGATCTGGTGGTGCTGTAAAGAGATCATTTATTGAGTCTCCAAATGCAGATTTGCTCCTTATTATAAATCTTATTATAGTTATGCTCTGTCTTACGTGGCCTCTTGGTGAACATCTCACACATTTCTCCAGGGGGTCCGAGGCCTGCTCCATTGTAGGCACGGACCTCGATGAGGTAGTGTGAATCTGGCAGCATATTTTCCAGCCTTGTCTGATTGACTGA
Source organism: Diplotaxodon limnothrissa (assembly GCF_057381915.1). Lineage (NCBI taxonomy): Eukaryota > Metazoa > Chordata > Actinopteri > Cichliformes > Cichlidae > Diplotaxodon > Diplotaxodon limnothrissa. The sequence continues at coordinate 34,220,563 of NC_140612.1, forward strand.
GGCTGAGACAAAAATACGATTGGCACCTGGTTCCGGATCATCATATTTTCTCCAGTATCTGACCTAGATGACAGGATATGGGATTGTTATGGAATGGACCCCTGTTCAACTGATTGTTAATGCAACTATCTAATCTCTCTGCGGTTCTGTACCTGGTATCCCTCAATATACTGTTGTAGGCCTGTTCCAGTGTCAACCACTGGCAACCACCAAACCAGAGCTTCAGTGGAGGACACAGGCCTAGCGTAGATATCTGTTGGAGATTCTGTAGGTACTGAAGAAGATGGAGAAAAATGAAATTGAAAAAGGTGCTCATAGTTTCCACGGTAATAAAAACAGGAATGTGATCAAGCCCAAAGCAAAGGTCTTACCATCTCGTGGATAGTAGATGACCTTTGTGAGGGTGTAGGGTCCGTCTCCTTTCACATTAAATGACTTGATCTTCACCTGAAACTCTCGCACCTGGAAGTCTTCCTCAGTGGGGATGAAATAGGTGTCTCTGTGAACGTGTCGTCTTGTCTCAGGGTCCGAGATGGTCTCGTACCACCAGTCGTAAGCATCGTGAGGCTTAAACGCGACGATGTAGCCAAACTTCTTACCATAGAAGTACCAAGGCTCCACGGGCTAAAGGTCACAAGTTGAAACAGTTTCCAGTAAAATTCAACTGTTAAAATGGAACTTGCGAATGAGGAAGTCAAGCAGAGACACCTACTGTCCACGTGATGATTATCTCACCATTTCGACCTCCATAACCGGCCAGATTGGTGGGAGACACAACTGGTGCTGAGGGCAAGAAAATAGTTTATCATTAGTATTTTTAAAATAGCATATCTAACATATCACAACTTCAATTTCTTTTTTATCCTTACGAGCGTCCCAGGTTTTGATCTTGAGGGAGGGGATACTGGCCTCTCCAGAGCCATGCTCATTAGTAGCAATGATCCTAAACTGATATTCCATCCAAGGATACAAGTCTGTCACCTCTGCTTTCTCCATACTGCCATCAAGAACAGTTGGAGCTGAAGGACACAAGGAACATTTAAATGATGAAAATAATAATAATAAATATATCTATTATTTTTTAAGTAATTTATATCCAAAAGAATCACAGATCATACTCATTTGTTTCAGAGCCTAAAAATAGTAAAGGATGCTTTAGTTTATCATATCTGTGGCGTGAGTTGGCCCCCTGCTGGCAGCGAGCAGTACTCACAAGTGCTGGCATTCCTCCAGTCATCTTCATATAGAGCCCAGTAGTGTCTGGTCTGAATGGTATAGTAGAGAATAGGGCTATTATGCTCAGCTCCTTTAGTCCACCACAGCTTCACCCACGTGTCCCCAATCTCTTCCACCCGAATCACACCAGGAGGACCAGGAACACCTGGGGTTTGGGGATCAGATGAGGGAGGAGAATGAAAACACATGGAAAAATGAGTATAAGGGGGATAAAAATAATTCCAGTTTTTCTGTAGTCACTTATATTCAGCAGTGTTGCTTTGTTCTAGCACCTCAGAACAGACTTTAATGGCAAAAGATGTCATGCCTATTTGCTAGCATGGAAAAATATTGAGCTGGGGGTGGGTTCCCAAGTAGCTTGCAGATCTGCAGCAACACTAGGCAGGCTACAGCAGCTTACATAGCATACTTTTATATGAGATTTCCTCATTGGATCCATGAAAATGTTACAGCTTTGCCATCACTTGCTGATGTGGGCTGGCACTGAGAACTTTCCTTCATAGCTTTCTAAGACTATACTTGACTCTTTACATCTGTGTTCACCTCATGCTCAGACTGACCTACAATCTTGAGATCACAGTAGGCAGTGTCACTGTCCACAACAGTCTGAGCCGTGCAGGTGTAGCGACCTTCGTGCCAAATTTGAGCGTTCAATATTCTCAGGTCGCCAACACCATCTTCGTTCTAAATGACAGGAAACAACAGCATAATAGAAGGAAGGAAACCCAAAGGAGAAAAGGATAATGAGAAAAGTGGGTGAAGTATACAGAGGATCTTTAGTCTGCATCTTCGAAGAAGGTTTAACATAAATATGGCTGTAATAAATCACCAACCCTACCATGACACGTTCATATTGTTGCCACTCTGCATTAAAGTCGATGACTCTGAAGTCTATAGCCCAGATAAATGTGATGTCCAGCATGGGGTCGTATGAAGCTTGACACTTCAGAATCACCTCGTCACCAACTCTAACCTCAGTGTCCTCAGGTGCTACTGTGATGCTGGTAGCCTCTAAGCAAAAGAATATTATAGATACACTTAAAAATCATTCTAGATTGTGGGATCTTTACTCTGTTTAGATGCACACATATACATGCGCTGACCTGTGATGGTGAGATAGCCAGAGCTGTTGGCCTTTCCTCTGTCATTCTCCGCAAAGCAGGTGTAAACCCCTTCATCGTTTTTGGTGGCATTCAAGATCTCCAGACTCCCGTCAAACATGATTGAAATGCTGTGAATATGGACATAAGCAGTTAAGCTTCCTGATGTGCCTTTTTTCAACAAGCAAAAGAGTAAAGCTGAGGTATTAGGCTGACCGTGAGCTGTTGTAGAGGAGCTCTTTGCCCTTTGTCCAGGTGAATCGAGGTCTAGGAGCCGCTCTGGGTTTACACTCAATCACCACACGTCCGTCTTTAGCTCCGAGAAGCTGCTTCTTCACAGGGTTGAACTCGAATGTTGGCGCACAGGCTGGAGGGAGGTTAGAAGTGTCATTTTGTGTTTAATACCTGTCTTAAACCATAATATAGCAGTTCAGTTGTGCTTTTAAATGTCAAAATTCACTAAATCAGAGTACCGATGACTCGCAGCTCAGCGTTGGCGTATTTGATGCCCCAGTAGTTCTCAGCGATGCACTGATACATCCCGGAGTCAGCAAAAGTCAGGCTGGAAAACTTCAGCTCACCTTTACCATACTAGTAAAAACACAACCCAAACGTGTACTTGAGCCAAAGAAGACTTACACAAAGCAACTGTAAAGCCAAGCTGAGATATCATATTGCCCAGTTTCACACAACATGTCAAAGAGTTTTTACCATATATCCATCTTTATACCAGCGGATGAAAGGGAAGGGTTTCCCTGATGCCACACAGCGCATGGTGTGCTCTGAGCCAATGTCTTTCATCGTGTTATTGATGGTCTCTGCCCACTCCGGAGCAGCTGGAAAAATATAATGGGAATCACTATACATTACTGGATAACACAGACAGGCAAGTCACTGAGCTCTGACAAATGACTTACACTCCACATAGAGCCAGGCCTTGTGCCAGTCCTTTCCTTTAGTGTTGATGGCTTCACAGTCATAAAATCCCACATCTTCATACTGTACATTAAACAGATGAAGCACGGCCCCCGATTCACTGATTTCATGATTAGCCGGGAGGTCTGTAGCATCAACCTTCCTCCATACAATATGTGGGATGGGACTGTGCAGAAAATACAGTTAGTTTGTTGATGTGATAGTAAAGCAAACTAACCAGAGGCTCTTCTTTGATGCAGTCCCTACAGATAAAGGTATACAAAAAATAAAAGTATTTTAAAAAGTATAAAAAAATGTCTTAGACCACCAGCCAGTTTAAATTAACAGAACTGTTCATTACCCAAATCATTTTTCTATTTCTGTAATAGGCAATCCAAGAATATTCACAAACTCTTTGTACAAAGTAATCTTAATGTAAAATATAATTGTTCTCTATAAATTTTCAATTTTACTGTTGTAAAAAAGCAAAAAAAGAAAAGACTCATTATTATTTTTGGATTAAGAAGCAAAATTACAGTTTTTTACTTGCATACTTGAACAGAAAAATTTGTTTTAATGAGATCTCCCTATTTTACGAGATGAGGAAATGAGGAAACATGGGAACCGTTTGGAATTAATCTGCATTCGTTTTACTTAAATCGCTTTGGAAAACACTATCTAATGTCTAAAGTCCTGGTTATGGTTAGGGATAAGGTTATGGTTAGGTTTAAGGTAGTGCTGTCAGCATTAATCTTGTTAAAATGACGTTAACACCATAACCGCATTAATGCGACAAATCTCCTTTAGTGAGTTAACGCGGATCTCCCCGCGTGTGGAGCTGGACTGCGCTAACGCATTAATGAGCTAACCGCGCTGATGCATCGACGCCGTGCTGACAGCACTAGTTTAGGAATAAAGTTAGGGTTAGGGCTGGAATACATGGCTGGGACGTGTATTACCCTGGGAGAGTCATTCTACTGGATTTTATCCATAACCCAGGCGTAGCATAAGAACGCAGAAGGAACACCTCAGGACTTGACAAAATCATCACTGTATTACACCTCGGGAGTGAGAACAGGCTGAATTTGAACATAAGAATGTGAATTGAGTTTGTAATTTGCCAATACAGTTTTTAGTTTTACACAGGTTTTTGACAGATCACTCGAATAGTTTTATTTTCTTGTTTTTATGACAGTTAGTCGAATAAATTGGTTAGGCACTGTACATGAATGCAAACTTAAGAATAATTTAAACGATATAACACAAGATATTCAAAAGATATAACGTTCCTATTTGGAACACGTAAGTATACAACCCCTTTAGTTACAGACTGTTTCCAGGTTTTCTTGAGTTTGAAACAGGACTATAATATTTCAGTGGTTTTTAAATATGGATTTTGACTCAGTCATTTAACAATCCAAACATTTTTTTCTTTTTGAGCCATTCTTCTTTGCATTTTTCTGCATGTGATTGTATTTCTATTGAAAGTCCAGTTTCTGTAAATGACTTACAAATGACTGCAAAAAGTTGTTTTTACGTGGCATCTGCTCGCATTTATACCAATTAATTATCAGTAAAAGGGAATCAAATGTGTGCTCTTGTTACCTTGCCTAGTTTTTAAAAAAAAAGTCAACTATTTCCATTATTGTTTCCACATAAACTCTTTCCTATGGTATTTGAATGCATCAGTGTTATGCAATGCTTGCATGTGTACATGAATTATACTAAGAAAAACTTACTTTCCAAGAGCAAAGCATTCTAATGTAATATTAGAGGCCAGCATGGCAGTCGTATCTGGGAACTTCACCCTGATGTCTGCTGGGTATTTTCTCTCCTCACCTAAGAGAAAAGGCTTCATTATATATACAATAATAAAGCATGCAAAAATCCTTTTCCGGTATCGTTGCAGCACGGTGACTAACCATCGTCAGGGGGTAAGGGGATGAGAGGGATGAATTTGGAGAAAACACTCTTTCCTAAGACGGGACTAGAAACAAAGCAAGAGTAGTTTCCCGCATCCTGAGCTTCCACCTTGGCAATGTAGAGGTTCCCAGTCTTCTGGGAGACAAACCTACGACGGTCTGTGTTCAGGAACACTGGGAACTCATTGTAGATCCAGCGGTAGGTAACCTCCTCTGAAAGGGAACAGAAAGAGGGAGAGATGCATAGGCCACGTTTTCTTGTTTGCACCTCTGAAATCTACACACTGTTTGAATGATGAATTTTAGGTGTAATTCTTGAAGACATGTACATACGTGGCCAGGCTTTTGGAGGTACACACAACAGAACTGCTCCCTGTCCTTCTTTGACATAAACTGGCTCTCTCTCTTCATCAGGAAACTCACCCAGAACTACACAGAAAGTACACGGGGGTCAAAGTTCAGCCACTGCAAAACTGCTCAAAGGTGTGAATAAGCTTTAGTCATTAAGGAGCTCAATGAGTCAACACAGTGTTTGATAAGTATTATGATTCAAAGAGCATTCCCTCAAAGATGAAAACTTGCTGTGTTGCTTTCTAGATTTTAGTCTGTGTTGTCCTCTCTTCTGTAAATGGTACTTACATAGTGCCTTTCTACGTAGTTAAACGTTCAATTTGCTTTTCCTACAAGACTCTATCACGCAATCACACACACATTTGTACCGCTCTTGTACTGGTAGATTTACTGGTAGCTTTTATTTGTTCGATTGGTAGAAGACCCGTTCTACCACCTGAGCCTCAGCCTTAGTGATTTGGAACTGCCATACCTGGCTTAGGTTTTTTCCATTTGATCTCCACTTAGTCTTTATCTGTATGCCAGTCTGAGGACGTTACAGTTGAAATTAATACATAAATATCAACACTAAAATAATCTGGACCAGTCAAGGAACTCAATCGTCACAACCTTAATGAGTTGGAGATAATGTGAGCAGACACGCTGTCGAACCTGAAGCTAAAGCCAAGAACATATTCAGCTCAAGATGTCAACACTGAACTTAAGCAGGAATGCCGTGCTTGGTGGTATTCACTTTCAAATACATTTTTAACTTTATTTCTTTGACTTTTTGCTTTTAATTTAGTTCAGTTTCAGTTTAGTTTAAAAAGCAACTTTGGTCTTTATTAGTTTTTATTGTATGGAAGGCATACGTCAGAGGCAAGACTTAGGAAAGTCAATACAGTTAATAGAATAAAAACACACAACTTGACTCACATTCTTGTAGGCATCCAAAATGTCAATAAATATGACCATCAAAGCCTTAAAAGACAAGTTTTAATAACAACTCTTTACTAAATTAACAAACACAAAAACTAAGAATCTTTCCTGTATATTTTTTGAGTTAGTTTTATTTCGCTTTTTCAAATGTCTAGTTTAAAGTTTTATTTGAGTGACCTAAAATGTTTTGGTTTTTTTTACATATAATTTTAGTTTTTAGTTCAGTTTTAACTATATTAACATTATACTCACATCCAAACTTGACTCTGGCCTCTTTGCTGATAACGGTGCCGTAAATATTCCTGGCCACACAGACGTACGTCCCAGCATGTTTCTTCTGGATTGGATTGGTGATTACCAAATTCCCCCCCACCAGGCTGTAGTGTTCATCCGGCTGCTCCTTGAGCTTGATTTCCCAGTTATCCCGACGCCACCTAGCAGCAATTCAAATGTGACATCCTGTAATGTAATTTAATGTATTTCTTATTTAGGAAAACTATCATGCACCGGCTTGTAACCTGTATGTAGCTGGGGGGTTAGCACGTGCTCTGCAGTTCATGGAGATTCTCCCATCAGGTGAGTCTTCGATGTAAACCACATCCACAGGCTCCTCTTCAAATATGGGGCCGTAACCAGTAGCATCCTCTGATACAGAACAAATTAGTTAGTTCATACATATTAGATCAAAAATAATCCTGAATTAGCTCTTTTAGAGTCCTTTTATTATGACAAAACCAACTCACCACCATATATTCTGGGCTCACCAAACAAAACTGCCACTAGAAGAGTAGAAACATTAAACATTAAAGGCTGCACAATAATATCTTTTTTCCCCTCAACATCATTTTGAGAGAGCATGTGTTATTTTTAGGCATCATTAGTTTTCTTACCTGTGAGCGAGGGGAAGGAGGAGAGAGCCAGCAGCAATAAAGCAGTGGAAGCCATGGCAGTCAGCAGACTGACTCAGAGGGATGGAGGTGGATGGAGAGAAAAGTCGATGGACAGGACATGAACCGGGGAGGGCTGAAAGAGACAGAGAGGAAGGAGAGCTTTTCCTTCAGGATCTATGTCATCATTTGTTTCATTATTCAGTGCAATTTATTTTATTTCTTCAAAACACTTATGTCACTCAAAACAGGCTAATGACACTACATGCTATTTACTGGACTTTGCAGACCAGAAGCAGTCAGTGCAGAGCAAGCTGGAATCCTCCCTGTGAATATAAATGATTCAGGATGTCAGTGACTCAGCAGTACAATGCAGTGTGAGCTGGGTGGGTGCACAACCACAAGAAAGTGCACCTGCACAAACACACATACCTGCACTGTCTGAGTGCATGCTCAAACACTGAAACCCCACAACTGCCTGCATATGAACAAAACACATTGTAGCTCAGCATTACTTAAGGGCTCCCGCAGTGCCATGAAACATGCTTACGCATCACTCCTACAGGATGAAATGACAGTACTGCTGCTGTGTGTTGGTGTGTGTGTTTGCAACAGCAGAAAACTATGTCAAACATGACAGTGTGAAAAACAGAAGGAATGACTCACAGAGGCATGGATATGTTAAGTATGACCTTGGATTGGTTAACAGGATGGGTTAAGCTGGAAATTGGATATCTCTGTGTAAAGTTTTAAAATCTCTTGTGGAGAACACATTTTATATCATTATCTCATAAAGAAATTGAGGAATCCCTTTATGATTGTCTGTTTTTCCCCTGTCTTGGCAGTGTTTGCTACTTTGCAGCTGTGCTGGGGACCAAGTGGCAACCAGTAAATGCAGTTCCAGGACTGGCCACTTGAGGCTGACTCCAAGAGCCAATTAGTTACCATAACCAGGGGTGCACATAAGTGGTCCGCAGGTGCACATTCGCACCAGATAAGAAGTTGCAACGCACGTTTGCGTACATATAAAAGGCACTGTTTTTGTCCGCTAGAGTGGGATTTTCACGGCATATTCTGCACCACATCTCTGTGCATTCATCATTTGTTTGAAGCCAGCTCACCTCCTGCAACCACTTTTCCGAGAATACGCGCTTCTTTTGCGGTTCGGACTCCTTCGGACATTTCTTTGGAAGTGGAGGAACACCAGAGTAATTGCTTAAAGTAGCTTATTTCTTCGACATCTTTAAGAGTTCTAAACAAATGTCTGTCCTCTTCCAGAAAATCTTATGTACGCAAATGTGCGTTGCAGCTTCTTATCTGGTGCGCGTCTTTTATTTTGACAGCGAATGTGCACCTGCGGACCACTTATGTGCACTCCTGACCATAACTCCCATTTTAAAATACTGTTATTTACAACAGAAATACACAGGTTTACAGCCCTGTGCAGATAGGTTCTTTTTTAGTATTAATGGGTAATTTATCTCTTCATAACAACTGTAGGGGTAGAGATTAATATAACCCATTTAAGGTTTACAGCTTTGCACATGCTAGCTATCTATTTGATCTCACCATCGCTAATTAGGGTCACTGAATTTCTATCAGTTATCTAAAAGATAATATATTCTGTTTTGTTCTTCCAATAAGTCTATTTTTTGTCATCAACTTTACCATTTTATTTGTGTGTTATTTAGCATTATTGTAGCACCCATTCAGTCTATGGATGCTCCTAGCTAAATAAGCTTACTCGCCCTCAATTGTTACCTTTAACTACGATCAATTCATGCTCCAAAAAAGCAAGATGGCAACAACAGTAAGTTAAAGTTAAGGTTTTAAATCAGCAAAGCCACATCTACAACCTAGTATATAGATAGAATTTGGTTTTAATAAGCAAACAAGCCATCTCAGAGGTCATTTTAGTTATACTGTTTTATGGAAGGCTGCTTTAGTTAGCACCCTTTGTGTAAGCCCACTGATAGCTAACTAAAGGCTTCTTCCCCTTTGTGATTTCAGTTTACTGTAAATATAGATGGAAATATGGAAAAAAATTTGCATAAGAATGACAACTAAAATCTTTAGTTGTATTTTAAGCAACTCTGTTATAAACTGTAAGCTGACCTTGTTGTTGCTTATATGACATTTACATTTCAGGTTTCAATATTTAACCTCCTAGGACCTTTCGTCCACATATGTGGACATCACATTTTGGGTTATTTAGACCAAAATACTCAATTTTGCTCTACAAGGGCCTGATATCCACTTACAAGGACATTATACTGCTACTGTTCTATCGAAATTTTAAATGAATATACTCATATGTGGCTCTCATTTTTCTTAAAAACCAAAATGAGATTAAAAAAAAAATCTGCTAATTGGCCTGTATTTATATAGCGCTTTTACTAGTCCCTAAGGACCCTAAAGCACTTTACATATCCAGTCATCCACCCATTCACACACTGGTGATGGCAAGCTACATTGTAGCCACAGCCACCCTGGGGCACACTGACAGAGGCGAGGCTGCCGGACACTGGCGCCACCGGGCCCTCTGACCACCACCAGTAGGCAACGGGTGAAGTGTCTTGCCCAAGGACACAACGACCGAGACTGTCCAAGCCGGGGCTCGAACCGGCAACCTTCCGATTACAAGGCGAACGCCCAACTCTTGAGCCACGATCGCCCCCCGATCTTTGTTTTTACATTCATCAGGTCCCAATATGCCCAAATATGAAAGAGAAATTGAAAATGCATGCTGTGGAAGAGTTCGGGTCTCAGGAGGTTAAAAAAGGAATGAAGGAAAAGCCTGACTCTGTAATTGTGACGAATCTTGTGGGATTAGTGGGTGTAAATGCTACATTTTGGCAGCTTCTCATTTTTGTATTAGTGTTGCAAAGTGCACTGGTTCGGCACAGAATAGACAACTACTACAGCTATGTATGCAAGTTACTTCACTTTACATAGCCAAATACTATTTATAAATTTCCTTGAAGTCTCTGCTGACTTGTTGAGGATACAAGAGCTGCAGATTTCTCTTTTGTGTCTGCTGCTGGTTCAAAATGCATCGGAAATCTTTCAATTTGCTCTAAACCATCATCAACTCAGGCTTACAATGGATAATCTTCATACACTGTCACATGGAATGAGGCCGTATTAAACTGAACATATTAAACATTACATTTATATAGTTAAAGGCATATACTGTATGCACGAAAACTAAAATTAACATGCACTTCACTTTAGTAATGCAAACTTTAAAAGGCAAATTGAAGCTGAATGGTAAAAAAAAATGTGGCAAAAAATAGACCTAGAAAGGGCCAAACAGCCATCATTCTCAGTTAGCAGCATCTGTCTCAAACAAGCAGAAAGAGGGAGTGAGAGAGCAGAGGCATACACCCAGTAGCTTATCCACATGCAGAGACTGCAGCAGTGACTTCTCAAAGGCCCTCATGATGACTCAGCACTAATGTCACCATAGCTGCACAGCTATGTGTCTGTGCATCTTGTCCTAAGATGAAAGTACACCTCTTGCATCTAGATATGGGTACACAGATCTGTACACAGGCTACATTGAAAGTGTGCAAACACATTCAGAAATCACTTTTATATATAGTACTTTCATACAGCTTTGCAGATTAAAGTTGCAATCTGTCATAATGGAAATTCTGATCAATTCATCTGAGTTTGTTTTCATGCTATTCCCAGCTGGCAATAATCCCACCACCATCCTCTTTGGACAGACCAGAAAAAAATTTAGGTCAGCACACGTATTAAGCTTCAAGTCTCTCTCGGGGGCTGACTGGATAACCATGTTTGCATGTGGCTTTTGTGGCTGCCAGAAATCACATTCATAGTAATGTTAGAATTCAGCAACAGGGCACTCGAGTAATGCTGCTTTAATCTTGAGTTTGCTGGGTTACTCATGCACGGGCATTTGGATCACAAGTGATGTAAATGACAGAATAAAGACACACGAGGCTGAATAAGGAATAATCTGAATCTTGCAGCCAAATCCATTTGGTGAAGGACTTTTCAGCATCTGAAAGGAGGCGTTACACTCGTCACATCTTTTACAATCTGTTAAATCCCAGCAGACAAGGGGAAAAGAGAGAAAGTGTAGGGGAGGGACACAATCCTGCGATGTGAGCAAACACATTTGAAGTTACCTTGGTTATACTGACTCCTACAGCTACTTCCATTTCTTTCACACTATGCAACAAATACACTGAACACTACAGTGCAGGCCGTTTGCGGCACTAATCTGGCTGACTGTTAAGTTCATATTCAAAGGGTATGCAGGATGTGGCTCTATAGCAATACACATTTAATTTAACAATAATTCAGAATTAATGTTTTAAGAGGATAGATGTTCCAGCGCATATATACAGCAGTTTGGGCCAATAAGGGAGTAGCCCTGTCTAATACTTTCCCAAGCAGATGCCATAATGGATCCACTGCACTCTGCGCCCTTGACGCATCCAGTATAAGACACTTTCACCTTGAGTCTCCTCCCTGCATCCACTGATGCACTTTTTTAAAAAGCATGTGCTGCAGTCGATTCACTCTGAACTAAACCTGCAGAGTGAAATGCAAAGCCAGACAGCGCTGACTTTGTCGCAGTCTTCAGTCTTTTAAAGTAACTGCGCAGTTCCTTTCATCACTTCACCCCTATGACGATTGAGAGGCACCGGTAATTCACTGCTCTGCATTGCGGTACTCCAGAGCCGGTCCATTTCCACACTCCAGCTCTCAAAGCACCCCCGGTTTATTCTCACATCTCCGGACACGAAGAGACAATTGTGTCATGCACGCGCTCGTCTGCGGTGTCGTTCTTACCTTTTGAGGCGGAATGAGAAATTTCAGCGCACTGTCTTCATGGCACACCTGGACCCGAACCGCAACGTGCCACAGAGCCCACCCCGCCGGAGCTGCCCGTTCAGATAAACTTTTCTATTGGATGAGAGAGGCTGAGTGGCAGGTCATGGTTAGCGGGGAGGAGGCGGCTGCGATTGGCTTTCGAGAGAGGGAGGATGAGGATGGGAGGGATGCGAGCATCATGCTTGTGCGCATCCCAGACGAGGGAAATAAAGTCACAGTGGGGAAAAAAGATAATTGGTTAAGTCATAATAAGTATTAAAAATAAATCAATAAAATTAAAGGAGGAAATATATTAAGGCGAGTTATTGAATTGCTGTCATCTGATTGAAAATAAAGTACAAGTACAAGGGCAGGCTATAACTTGGCACTCCAACGCACTAAAGATTTCGCAGGAATTTGGAAATTTATTATAATACAAAGGGATTTGGGAAATTTGAAAAAAGACATAAAGGAAAGCTTCCTATAGCTGATGCGGCCATGTGCTGTGCATCTTAAATGACCTGCAGATTAATTATTAATGGTGGATTGCAGACCAGGCGAGGTACAAGGATTCCTTACAATACAATAAAATAAGTTGTGGTTCCAGGGTGGGGGCAAGATTTTATTTTATTTTATTTTTTTGCGGGGGGGTCATCCTAAACTTAGTAAACATAATTAATCCTACAGTTTTAGGTTTTGTTTTTTTTACCTATCCTACAAGTTTTGTACTTTTTTTAAGTAAAAGTGCAAAACTATTAAAGTAAACTACTTAAAGTATCTCAAGTAAGTTCTTACTCTATGACTAGCTAATTTTACAATGAAAAGAAGTGATTTAGTTACACATTTTTGTTGATAATCTGTCTTTAATACAAATGTAGAAGTAGAAAGGAGCACAACAGAAAAACTGAAGTATATCAGATGTTTGTATCAGTACTGCAGTTACTGCACTTTTACACACTGAGGGTCCTCCAGACAGTCCTCCTCACAGGATTTACAGGATGAGACTTATGGGAGAAAATGATTTGACACTTAGAGTCCCCCGAGAGCAGCAGTGCCCAGCCTTCTACCTTTCTACCTTTAAAACCCGCCTTCCAGCCAAATGGCTGGTAGGCTTTTAGCTAGGCTTTAGCTTCAGCCAAGTGGAAGCTAAATTGGCTAGTCATTCATATGTAAATTAGGTTGTTACCTGAGAATTCTGGAGGGGAGTGGGGGTGTGTGAATGAGGGGGTGGGGGAGCTGCTAAAAGCTGTGAACTTCCTTTTGTGTTCGTCTTAATGCATTCTCAATCATCCAGGGAAATAAATCTCCAAAAGTCACCAACTTGGAGTGGTTAGTTTCCTGAGCCACAAGGAAACTTGGAGTGTTTCAGTTTGCCATCTTAGGGAGAAATCAACACACATGGGTGTATGTCCTTTGTTGCTGAGATTTATTGATAAAAACAGTACAAAAACCCAACCATTTGTACACATATTTACAAATAATAATAAAAAGTGAGTGAGTACATTTCAACATTTTCAGCAATCACTCACAATCCTGGCACTGCCATGGTATCTGTAGTCTGCATTTACCACATGTGTATCTGTAGCAGTGAACACATCGCACAGTGGCATGATTGTTCTTGCATTTGTGTTTGACCTGACACATGGCTCTTTTTCCAGGGCTAGGTGTGGAGGGTTGTGTCCAAAGCAACTGTTCTTTTCTTGCCTTCTTGCCTTCTTCCCAGCTTCCCAACACTACCAAAAGGAAGCCAAACACTGTCACCCTTTACAACAAAACAAAGTGTGGCGTGGATGTGATGGACCAGATGGTTCGGGAGTACACTGTCTGCAGAGGAACACGGCGCTGGCCAGTTGCCGTGTTTTACAACATGATTGACTGCTACAGATACACATGTGGTAAATGCAGACTACAGATACCATGGCAGTGCCAGGATTGTGAGTGATTGCTGAAAATGTTGAAATGTACTCACTCACTTTTTATTATTATTTGTAAATATGTGTACAAATGGTTGGTTTTTTGTACTGTTTTTATCAATAAATCTCAGCAACAAAGGACATACACCCATGTTAGATTAGATTAGATTAGATAGAACTTTATTAATCCCTCGGGTGGGTTCCTCTGGGAAATTCGATTTCCAAAAAAGCACAGCACCGACAGAAGTTACAGAGTTACAGAATATTTTATATATATATATATATATATATATATATAAACAACACCCAGCACGCCCCTGCGGGCGGTTTATCCTTCAAGCTCGGGTCCTCTACCAGAGGCCTGGGAGCTTGAGGGTCCTGCGCAGTATCTTAGCTGTTCCCAGGACTGCGCTCTTCTGGACAGAGATCTCCGATGTTGTTCCCGGGATCTGCTGGAGCCACTCGCCTAGCTTGGGAGTCACCGCACCTAGTGCTCCGATTACCACGGGGACCACCGTTACCTTCACCCTCCACATCCTCTCGAGCTCTTCTCTGAGCCCTTGGTATTTCTCCAGCTTCTCGTGTTCCTTCTTCCTGATATTGCTGTCATTCGGAACCGCTACATCGATCACTACGGCCGTCTTCTTCTGTTTGTCTACCACCACTATGTCCGGTTGGTTAGCCACCACCATTTTGTCCGTCTGTATCTGGAAGTCCCACAGGATCTTAGCTCGGTCATTCTCCACCACCCTTGGGGGCATCTCCCATTTTGATGAGATATATATATATATATATATATATATATATATATATATATATATATATATATATATATATATATATATATATATATAATACACACACACACACACACACACACACACACATATATATATAAATACAGAGACAATATAAATAAAATATACGAAGGGGATAAATAGAATAAATAGGAATAAAAATAAAAATACAAGTGAATTGCACATTTCAAGTATTGAGTCTATTGCACCGTTGACTATTTACAAAAGTATTGCACAAAAGGTATTGCACAGTGAGGTGAAGAGGCACTACAGCTTAGTTGTTCCCCCCTCCTTTGTCCTCCTGTTTCCCCTCCCTCTCCCCTCCAGGGAGGAGTTAAACAGTCTGATGGCGTGTGGGACAAAGGAGTTTTTAAGTCTGTTAGTTCTTGTCTTTGGGAGAAGCAACCTGTCACTGAACAGACTCTTCTGGTTGTTAATGGCCGTGTGCAGAGGATGTCTGGCATTGTCCATAATGTCCATCAGTTTCTTTAATGTCCTTTTCTCTGCCACTGTCACCAGAGTGTCCAGCTTCATGCCGACCACAGAGCTAGCCCTCCTGATCAGTTTCTCCAGCCTGGATGAGTCCTTCTTTGCTGTGCTGCTCTCCCAATGTGTGTTGATTTCTCCCTAAGATGGCAAACTGAAACACTCCAAGTTTCCTTGTGGCTCAGGAAACTAACCACTCCAAGTTGGTGACTTTTGGAGATTTATTTCCCTGGATGATTGAGAATGCATTAAGACGAACACAAAAGGAAGTTCACAGCTTTTAGCAGCTCCCCCACCCCCTCATTCACACCCCCCACTCCCCTCCAGAATTCTCAGGTAACAACCTAATTTACATATGAATGACTAGCCAATTTAGCTTCCACTTGGCTGAAGCTAAAGCCTAGCTAAACACCTACCAGCCATTTGGCTGGAAGGCGAGTTTTAAAGGTAGAAAAGCCAAATGGCTGCTCTCGGGGGACTCTAAGTGTTGATCCACAGTGTGATTAAAGAATAGCTAACACATTAGCCTAAAAATAAATATGTTGTCTAGTCCACTGCATGCACTTACAGTGTTTAACAAATTTATCAGACCACCTGTCTTAAAAGCAAGAAAACACAAATATTTTTGATTACAAGTACAAGTGAATAACTGTAGTTTGGCATCATAATCAAACAATAATATAGTGTTTTACATTTTTTTTTTTAAATAAATAAAAGAGCACATTTGAAAAGCCATGGGTGATGACAATAATTATATTTTAGCATTAAAAATATAATTCAGATTAAAGCGCTTGCACATACTGGTGAATCAAAAATTATTCTGGTGATTAATAATACTGTCAATTTAGGCTGTGGGATAAACCTTACACTGGATGAAGGTCTAATAAAATTGTTAATGTGTGTTGTCATCATTTGTATACATTTTTTCAAATTTGGATTTCCAGTCTTTTTTGCCTTAATACTATGTATGCCTATATGCTGGGTTTTGAATTTTGTAGTCATCTTCTCTGATAGCTGTCATATTTACACGGATTTCCTTTTCAATGGAAACCAGTGTTACAGAGGAATTTGAATAAAGCACACACACACCACACATGCGGTGCCCCAGATGTATGTTAATCTTGTGAGGATTAACTTTCAGTTGTTAATCTCTGCTGGTCATTAGCTGGAGAAAAGACAAATCATGCACTAGGTGGCGCCACACACACGCACATACACACTTTATGTTTTACCCCTTGTACAAAGTCAAAGAAAAACATACGAGTTGTGGAATCCTGAAACCAACATTTATTTCATTTTTTTAAACTTCATTTAAAATACAAAATATTTTGCAATATTATATCGTAGAGTAAACCATTTTGACAGCCTTTCATGCTTCCCGTGTAGCGTTAACATTAACCAGAATGTCATATCATATACTGTGTAGCCTACTGTATGTTAACCAGTAACTAGAACATCATTTCTGGTGTATTCACACTCCAATTTGCCAGTTCGGTTATAAATCCATGCTGACCATATTTCCATATGCTCCCAATTAATATTAATTGTGGGGTTTTTTGTCTTCTTTTTGGATGCACACGCTTTAAAAGGATATCATTTTTAACTGATGTCTAGTTTAGGACAATAGTTCTTGTGCAAGCTACATCCACCCACACGGTGTTGTCCCAAAATAGATGCATGTGTTTATTTTAAATGATATAGCCTATTTAACTGTGTGCCTTTTTTTTTTTTAATTTATTTGTAAAAAATACAGAAAATGTGCATGAACTGTCTAAAACAGAAACAATACAGGTGTCACAAGAGCTCAGTCACAAGTTAAATAATCTCCTTTGATACCTGATCGGCTAAACATTTGCAAAGTCACCTGACGGGTTAAAATATAAAATAACTTCACACCAAATGAAAAAGAATGATAACTGTAAATAGTCCCATCTCACACTGAACTGACTGAGGTCTAGCTCTCACCTTCGACCTCAACGTGCTCAATTCAAAGTATTATTTACAAAAATGCAACAGAAATATCTACACGTGGAAAGCTGACACGTTGCAACCTAAAAACTTGATGCAAGTTATGATAAACCCAACACATGGAAATGTTCTCTGAAAAAGAAAAGGAAAGGAAAGAAAGTTTTGCATGTCCTGTTGAGAGTGGGAGCAGACTGCTTGACGCACATTGGAATTATAGACTGGTACCAATGGAAACAGAAAGCAACGGCATACATTGGGCACGCTGCAACGCGGTAGCATGCATGTGGTGCACACGCTCACTCTCGTGCACCCGGACATTCACACTTAAGCTTCATTCATTTTACAGTAATATAAAACTCACTGCGCTCAGACTGAGACGACATACAGCATAAGGGTTGAATGCATAAACCGAAGTCACCAGTGTGTTTTACCATTTGGAGTGAAACAAGCAATATTTTCACATGAACAGATACACCTGTTTTCACATTCAGTATCATTTTTATGACCGCGTCGTTTCTAAGCGCTACCAGCAAATGTAAGTCTATTCCAGATGTTGAGTCTGGTTCCCACTGGCGGTTACCTGGTGAGAAGGTTGGCAGTTGTTTAGTGCTCCCAACAGGTTGGGAGAAGTTTGAAATGTACACATGACACATTTTTCCCATTTTATTATCGAGTGTTCATAGCTGGATGGTATGATTATATCATGCGTATACACTGTGAGCTGATGGTAGCTGGATAATATGATTGTCAACAAGGGCATAGCAATCTATAGGTGGAAGCGATCCCTCACAACAAACGCCACTGTGTAACATCAAAATTGTTCAAATCAAGTCACGTTTATAGCACTGTGTAGGAACCCTGGACTCCAAAATGAAAGAGGCTATTTTTTTAAATAACTAGCCCACATACAATATTTAGTGGCATTACAGCTGATAAAATGGTCTTAGTTTTAATGTTCCCCTATGAACAACTTTATTATCAGCGAAATCCTGAAGCGCATTTTTTTGCGGTGTTGAACACTCGCGTAGCTTTTAAAGCTGTTATTAAGGTAAGGTCGGGTGGTATTCTGAATGCATCGCAGCTGTAGACTTCTTGAACTGCTCTGAGCTCTGGTCTGTCTCATGTATGTAACTATGAATCAGGTTGCCGTTCACTACAAAGGCACTAGAAACCGTGCTGAGAGCTTCTCAATCATTAACATCCAAACATCCAGACACCGCTGCACCATCTCTCAGTGAACCTTTCTCTAAATGCGACATATTTGCAGCACAGTACGCACAGCACATATGCAAGAAGGAATGCTATTGGAAGCAGTGCTGGGGTAGCGGTTAGCTCTGTCCACGTAAAACAGAGGCCTGCGCAGGGGCCACAACTCGAGGTGGAAGCACCTGGCAATGACACTGGATCAATCACCACTTAAGAGATCAGTGAGAAGAAGCGCAGGCTTGGGAAAAACACAAAAGACTGCAAAAAAGAAAAGAATGGGAGGCCGACTGCAGTTAAGTGTGGGAGGTCTGGCTAGCTGGCTGGTGTGATAAGTGGCTGAAAGCTGAGCTTATCTAATGTCTAGCCAGGTTTTTAATGACCGCAAATAGACATACCTGTCCTTAAAATATAGCTTTCTTCTTCTTCTACCACATATGTACAAAAAAGGTCAAAAACCTATGCTAGCTTCTACTTGGAGTCACACATTTCACAGCAGTCTCTGCAAAGACACTGCTGTCTTTTTCCCCCTCTATATATCATACGTGATTTGACACTTTCTGACTGATAAAAAAAAAGGAAACAATAAAAGACATACCCAGCTGCTTGTAGGCGTGCATGGTATACAGTTTCAACACGCAGCTTACCTCTGCAACAACTGACACGAGTGTGGTAAAACGCTTATTAGGATCACAATTTACTCCATGCACATGTTTATGAATGGGATTGGATGCATTTTTTTTTGCCTGCCTTCTGGTTATGTACTGTAGCTTGATAAAATATATCTTTTTTGATATTTCATATCTTGTATATTTTGCAAAGGATATCAAATGGCACTAACACACTTAAAAGATTCGTGCTCAGTCTGAGTGGTAAAAACCCCTTCGGGTACATTCCTTTTGCTTTTCTGTATTGTTTGCTCTCTCCTTCCCTCATTTCACACCTTCTTTCAATGGTTATGGGTGATGTGGAGCCGGTCTTTGCCATGTTGAGTGCGTCTTGATGAGTGGAGGTCACAGTGTGACCGGGGCTGGCAGGTGTGGGGATGAGGTCGTGTCAGCAGTCTTGGTGACAGTTAGCCATGGCCACCGGAGTGAGAACCACCAAGGGGTTAAGGTAGGTGTCCACAACAACTGTCACCTTAGCAGCTGTCACCACAGAGATGGTCACATTTGCCAGGGTGACAAGGGAGTGGCTGAAGCAAGCGTTGCAGCCAGGCTGTGGCCCTTTGTTAGACAAATGAATTCATGGCGTTGACAGGCGACGGGGCCTCCGAGCTCTCGTTGCCTTCATGCGTGTCTTTTTCTTTCTTGCCGCTGTACTGGCCGATGAAGGAGCCGTCCTCGTTGAACTGCCCGTCCCCACCTTCACCGTAATCCACCAGACTGTCGTCGCTCTCGTCACGCCGCACCGTCCCATTGGACGGCGTCCGGCTACCCTTCAGCGGCTTGTGGTCCTCAGTGTCACTGTAAGGAGTAGGAAGATGGCTGAGAAAGAACTCGTGCAGCTTGCAGAACGTCTTCTGCACTTCTCATAACCTTTTAGAAAGAAAACAGGCTCTTCAAGCACATAAGCAGTCTGGCTTTTCCACTGCACAAGCATAGCTTACCACAGTGACAATATCACTGCAACTTTATGCCATCTTTGGTACACATTTTGATGAAGCTCACTTCAAGTGTGCAAATACATCCACAAGTGATTACTTTTTTAAACTAAAAACTTAAAATGAGCAAAATCATGGGGTAAGTGATACATTACACGTTGTGGTACTGTTATTGTACAGTGGAGCAGCTCAGTTAAATATCATTTAGGGTGTTAGTGCTGTGGTGGTTCAAGTCCGGGTGCAGCGCTGCAAGAGGAGTTTGCAAATACGTGCCGTTCAGTCCTTTGCAATGTACCTGCATCCGAATGCAATTTCTGAAACGCTTTCAGTCAATATGCTTTCGCTTTACATGCAGGAATCCAAAATGCAAACAGCATCATTTAAACCATTTTGTCACGCTCCACCTGTATTAACACATTGAGTTTTATTCAATACTATGGCAGCTACAGTGAGGATCATACAAGTACTTTAGCACTTAATGGAGATATTAAAGACATTATCATTATTAAAACAATAAAATGAAGGGAGCTAGAAGCAGTTAAAGCAGTAATATTAAATGGTAAATCTGGAGTGTTAATGCTGGTACTATAATGAGCATCATGACACAGTAGTCTCTGCCTTCATTTTCTCTTTAATCAGAAACTCAAGGAGGTTTTATAGGTTGCTTGAATTGCATGCTGCTTTTATCGCATCTTGTCTTACCTCTCCATCGACCTAAACCCCTCCCCCCGAAAAACAAAACAGAAAGATAAAAGTGGAAGGACACATGAAAAGCAATTCATGAGCCACGGTGAGTGTCTATTTTTTGTGAGCTTTTTTTGGAAACAGACAGCGCTTTCAGCTCTCCTAGTCGAAGCATGCAAGATCTCATTTGTTTTAAGAGCAGTTAGTATACAATTTAAGAGGTCAGAGATGAAACAACTTGTTAAAATTTACATATTGTATAATATGAAAAAGCTTCTTTTATATTAGATGGGCAATGTGCAGGTGAGTTGGTAAATGTAAGAGTCAAAGCAGAGTAGTTTGGATATCGCCTTGCCTCTGTGGAGTGTTTGGTAATCGAGTCTGGAGTGGGGAGTGTTTCTGCAGCCTGGTAAAATGTTCTACATATACAAACAGCCCAGTCAGGACACAATGGACCAACACAAAGAGAACGCTCATACACTGCTCTGGTCCTATTTTAACCATGCTTCTCTGACTGAAGAACGTCTCTCACCTGTACTCTCCAAATGTCCCATCATCCTCCTTCATGGGTTGGATCTCTGGGTCTTGGTGAGCGTCTTCTTTTTCTTTCACTGTCAGTTTCAACAGCAATTAATTTAAATTTCTGCGCATTCCCGACTACAGGCTTGGACTCATAATGCACACAGATAATGTGTGGTTTACCTGGATATTTGCCACCCTTGTTTCTCTTGATGAAACACACTATTAGAAGCACCAAGATGAGGAGAGCGATGGCACACATCAGTCCAATAAACCAGCCCTGGGTAGCGATGTCTACCTGCCGGCTGGCTACAGCTGGAGAAAGAAAGAAAGAGGAAAGAAAGAAAGAAAAACGGGTGGGGAGAAGTTCACAGAAATAAGATAAACATTAAGTGTCAGCTCAAAATGTACTTCTAGGCTCCTATAACAGTGAAACTGTCCTCTTCATGCTGAGCAACACTGAGATTAACAGAAGCTGTAAACACAGGATGGAACTGTGAAATGGGTTAATATGACGATTTATATGGAGGACCAAAACAGCCAAAATTTAAAAAAAAGAATTGGGGAATAAATAAATGACTTTAAATAAATTATTATGACGCTTATGGTGATGTTCAATAAGGAAGATCTGTAATCACTACTGCTGTCAGTGCTCAAACTGCTAGCCTATTCTATATATTTTTTATGTTTCCAGATTACTGGAAAAATGAGGTGTTCAGTTAAACTGGATAAGTCGAAGAAGCTAAAAGTGCCTGAAAAAGGGCAAAGAAATATGGGTGTGGGGGGTATTATTTTGTTTTACAGAGTCACGTGTTTCTGTCTTTGTTAATTTTTTATTTCAGCAGTTCTGATCCTCAATGCATGTAGGCACTAACACAACAAAATTAAAAGAGTAATAATGGTAATAATGGGTAATAATGGGCATTGCGGTGGCGACTTTAAATGACATGCATTAGACCAGAGGCTACTGATGGCAACTTCTGACATGCTTGTACGCTAACTAACTACCGTACATTCATGTCTGAGTGTAACAAACTAAATCTGATGATGAAGGAAAAAAAAAGATGAAGCAGGCACTGAAAACAAAAACCATCTATGTCGAGGCATGCTGCCTCACCTGGCACCGTAACCAACATTTCGTCTGTGCTGTGGACTGTCGGGTCGGCTGCATCTTTAGCTATCACTTTCACCCTATAGGAAGTTCCCGGCTTTAAACCTTTTATTGTATGTGAGTGTGAACCGTTTGCAAACTCCTTTTTCCACTCCTCTTTACCTGGAATCGAGGCAGTGGAAAGGAATTAGATTCAGGAATCTGATACTGGGATAAA
Source organism: Diplotaxodon limnothrissa (assembly GCF_057381915.1). Taxonomy (NCBI): domain Eukaryota; kingdom Metazoa; phylum Chordata; class Actinopteri; order Cichliformes; family Cichlidae; genus Diplotaxodon; species Diplotaxodon limnothrissa. The sequence continues at coordinate 34,243,241 of NC_140612.1, forward strand.
TGCTAATTTTGAAAAATCAGATCTAGTCAGTTGTAAGCAAGTCAAGACATGCACTGATGCTTTGAAATACAAGAGAAAGCCTTACTGTTCTCAACAATATACTCCACATATACATTCTTATGGTGTCCAAAGTATTCCCAACTGATCACTGCACTGTCCTCTGATACAGAAGTGTTAACTGTGCCAAAAGCACGACCCACAGGAGGCGCTGGGCACCGAAGAGAGAGAGAAAATGTGTTTTTTGCTAATATAAAACATAAAAAGTACACATTTTTTGAAGACACCTACATTTTCAACTTACTAAATTACATTAATCTAGAATAAATCCAGTAAAACAAGTAAAATTATATCAATGTTTACATCTATGAACATCTCCAGAACAATTTGCCAGCGTGTATTAAACAGCTGGTGTCTTTGGTAGTTTTTTCCACCACATGTGGTAAAGTGGACCACAGGCAAGCTTTTAAAAAGGCCATTGTTGTTATGTTTTGGCTCAATATATAAAGTGAACATTTATCTTTGGAAACTTAAAGTTAAGTCTACAAAGTACTGTAGCTTTAACGTTACAAAATAAAATCAAGAAAAGAATTACAAAATAAGTAACAACGCTGTGCAATTCTAAGCTCCTGTTACATTATTAAAAACAGGTCAGGTTAGCTGCTACAAAAATGTCCATCTCAATAAAACACCAATCAGGTGGTTAATATTACTAGCAATATTTTCTGAGCTTTTTTTTTAATTACTTTTTTGTGACCTTGTGGCAGTTTTGCCTCTGTACACCACCACAGTGGATATTAAACCAATCATTCAAGATATGATTAAAGTTCAGAATTTCAATATTGTATTAACTGTTTAGGAATTACAGCTGTTTTCTGAGACGCAATTGACTCATAAGCAGTTTCATTGCCATGTGAGACCTGTTTTGCTCATTATTCTATGAGAAATTTAGCTAATGAAAAATCTGGACTTAGGTGCCAAAGTGCTGAACTTGCATTTGATATCTCTTCACTGGAGGTCTCAGTATGCGGACTGTCGATGCAAATAAAGGAGGCCATCAGTAGTCTGAAAAGCCAGTAAAACATTTCACTGAAGCTGAAGACTTTCTCAGAGGCAAGAAATCGATGACTAAGTCAGTCTGTATAAAAATTGCAGTTATTCCTAAACAGTAATTACAATACTTTTGTTAAACCCCATAAATTAAAACTGCATTTCAATAACATCTTGATTGTTTGATTTAAAATCCACTGTAGTGGTGCACAGAGGCAAAATGACAAAAATTGTATCAGTGATAAGCTAGTTCATTACCATCACGAAATCACATTTGAGTAAAGTCGCTAAGCTAAAATTACTAAGATGGATCATTTCTGCAGGACTGAGTTCATGGGGAGATAGTGGGGGAGGGAGTAAGGGACACAGGGAGTGCTTGTACCCTTGTGAAACGGGGAATGCAGAGACTGAGTGATGGGGGAAGTTGGGTGAGGGGGCTCTGTGGGGCCTGAAAGAACACGGAAAAGAGTGAGACAAAATACATAAGCATCACAACAAAGAGCATACAGTACTGACACGGAGAGTTAAAACGTGGCAACGCTTCTTAATACTGAAAGCTAAAATGAAGCACCTGATCCAGCTCTGTATCTACACAAAGAAAAATGAGCAACTCTGCAGCAAATAAATTTCTACTTTGTTTATAAAAACAGTCAGTTTATAGCATAAATGTTAGCGCTGGAATTCAAACCATCATGCAAAAGGAATCTGCTCATTTAAAGAAGAGACATACTAAAAGATGAAAGAAAATATCATTTTACAACATAGAAATCCTATATTTCACACCGTGTGACTGTGTAAAAACGACCTATTCTTACAGAACAGGACACAAGCATGGTTTCTCACAATTGTTGGATTACCTTAACATGCAGGGAAAAGTGCAATAAACATGACATCTATGCTAGGGCTGTTTTCGTTTCTAATATCTATTAATGTAATTAGCATGCAGATACTTCCAGTGGCAAACTTGGGTTACCTTTGCCTGCCTCTACAGTGGGCCGAGTACGAGCTTCAAGGAAGAGAGAAAGAGAAAGAGACAGAACCTCCTCAGGGTTGTCATTTTTACAGAATTCCTGACATCTGTCACTGCACTGTGGCTATGGTTAGGCTGCTTTAAAACGTTTTCTTCCTATTGAGCTTTTATTTGGTTCACCTTAAGTTAAATGCTTAAACTTCAAGTTCTTGGACACAGGACTCACTTGTATGCATGACTGTGAAAGCCTCCTCTGTGATGATGGGGCCAGAGCCCTTGTTTGTCTTTGCGCTTAAGTAAAACTTGTAGAGCATGCTGGAGTTCAGGTTACTCAGAGTAATGGTGGTCTCGTTGGCTAGAAAGGTCATGACCTGGACTGGTCCCAGTTCGCTGGTATTGTTGACTGCAGACACGGCAAGAAACAGCCAACAATTGGAAAATGCAAAGATGAAAGTTGAAAGGAAAAAGCAAAAATGCTGCATAATACTGTGGCGATACTTAAAGTTGAAGGGGACTGCAAATCCTACCTGGTTGGTATTTCAGAATGTATCCAGTGAGACGTCCATTGTTGTTAATTGGTGGGCCCCATTCCAGAGTGAGAGAGTCCAAACCAGGGTTGATTACACTGAGAAAAGAAGGAGGCCCTGGGACTGAAAACAAAACCAGAATTAACTCTGAGTCTGTTGGCTACATGAGCATTTGTAGGATACAAATATTTTATATTTGAAGGTCATATAATAGTGGCTAAGGAGTACATGAACCTGTATGACTGTTAAGGCTTTAATTGGATGTTGGTTCTGTGTGCCCTTGTATTTGGTAGGCTGTCTTACTAGTACAAACAGTGCTACTAGCAGCAGGTAAAATATATATTTTGTATTAATATGTACATTTAAGATATTGTAGTATAGCAACATTCAAAGTGTGGTGATCCATTTAAAATTTGGAGGAACTTGGCATCCTATTACAGTACAAGTTTTTTTTTATTCTTCTTTGGACCGAAAGACATACACACCTCCCTCAGGTGTCTCAAATGTCTTGCTTTGGCTAGAAGGCCCTTCTCCTTTGTTATTAAGGACTCTGATAGAGAGACTATAGACACTGTAAGGCTGGAGGCCTGGCAATCGTCCCTCACTTCGGTTTCCACTGAAAGTCAAAACTTGCATTTCCTGATCAGTCTCCTCTTCTGTCTCATGCAAACCATGCTTTCGCCTGTAGTATACCTGGAGAAAAACACACCAAGAGTTAAATGAATCATTGTGATGTTGTAACCAGGTTCCCCAACACAAAACAGGAGAATTAAAGTGATGCTCAGTAAAAAAAAAAAAACAGAGAAAAGCTTTTTGGCTCTCCTTCAAAGCTCAAAGTAACTTTTTTCTTTCTTTTTCCTTACTTCCTATACTGCACTCATTCAGACATACACTCACCAGTCACTTTGTTAGATACACCTTTTCAACTGCTTGTTAATGCAAATATCTAAGCAGCCAATCACATGCCAGCACCTTCGTAGGGTTAGCCATGTAGACATGGTCAAGATGACCTGCTGAAGTTCAAACCTAGCATCAGAATGGATGTTGGTGCCAGATGCTGCTAATCTGCTGGGATCAACTACTTCTTAGAATATACAAAAAATGATTAAAAAAAAAAATCATATAGCAATAAAAGGAAAACAAGAAAATATCCAGTAAGCGGCAGTTCTCGGGGAAAAATGCCTGTTGATTCTAGAGGTCAAAGAAGAATAGCCAGACTGTTTTGGTTTTGCTTTGGTGGGAGAGCAACAAGAACTTAAAAATAACCACTTGTTACAACCAAGGTTTGCAGAAGACCATTTCTGAAAGCACAGCAGCAGAAGACCACAATTGGTGCCAGTCCTCTCAGCTAAAACAGAACCCTGAAGCTACAATTCACATGGTCTGACTAAAGTTGAACAACAGAAGATCGGAAAAATGTTGCCTGCCCTGATGAATCTTGTTTTCTGCTGAAACATTGAAATGTTGAGGTCAAAATTTGGTGTGAACAACATGAAAGCATGACTCCATCTTGGCTTGTATAAAAGGTTCAGGCTGTTAGAGGTGGTGTAGTGTTGTAGGGAAAATGTTCTTGGCATACTTTGAGCACCTTGTTGAATCTATGCCACAAAAAAATTAAGGTACTTCTCAAGGGAAACTGGGACCCAACTACTCAAGAGGGACTATTTTCATAGTATCTATAGAGTTGGTTGTATTTATAAGTGACATTAATGTCATAAGATTGGGACATCTACTTTGACATCTCTGTGATGGAGGGGGAAATGTGGCATAAGACAATACCTTGTATCCCTGTAGTTTTCCTCTGACAGAGGGCGGTGATATGGGCTCCCAGTGTACTTCTGCCAGTGTGCTGTTATGAACCATGACCTGCACACTCTCTGGAGCAGACAAAGGCACTGCAAAACAGAGAATATGAAATATTAAGTTGAACCAGTTTGAAAACACTGTGGTGATGGATCGTGGTCTTGTAATAGTAAACACAGTAAGGTTTTATAGTATGTCACATAACTAGACTTATTTATGACTTGACCAATACTATAAAACAAAATGACAAGGGTTACAGCGCCTGTTATTGAAACCTTAAACAACAGATGCTCATTCTCAAACTTCCCAGTCTGCTTTATCTTTTTCTATCTTCCATAGTTCTGATCTAATACCGAAAAGAAACGTATTTCCACAGAATGCACTTACAGTCTTCTCCAGAGTATCCAAACGCCACTTCAGGTTCAGGCCCAACACCATAATCGTTGAAAGCTTGAACTTTGATTTCATAGGGCACATATGTTGGAGTTCCAGACACAACCCACTGAGATACATTGGCCACATTCTGTGCTGACCACTCCTTCTCAACATCCTTCTGTCTCCACTGCACTTTATATTCCAGACCGGGCCCATTGGACTGGAGTCCTGTGAGTGGCTACACAGAGAGTAATGTTAATTAGTACTTGCATATTTCATCTATACAATACATTTAGGCTCAAATCAATCTGAAATATAATTAAAACCATCTCACTGTCCAGGAGATGACCAAGTTGCCTGGCTCGGTTCCTACTCCCTGAACACCTGATGGGTTTTCATCAGGAGCTGAGAAAACCAAAGAATCCTGGTTCGGTCTGAACTTATTTTTGTGTTAAGATGATTAACATATTTCTATTTTCAGTGACTTTTACCTGCAGGGTTGGTCCTATATTGACGTGAGGACTGGCTCGGCTCACTATAGCCGACACGATTTTTAGCCAGCGCTCTGAAGGAGTAGTAAACGTATGGAGAGAGGTGCAGCTGTGCTGTGGTGCTAGTACCAGGAACCTCTGTCAGGTTTGTCCAAACTCCTGGCTGGTGGAGAAGATCCTCATACTGGATCAGAAATTCTGGAGAAGATAAAAGATTCAGATGTCACGAATGTTTTTAACAGCAGAAACTTTGTTTTCATTTGTACAGGTCATAATTACTGTAGGTTAAATCATGTCTGCCGATAGTACAATCTGAGCAAACTGCTCCAGCACTGAGAATTTCATACTCTCTATAGGACTGTTGTTTTCATCTCCTGGGGTCCAGGTGAGCTGGACACTCCTCTCTGTTTGGTCTGTCAGCTCCAGGTCAGTCGGAGGGTCAGGTTTCTCTGTGAATGCAATAAGAAATTTAGTACCTTGCTTCTGTTTCCATATAAAATTTGGCACCAATACAACACCTTTCCACAATTAAAAACATAACAGCAGTAAATGAAATGTACAGCAGGTATTTTGATGGGTAGCTAGTGAGGTTAACACCAACATTTGTTAGCCGGATTACATCATTAACTGTGTTTTTCTTATTTAAAAAACATGAATGTCAGTCAACAGTTTGTATGCACTCACACAGTCCTGAGGAGAGGTCCAAATATTGAAAACGTGGGTGCAAATGTACCCATCATTAACAGTGACGAAAAACTTTTAAAACGCTCACATGCATTCTATGCAAGTATGGTGGGATTTAAAGTTTATGGCAAGTTTTAAGACAAAATTGACCAGAAATAATCAGACTGCAGGGTCAAAAGGTTAATGGGTCAATCACAGTCAAATAGCCGAACGCTGCACATTATTGGCAAAAGTTAGGACTGTTATATCCAATTTTTTGTGACAGTTTTTGCAACTTTATCATTTTTTATGACAGACACTTTTAAAATAATGCATTTTTATATAATTGAGTAAAACATGTCAAAATGTGTCTCATTTATGCAAATATGTATGTTGCATATAAGCTCTGTGATGTATGTATGTACAAACTGAAAAAACATTAAACATATATTTAAAAACTAACTACTAGACCAAATGAAACTGTGTAATATCATAAAAAAAGAGGGCATTTCCATTCATATATTAAATAAAAAACAGCTTTTAATTAATGATCTTGACCAAAACCTGTGTGATCTTCATCACCAGGACTAGCTTTATATCATCAACACCAGCTCATCAAAAGTTACTAGCAAAAGCCTGCCCTATGGGTGGTTCTGTACACGGGCAACATACGCTGAATAAAATAAATAAATAAATAAAAATAATCAAGAACTGGGATTTTTAATAAATCTTTAAAAAACAAAAAAACAAACCAAATAGATGTTAAGCAGCGCTGTATGTGTGACAAAAGTTTTTGCAAAGTTTTGTTCAGACTGGCCCACCCGTTAAGCTATGATTGTTACAGTTTAATTACTTAATTAACTTGAAAATAGTATTATTTTGTAGAATTTTGTACAGTTTTAGCAGTTGACTGTGACCAACCTGACAACACTGATGATGATACTACTGCTAGTTAGCGAACAGCACCAGATTTGTTCAGGTGTTGCAGGTAAAACCTCACATTACATACGATGTGTCATCAGAATTTAGTGTTCGTGTGTGTTAAAATGATGTCTTCCATATTGTTAAACGCACTACACTTTGCAAAAGTACATAAAATGCAGTAGCTAGCATGACAGCAGCAGGTGAAACACTGCAAAGGCAACTTTAATTACTTGTGTGTTTGATTTGAGACAGCAGACTGCCAAAATTCAAGTAGTATAAAAGTAATGTACACCATGAAAGGAAGTAGCCAAAGGACACACACAATGAGTTAAGCTAATGGAAGCTACAAATTGCGACAATGTGGACATTGTTTACCGTAGACAATTGCAGGAGTAGGAGTCGCCTCTGACAGCGAAAAGCAGGAGCAAAGTGCAAGAAGAGGGTTAGAAGTTAGGGACAGACATTTAAGAAACAGCAGAAAGATCTCAATGGTAATGTTATTTTAGGAATGTAACTAAAGCTTGAGGAGTAAAAACTAATGTTTCAGTGCAGTTATTCTGCAAAACAGAATAACTGCTACGATGCCTTCCAGTCAGGTTTTAGACAGAACCACAGCACTGAAACCGCTCTGACAAAAGTGTTTAATGACATATGTCTTAACACAGACAGTGGAAAAATGTCAGTCTTAGTTTTACTGGATCTCAGTGCAGCATTTGATACAGTTGACCACAACATATTACTCAAACGACTGGAGAACTGGGCAGGTCTTTCAGGAACTGTACTAAACTGGTTCAAAACATACTTAGAAAACAGGAAATACTTTGTATCAATAGGTAACTTCACATCTGAGCAGACTAGTATCACATGTGGAGTTCCCCAAGGTTCCATCTTGGGACCCCCTCTGTTTAACATTTACATGCTCCCACTGGCACAGATTATAAAGAACAACAAAATAAACTACCACAGCTATGCAGATGACACACAAATATATATCACAATGTCACCAGGAGACCGAGGCCCTGTACAGGCTCTTGGTAAATGCATTGAGGAAATTAATGACTGGTTGTGCCACAATTTTCTCCAACTAAACAAAAACAAAACTGAAGTAATAGTCTTTGGCGCCAAAGAAAAACGATTACAGGTCACCAGAGAACTTCAATCTATACATCTAAAAACCACAAACCAGGCGAGAAATCTGGGTGTAGTGATGGATGCAGACCTAAACTTAGAGAAACACATTAAGACAATAACAAAGTCAGCTTACTATCACCTCAAGAATATATCAAGGATAAAAGATCTGATGTCTCAACAGGACCTGGAAAAACTAGTCCATGCATTCATTTTTAGTAGGCTTGATTACTGTAACAGCATCTTTACAGGTCTACCTAAAAAATCAGTCAGACAACTACAGCTCATTCAGAACTCTGCTGCTCGAGTCCTCACTAAGACCAAAAAAGTGGACCACATCAGTCCAGCTCTGAGGTCCTTACACTGGCTGCCTGTCCGTCAGAGGATAGACTTTAAAGTTCTGACCCAGTATGAACCTTCCAGATCCCTCAGGTCATCTGGATCCGGTCTTTTATCAGTTCCCAGAGTCAGAACCAGACACGGAGAAGCTGCATTCAGCTTTTATGCTCCTTATATCTGGAACAAACTCCCAGAAAGCCTCAGATCAGCTGAAACACTCAGTTTATTTAAATCCAGGTTGAAGACTCACCTGTTCTCAGCTGCATTTAAATAAAGCACCAAATCCACACTTTTAAGCTTAAATTTCAAAACTTACATTAACTACTGATTTTATCTACTGTTCTGATTTTATCTGTTTTGATTTTACATACTGTTTTGTTTGTTTGTTTGTTTGTTTGTTTGTTTGTTTGTTTGTTTGTTAGTTAAGTGGGTTAGAGCTCTGGGTAGCTCCCCAGCTGGGTCTAGACTGGGTCTAGAGAGTATTTTAAATTCAGGGAATTTAAAATAGAAAGTAGCTCGTCCACAGAAGGACTGGTAGCTCCCCTTACGATAAGGGTTCAGATCGCGCGAACAGGTGTGAAATGTGTGTGTTTAGTTAGTTTGTTTGTTTGCTTGTTTTAATCAATTTTAAATCATACTTTTTATTTGTTTTTGTTTCTAATGTCTCTGTAAAGCACTTTGAATCACCTTGTTGTTGAATTGTGCTATACAAATAAATTTGCCTTGCCTTGCCTTGCAATTAAGGAACCAAAAGGGGTTATAATTAGGGGGGGGGGGGGGGAAATCAAACAATAGAAGCAGGAAAGCAAAAAAGCCTCTGGATCTGTGTTAGAGCTAAATGATAACTACGTTAATAAATTAAGGTGAGAACGTACCGACAACAGTCAGCATGGCACTGGCTGAGTCCTGATCGAGGGTGGTGTTCATGATGCAAGTATAAGTCCCCTTATCATCATCAGTCACGTCTCTGATGGTCAGACTATCAGTGTCCACCTCGAACCTGAAAGTATTAACGAGAAATAACATCAGGTATTTCTACAGAGTCAACAGAATAAGTGCAGTCTCAATGGTTGGGTGTACCTCTCATCATCAGGCAACTCTCCTCTGTCTTTGAGCCAGGTCATGGTGGGGATTAGGGAAGGGTCATGCTTGACTTTACACTCAAAGACAGCGCTCATTCCTCTCTGCACCACCTTGTACTCTGGCTGCTTCAGGATACGAGTGGGCTCTGCAAAATGGATAACCATTATGTCACCGCTGATAACCTAATACCCACTGACAAAGAAGAATTGAACCACCAATGTCACTGTCTGAGTTCTGATTAGACTATACTGACCTTTAACCTCCAAAAAGACATGGTTCTCCTTGATCCCAAGGTTGTTTGTGGCAATGCAGGTGTACTTTCCGCTATTTAGCGGCTGGGCTACATTTATTTCCAGAGTACCATTCTCATGGATTACATATGGGTCAGTATTCTTAATGCTGATCTGACTGTCTTTGAACCTGCATAGAAATGGCAACCAAGGCAGCTCAAGTACAGTACAGTGCATCTTAGCTTTGAAATCTAATAATATTTCAAATGAGCTGACAGTTACCATGTGATGGTTGGAATAGGCGAGCCAAAGGAAGCACAGTGTAGTAATGCAGGGCTGTTGGTGATGACCTGGTACACTTGGTTAGGTGGAGTGAGGACCCTTGGTGGTTCAGCTTTAAAGGAAAAAAAGAGAAGATGCTTGGTAAAACTCATTAATATGGCCATTTTCCAAATCGTTTCTAACTAAAGATTTGTATGGGGCAGTTCTAATATGAAATAAATATGTTTTAACTCACCAAGAACACTGACAAAAGCATTCGCCAGGAGGTAGCCGAATTCATTGGAAGCATTACACTGGTAGACAGAGCTGGACCCTGACTGCACGTTGCTGAGAATCACAGTGTCGTCTTCCACCTTGCGGCTGGGGTCCTCAGGAGTGTCTAGCACAGGGCAAGATGATCTCTACATCATCATCTTTAATTGAAAATGAGCTGGAACTGAGAATTCAGTCCCCAGCTAATCAAGTTTACTATTTTGTCTGCTTTAAATTAGAAGTGATCTAATTTTTCTTACTCTCTATGGGAATTCCATTGACAAACCAGTCTATCCTTGGTTTGGGTTCTCCATTGACTCGACAAGTCAACACGCCAGTTTCATTAGGGGCGAGGATCAGGTTCCTTGGAATGCTGACCCAGAAAGGAGCCGCTGGGGATAATGAACAAGACTGAAAATGCTCAGTGAAATTCTTGACAAGCTATCACTATAAATCTTTCTTTAGCTTTCAACGTAATATAGGAGAGAAGACACTGGTTGTTTCTATAAATGGAAGATTCAAATGTGTATTTATCTGCTTGCATTAGAATGCATTTATGAATAAAAATTGGGGTTCAGAATAAAATATGGTAATACTGTAAAACAAATTTAAGGGCATCAGTAACATGACTGAGCTGATCTGCCTACCTTTGACAGTGACCTTGATGGTATGGTGTACAGTGCCCAAGTTATTTGTGGCTACGCAGCGGAAGTTGCCAGCATCATTTTCATTCACATCAGAAATCTTCAGTGTTTTCTTGAAGTTCTGGTAGGACACTCTGTTGCTTGGTAGCTCTCCTCCTTCTTTCTGCCACGAGATATCTGGAGTCGGCCTATCACAGAAGAAAAGAGATTACAGCAAACAACTCTTCCAGTCAGTTAGTTTTTCTTCTCTTTCAGACACTGCGGCACTAATTTGAGTAAACATAAACCCTTAGAGTAGTTACTGCATATGCCAACTTACAAGCCCTCAGCGATGCATTCTAGCTCCAGAGTCTGCCCTCTCAGAACCATCTTGGTGCTGGTGGTGCCGAGAGGCAGCATAAAACCAGGACGACGCTCGCCCTCTGGGCTGCCTGAACAGGTCAGAGCACAAGACCATATCAGCAACAGACCAAAACATTATACTTTAACACTGCTCTTCTTATAAAACAGAGCAGAAACCTCAGGGATGATTTACATTTTCAAAGGGCAAAGGAAGAGGAAAATGTAGTGTTGATGAAAAACTAATTGTGGATAGGAGAGATGGTTCAGTAGAATGTAAAAGAAAGTCTTTATTTACAGCATAAAGACAATACCAGAGCAAAGGGGATGTCTTTGAAAGACCTGAGCATTTGTTTAAGTAAACAACCCATGCATATAAATGCACAGCTGGACTGACTCCAGCCTTGGTCAAGAGAACAGTGCCAGCATGTTTTGATACAGGGTTCAAATACCAAAGGACCAGAATTTGCAGGAAAGGTCAGAAAATGGCAAATTATCCATATCAAGTTTCACAAGGTGGAGATGAACAATGTTACATAAAAAATAATGTTAACATAATAATGTTCTTTAATTTGTGACTATAGATAATTACTTAAAGGCCACAAACTGTCAGTAACAATTAATTGATAGAGTTGCATTTTACCTCGTATCACACTTTGTATCTCGTTTGTACTGATTAACGTTTAATTTGAATGAAGTAGGAGAAACCTGAGGAAGGGCAAGTGTTACTTACAGAGGAGGGGATTGAGGCCAAGTTAAAGGTGAGTGAGTGTGTAAGTCAGATATGGTTATGCAGGGCAGTAAAAACAGGGCCGGGTTCACACTGAAGGGGGCTGAATGGGTATAAACCAGCACTCACCACTATAGAAATCAGTGATATTGTATAAAGCAGCCAGAGTCTCATTCATTGTTTCCACTGTAATATAACAGAGAATCATAAGCATGCAAAACTAGGAAATGCAATGCATTTCCTAGTTTACATTGTAAAGCAAAGTATGTGTGTCACCCAAAGCCATAATTGAAAAAAACAACAACAACAACAAATAAATAAAATAAAATAAAAATAATTACACAATTATTATTAGTGAGACTGAGATAAGGACATTATAAAATCAAAGCCCTTACAGAGCTCAGGGGAGACAAACTTAAACTAACATTTATCTACAACAGTTTTGCAAGAGTGAAGTAAGGAAGTTGTAAAGTAAAAGGGTGTCTGACAAAGGAGAAAATACTAATATTCAGTTTACAATAAAAACTGAAAGTTTTCAAATGTGAAATGCTGGAAATGACTTGTGCAAGCTTAGACCAGACCTTTTTAGCTCCATAGTTATTTCTAGCTGCACAGCTTCATAGTTTAGGATTCCATTTGAGATGCTTTGCATGGTTTTAAAAACCCTTCAGTTCCTCTTCTATTTGAAACAAGTCGTTTTAGTTCCTTCCTATTAAAAAGCCTACGTTTTTCTGATTGGATGCCCCTAATCTGGCTTCCACAAACAGAAAGTGCTTGTAAACTTTGCCTTTTCATGTGAGATGACCATATAAGGAAATCTATGCTGAGCTGACTTAAGCTTGGCTCAGTAGAAAATATTGTGAGAAATTCAGAAAAAGGTACTTTTTTAATTTAAGTAATTGAGTTTTTGGCTTCTTTAAGGAGAAATCCATTGCTTATTTAAACCAGTTTTGACTTACTGTCCAGGACAGTGACTGAAATCGGCTGTTTCTGCTGGATGGTTTGTGTATGAGGAAAGCGAGCGTAACAAATGTAGTCACTCCTGGTGTCTTCTGGGAGAACATTGGAAAAGTACAAGTCTCCATTCAGGGCCTGGGACACTCGTTTATCCAGTGGTAGCTTCTGAAAGTCTGGGAGGGTGAGAGACAAGCAACTTAACAATGCAAAAAGCTTCCATTAGCTCACAAGATTGTTTTATCAACTACATTCAGAAATGAGATGGGTCAGAAAGGATTGACCCAATCTTTTGTTGGTGAAGGTGAAATTCTTTAGTCATTGCACCTTATATGTCTGCAAATATGTACACACGACTCACTATTATCCATCCAGAAGATGACAGGAGGGGGCAGCCCAGCAGGGGGTCGACATTGCAGCACAAGGGAGACCCCCTTCTGCACCATGATGGCCTCATTTCTCTCCTTTGACCATAAGGGGGACCCTGTGAGTCACAAACATCAACACCAAGAGGTTAATGCAGAGTGGATAATATTTATTTGTACTCAACTAGTCGTCACTTTTAAAGCCCAAGCTTTTAGAGCTTATGCATTTAAATACAAAGAGAAGACTTACTGGACTGCCTGATGACAATGCTGTCAGATACGGCAGTGCCATGCTCATTGTTAGCTATGCATTGGTAAGTTCCCTCATAAGCTTCAGCCCTTTCGCTGCTGATATCAATGACCAGAGTTCCTGAACCGGGCTTCATTAAAACTTTGGAGTCTTTCTCCACATCAAAGTGAGTCCCATTTCTTGTCCAGGAGAAGCTAGAACCAAGAAGTATAGAGCCATGAAGGAAACACATGGAGCAGAAGATGATGTTATGGCACATTTATTCATGTGTCAGGCAAATTTGAATTACTAATTTGACACTAAATCATTCATTAGGCATTGCAGGGACTCTCTCACCTGGGATGAGGCTTCCCCTTGGCTTCACAGTGGATGACAATGTTCTCGCGTGGATCAAAGATGTAATCCTTTGGGGACTGTAATATTATAGTAGGGGGCTGTGGCACTGAAGAAACCCCAAAAGAAGCGTAGTTTAGATACACAGCACAACAAAACCCGAATGTGCTGAATAATGCTGAATGTGTTCAAACAGAGGATGTACAAGCAGCATGCAACAAGCAGCGACAATCAAGACATTTATAGATGAAACACTCCATGCAGCTTACCATCACATCTACAAAGCACCACTTTTTACAGTGTTGAAATAAGTGCATGCACATCATTCGCCAAAATATTAAAAAACTCCACACCAGAAGCCACACCAGTGTTTGGGGAAACTTACATCCTTCCAGTACTTTAGCTTTTTGTCCACCATGACATGCCACACCACAGTAATAGAATATTGAGGAAAGGTGTTAGTTTTTGCAAGGACTAAACAACAGGTTCAGGTGAAATAGATTCAGGTACTTTTAAGCATTTGACTGAGCCTGCACACTTTTTGAGGGGAGGGTGTTTAGAAAGGCAGGTGCAATAAATGCTAGAAAAGTAGATGAAGACGTTCAACGGTTCAAACAGATTGTGTGATATCAAGATAAACAGAAATCCTTAAAATCTCATTGCAAAACACCATGCTGAAACATGCAAAGTTGAAATAGAATAGATAGAATAGAAATAGATTATTGCTACATTTTCATGAGGTAAAATATCTTCACTTTATCCCACAATATGAAAGTATTTCACTGAAATTCCATTAGTTTGAAAAGAATTATGCAAGCGTAACATCAAGTCTTACAATCACAGAGCATGTAAAGGGCAACGCTTACGATCAAGAGGCACTTCAAGTGCTGAAGTCATGTGACTTAGGAGTGTCAGCAGCACAGCTCCGAAGCCTGGCACCCACTTCCTATTCCTGTCCATGCTCAGGTGTGTCAGTGGCACGGTGCAAACCTTTTCCCCTAGGTCCAACAGAGGTGAAGGTTGTAGACAGCGTGAAGAAGTCTGAATCTGCACTACACAGAGGAATAAAAAATACTAAGAAAAACTTACTGAGATTTGTCTCAGCAATTTTAATGGCAAAAAAAGATTTCAGAATCAAAAAACAAGTGCACACGCACTATCCTCAGATGTATACAAATATGGTTAAATAATGTGAGTCCATCCATTCAAATGAACTACAGGTAAATAGAGCTGAATATTTACTCTGTACTACAATGGAAAGTTTACTTTAGTTTTTCTGTGAGGTTATTTCCAAAGTTGGGTATCTAGAGTCATGCTTGGCAAGTGACTCATAGTCATGCATAGGCTATCATTCGTTCAATGTAAAGACACTGGCAGGAGAAGTCCAAACAAACCGGATTCCCATCCTTGCAACTTAAACAACTTTAGCAGTGTGCATGCATCTGTCCTTCTTCATTTCGTTTACTTTCTCTTCTGATGAAAATGCCAGCGAGACAGACTGGCCCGGCACAATGAGCTTCCGAGTGTAGGTGCTGTCAGAATTAATCATCTGGGTGTTATATTCCAAAAAGCAGACACAGACTAATATGCTTGGGCAGTTTGTGTTGACTTATTTGGCGCTAGCTGCAGTCACATCTTATTGACCTCCAGACAAAATAGCCACTCAAACATAGCATGCGCACTGCTGAGATGTCCCTCCTGCCACGTGCGTGCCTGTAAACATATGGCATGTGAGTGCACTGGGCTGGAACGATCGCAGCTCTGCTGCAGATATAGCCTCACACAGATTGGCACATGCATGCAAATACATATCACATTAGAAGCACCATCGTTGCCAGTGTGTCATATATATCAAGTTACACATGAAACATGAGCCTTGGCTACTGTTGCGTAGTTCTAAACAAATAGATGCAGATTGATGAGCCGTCACAAACACACAGAATTGTGTTGAAATTAATGGGCTGCTCTAAACTGGGCCATGGGGAACAGGACATTATGCAAAAACAAACATTTTTCCCCTTCATGTCCTATGCAGTGTGCATGAACTGAAATCATGATCCTGTTTTTCTTTCATGGAAAATTCCTTCGTGCTTTACTTTGAGTTCCATGTGGGGAATTGCGAGGTAGTCCAGAATAGATATGGCTATATGGAGCTGGAGCATAAAGGTTCTATTTAATTGAGTTCCGGATTTAACAGGTTTGTAGTCATGGCGTGAGAAAGCTTTGCAGAACTTTTAAAACCTTCTTATACCCCACACAATAATGTTTTGACTCCTGGCAAACAAATATCACCATTGGGATCATATGATTTCCCCCAAAAGGTTTCATGTGATAAAACAGTTGTGATCACAAAGACAAGTATATGGAATTCCAGAGTCACTTATATGGCTAATTCTTAACCAGATTAAAATGAGAAGAACACATGAGTTATATGTAATAAGGGATCCATGTCTCGTGCATCCTGACATGTTGATTATTCTTAACCAGCACATGCATCTCTGTATACACACTATTCTATGAGCAGTGCGCACAAACACATCAGTATATTATTTTGACAGAAGGGGGTTAAGGTCCTCAGAGGCATTTGAAGGTGAAATTTTCAGGCTCATTGCTTCAGGCTATCTCTACTCTGCGGGATAGGAAGCATGTCTGATGATATGAAAAAGTATGGTAATGACTCTGACACAAGTGTTGTGCACTATTGTGACAGGGCAGAGAGTGTGAGCTAATACAACCTCAGGACACAGCTAATTACGCTGACACGTCCTATTGGATATTCCTCTCACAAATTAGTCGAGAGGAGAGACACCAGGGAGAAAGAAGCACACAACAAAACCTTTGAAACTCATTGTGGAGAGAGGCAATATGATCATGCAAATGTAATGGGCTATCTTCAGATTAATTACGATCATAGTCCATGCAGCTATAACAGTAATGGCCTCCCACACAGTGTCACTAGCCATGCTGAGCTGTGCTGGACCTTGGAGCATTTTCCCACAGAGACACATTGAGCCTGAGTTCATTCAAAAGTGATTGAAGCTTTTAAGAAGTAGTTTGGTCTAAAAGGTAATGATTAAAAAAGAGAAAGGATGGCGCTGGAACGGCTGGCAGCCTTAACCCAATTTCCCTCGAGATGAATAAAGTATTATCAATCAATCAATCAATCACCAAGAATGAAGAGAATGTTCAACGTGGGTTTGAAATTAAGATACCTATAGCATGAGTGAAGACTGAAATACGCTAAATCATCCATTTTACCATCCTATTCCTCTCCTTTAATATGGAGAGACAAATTTTAAGAAACATTTTAAGCATAGCAGATTTAATTCACTAGGCATTCAATAGCACGCTCTTTAGATCTGTCATTAAGCTAGGCTACGGATTACGCTAGGCTACTGTTTTCTATGCTGAAGAATTGAAAGAGAATTCTTTAGCATAGAACAAAAAATAGCCTTAAACAATGACCCTTAAACCATGTAACCATTTGAGAAATGTGAGGAAACAAGATTCAGTTGCTTGCTAAATTGGTAAAAATGTATTTAACAAAAGTACCTTAGCTTACCGTAGCTTAATTAAGCTAACAACACAACACAACTAAATCAGCAAATGAAGCTCTGCAGTATACATGTAGTGTATAATTAAATATCAGCTGCCTTCAAATAAATTCTCAGTTTATTAATATGTTTTCTCACTTGATATTACCTAAAAAACAAATGAAACATCAGTTAATCAGTTTGTGCATTTGATTAGAATATTTAAAACAGTACTTTTTTATGGGAAAGCCCAGTTTGCATTGGCTCTAAGATTATTACACTTTAACTCTTCTACATATATAAGATGACAAAAGAGCATGTTAGTTAATAAATGAGTGTTACAGCTTTACAACTGATTTTTACATGTGTAGAAAAATCAGCTTTTATATCTGACCTAAGTCACATCTCCAGAGTGAAGATTGCCTGCAGGGTAAAAAAAAAAAAAGGTAGACAACACAGATGACATAGTGAAGCATAGACACAAACACACAGATGCGTAAAATTAGCTGCATGTACAAATGTCAGCATCTGCATATTTCTACTGCTAGAACTCACTTGGGTCTAACTGGCACAGTGCTTAGACATTGTAAATACAGAAACTTTAACTTGCGTGATCATGTACAACAAAACTGAACTCTCAATCTTTGCATGACAAGGACAAAAAGTCCTTCAAACCTATTTGTTGCACAGTCAACACCGAATGTGTTTATGACTCCTGTTGATTGAATTTGTCATAATTAAAGCCACGAGGCTGTACTGTGCAGCGTGGCGGAAGATATTTCTCTGGCAGGAGACTCATCCACACAAAGATGCTTATAAAAGTGTAATTACACACATACATGTAGAGAGCTGGACATTCTTCCTGAAACTAGATGGGAAAAAAATAGTTTCTCGTTGCTCATTTTTTCAGAGACTCCAAACAAAAAAGCCAAAGATGATGAAAACAAAGAGGACTCAATGGAGGATGAGTGGGATGACTGGCTAGTAGGCAAGTCATCTCTCATCCTTCTTTTTTTCTCTTCTTACTGACTCAAAGGTCGAAGTCCACAGGTCAAAAAAGTCACCCTAAGGCTCTGCCTTTTCCTTCTTGGTCACTCTATCCTTTCCTCTTTTCTTTCAGCCTGATCGTCACTGTGTTCTCCAATTCTTTCTTAAACCAAGCCCACGAGCAAGATATAGTTTCACTATCTCATCGGTTTAGTTTTACTGTAGAATACTCGATATTTGAAGCATTTCAAGCAAAAGGTACTCCTTTTTTTCTTCAGAGTGAATGAAAAGAGTGTTCCGTGTATATAATAAAACAAAACACAGATCCTTGTATCCATGTACACAAAACACTGACCGTTAGCAACCTGAAAATAGTTTGATTTTGACAACTTTTTGCTTGCCTTCTTGCCAGAGTCAAGAGGACTGAAAGTGCTCTCACTATGAGCACACAGCTTCTTATCTCTGTGCTTTGGTAAACTACCCAGCTTTGAGAGTTAGCGTATTATTTAGCATATTTAGCATAGAATTGAGAGCGAACCAGGGCGTGTCATGTGGTGCCTCTAACCAAAACTAAAGGGAATGTTACCAGTAGTGAGAACACACCTGATTCAGAGAACAAAAAACAAAAAAAAGATGATTCTGGACTTGGGAGAATCAAATAGTGGCCAAGCTAACTTATGAGGTATATTATATGATATCAAGTTCACTCCTTCAAGTTTACCCATTTGTACTGATTAGTGACATTCTCCCACTGAAAAACCACACTATAAGTATTTTATGTGGATTGTTATTTTAACTGTTAGGACAAATGACAAAGGATGTTGCATATGGAGCTGCTGGGCAGAAGGAAAAGAGGAAGACCACAGAAATGATTTATGAATGTGGTGAAGAAGGACATGCAGAGGTTTAGTGTGACAGAAGAAGTGTGATGGAACCACTGTGGCAACTCATAAAGGAGAAGAAGAAGATCCTCCGGGTGTAGTGATGTAAGAGTAAATATGCATTGGTGTTGTAATTATAATTTATAATAGTAATGGTAATTCTAAATTCCCCATAGGTGTGAATGTGAGTGCGAATGGTTGTTTGTCTCCATGTGTTATCTCTGCGACAGACAAGGATAAGTGGAAGAGACTGGATGGATGGATGGATGGATGGATGGATGGATGGATGGATGGATGGATGGATGGATGGAATGGTATCCGAAGGTAAATAAGTGTTTAACTAAGCAATTATTATATGTAAATCTAATAAAACAAGTAAAAATGGGAGAAAGTATAACCTACAAATGATCTCAAATGAAAGTTCAGTCTCCAGGTTGAGGGTTTGGTGTCACTCCTCTACCCCAACGGAAGTAGCAACAAATGACCTATATGAATACTTGCAACATACAGTTGGAGGACTTGCTGATTGATACTGAACTCCTGGTTACTTTCACTCAAATTACCCTCGACAAAAGAAGTCATCATAGCCAGAGTCAACATTTCATGATGTGAGGGCAGCTGACAGAAACCCAACAGTCTTCTTAGTTCGTAAACCCTGAAGCAACTTGCTAAGTTGGTCACTACGCAGCCCTCAGTCACACTGAGAGACACTGAGAGATGACAGCCCGACTAGAGAGATGAGCGAGGCAGAAAAGGGAAGCGGGAAGAGAATTAGAGGGAGGGACAGAAAACACAATCATCTGTAGTCGCATCAAATCATAGTGACAGAGATATTTGTGAACAATAGACTGAGTCAGACTGCTTTCAGCTAGACTGGACTAGACTGGATGCTCTCTCATCTGTACTGTAGCTCAGCACTCAGATAGTTCACTCTTTTTACATAGCTGACATCACAATAACATACGTTCAGTTTGTAGAGTAAAAGCCGCAGTTCACCATGTAATCAGAATGGACATCAGATACATTTTCTTTGATTTCTGCGTTTCTTCCAGTCAGTGAAAGCAGAGTTTATACTGTCATTTCAATGTGGGTACCCAGATGTACAATAATTATATGAGTGAAATCCTTTAGAAACATCAATGAACGTATAAAAAATGATACTGAAATAATACCAGCAGCTGAAATATATTACTCCAAGTTCCAGAAAAGAAAAAGGAAGACAGAGACAGCTTCCTGTAACTAAATACAAAAACAGTGCAGGCTGATACCAAACAACTGCTTTTGTGCTACCAGTGCCTGAGGATAGAACTTTACCTCAGTGGTTTACAGTAGCTTCACAACTGATGCTGCATTCATTGATGAAAAGCAAGTGCTGGTGTCAGTCTATCAGGGAATAGTATCTTTTTAATTTATAATATAGGAAACATAATCCAGTGATACTGTTAGACTTTAACAACCTTTTTTTGTAACCTTTTAGCTACTAAAACATAAACAGCCTGTGAACCCAAATTTTTAGACCAAACAGTGACAAACAATAGAGGCTCTTCTGTCCCTGAGGTAAATGATACCATCTTAAAGAAAAAGATCAATGATCATTATCCTTGTAGCTCAGCTTTGGTCTCCATCAGCTCCTTCAGATAGATAAATCCTACAGACTATTCTACACTAACGCCAGAGGAAAGTTACGGTATTGGAAATAAGCCAGAGATGTAATGATACACCATGAAAGAGACACTTACCTATTAAGTCTTCTGAGTAAAGGGCTCGTGTTAAAAACACCAACCTACTCCTAGTGCTGTATCTGTCACTTTCATAATCTTATTGGCTGACTGCTCGACTCATGTTCTCTATTTCTCTCTCTCTCTAGCCGATCTATGACAATGAACTGCCTGTTCTTTGGGGCAAGGCCTCGACTGTGAGTGGAAGAAAAATAACTGGTAGCACTGCCTTACTAATCAGCTTTGATAGATGAGGTGCTATTCATGCACGCTCTCATATCTTTTTACAGAACCTAGAATTATTTACTTTACTTATCTATGCTTCACTGTAGTTCTCTTTGCTTGGACTGTAAGGTGAAGCAGTACTCGGTACTCGGTCCCGGTCATAATCCCATCCCATCACAAATGGGAAGCTATGCAATGCAATTGCAGGTTTTAATGAAGAAAAGCACAAAAATTCAAACTGGTACGGATTTGATGAAATACCTATGAGATAGGGGTGCAACGATACTCGTATCGATTTTGAACTGTTCGATACAGTGCTTTCGGTTTGGTAAGCATATGTATCGAACAATACAAAATTTTAAATTTATTTTATCAACTTTTCTTCTGACGATGCTGTCTGTGTTGAGAGCTCAGTGGATCTGCGTTCGACTACTCCACCTAGGCTGCACTGTCGAGTGCAGATCCACTGAGCGCAGTGGAGATTTGCTGTGTTGTGGCGTTAACGTCATTTCAGATTAACGCTGACAGCACTAGTGGGAACACAATGAATATGAGTGCACATTTACACCAACAGCATCCTAGTGCAAAGACAAGTGGAAGCAGACAAAAACAACAAGCACGCATGCTACAAATGATACAAACTTTACCCGAGTCATTTAGACAGCCGTTAGCACATGATTCTCCTTATGGGGACCTGATATGTTTAATATGCTGCTGAGAATATAGCCCAGAAGAAGCGTATAGTATAGCTTTTATTTTGGAAAGAGCCATTACTCTGTAATAAACTCTCTTTTCCAAAGATGAGTGATTTCTCAATCAGATAGATTTATTATTTTATCCCTTTGTTGTTTCAGCAACATTAAATTTAAAAACTGTACGTTTGAGTTAAAAAATATATTTATAATTTTAATAAATGACAAATTAAAAAAGCATGAACATTGTTTTGTATCGAAAAAATATCGAACCGTGACACCAAAGTATCGAACTGAACCAAACCGTGAATTTTGTGTATCGTTGCACCCCTACTATGAGATATTATTGATGTGTGTGTGCGTGTAAATTTTTTATAGGAAAGAAATCAGGAGGCTTGTTGTGGTGCGGAGAATCTGAGAGGGAGCAGTTTCCATCCAGGGGCAGTAGTTGCACAGGGATGAACCACTGGCATGGCCAATTTGACCTCAATCCTTTGTGCTGTGGTTGACCTCTTGCCAACCTAGGGCCTTATCCATTCTGCAAGCAGTGCAGGCCCATGCACTCTGAACCACATCTTGACTGCCTATTCCAAAGCACTGGAAGAAGGAAGCTAAAAGAAATGGCCAAATGGACATCCATAAAGTCAAAGCTAATAAATACCACCCCAACCTACCCACTCAAAGTTATTAGATCACAAAAGGAAGGAAACAGTTCCCAAGAAACTCTCCTGTTTTCTTCATGAGATCATCTTAAAACCAAAATGGCAGATGTGCAAGTGAAGAGGTACTATTCCTCATCTTCAGGTGAGGCGTACAGGTTAAGGGGTGAAATGCTGTTGACACTGCTGAAGGTTACCAACCAAGACTATCTTGAGTAGGCCACATCAGTGATTTCCTCACCTCACCTTGCTTAACATGCACTATTTTTAAGATGCACACAGTCGTATACTTGGAAGATAGGGAGTATAAGTAAGTATACATATACATACATATATATAATTTTTATACTTTTAAGCAGTGAGCAGTTTGTCTGTTGCCAAAGAGCATTTCAGCAGGATTTACCCAGCTTTGTTTACCCTGATTTCACCATCAAAGCCTCATCATTTAACTGCTGACTATCTATGAGTCTATCTGCTATTTGGAAGTTGATGTAGAGGGAGCTTTCATTACACTAACACCACTTCTTTACAGTCAAAATACAGACCTGGCAGGCCCATTGTCCTCAATAGCCCCCAAACCGGATCACACGCAGATAACTAATCAAAGCAAACTATCTAATGCTCTTTTGCATGCGGACACACATACACACAGTGTGGGTCTTCCCTTTTAGGATCAGTTATTCTAGCACCATCCGCAGAATGCCCCAGCGCCTGCTTTTCTCTGAGGCTTTGTGAAGTGCTGATGGTCAGCATGCACCACGCCATGTCCATTGTGCTTCCTGTTGTTTACTAAAGGGATAATGCTGAAATGGCAGGGGACAAGGTCACACCTCCAGAAATAAAAGATGTAGCCACAGTGCCACCCAGTATTGTTGTGATGACAGAAACTAATACACGTCGGTACAAGTAGACCTGGTTTTGATACTCAATATTAATTTGGAAATGGATTTATAATCAATTTTGCTTGGTCCAAGAAATGACGCAATTTATAAGGGATGGTGTCATCTGCATAACCATAAATGATACATATGCAGGCTGTGTGACTGTATGATCATTATATGGTCACATAGACACAGTTGTGTTTCCTTAAACCAAACACACATTTTGAAATATTTTCACTGAGTTTAATAATAATAATAATAATAGATTGCATTTATATAGCGACGCTCAAAGCGCTTTACAGTTCCACTATTCATTCACACACTGGTGGAGACAAGCTACAGTTGTAGCCAAAGCTGCCCTGGGGCAGACTGACAGCAGCGAAGCTGCCATATCGCACCATCGGCCCCTCTGGCCAACACCAGTAGGCGGTAGGTGAAGTGTCTTGTACAAAGACACAACAACCGAGACAGACAGAATAGGGGATCGAACTGGCAACCTTCCGGTCAGAAGATGAGCTTCCCAACCCCCTGAACCATGGTTGCCCCTGCAAGCTAAAGTCAAATAAAAGAAAAGGTAACACTCGAGTTACAAAACTAGTTGTATGTTTTTAGTCATAAACACGCACAACTAGATTTTTCCTTATTTGCCTCTGAGGTATCTGAATATTCATGTCATTGAAAGGCATGGCACACTGACTGATGGTCTTGGCTTTCTTTTTTTAGCTTTGTGCTGTTTAAAATTGTGATTTTTGTGCTAGTGTGCAGGAGCACGCAGGTGACATGAAGTGATCGAACTCATAGCAGCTATATATCTGAATGGGTTGGTGAGTGTCACCTGAGCCCCCCCGTATTTCATACTGGGATTATCACTGGTTGGTCGCTGTTTGCCTGAGGATTAAAACATCGTGCCTTACAAGCCTTTAAAGCTGTCGACAACAGGTCTATTTATGAATGAGCAGTCAAAGTGAAACTAGGCTTATGTAATGTCATTCTGTGCTGTTTTACTGGCCAGTTTGTACATCTGTCTTGCATAAAAGGGGACATAAGCTGTAAATCTGCTTGACCCCCCCACCCTGTAACCACTTTCAAATTCAACCCTGTTGAAGTAAATTCCCATGCATATCCAACCCCTCATAATCCCATGATATAAAAGCTTGACTGTAACAAAGCAAAAGAGTATCTTATTGTCTTTCCTTTTTTTTCCTATTGAGGGAAAGAGAAGAGCCCTGCCTTTGCAAGACGTGAATGCTAACAGCTTTGCTCCCGGCATATTTGTGTAAAAGAGTGAGAAAATAGCTAGGGAGGACTTTGAAGGTATCATTCACACTGCCTAACAAAGGAAACAAACTGCAACGTTCATTTTGTGACAAAAAGATTAATGGCACTAAGAATGGGATTGTTTTTAGATCGAAACATGAAAAAAAAACCCCCACATCAGACGATATTAGTTGTACCATCAAACCAAGTTTATATACTTAAACTATACAGGCTTTGTAAATGATAATTGCCTTAAAACAAGGACGGGGGGTTCTCATCCGTGCATAACTCATCAGAAGCTATTAACGATGGCTGTCATTAAAATTCGCTTCATCTGATGTCACATTTTACGGCTGTGATATCTGGAATATTGTGTGCATAGGGACATGCTTGCTGCTGGCTGCCGGCAGCCTGGTTGGGTCTGTGCAGGCATCAGTTGCGAGTGTCTCGCCTGTCTAAGGTCATCTCGTCAAAAGCCATGGGCTCAGTCAGAGCCGGGGGCCGTGCTGGCTCAATCCATAAGTGATTTTTTTTGTGTTTGTGTGGGTGACAGGTGGTGTGAGGAAAACTCGATAACCCTGAAAAATATGTTGATATCATGTAACAAAAGATTTTACAGCCTGTATAGCCATATTATTTTACTCGTTCATTCACTGCAATAAATGTCAGTTTGAGCTGCAATAATTTACAGAAAGATCTGCATGAAATGCAATGAATGCCTCATTTAATTGCTTTATTTTTAGTAATGAATATCCATCTTTTTTGCAGTTAATCCAAAACATTTCATCTAATCACTGTATTCTTATTCTAAAATGATCTTTCACAAAGCATTTACTATAATTGCCAAGGTCTTTGCCATCAATGATTAAGTTTGTAAAATGGGAAAGAAATCATCTGCACCATCTCTCAGCTATGAAATGAAAAGCAATGTTTTATTTAGCAAAATGAAGAGTAAACAGTGGTTCCGACTACACAGAAAACCATTAAAATCATGTATC
This sequence comes from Diplotaxodon limnothrissa, assembly GCF_057381915.1. Taxonomy (NCBI): domain Eukaryota; kingdom Metazoa; phylum Chordata; class Actinopteri; order Cichliformes; family Cichlidae; genus Diplotaxodon; species Diplotaxodon limnothrissa. The sequence goes on from NC_140612.1 coordinate 34,268,801, forward strand.
TTAAAGTGTTTTAAAATAAAGATAAGTTGACACCAATTAAGGCACTGCACTGCAGAGGCTTCTGCTTCAAGGTGGGGCTGTATAAAGTGTGAAAAAGTGTGTTTACTGAAAAGCAAAGACTAGACATTAAAAAAACAGACCCTAAAATCAATGGGCAGTCTCATTCTAATACAGTGCTACAATGTGACAGGGCATGAACCCAGCTGGGCTTGTAACCGAGCCAAGATTCATTGGTATTCCTCTGGGGTTACTGCTAGGTAAAAGATATCAATAGATGCACATGGCCTTGGTACGTGACTCTGACATGACTTACTGTGTGGGGTCCTTTAATTTATTTTGTTTCCAGCATGTGGCTGTTTTTATCCTTTGGGGCAAGACTGTTACACCTTTAACTTATTCCCACATATGGCTCTTGCAGTGGTGACATAACAAAAATAGTCACATTGTCAAACCGATGGCAGGCTAACTGACAGTCCGATCGGGGCAGGAGGGGAGAATGAAATGATTAGGGAGAAAGAAGAAAGTGGGAAATTTTTAAGGCGGAACGGGCTGAAATGTTGACAGGATGGGACGGGGGAGGGGACTGATTGACAGTGTTATAGCTGCACAACAAGCTGGCATGCCCCTTTTTTTTCTCCTCCACCCATCTGTTCGCAAGGATTACTCATAGAGACGGGTGGACAGGAGGAGAGAGGAAGCTGGAGGAAGAGGGCAGGGAGGAGAGGAGATCCATCATCGCAACCTGTGATAACTGAATTCAAACCACTTTTCCATGACTTCTTTTCAGTTAAATAAACTGCTGCGATAATGACTCACTGTTAAAATTATGGCTCACTGCAATATAGTAGAGGGCTCTCATGGGACTATTGAGGTAACAATGATAGTGCCGGAAGGTGGAAACACTGTAGTGATGTGTTATGTAATTGCTGAGTGTGCTCTACTTACTAAGACTATTGCTCCCCAGAATGCTGTATAGCAGTGGCCTGTTGGCTGTGCCACTCACAAGCCATTATATTTGCTGCTCAGTATTTATTATTTTTTGTATTTATTTATTTTTTTCCTGTCTTGCAATGCAGATTTACGTTCCTAAGTGGACCTCAGTATTTGCTCAGTATTACAAAAGCAATCACATTCTTTCCAGCCTTCTAACATTTATACATTACTACTTGATAATGACTGTAAAACTCCCTGCACTGTTAATCTGAATGTGTTAATTCGCATCAATGCACCACGCTCCTGTCTGTTTGTGTGTCCTCTGCATGTGCACTGGAGTGTGCTGATTATCAGGTGAGCAGCAGATGATGCCAGGACATGTGGCTGCTATTTATCCAGTCATAAACAATCCCCTGTGTTCAAACAGTTGCTGAGTATTTACACTAACCCGTGCTGGCCTTTTAGGCTGTGGATTTATGGGGACTTTGGCTGTTTTTATTATGTGACCTTAAGGATTTTCCATGTTTACACTTGAATCTGTTCCCAAAAAACCTTTTATAGCACGTGTCTGACCTGTGAATGTCTCAGATAACCATACTACTCTAAACAAAATCAAACTTAAATGATCTGTTATAATAATTTTCATGTCTTGCACTCGAGTAGCTTTACATGATTCACAGTTTCACAGTTCAAAACAATTGTCGAAAATAGGGCACTTCAGCTACTTTCACACTCCTTTTAAACCAGCTGTCTTCTGATTGGCTTCCCCATTGTAAACAAAAGGGTTGACCAGGGTTATGGGTGGTGCTGTGTCCCAGAGATAACCATATTAGGGATATCTACTCTTACTGACAGCATACAGAGCCAAGAGTAGAAAAAACAGTCTAAAACTGAGCGTTTCGAGCTTGAGCTTTTGGCCCATAGAGTTTACTCGCACATAGGCTAATGGGGTTGTCGTAGCTATTCAGAGGTTACAGCATCCACAAGGTTTATTCTAGTGTTCTAGGTTTTCTTACTTGTACTTGCTGAGTGTACAGGGAGTGCAGAATTATTAGGCAAATGAGTATTTTGTCCACATCATCCTCTTCATGCATGTTGTCTCACTCCAAGCTGTATAGGCTCGAAAGCCTACTACCAATTAAGCATATTAGGTGATGTGCATCGCTGTAATGAGAAGGGGTGTGGTCTAATGACATCAACACCCTATATCAGGTGTGCATAATTATTAGGCAACGTCCTTTCCTTTGGCAAAATGGGTCAAAAGAAGGACTTGACAGGCTCAGAAAAGTCAAAAATAGTGAGATATCTTGCAGCGGGATGCAGCAGTCTCAAAATTGCAAAGCTTCTGAAGCGTGATCATCGAACAATCAAGCGTTTCATTCAAAATAGTCAACAGGGTTGCAAGAAGCGTGTGGAAAAACCAAGGCGCAAAATAACTGCCCATGAACTGAGAAAAGTCAAGCGTGCAGCTGCCAAGATGCCACTTGCCACCAGTTTGGCCATATTTCAGAGCTGCAACATCACTGGAGTGCCCAAAAGCACAAAGTGTGCAATACTCAGAGACATGGCCAAGGTAAGAAAGGCTGAAAGACGACCACCACTGAACAAGACACACAAGCTGAAACATCAAGACTGGGCCAAGAAATATCTCAAGACTGGTTTTTCTAAGGTTTTATGGACTGATGAAATGAGAGTGAGTCTTGATGGGCCAGATGGATGGGCCCGTGGCTGGATTGGTAAAGGGCAGAGAGCTCCAGTCCGACTCAGACGCCAGCAAGGTGGAGGTGGAGTACTGGTTTGGGCTGGTATCATCAAAGATGAGCTTGTGGGGCCTTTTCAGGTTGAGGATGGAGTCAAGCTCAACGCCCAGTCCTACTGCCAGTTTCTGGAAGACACCTTCTTCAAGCAGTGGTACAGGAAGAAGTCTGCATCCTTCAAGAAAAACATGATTTTCATGCAGGACAATGCTCCATCACACGCGTCCAAGTACTCCACAGCGTGGCTGGCAAGAAAGGGTATAAAAGAAGAAAAACTAATGACATGGCCACCTTGTTCACCTGATCTGAACCCCATTGAGAACCTGTGGTCCATCATCAAATGTGAGATTTACAAGGAGGGAAAACAGTACACCTCTCTGAACAGTGTCTGGGAGGCTGTGGTTGCTGCTGCACGCAATGTTGATGGTGAACAGATCAAAACACTGACAGAATCCATGGATGGCAGGCTTTTGAGTGTCCTTGCAAAGAAAGGTGGCTATATTGGTCGCTGATTTGTTTTTGTTTTGTTTTTGAATGTCAGAAATGTATATTTGTGAATGTGGAGATGTTATATTGGTTTCACTGGTAAAAATAAATAATTGAAATGGGTATATATTTGTTTTTTGTTAAGTTGCCTAATAATTATGCACAGTAATAGTCACCTGCACACACAGATATCCCCCTAAAATAGCTAAAACTAAAAACAAACTAAAAACTACTTCCAAAAACATTCAGCTTTGATATTAATGAGTTTTTTGGGTTCATTGAGAACATGGTTGTTGTTCAATAATAAAATTATTTCTCAAAAATACAACTTGCCTAATAATTCTGCACTCCCTGTATACACTGCAGATACAAACAGGGCAGAGCCAAGACTGCAAAGGGTATCAGTCACTGCCAGCTGTGAGTCATGCTCAACACTCAGCACTTTTCATCTATGCTAACTGACCTTTTTATTTGAAGTACAGCCAGGGATTGAGCCGCTTATAAAGTTCATAAAATGATCTGTCATGTGTATGTACAAATTATATTTGTAGGTCTGTTAGAGTCATACATTCGAGTAATATATACGTCTGTCAGAAAGGAAAAAAATATGTATTTAGCGTATAATTGCAACCAAGTGGAGTTTATGGCTTTGCAAAAACTGCAGTAGCTCCTTGAAGTGATACTAACCGTAACACAATGGGAGCATATTACTAAGACGAAAATATAAAAAGAAATGCCAACTGAAAAAAAGCACTAGAACAGACATGCCATCAGCAAAAACTGGGGCTGGGGTATTCGAAGAAGAAGCTGGCTGACACATTCAGTAACATCATTGTGCACACGTAGCATGTAGCTGCAGTAGCATTACAAGTGAATAAGAGCAAAGCATAAGCACGTTTTATAGTCACTGAACCTGGGTGACCCTCTTCTTCTACTCTATAGGTAGAAGCATTATTCTCTCAGTTATACACATAGACAATTAGAATAACTGAGGAAATTTAAAATCAACATTTCAAAAGATGTTTCACAATTGTTAAGAAAATGATGTGAACAAGCAGCCACTTGCTCAACCTGTTCTCAGAGAAGAGTAACACAAACAGATTTTTGAATCACATTTACAGAAGAAGAATGGGTCAGCATCCCGAGAATGTCACATGTCACTCACATTGGAATAACCGGAACCAACCATCATTCAGACTCACAATTTCATCATATATATAGAACTCGTTCAGACTGCTGTCTCCTCTCATGCTGCCATATCATCAACTACATAATGACATAATCTTAGCTACCCATTAATGGCTTAAACCTCTCCCTATATAATGATTTTTTACATCTCTATGCTACTTTTAAATTCAATAATATATCACTCATTAAAGAGAGAACAATGTAAATTGGCACATCGTGGAGAAAATGTAGTCAAGCAGTCAAAATATACTCAGAAGCAATCTCTGACTCACCTCCGAGGATTTATTCTCAGCTGCTGTTTGTCTTCAACGGATATTTCAACCTGAAAAAACAAGACGAAAATGACTATAAATAAGGAGTTTACCTCAGATTAGAAATACTATAAATAATTAACGTCTAAGCATTCATGGGGAATGACGCTGACTCCTTTGACATTATGTAGCAAGGGTGCTTTTACTGCATAATATTTGGCAAAGAAATTATAAGTCTATTTAAAGTCTATCACAGCTTCCATTTATGCCAACTCAGACCAGAAACCTAATCAGCATCATGTTAGAGGGAAGGATTTGGAGTTAAAAGACGTGTTCACTGCTCTCAAAAAAGACCTTGGATTTCAAAAAGACTCAGAAGCTTCAATTAACTAAATACACTTGGCAAACGCTTATTTAGACCTCTTTGATTCATTCATTGCACAAGGCCAGTGTTACCCACCAGCACTACATAAATACGTGGGCACCTCCACTTATCTCTCCAGGGAAAACCCAGTAAATGACTGCATATTGCTGAACACAAGGACCTCAATCAATAACCAAAATCTCTCCTGTCATTTTTATTACTTTTATCTCCAGTAGGGACACACGCACAATGAAAGGTTACCCACCACCATACACGCACTTGCACGCAGCGACCTCTGCTTCCCCCAAACGGGCGTCCCTTCGTGACCGTGAATGCATTATCATAATCTCCTGAGAGATACTCCATTCATCTCATATTAGCAAAACAAATGTGACAGACAAAGGACGGTGGCACATTTGGACGTGAAGCCATTAAAACTGTAGTAAGCTCAGATGGGAAAGATGGTGAGTCATGCAATAAAGCGAGGTTGAGCTGTTTGAATTTACTAGATGATGTAAAAAGATGAGAAAGGGTTCTTGATCTATTACTTAGATGCTATCACTTAGAGGAAGAACCTGGATGTTCCAGCCTAAGCCCAAAATGTGATCTGAAGGAAGTCAACAATAAAAAAAGGAAGGCAGTTTGTTGTTGTATAACCTCACCTTATAATTAAACAAACCCTGCATCGATTTCATCTTAATGAAGACGACTGAAAGTGCATTGATTTAAATGTGTCAGGATAAGCTGAATGAATTTTTCATTGTGAACTGATCTGATCCGATTTGAACTGAGCTGCATTGATCTTATCTCAGCTGAGTTGAAACAAATTGAACTGAGACAAAAGGGGGCACAGATCAGGGAAAGAGGAAGAAACAGTGTGAGATGTTAATGAATGGAGGCAGGAATGTAGCAAGACTTATAAAAAAAAGGCAGAGCGAGGACGATGAGGGGGAAAGAGTGCTTTAAGAGAAAGAGAAGAAGAACAAACATTAAAAAATGAAGAGAGAGCGGGAATCAGAAGCATCCATTTTTAATCGGCAAATCTAAAAGCGCTTCATCATCTTAGCGCAAGGAGGGGGATGGAGAGAGATACACATATAGTATAAAAGGAGAGGAGAGGAGAGCTGGGAGGTGCTACAAGAGCAAAGCTAGCAGAGCTGACCCCATGCTCTAGCAGGTTGCCATGGAGACAAAAAAGAGACATGCAGAGAAGAATAAAGAATACAGTTTCCCTTTCAAGAAAACACTTAAACATATGGGGATCAAACCAAACTATAGTAAAACTTTGGGGGTGCATGTAGGTTTGTGTTCAAACAGTCAACTTAGCATAAAGTAAATCTGGTTTCAATAGCTTCATAAATTGGGTGTAAAAATAATGATTATTTGTGAGACCTGGGTTAAGGAGATGGATGGATAGATGGATGGCTCCTTTCAGTGTGGAGCCAGCTGACATACATAGCCAAAACATAAGATCAACTTGGCTCAAACAGAAACACGATTGCTTGTAAAGGTAAAAAAAACAAACAAAAGAAAGAAAAAAATAGAAATAGAAAATTCAATAGAACATTAAATAAATCAGAACCTGTAATTTAGAATAATTTGTTAAAAGAGGTTTCAATATCACCTGTCAACAAGAAAAGAAAACCCCCCAAAAAGCAGAAACTAGAAGATCCTTGTCAGAGCAGCAGATGTACTAGTTAGAAATATTTGAACAGAATTAAGACAAAAAAGTTAAATTAACATCTCAATACATAAAACAGGGATTTCTAAATTTTCAAATGTTTAACCAGCTGCTTGCAGTCTTCCTTTTCCATCGTTTCCACCAAAATCCATAGCCAAAGAATATATAACCACATCAGTAATTTCAATGCACCATTTGCTTTTCCTTTCACATGAATGAGCGATCCCACGATGCTGGGTTGAGTTTTTTGTTTTCTTAAACACATCACCAGCTGCTAACATCTCATCCTCGCATACCTTTGTAGCCTGGTTTTACTCAACAGAGTGATTTTACCTCAAGTGGTGTAACAAGTTTGTTGTTTCCACCTTTAGCAGTTTTCTTGAATATTTTGAAATGTACTGTGCTTTGTTTGAGGTTATTGACCAAATTCCCTTTTCCTTACTCCTGTAAGAAAAATCTGTATTTTTCACATTCACATTGTTGTTTATCTTTTAATTTCTGTGATTTGCCAAAATTTGTTTTCTCCAGGTGCTTCACTGACTTCATTTTAAACAAATGGGAATTATTTAAAAACCCAGGACAAGAGACAAGTTACCTCACACACAGAACAAAGTCTTAAGTAAACATTTTCACTTCACCTTGAGAAGAATTCATGAAGTAGAAACAGATCTGATCTCAAAGAAACTAAAATAACTCTGTGACAACAGTATGTATGTGAACTGTAAGCTCCGATGATGAAGGCCACTGTTTCTCTACGTATGTGCTTACACCAACTAAACTGTGATCACCATTCTGGATTATTAAAGTCATATATGTGCCAAGGCCTGGTGAAATACCGCTTTGATTTATTATCTAGCTCCTGTTTCAATTAGCCTTCTGAGTTTATGAATCCACCGGGAGCCAGTAAACTGCAAGCATCTAAATGTATCGGTGTGTGGATTTTTCATCCTGTGATAGAATAACTGACCCCAGGCATGAATAGAAATTGTGAGTGTGGGCTGTAATCCCTTAGGCCAAGAGGGCCAGAGCAATCAGCGATGGTGGCAGCTGCCTGAAAAGCACACTTAACACATGCCCTGACTGCCTGGCCTCTTCACTCCCTACCTTTAAAGTAGTGAAATATTGTGTCCAGACAAGTGTGCCATCAAGTCTTACTCGCTTGCATTTGATCTCCACACACCATCTGACTTGAAGCCAGAGTGGGAGCAGCAAATACAGGCTTTCGGTCCCACAACAACAATAAGAAAGAGTTGCAGGTATTTGCGACCATGTTTTGGTTTCATTGTGAAATGAGAAGAAAAAAAAACAACAAAAAACGAGTGCTTCCATTGGATGTAGCACCCGAACAGTGACAAATGTCTATCTATAGATGCTTTTTTTGTGCACTTTTTCAGACATACCATCTGTGCGTAATGACATTTTGCTGTGATTGTTTACTACCGTGATTGTGCCCATGCACATCAGTCTACATGTTCCTTTAGAGACAGAAAATGACAAATGACCTTATTAAGATGCTAGCCTGGTTGGGTTCAGTGGACCGATTCATAGTGTTGTATAGATGTATAGCTCCCTTGGGCAAAGAGAAATTAAAACTGTATTAGATTTTTTTTTTTTAAGCAAATCCCACCATTAATACAAGTACTGCAGTTTAAATGTTGAAGATACCACCAGTTCCTGTCAGGCTGAACCTCTTTCAGTTTACAGCTTATGCAGTCCAGACAGATGGAAATTATATAATGGTATTTCTTATGATCCGGCTACATTAAAAAAGGCCACAAGTCAGTGTCAGTTTGACCTTTCAGACTGCTTTTGAAGCCTCCCCCACAACAATTTAAACCCATACATTCCCTTGTAATGGTTGTGTGTGTGCTAGAGACACAGACTGAAAGGGAGGGTTGGTTACCATGACTGTTCTAAGGGGTTTTTAATTTTAACAGTCTGTGAGCATCCTTCAGATGACAGACAGCACACATAGTCCAGTCCCACACAGAAAAGGGCCGCCAAAGAGGAGCTGGTTTTAATCAGAGAGATTTATAACCTCCCGCAAGTTTATTTCTTCCTTCAGAGGTTAAAGAGGCAGTTCTCCAATCTGTGCTTTTCCCACTCGACACCGCACAGCGCACTCAATGGAGTCACCAAGAATGTCAAACATACACACAGAGACGGAGGAGAAAGAAAGATAAATCAAGATTAAAGAACAGCAGGAAGCAGCTTTTTAGTTTCATTGGCTGATTCTCTACTGAGCTTTCTGCAGCTGGGTGATGCATACTGTAAAAAAAGAAATCCAGGTATGAGCTCTCTGGGGATTGATCCAATCAACAAACTCATCTCAAAGTCCCAGCAGAAGGATGAAAGCACGAGTGAAGCAGGGAGGGAGTAAAAACGTGTTTGGAGCAGCAGAAGAAGAAACAGGCCGACTGTAGGGAAAGAAATGATGTGCAAGATGAGCCAATGAGCCAAAACTGGTGTAGATGAAATACTCTGACTCTGATTTAACAGTCAAGTCACAGTAAGAGGGTTGTGAGTGTCTGGATTCCTGCAGGCTTTATATGGAAATGCTCATTTGGGCTGTAAAACTTAATTTAACATAAACATGCACTCCTACCCCTAAAGCTTTAACATTTTACTTCCTTCACAGGCCACAGATCTATGCAATTAAGCACCTTGTTTGAGTTTACTATTCAGTGACACTCCACAAGAGATAACAGCTGCTCTATCAATCTGACAAGAATCTTATGATGTCCTAAATTAACTATTATTACAGATTTCAATAACAAGCTTAGAACATGAAAGCAAAGACCACACTGCAAAAATCTTTATCTACAAGAGTTTTTAGACTGCAGGACTTTTTTCATAATCCATGTTATTGCTGAGGGATTTGCCTTTTTTGGTGTGAAACTGAAGAACTACATTTGTTGTGGTCTTTTATGGTCTAGCAGGCTAAGTGCTCTCCCAGCACGGTCGACACTTAAGTGCTTACACTAAGTGTTCTAACCAAGCGGCAACATCGGGGCTGAATGAAACCAACATGGTGGTTTGTTTATTTGTCACTTAAAACTGACTTCACATAAACTAATCTTTTCTGTTAAAAGGCCCAAACATAGCATAGATCAGAATATTTATGAAAAATAAATGTGGTTATAGCGTTGTACAAAATATAGTTTTCATCTCTCAATCTAAATTTCCTTTCATAACAACTTTTTATTTTTCAGCTACATATGTCTTATATAAGTTATGCATTATTTTTGATGGGCATGTCTGTGCTGACCACTGTTTGTCTACTACAGTAGGTGTCCATTCAATCAAACTGATCTGTCAATGAGCCGTAGGTTTGAGTACCAACTTAAATGGTAAATGGGCTGGTACTTATATAACACCTTTGTTCTCAAATTGAGACCAAAAAAGCACTTCCTAATAAAAGTCTCATTTGCACAGACTCACACATGGATGCATCGGGCTCAATTGAACATTCAGTAAGAATACTTCAACATGTAGATGGAAGAAGTCGATGGATCAATCTACCAACCTTGGTAGATGATCCACTGCCATTCCTAAAGTACCGTTTCACACTAAATCAGCTGGTTCCAAACCTCAGAGCACACCGGGGTTAGAGGAATAAAGACAGCGAGGGGATGTGTGGTCACTCCTGTGACATGTTGAAACCAAACAAACACGTGGGTCAATGGTGGCGGTGGCAAACCAAAAACTGATATGTCAGGTGTGGTTACACTTTTCAAAACTCAGTGCAGAAAATGCTTTCTTTAACATCTTTATTGCAGAATGTAAAGCTGGGTATGGCAACGCATCCAACCTGAAGAAAACCCTGGTAAAACCCAAAATACAACTAAAAGCTGAGTGTACTGGATTTGAAGCTAAATTCATTGACACGCATGCTAACTTCAGTCTACCTGTTCTCTAGCATAGATCAAGCTGAGCCCCTATTATAAACAAACATGTTATGTCAGATAGTATGTCTGAAACCTTAACATTTAACTCTAATCGGTAATCAAATACCATGTAAAATTATAACATATTATCACTGTAAGAGTCATGTCAACATCACAGACCTTTTTCAGGCAGTTTCCTTTGAAAGTACTAGTACCGGATTTTGTTACTTTTATATTTAAAACAAATTCCACACCAAATCCTTCTGTGCTGTTACTTTCTGGAGCATTTTGGATCTGCTGTTTCATTCATTGTATCAAAAATACTATTTAAGAAGTCAGTGCTCCGCTTTCTGGTCAGTAAAATTTTTGTATTATTTTATCCACGTCTGCACTAATTAGCAAGTATCTTTATCTGCGCATCTTGCTAACCAAGTTGGTTATATCCACTCCAAATACGGTTAGTTCACACTCAACAAATTGCAATATTAGAGCTTCAAAACAGCACTCCACACCCATCTTTTATATCTTTTACAGTATATGGGTCACACACATGTATAAATAACCTTAAACCACCATTTAAAAAAACTTGTGTAAACGTTAACAAAAGGCTGAAAATTTGAACAACAGCTCTTAATGTAGGGCTTAAAAAACACACAAACACAAGAGTACTGGGTTGACAGTGAAGTTGGGGCTATTAAGCCTGCATGCAACTAAAGAAATAGAACACCATTTTCACTGGCATACCAACAAATGACCAGCTTTAATCAATTCAGCATACATTAGAGCTAATATATAATGATATATTGAAGGTTATATAGTTCTTGGGGTAGGCCCCACTACACAAACACAGCCTTCATCACAAGTAAAGCAGCGCAGTAAAAGAGCTGCACATTTGTATTGAAAGAGACCTTTTAGTCACCCTTTCTGGTGAATGAGGCACAGGTCTAAACCAGTATTGGACATTGTGAGAACAATTTGGTTTCAAAATATCTTGAATATGCATTACAGTATGACTGCTATAAAAAACTAGGCCGCACAGAGCTTTAACTAGTGTCGCCATAGAGAGTGTCAAACAGAGTAGCATATGAAAACTTAACAGAGTAGGATGCAACACGTCAGAAACATGCTGAAAAAAGTCCATACAGCCAGAACCCCGGAGACCCTCTTAACGAAAGCAACAACACAAAAGGGATGTAAGGAAAAGCAAAGATGGAGACAGATGTAGAACTAAGCAATGAGAGTGAAAACGAGTGGAGGACACTGAGAAACAGAACGGTGGAAATGAGAGTGTGAGGAACAAAAGGCTTGTTTAAAAAAGGGTGAGCAAACAGCAGAGGTATATGGCCCTATAGGACGCCTTGGAGACATCTAATATTGACTGCACGTCTTCCACCTCACACAGAAAAAGGCAGAAGAAGAACAGATGAGGATTGAGGCCTCCTAATATTAGTAACAGAAGTGGAGAGGGATTTCTCTAAGTGATCTCATTAATTTAGAACTCCTCAAATACAAAAAAAAAAGTTCTCAGGCTTAAAGCTGTGATGAGGAAGTGAGAAGCTCATACAAAAGCTTTCTGTGTCAGCGAAGTGCAGATCTGCCTGGCAGTGTGCTGTAACCAAGAGATTAAAGCAAATGGGATATCACTTTTTCCCTTTGGTTTAAGACAGGCACCGCATGAAGACTGATGCTTGATTGTAGCTTTATCAGACTAAGAAGCACATTTCTCCCTCTCCTGTCAGTCTTACTCCAGACAAACGAACACCTTGGAGGAACAGCCATCCTGCACAGGAGACTCTAGCTCCTGTTTATTAGTGTGTTTATTAGGATGTGCTTACTGAAAGCACAGCAGGTGTGGTATTCATACATGTGCCCTAGCATTATGTTATGAATGATTTTTCTAGTTAAAAATAAAAATATTAAGCACCTATTTTTTAACCTATTCTTTTCCATTTATGTTACATAGTCAGTGTAATGAGGCAATGTTAAAAAGGATTATGTTCAGGGACTAAATACCCGTGGCTAAGTGCTTTAAAAGGCCACTTCAGGGATCTGAACAGTGACTAAATAAGATTTGAAAACACTAAAATTTTTTTTGCATGTTTGTTTACAATTTTTACATTTTTTAATGCAATATAGAACATATTTTATGTTAGGTACATTTAAAAAGTATGTGACAGGCATTTTATTTTAAATGAACCTTCAATATTTTTGTAAAGGTAATCAACTCATATGTGGAGTTCCTCAGGGCTCCGTGCTGGAACCTATTCTGTTTTTAATATATATTTTTCCTTTAAGATAATACAGCAGTTTCCTGATGTAAAAAGATTTATCTTATCATCTTTTTGCTGACAACATTCAGCTAAACCATTCATTTAAGCCTTCTGAAGTTAATAAGCTCTCCGCTCTGATTGACTGTTTAACCAACATTAAACAATGGTTGAACAACAATTGCTTACAGCTAAACCCAGACAAAACAGAAACTTTGATTATTGCACCAGACAGCGCAATACCTGATATTAAACAGTGACTGGGTGATTTAGGTTCCTCACAGAAGCATAACCTTAGAAATCTAGGTGTTATTTTTGATGAAGCTTTTTCTTTGGAGGAACATTTAAATCAGATATTAAGAACCTGTTTTTCTCAATTGAGGAACATTTCAAAACTTAGATCCATCGTGTCAACAAGTGAACTTGAGATGATAATCCATGCTTTTATCTCTACAAGACTCGACTACTGTAACAGTCTGTTCACTTGTCTAAACAAGAAAGGGCTAGCTCATCTAAAGGTTGTTCAAAAGTCTGCAGTGAGGCTACTGACCCGTTTGAACAAGGGAGCTCACATGACCCCTGTTTTAAAGTCGCTACACTGGCTACCAATCAGATTTAGGTTTGTCTTTCTGTGAACCCCTCTTTCCGGGGAAAGCTCTAAAATGTGTACTTGAGCTCCATATCACTCTCACTGAACAAGAACAAAGCAGGGGGATATCTAAGCAGCAGCAGAGCTTTACCATAAATGCATTAACATGTTTGTCTGTTTTTCTTCTGCATTTCGAAGTGCTATATTTGTTTATTGGCCATGGGGTCAAATAAATCTCAGTTGCCGCTCGCAAGGCTTTCAGTTCTGTGGCTCTCGGCTTTGTTAATGTGACAACGTTGTCTGGGATAACAAAGGAAGGCTAATGTGCAAATTTGCCTGACGCCTTCCTATTATCTGACAGCCATGAGTCATGCCCTCACCTGTGCAGAAAATTATGACGCTTGGTATAACTTATTTGGATGCTTTCATGGTTCAGTGATACAGTGATGCTGTTGTTTCCTTGCTGCAGTGTGCAGGACCACTGTTGCATGAACTGGACACAGATGATTCCATACAGTGCATACACTTGGCTCACACACACCGCAAACCTCCTTTATTTGGTTCCTACCTTTGCCTTGATTTTGATTAAACAAATTCTTAATCAAACAACATTGATCTAAAGTCAAATTCTAGCACACAAAATAAACCAGACAGCAAACATTAGTCTGAGACCTACAAACCTATCAAAGATTGGCAGGTTTGAAACAGGCTAATATCACACTTCTGCCATCATTTGGATAAAGCTGTTAAGGTATTTTGATACATTTGTGACACTGTAGATAATAGACTGTGTCTGTGTCCCAGTAGCCTCATTCTTTGACACCAATCTCAGTACTATTGGGGACTTGCTATATCTATCTTTTAACACCTTTCCATGGCTTATGGAGGAGATTTAAAGATTTCATGTGTTGTTTCTTTCACTTCTCCAAACCTCTTATCATTCCTCATAAGACTAGCAAAAACCTCGTTTTGGGCCAGGTCTACAAATCTGTCCATTCCAGCAAATCATCAGCACTGTGACTATAAAAGGCAGCTGTGCTGCTAAAAAAAAGCAAATGGTCCAGTAAAATGGAAACATGGGCATAGAATCAGAATCAGAATCAGAATCAGAATACTTTATTGATCCCTGGGGGAAATTATTTTTTGTTACAGTGCTCCATTTTAAACCAACATTAAGACAAGACAGACAATACGCTAACTAAGAATAGTACAATATATACATATATATACATACATACATAAGTCACTTATAAATAAATATTTGGAAAAGAAACATGTGTAGCTGTAGCAGCAAACAGTGTGTTAAGTGGATGCGTTGTACAGGGAGATGGCCACAGGCAGGAATGATTTCCTGTGTCGTTCAGTGGTGCTTTTCGGTAATCTCAGTCTCTCACTGAACGAGCTCCTGTGACTGACCAACATGTCATGGAGTGGGTGGGAGGTGTTATCCAACATTGTCTTTATCTTGGACAGCATCCGCCTCTCCGACACCACCTTGAGGGAGTCCAGCTCCATCCCCACAACATTGCTGGCCTTACGGATCAGTTTATTAAGTCTGTTGGCATCTGCGACCCTCAGCCTGCTCCCCCAGCATGCAACAGCATAGAGGATCGCACTGGCCACCACAGACTCATAGAAAATCCTCAGCATTTTCTGGCAGATGTTGAAGGACCTCAGTCGCCTCAAAAAATAGAGACGACTCTGGCCCTTCCTGTAAAGTGCTGTGGTGTTTTTAGCCCAGTCCAGTTTATTGTCAATGTGTACTCCAAGGTATTTATAGTCCTCCACAATGTCAACACTGACCCCCTGGATTGAAACAGGGGTCAAGTGTTTCCTGGTCTTCCTGAAGTCCACGATCAGTTCCTTGGTCTTTGCCACGTTGAGCTGCAGATGATTCTGCTCACACCACGTGACAAAGGAGTCGACCACAGCCCGGTACTCTGTCTCATCATCCCTGCTGATGCATCCAACCACCGCAGAGTCATAGCAGGAGTAATGACAAGTCACAAGCACGATTAACACCATTGTTGAACTGTGTCGAGCTAGGCATGGTTTAATAATATTCATGACTTGCATTCTCAGTATTCTATAGTGTAGTTTGTTTTTGTATTTCACCATGGCCACACATCACGGCTGACTGGTTAGGGTGACATTTTAGGGCTGTTAAATTAAGTAACTTCAGACTGGATACTATGCCACAAAAAAGTAGTTATATCAATAAAGTAGCAAATGGTTTACTGACATTTATGTAAAGATGCCAGTTTTTACATAGTGATGAATCCACGCAAGCAAAGTGCACTTAGTCTGTTAAGCATTTTAGCATCTTTGAGCACACTGCTTTGGATTTACATTGGAAAATTTGTGTGAAACAGTTGATGAAAACTTTAAAAAGTATTAGTACTATTTGAGCACAATTACTTAAATAATACTGCCACACTGCAGTAATTCAAATAACCCCTCATTACAACCAAGGTATGCAGAATACTATAATTTTATTGTAACAGTTTGGGCCTGTTAGTACCAACTGAACATCTTTTAAATATCATACTTTGCCAATAGACAGAATAAAACATGGACCTAGCTTCCTTGTCGGAAGAAAAGGAGCTATAGAAGTCTGTGTTGTCCTGTGAAAACACTTTCCTGATGAGTTTATGGGCTTAGTCACTTGTTTGGCCGAGATCAATAACACCAGGGAAAACTAGGACTACTGGACTTAGCAAAGTAGCAGACCCCAGCAGCATGCTGTCAGCACATCTCACATAACACACACACAAAGAAGCAGAGATTATTCAGTTCTGCCCACGGGGCTTCACTGCCTTGTTGGAGAGTGGAGCTGAGCCCATGGTAGGCGAGACAGCATGGACCCAGCTGTAAAAGAGAGGCTGTAGCTATCTCTATAGAATGACCCTAGTCAGCAGTTTAGTACTACTAAAAACAGATGCTGTCAGAACTAATGAGTGTAGCTCGCAGCATTGCAGCTCAGGGTTTACATTGGGACAGTCCACAACAGAATGCCTTCTATTTACTAGTTGTTTGTAATCCTGATATAATACTTTGTTCAAAAGAGAAATAACTAAAACAGTGTGTTGTGCAGGAAAGTCCTGCTTTCTCTTGCTCATTGCAATATGGTTGACAATGATAATAACAGCAGGAAAGATTTGGGCAATCAAAGACACACTGAGTTAACCCACTCTACTCAATGCAGTGTTAATGAGGTTGTGAAGGAAACATGGGGCAAAGTGTTCAGCTGCACTGATGCACTCCTGGTCCCTAACCCTAATCCCAGAATCAATACTCTTCATGTCTAGATGTGATTTGAATGCATCCGCAACTAGATGTCCTGATACTTATGGATTTGTGATGCCAGGTCCACATCATCAAACAGAAGGGTGTTAATGAAAATGTCTACATACTAGTATGTGATTATATTTTGAAGTATTAAAAACTAAAAACAAAACAAACATATTCTCAGACAGAGAATAGCAGAACCACTACCCTAATGTGAGCCTGTATCCAGCTACCATTTCACAGAGAGGCAAACAACAGTATATCGCCACCACTTCAAAATGTGCCTCTATAACATGGACGATTGCAAGTGCAAGTGACAAGAGGGGAAAAGCACTCAATAATTCATTATTCAGTTCAGTGTCTTTTAGCCTGGCTTTGATTCACCAAGAAGCAATGCTCCTAAGCAAGGAGATAAGATACATATTTGCATGTTTTTGCATTTCCTGGATGCTACAGTCATAGCTCCTAGGCTGTCTGCAGCATAAACCCCTATGTTGAAGTCAGGAACATTACAGGCTACATCATCATAAACCTGAGCCTACTAAAAACGCATGGCATGAGCTACTGCCTCTTCTCCTCAGAAGCTGCTCTCTGAGGCACAAAATAATTTTTATTTAGATATAACTGGAAATTGCACTTATGAAAATTCATGTCAAATGTGCACAGGAGGATCTGGTGACAGCCTCCAGGGATGGCAGAGGGCAGCCAATGGTTTTTTTGGGCTGTGTTAATTACCCTCTGCGCAGCCTTCCTGTTCTCAGTAGTGGGCCCTGAGTACCAACCACCCCTGAGCATGCTCTCCACTGAGGAGCGGTAGAAGGCCAGCAACAGCTTCTGATCCAGGTTATTCTTCCTCAGGACACAGAGGAAGTAGACCGTCTCTGATGTGCTGAGACACTATCCACTCAAAACACTTCATGACTACAGACATGAGGGCTATAGGTCTCATCAAGGCTGTCGTTTTGGTGATGGGAATGATAGTGGAGGCATTCATATAGGTGGAAACGGTGGAATAGCCTGGTGAGGATCCCTGCCAGTTGGTCTGCGCAGGCTTTAACCACAGCCCCAGCCTCTCACCATCCTCCTGACCTCATGTTTCTAGAAGAACCCTCTTTACTCAGGTTGAGTAAAGAGGGTGTTTAACTGCTCTGCGTTTGAGGCTGCTGTCAGGGGTTGGGGGGGCTCTGGCATTTGTAGTTGATTTGTAGTAGATGAGGGCCTGGTTGGCTCTCCTCACAGGGGTTGTTGTCTGTGAAGAAGCCTCTATCCTCGTCCTGATGACCTCCATGGGGGGAATGTAAATAATGATAACTATGGCTACTGTCAGCTTGCGAGGTAGATAGAAGGGCCTGCATTGAATGACCAGGCCTTTAGGTCTGGTGAGCAGTGACTGTCTATAATTCTACTGTCATGGCACCAGTCCTGAAGCACATAAGCACAGAGCCAACAACCTCTTCCCTTACGCGAGTCTTTGATGCAGCCCTGGCTGTGTAGGGTCCAGCAACTCCACTGAGCCATTGGGGATGTTTGGATGGAGCCATGATGGTGGTTTCTGTTGTTATCTTCACAGCTGGACGCGATAGCCAGCTCTGCATCCCTGCTTTTGGTCCCTCTCCCCCGCGCCATGTATATCAATTGCAGGTCCCAACAATAACCCACGGAGTGCCTGGTGGTCTTGCAATCGCAGGTGGGATCCTGTCCATCTCTAAGTGCTCTGTTTCAGAATTTTTTCCAACCTATCCCCTGTATGATATCATAGATAAGGGGCCTACCTATTTGAAGCCCCATCCACCTGCCGTTCAAATCTTTGGTTTGTGAAAGGCAGCCAATGAAAAGAAAGTTGGCTGAAAGGAAGCGGGAAAGGGGGGCTTGTTTCAGACAGATGAACTGAGGAGTTCCATAAAGACTCAGTATGAAATCAGTATGGGTTATTTTAATGGCTATCTATATATATATATATATATATATATATATATATATATATCTATATATATATATATATATATATATATATATATATATATATGGTGTAGTGTATTTTTTTATATAGATTAGATTAGATTAGATAGAACTTTATTAATCCCTCGGGTGGGTTCCTCTGGGAAATTCGATTTCCAAAAAAGCACAGCACCGACAGAAGTTACAGAGTTACAGAATATTATAATTATTTATATATATATATATATATATATATATATATATATATATATATATATATATATATATATATATATATATATATATATATATATATATATATATATATATATATATATAATACACACACACACATATATATATATAAATACAGAGACAATATAAATAAAATATACGAAGGGGATAAATAGAATAAATAGGAATAAAAATAAAAATACAAGTGAATTGCACATTTCAAGTATTGAGTCTATTGCACCGTTGACTATTTACAAAAGTATTGCACAAAAGGTATTGCACAGTGAGGTGAAGAGGCACTACAGCTTAGTTGTTCCCCCCTCCTTTGTCCTCCTGTTTCCCCTCCCTCTCCCCTCCAGGGAGGAGTTAAACAGTCTGATGGCGTGTGGGACAAAGGAGTTTTTAAGTCTGTTAGTTCTTGTCTTTGGGAGAAGCAACCTGTCACTGAACAGACTCTTCTGGTTGTTTATGGCCGTGTGCAGAGGATGTCTGGCATTGTCCATAATGTCCATCAGTTTCTTTAATGTCCTTTTCTCTGCCACTGTCACCAGAGTGTCCAGCTTCATGCCGACCACAGAGCTAGCCCTCCTGATCAGTTTCTCCAGCCTGGATGAGTCCTTCTTTGCTGTGCTGCTCCCCCAGCACACCACAGCATAGAAAAGTACTCCAGCAACCACCGACTGGTAAAACATCCTCAGGAGCTTCCTGCAGATGTTAAAAGACCTCAGCCTCCTGAGGAAGTACAGTCGGCTTTGGGCTTTTTTATACAGGTGCTCTGTGTTGCATGACCAGTCCAGTTTATTGTCCACCCACAGCCCGAGGTACTTGTACTTGTTGACCACCTCCACCTCCTCCCCCTCTATCTGAACCGGCAGTGGACCTGCTCTAGACCTCCCGAAGTCCACAACCAGTTCCTTAGTCTTTGAGGTGTTGAGTTGCAGGTGGTTTGTGTGACTCCATGCGACAAAGTTCCTCACCAGACTTCTGTACTCCTCTTCCTGATCATCCCAGATACACCCCATGATGGCTGTGTCGTCTGCAAACTTCTGAATGTGGCATAATTCAGAGTTGTAGCAGAAGTCAGAGGTGTACAGGGTGAAGAGAAGAGGGGACAGCACAGTTCCCTGTGGTGCTCCTGTGCTGCTGACCACTGTGTCAGACGTGATGTCCTTCAGCCTGACGTACTGTGGTCTGTTGGTGAGGTAGTCGGAGATCCAAGCCACCAGGCAGGGGTCCACCTCCATCCTGTTCAGTTTTTCTTGAAGCATACAGGGCCGGATGGTATTAAAGGCACTGGAAAAGTCAAGAAACAGGATCCTGACCGTGCCTTTTCCCCCATCCAGGTGTGAGTGGGCTCTGTGTAGGAGGTACAGGATGGCATCCTCCACTCCGACACCCGCCTTGTATGCAAACTGTAGTGGGTCCTGGGCATGTTGTACCTGTGGTCGGAGGAGGTTGAGGAAGAGCCGCTCTAGAGTCTTCATAAGATGTGACGTCAGTGCCACCGGTCGGAAGTCATTCAGCTCATTGGGCCGGTTCTTTTTGGGGACTGGGACGATGCAGGATGTCTTCCATAGGGCGGGCACTCTCCCCAGTCGCAGACTGAGGTTGAAGACTCGTTGTAGCGGCTCCCCAAGTTCAGCAGCACACGCCTTTAGCATCCTAGGACACACCTTGTCTGGGCCTGCTGCCTTTCTGGGGCGAAGCTTCCTCAGTTGTCTCCTGACCTGATCCACTGTGACACTGGGAGATGTTTGGGAGGAGGGGAGGGGGGGAGATGTCTTGCTGCTGAGAGAGGGATTGGAGGAGGGGGGTGTCATGGTGTCAGGAAGGGGGGGAAGCGAGGGAGGTAGGAGAGTGGGGATTGGACTCTGTAGTGAAGGTGAGGGTGGGGGGGGTTGTGGGCTGGTCAAACCTGTTGAAGAAGTTGTTAAGTTCGTTTGCCTTCTCCACAGTCCCCCCCACTGTGCTTTTCTTGGTGTTGTGGCCTGTGATGGTTTTCACACCATTCCAGACCTCCCTCATGTTGTTCCTCTCCAACTTCTGCTCCACCTTCCTCCTGTAGGTGTCCTTTGCTTCCCTCAGGCAGCGTTTCACCTCCCGCTGTGCTGCCTTCATCTCCTCCTTCACTTTGCTCCTGAAAGCCTTCTTCTTCATGTTGAGGACAGCTTTGACTTCCTGTGTTACCCACGGTTTGTTATTAGGATAACACCGTACCGTCTTAGCAGGGGCGACCGTGTCCACACAAAAGTTGAGGTAGTCTGTAAGACAGTGTGTCGCCCCCTCTATGTCCTCACCATGTGGGCTCAGGAGCACATCCCAGTCTGTGTTGTCATAACAGTCCCTCAGAGCATCCTCCTTTTCTGGGGTCCATCTCCGGATGGAGCGCGTTGTGACCGGCTGCCTTTGGACGAGGGGTGTGTATTGTGGCTGTAGGTAAACCAGGTTGTGGTCTGACTTCCCTAGTGGGGGGAGGGGGGTGGCTCTGTATGCATCTCTCACATTAGCATACAGTAGGTCAATTGTCCTGTTGCTCCTTGTGGGACAATTCACAAACTGGTGAAAAGCAGCCAGAGTAGAGTCCAGTGTGGCATGGTTAAAGTCTCCAGATATAATAATGAAAGCCTCGGGGTTTTGTGTCTGAAGTCTTGCTGTGACTGTGTGTATTTTCTCACAGGCAGCTGTTGTGTCGGCCCTCGGAGGGATGTAAACACACACACAGATCACATGACTGAACTCCCGAGGTAGATAATATGGCCGCAAGCTAACAGCTAGCAGCTCCAGGTCCGGACGGCATACCGAAACTTTAACGGAGACGTGTCCAGGGTTACAGTATCTGTTGTTAACGTAGACAATGAGTCCCCCACCTCTGCTTTTTCCGCTGGCCTGCGTGTCCCTATCGGCTCTCACGGATGTGAAACCGCATAGGTCTACGTTAGCCTGCGGCGTTAGCTCGGTTAGCCACGTCTCCGTGAAGATAAACAAGCTGCACTCACGGTATAGTCTGTGGTTGTTCAGAGCGCACAGTTCATCAATCTTATTCTGTAACGAGTTCACGTTGCCCATGATCACTGTCGGGATTGATGGTTTGAATCGCCTCCGGTGATCCGCTCTCCTCGCTCCAGCTTTGCAGCCTCTGTAGCTCCTCTTTAGCTCGGCCGGGATGTTGTGTCGCATGCCGGTCTGTCCCTTTGTTTTTAGTGCCAGCAGCTCCGCTCTCGAATAGATGAAGGAACTGGTTCCAGAAGTTTTAAAAAGTGCATTATCCATCTTGTATCGCTATATCTAAGAGGTATAAGTAGAGGAAGGTGAAAAAAAGTTTGAAAAGCCTAGTCTAAAAAAGTTAAAGTTAACAAAAAAGGTGCGGTGTTGCAGAGCTACTTGGAAAGGCTGCCGTCACTCCAGCGCCATCTTAGAGAAGATACACTATGTAAAAGACATTTCTCTCACTTTTTATGCCCAGAGGCAAAGACAAAGGTAAAGATGGAGGAGCACAGGCAATGCTGCAATATTTATGAAACACAGGATCCACAATGGTAGGAGCGTGATGTCACAAAGAGTGTTGTATCCTGTCTTTTAATCATAATGAGCTACATCTTAATGTAAGGTACACACTCTTTTAGTCATGCCTTCTTTCAAATAACCAGCTTTGAAAGAAATTATAAACACTGGCAAATGGATAAGGGAATATAACAAAATCCATGAGTATGGTATTAAGGCCATAATAACACCACTGATATGGCACTAGTGGCTGCTATCATTGTTGACCGAAAAAGTGACGGTTAATGTGATCCAACCCTGACAGGACACTCCCTTGTCACCTGATAGCTTGTGTTACCTGCCTATATGAATGTGAACCCAGACGAGCTTACCATGGGAAAAGTACATGATACCGGCTTTAGAAATGTAGCTGGTCTTCCACTTATTGAGGGTCCTTTTGTGGATTGACTATCTTGCAGCTGGTATATCACATAGCTGTAACGGATGCCTGGCTTGAAATAATATATAACAAAGCAACAGTGGTTTCCTGTGCCTTTGCATTTATCACAACCTGGGGTCTTTTATGCTGTCATTTAATAGCTTAAAGGGGAAGAAGGTCTTTATGGTTAAATGCCCCACATGATATACAGCACACACACTTGGACTTTGCCAAAAGCCACATTCTACAACATTTCCATAAAAACTAGAAGCAAAGAAACAAACAAGTAAAAAAAAAAAAACAGCCTGCAGCCAGTGAATAAAGGTTAAATAGGCTTTGTGAGTCACAGATCACAGCTGAAAGTGGAGGAGAGATGGAGTGGGTTGTGGGTCAATACCAGCAGTGTGCATACGGTGGGAAAACGCTTGGAAGGACACAAGGGGGAAAAGAATGCTCGGCAAACTGAGAAGTGCAGAGATGTATGCAGTCCCTCTAGTCATGGAAGTAGTTATAGTTTAAATAATGTGGATGCATTCAAATCCCATAATTCATAACGTTACTTTTCTTCTGTTGAGAGAATTACCAAAGGAAGATATGTAACAATATATGACGTATATCAGCTGTAGGAAAAAAGCTTTACATAACTTAAATTAAAATTATTATTTTTTCAACTTAAAAAATTCTGGTACATAGAGATGCACTGACAGACCGAGCAGAGAACGCAATCGGATGATTTCCAGTGTTCTTAGCCCAGACTGGTGATGATGTCGTAAGGCTTGTACAATGATACAACTAGCAGAGTGCACAGTCACAGAGAAATGTCGTTACCATGGAAGCTCCTCACTGTGAGAGAAGACACAGAGTTTGTAACAGCAAACCTAATCACCTTCACCCAGCTGAAAAGCAAAATTTTAAAGAAGTTAAGAGACACAAAGTGGCTAAGGCTAAAGCTACCCAGGGTTCACAGCCAGCCACAAGCCAGCAGCCTCGGTATTAGCAAACGATCAAAGCAGTTTCAAGGAAAATTATGGGAGTGATTGGAAAAGAGTAAAGGATTGATGTCCTGTTATCTGATGAAGTAAAAATTATACTGGAATATGGTGCAAGTCACTAACATGTTTAATATACAAATTTAATTTATATTGATATAAATCTGTTGCACCTTCTTTTATTTGGTATAATATGTCAGGTAAAGGTGGATGTACAGCAGCTCATTTTCATTTAATTTTTGTAGCTCTTTCCAGTACCACCAACACTATTATTTTGTTATAGGACAGGAAGTTTGCTTATAGATATATACTATAGTATATATAGTTAGCATATCATACAGTTTGCTTACGTGGAGGTAGCTTGTCTGATCTCAATCTTCCTGTGAGTATCTGCAGACTATATCTGCAGCAGAGGCCTCATGGTTATCTCTTTCCCACAGAAGAGAGATACAAAAGATCAAAAGACTGCAGAAGATCTAGTAGCTCACTTAGTAGGAAACTGCCTGATTGTAATCTGTTTAATCCTTTGATCAGTATCAGCCACTGAGATTCACAAAATTGCTTCTTGCTGAACAGATGAGCATTATCAGAAGCAACTAAGGCAGAATAAAGCAAAATATAAAATCAATACATTAGAGACATATTCTATTAAAGTGTTCTTCTCTTCTGTCTGTGAAGCTCCAATAAGATAAAGTGCTATGACAATAGCCAATGATGCATTTGTCAGCCAAGGTGAGTAACACAACCTGGCACTGAAAGGACAGTACAGAGTAACTGGCAGTCCCAAAACACACCAGCTCAGCAGCTATGAAGGTGAAGGAGACAGAGAGGTCAGAGCAGCTAGAGTCACAGTCTGCAGCCTTCTCGCTGATGGGAAATGCTACTGACGTATAAATGCAGTCACACAAATGCATAAAAATAATGCTGAGTAAGAAAAAAGGGACAAGACTTCTTCTTTTCCGGCAAGTCAGACTCTGCAGCCTGGTTTTCATCAAGTCAGCTAACAAAAAAAATATGCTGGAAGTACATTTAAATGGATTGGTGCACAAAAAAGCATTATCATAAAAGCATATTTTTAGGTAAAATTGTATATTTGTTGTAATTTTTCTAGCAATTGTAATAGAGTATGTAATTTTGCATTAGCAGATTAAATGCAACTTGGTACCTTATATGTGTTATTGTGGTGACAATGGAAGATCTGTGTTGGTTCAAACAGCATGGGGATTTCCAGTCTCTCCATAGTGCAATTTAAGCATCTGAGCATATAACTCATCCGGTTCAAACAAAATTAAAGTTTGAATAAACAAGTATTAAAAGATATATATATATATATATATATATATATATATATATATATATATATATATATATATATATATATATATATATATATATTAACATGACAGATGCCTTTCTTTTTATCTCTTATCATCAAGGCCGACAAACTTGAGGGTCTTTAATAGGTTTATCAGTCTGCTGATGGATAGCTTTTCCACCCTGAGAACCGCTTGTCTTCTCGATCCTGCTCATCTGCTCACTGCACAGTTTATTTTTCTCCACAAAGCCATTCTTTGAGTGCAAGCCGAGGACTCTTACTGAGGGAGTGCTCAGAAGAGACTTTCTCCGAGGTCAGACAAGCAAGGTTGAGGACATATGCGGGCTCCATTGAACCGAAGCACTTCTACCACTCCTATACTGACGATTAGCAGACGCTCATTTCAGAGTAACCCCCACGAGCAACTGGGACCGGGCTCACTTTCTCCTGAGGAAACGACTCCAGTCTTCCATGCAGGTGTAGGCTACTCGGGCTGGTGTAGGTGTGGTAAGAGCACTGTCTGATTCAGGTCAGTGAACGGGCTTAAAAAGCAATGCATAATTACACACTCTGCAAATCAAGTATGAAAACTTTAGGATAAAATTCCTCCACTCCTACAGTGGGGCAAAAAAGTATTTAGTCAGCCACCGATTGTGCAAGTTCCCCCACCTAAAATGATGACAGAGGTCAGTAATTTGCACCAGAGGTACACTTCAACTGTGAGAGACAGAATGTGAAAAAAAAAATCCATGAATCCACATGGTAGGATTTGTAAAGGATTTATTCGTAAATCAGGGTGGAAAATAAGTATTTGGTCAATAACAAAAATACAACTCAATACTTTGTAACATAACCTTTGTTGGCAATAACAGAGGTCAAACATTTACTATAGGTCTTTACCAGGTTTGCACACACAGTAGCTGGTATTTTGGCCCATTCCTCCATGCAGATCTTCTCGAGAGCAGTGATGTTTTGGGGCTGTCGCCGAGCAACACGGACTTTCAACTCCCGCCACAGATTTTCTATGGGGTTGAGGTCTGGAGACTGGCTAGGCCACTCCAGGACTTTCAAATGCTTCTTACGGAGCCACTCCTTTGTTGCCCGGGCGGTGTGTTTTGGATCATTGTCATGTTGGAAGACCCAGCCTCATTTCATCTTCAAAGTTCTCACTGATGGAAGGAGGTTTTGGCTTAAAATCTCACGATACACGGCCCCATTCATTCTGTCCTTAACACGGATCAGTCGTCCTGTCCCCTTGGCAGAAAAACAGCCCCATAGCATGATGTTTCCACCCCCATGCTTCACAGTAGGTATGGTGTTCTTGGGATGCAACTCAGTATTCTTCTTCCTCCAAACACGACGAGTTGAGTTTATACCAAAAAGTTCTACTTTGGTTTCATCTGACCACATGACATTCTCCCAATCCTCTGCTGTATCATCCATGTGCTCTCTGGCAAACTTCAGACGGGCCTGGACATGCACTGGCTTCAGCAGCGGAACACGTCTGGCACTGCGGGATTTGATTCCCTGCCGTTGTAGTGTGTTACTGATGGTGACCTTTGTTACTTTGGTCCCAGCTCTCTGCAGGTCATTCACCAGGTCCCCCCGTGTGGTTCTGGGATCTTTGCTCACCGTTCTCATGATCATTTTGACCCCACGGGATGAGATCTTGCGTGGAGCCCCAGATCGAGGAAGATTATCAGTGGTCTTGTATGTCTTCCATTTTCTGATGATTGCTCCCACAGTTGATTTTTTCACACCAAGCTGCTTGCCTATTGTAGATTCACTCTTCCCAGTCTGGTGCAGGTCTACAATACTTTTCCTGGTGTCCTTCGAAAGCTCTTTGGTCTTGGCCATGGCGGAGTTTGGAGTCTGACTGTTTGAGGCTGTGGACAGGTGTCTTTTATACAGATGATGAGTTCAAACAGGTGCCATTCATACAGGTAACGAGTGGGGGACAGAAAAGCTTCTTACAGAAGACGTTACAGGTCTGTGAGAGCCAGAGATTTTCCTTGTTTGAGGTGACCAAATACTTATTTTCCACCCTGATTTACGAATAAATTCTTTACAAATCCTACCATGTGGATTCATGGATTTTTTTTTCAAATTCTGTCTCTCACAGTTGAAGTGTACCTCTGGTGCAAATTACTGACCTCTGTCATCATTTTAAGTGGGGGAACTTGCACAATCGGTGGCTGACTAAATACTTTTTGCCCCACTGTATATAAAGTGATGATGCAGTTATTTGCAGCTGCATATGTAGTGAAAAGCTGCCAGATTCAATTATACCCTATAAATACAGCCTTAATAGTCATTGTTTAGGCTGGTTGGTTCACAATTGTCATGTGATGCTGGTGCCTTGAACCAATTGGATGTCTGGTGCGATAAAAGAGGTTCTTTAATGGCTTCTTTGACTTAAATCCTTACTAATCATTTTAGAGCTGTGACAAAGATTCGGCTGCCTGGGGGTAATTTTATTTTTAAGCTGCCTATACAATGAATTAAGATCACACCACCGGGATTTGAGCATGCTTCCTTTGTTTCCTTAACAGTATATTTTAAAAACTTCAGGGATAAGAGGAACTGGAAGAATTTGCAGTTTGTCAGAAGTGGAAATCTATGTGGTTTTAAGAGATCTGGAGACATCTGCTATGTTGTGAAGATAATCATATCTAAACAAACTGTGCATATGTCTCAGTATATGAAATCAAATCAGCCCTTCAGAAAAACATGTTGGACTTTTTTTTTTTTTTTTACACTCAGCAAGTGACATCTACCACCAGTCTGGCAACTCATCTGCTCTCACCCACTCTACCATCTGTTGCCCACCTGATCCCCACAAGCAACTCACCTGCAGTCTACAAGCAGGGTCACACTTACTGATTGCTTTCTATTCAAAAGGGCCTGGAATAATATTGAGGGGCAGATAGTTACAGTCATTATTGATTATCATTTAGCCTTGATTGTTGTGTTACTATATTAGTGGACACATGCAGGATTCAATATGTGTGTATACATGTGAGCCAGGAGTTCAAGATTGCTATGCCATGCATCCTTTTATTAATCTTAGTCTTGTTGTGTTCCTTCACTCTATTCTCCAGCATTGTGCCTTCCCATTTCTCTTTCCTTACCTTTCATTTCCTTTCATAATTCAATTAATAAATATTTTTAACTTTTTTTTTTCAAATTCCACAAAAGGATTTCTAAGCTCTCTGCACTGTAGCTGTGGTTTTTTTTGCAGAGCGATATCAATTTAGGTTTTTTATGAACGATACCAATACTGATAATTGGTGATGTAAAAAATCTGATATATATAGAGATAGAGATATATGCTTTGCCTGACTCTGCTTGGATTTACTGGTTGTTGTCTTTGTGACATTCCAAACATGTATTGTCTTGTGGACAAAGTATGCAACATCCACCCTTATAACATGGTTGAATGGTGTTTCTCCTTGCTCTTCTTTACATTAAATTATTTACATTAAAAAACACCAACAAATTGGCAAATATTTAATATTAGCCAATAATATCAGCCTGCCCATAAATCAGTTAGGACAATATTGTTTTCTGTGTGTAACTCAGTACACAGTCCCTGCCACTTGGTTTGGATGTTGTCAGCCCAGTGAATAGACGTTATCTAGTATTATCAGTCTCATAGTGCCAGTAGGTGGCTGTCTCTGCATAATAAGACCTGGTTTCATTCTCTCAGGTAATCAAAAGTTAGCCATTGTTTTTCTATGGCAACAAAGTTCATAAAATTAGACTGCATATGTGGAAAAGGAGTAAATTAACCAACTCTCAAAGCTGCACATAAGTTCAAGACTTGTCTTTTGGACTTTAGTATTTTGTATTTTGATCTAACTCGCTGTTAGATCGTCGTTTTTTTCTGAATTAAAACCACTTGATTAAAGTTGGAAAAATATCACAGTTTGGTTTAAAATACAATTTTTGTACAACATAAATAACATGCTTCAAACCTGCATGAGCAGCTTATCCATGGCATTCAACACTGGAGATTTAGAAGTTCTTTAAGAAAACCATGAGATGTCTCCTTCATAACCTGAATGTTTATCACTGAATGCAGTCTGCTGAGCAGTTAAAAATGCATTAAGCCTCTTGAGATATAACATCTCATTTTCAAAGGGGTCAAGTAGGTTTAGGAGGGGGGTGCCTACTGGTAGCTGCAAATAGACACCATTTTCATATGTCTAGCTTGAAGGACTGACTTCTTTAAATGAAAATCTGGTTCTAGCTCACTGTCTACCCTACGACAGTTGGAACAATGCAACTTATTGAGTTGATCACAAAACAAGACACAATCGAAGATATCAAGGCGAATCGAGATATCGCCCTGCCTTAGCTGGAGATTCAGTTTTTAATTTAAGCTCTAGCTTGGTGTTTATGTTAGCAAAGACATCAAATACTTGAATTTAGTCTTGCAGAAAATCAGATCTGCTTGACACAATACAGCTTATTTGCTGTAGTCCTCAAAGCCCCTCACTGAGCAAAACTGGGTCTCTTCCATCTTCCCGAAACAACATCATATTCCAAAAATGGAAAACACACACACACACACACACACTCAATTACAAAACCATCTATCTTGTATAAAAAAAGGAGAGGAGAACACTAGCATCTGCTCTATCAGAGACCTTCCAGCAGAAGCTACGTGTCACCCTCCCGCCCTGGCTTTAACTTGTCCCCATTCTCTAATTCATCAATCTTCAACCACTGATGCTAATTTTCATGTGTTCCAATTCGTTAATGAAAACAGCCACCCAGACACATTCAGCCATGAGCCAAGCGGTACAGCAAAGATGAGGGGTGATGTTTATGTTCCCCCACCCCACCATCGCCGCAGGGTGCTATTAACCCACAGAGTACCGAAGGATCTATAATGTACTATGATGCTAATTGTGTTCATTCGGCTGCAGCTTCCACAGCACGAATGAGTAAATCTGGTATGAAGACAAAACCCCAAGATGCTCCTGTTGTGACTTCATTAGTATGTGCACCTGAATACTTTATTGTTCTTATATAGTACTGGCAAGAAAAAAAACAATCTCTGTAGACGAATTTAACAAAAGAAGCAATGTTTCCTTGTTGTTTCCAATTTCAATATATTAAACACCAATTCTGAAAGAAAAATGACATATCAAATATATACTGGAGGTAATAATGTACAAGCTCTCCTATGGGAGCCTCATAATAGTTAAAGTAGGATACTTGTATGTTTTTCCAGTTGAATTTAACAACTAATCAACAGAGAAGTTTATTTTTCAAAGTTTATGATTATAAAATGTAATTTTTACAATGTGTTTCTTTATTTTTACATGGAATAATTTGATCTGTTAGAACAAGAACAGGAATTCAAAGACATTTGAAATTAGGACACGGTAAATGTAATTGTTTTCAATGGGATTCTATTAAGTTTATGAAAAAAATTGCAAATGTATTAATAATGCTAACATATTATTTTGTCACTAATTAAATCACATTAACCTAAAAAATGGCAAAGTAAAAAAAAAATTAAATTAAATGTACTATATTAATTCATCATTACTATTAGTTGCACTTTGCTTTACAGGTTGGCTCTCGTTTGCCTTCAATATTAATTCTTAATTGCACAAATTCAACAAGGTGCTAGAAACATTCCTCGCACATTTTGGTCCATACTGACATGACAACATCCCACAGGCGCAGCAGATTTGTTGGCTGCACATCCACAGTATGCATCTCCTCCATCTCTCCAAAGGTGCTCTATTGGATTCATATCTGGTGAGTGTCGAGGCCATTTGAGTGCAGTGAGTTGATTTCATTTTCAGGGCACCATTTTGCGATGATTTGAGCTTTGTGACATGGTGTGCTATCCTGCTGGAAGTCGCCATCAGAAGATGGTTGAAGGCTTCAGATAGAATGAACATGGTCAGCAACAACACTCGGGTAGGCTGTGTGTGTGAGGCTGTGCAAACCATGGCCTCAGATTCAGCTTCTTAGCTGACTTGAGTGGTACTAGTTGTGGTCTTCTGCTGCTATAGCCCACCTGCTTCAAGGTTTAACATGAGGTGCATTCATGCATTTTTTTCTCTTTTTCTGACCATTCTTTGTAAACCATAGAGTTGACTGTGTGGGGGAAATCGCAGTAAATAAGCAGTTTCTGCAATACTCAGAACAGCCAGTCTGCCACCAACACCTATGCTACTGTCAAAGTCAATTAAGTGACCTTTCTTCCCCATTCTGAATCCCAATTTGAACTTCAACAGGTCACATTTATCATGTCTACATACCTAAATATACTAAGCTGCCGCTGTGTGATTTCCTGTTTGGATAATTTAGTTAATGAGCAGTTGAACAGGTGTATCTAACAAAGTGGCCATTCGCTTCATGCGCATATATTCTTTCTTCATTAATTTTTCTGGTTTTAAAAGTTGACCTAATTATGCTTGTAATTCTTCCTTGAGGTTATTTTCCACTGTAATAACCTCAAGCTCTAATCACAGCTATACTATGGAAAAGAAAACCTTTTCAGAGAATGAAACTAATTTAAATCCTTGGTGTTATATAAGGAAGCTGACCTGAACCCTGATCCCCAATCAGTCTGAAAACAACATCATACCTGTCTCTGGTTTATAGATCGTTCGATCATTTAAGTCGACAGCGGTTAGAATGAGAATACACCGAAACCAAAACTTCGAGCTCCATCGCCTGACTTCTCGTCTAATGGGCTGTGGATAAATGGGAGAGCAGGAGAGTGATGGTGACAGTGCATCTGCCATGAGTAATGGCTCAGTGCTGGCACTGCTCTGACAGGCCGGGGAGTTTTCACAGGAGACTGGAGGTATGTCGTCTGATGTCTCATGGGGGAAAAGCTCACCAACAGCAGTCATGCCCACAGTGCCAACATGCAACACCTGCCATGCCATGGGATAACAATTATAGTACTACCGGTACTATTATAACACTATTTACAGCTGCAAGAACATTTAAACAAACCCGGTGTTCGCTACTTTTAAAAGAGAAGATTATTTTAGGTAACATTTTTAAATAAAGAGAAAAGGACCTGAAGGAATTGTTGACTCGTCATATAAAAGCTGAGGTGATATGTAATAGCGGTACTGTTATATTCAAGTGTCTTGATGTAGTTCAGACTTTTCATTTCATTTTTCAAACCTGTGCTTTTCCTTGCTGTGACTTGTCAAAATGTTTTCAGTGAAAAGCTTTAATATAATTCGGTACCTGTCAGTTACAACTGTGTACAATCTTTTTTTTTTTCTCTATTAATTCTCACCTGTGTATTTTTTTCAGTGGCCTAACATGGGCTGGCTTTGGCAGGAGATCGTATAACTGCAGAGAGCTTCGTCACGTACGTTTTAGAAGAAATTAAAACCTTAAAGGCAGTTAAAGTTAGATATGTTTTCTTGCAGTCTTAGCTCTCGCTGTGTTTTCCTGGAGATTATAAAAGAACAGAGAGTTAAATGCTGACTGGAGCTTTCGAAATGTAGGTTAGCAGGTTGATATTAGCATTCTGGTGCCGCCTCGCACAGCACAATTATAGGCTTCCTGTTCACTGCAACAATTATTAAACCTGCAAATATTTTCTGTGCTCTAAAGTACTTTCCTATGCAGAGTCAATTTTTTCAGAATTTTTTCATAGGGGTGACCATATGGAGGCTACAAAAATATTGGGGTGGCACACCAAAAACAGAAGATCGTGAGGGATGTACAAAGTGACACAATACGAATGACAAAAACTGCATATGTAGTAATAAATAACAAGTTAATGTTTCAACTCATTGTAGGCTGTCTTCCTCTCGCTTGTGCTCATGTTTACTAAAATTATTACCATCTTTGGATAGTCATGCCAGGGGGCGCTAGCAAATTTTGGGTGTGGCCAGTGCCCCCCTTGGCCCCCCCTTGGTGGTGCCCCTGGGTCAGAGTGGGCGCACGGCATCAAGTCATATTGAATCACGCTGTAAATGTTAGTACCCCAAGGAAAAACCCCCACAAAACTCACACTTTAAATTCTGCAGTGACACACAGTGCCATTCTTATTGCCTCCAAAAAGATTCTACCCACTCATGGACTGTTTTGCAGCCAGGCGTGGAAGTCACTGGTGACTTTCTGCAGCATATAGAACAAGCATGTATGCATTTAATTAAACACTACGCAAAGAGCAGTGCTTGTTTGTTTGTTTTTCACTGCATAACGGGGACACTGGGCTCAGTTCCTTGAAATCACAATGAATAAGCAAATCAGGGTTGCAGTCATTTACATTACATTGCATTTACATTTGAGTCTATATTATGTAGCGGTGGAAATCCCACAACAGAACACTATCACAATAGTTCATTCATGATATGATATGATATTTTATTTAATAAAATATCAACATTTGGTGATATCTGATATCAATCAGATATCAGTCTGCAATCGAATGGGATCACGTTAGCAATTTCATGCAATTTCTTCCTGATAATACAACAATTAACTGTGATAAATTGTCAAAAAATCCCATATTTTCTATCTACATATATTTCTTATCTACATTTCTGTCTATCATATCTACATAGACAGATATTCACATTTAACTGTTACAATTATGTCAAACTGCATCTGTTTGCAGAAATGTTGCCTCCTATCAAGCAACCTGTGCAATTACAACCAAAACTGGTACTTGTGACTGAACTATTAGCTTGCTCTGAATTAGGAGGCAGCAGTGGGACGGTTTTTCGGCTGAGCAGATTTAAAGTAAATTTGCTCAACTAACATTATCCCAGGATAGCGGTGCATGAGATGAGCCCTCTTGTTCATAATATTCACAGAGAAATCAAATTTATTTTAAAAAATACTGCTATTTGGTGTTCCTGTATCGATACACCGTCATGCAAAATACTGCGATACTATGCTATATCAACTTTTCTCCCACACTTGTGCTGTTATAGCAAATACGTTCTGTTTATTCAGCTCCACCTTCATCTCATCCACAGACACAGACCACACTGTAGCTTCAGAACAGTTTCCAGCACATTCACATCTGCAATCCCACACTGTAAGCAACTTGTCTGTTAAATTACAGTCAGAACTAGTAGAATTTAAACAATTATTTACTTTTCATCCTGCCTACATCTATACAACAGCAGAAATGTTCTGTATTGATTCTACGCTTTAATGTATAATACTGACAGCTGTTTGGATGCATTATACTATTTTTTTAGTATGCCCACCATAATCCCCACAGTAAAATCACACGTCGTCCCCAGTGTGCCCTAAACTCAGTTTCTTGTCTTTCTTGGACTGCGGCAGGACATCAGCTTTGTCACAACTCCCTGCTGTATTGCACATTTCCTTCCATGCAGATGATCACTACAGCATCTACACCATCATGGCCCATCGCTAATTAACCCTTAACACTGCATCACACCATTCTAACAAAGTGCAAACACACAAAGCACTCACATAACCATTGTAATACGTCTAGATGAATGGCAGAAACGCTCACATTCCTACTGATGTTGGAGTGCTGTCTAATCCTTCGGTGACTGCAGTATTCTTTATTTCTAAATGCACATTTTGCAGTATTCAGGTGCACTCACTGAGAATCATAGATTTCTACATTTTACAGCATTTTGTCTTAAACTGTCTACACTTTAACAAACTTCCAACTCACAAGTTCATTAGAACATGGCCAACATTTGCTCAGTAATATTCACTAATCATTAATGACAAAGGACTGCTAAATGCTACTATTACAATTATATGGCAAGGTGAACAACGTTTTTTTAGCTGATGTAGTAATAATAATAAGATTGGGTTTAATATGACTGCTGATGTATATTTCAAGCAAATCTTGAAAAATATTAAAGGCTGTCCTCGTCTCTGTGCCTTTGTCCTCCAAACTCATGTATAATGGTTTCGTTTTATCGACTATAATCAGTCGAGCTCTTACCCTACATCTCAAAATCTCTGATATGAAATCAAGGGCGGCTTAAGCTTCCCTTTAAGTCAAAACACTTGAAATGACACCGGGAGGATGGAGGGGGGAGCTGAGCTACAGCTGGCAGCATCACCAGCAGACATCAAGTAATCCGCTCAGCGCTTTCACGGGCCTGCCCGCACCGGCCGGCAGCACCGACCCTGCTGCACCAGCAGCTTCATTCAACGCCAGGGCCCACCGACAAACCGCTTTCCCTCCCCTCCTGTGGCTTTGATGCTACTGCTCCTCAAGATGCAGTGCGGCTAGTGCACGCACTGCAACGTCTGCCTCATACTCGGCGGCATCCAAAATAATACCGGGCGTCCATATTGCTGTGTTACCGCAAACCTGGGCATCCTGGACCAGCCAGCATCACAGGGACATCGCGGCAGATGACAAGACTTGACACACTCGCTGCACCATTACCCTAACCCTTATGTCGTGGGGGGGATGAAAGAATAAAGACACCCCCCTCCTTCACACACCCCCACTCCATCTTTAAAGAACCAAAAGAGATGAGAAACACTCACCGTTTTCTACAACCCGACTGTTGTTTCCTCCACCCCGTCAGTGAAATGTGTGTTGATGCTGCTGAAAAGGCTGAGAGAGGCGCGCGTGTGTGCTGTGGGTAGGTGTGTGTGTTTCAGAGTCTGTGTCCGGCTGGTGCGTGTCCGCCCCCCCCCCCTCTCAGCCGCTGCTACAGCAAGCTGTGGTCCACACGGGTCCTCCGCTCTCCCCAGCAGCTCCCCTACCGCTGTCAAAACCAGCAGCGACAGAGATCGTCTACGCTCAGAGAGGATGACGCACTCCTCTCACAAAAAAGGGACCAAGCTTTAGCCCAACATTTGACTTTGTGCTTTAAACATTGTATAAACAAGGCCTACATGCCATGAAAACTTTTATGCCATTTACCCCAGCAGGAAAAGAAGCTCATCAGCATGTTTTCATCGTAATGGAGAAACAACAGTAAAAGCTAAGATTTCTGTCAAATAAGATAACACAGACTCCCTATATGATTATATTTCTAAGGCAGGTAAATACTCTGTCAGGTACTTAATTAATATTATTAATCTATTGATTTTAGTCTAATATAAACTAGTAGTAATCTAAAACCTCACAAAAAGAAGACTATTTTCTTTTAAACCAGAGTGAGACTCCTTTGCTTTAATGTTTTCAGTCGTTACCAATGTGACGCAGATTAAAAAAAACAAAAACAACAACAAAAACAACAACAACAAAAAAACACCCAACTACAGCGACCCCTCTTTAATGAGCGCAGCAGAGGGGCCTGCGGGCGAAGGTGCGTGAAACAAACAGTCCTGCCGGGATGTAAAGGCTTTATTTCTAAAACGTTGAAACCATTACTTTAGTAAATCATCATTAAGCTTTGTTTGCTTTATAGTTTTGGCTCTTGTTTTTAAAGACCTTACATTTGCAAGATTTAGATGTTGAGACATTGAGCAGTTTAGTCATTGGCACTTACGTTGGCTTTGCTGCCAGTGTTTTTCACTGGCACCTTCAAAAGTCTCCATTCAGTATAAAATTAACACAGTGTGCTGCTAATAGATGTTTCCCAATGTCACGTGCCTGGACTGGACAGATGGCCTATACAGATATGAACAAGGCCTTGCTGGTGTCAAACACTCCACTGCACATTACATTTTCATTACTGGCCCGCCATCCCACTACATATTTTAAACTGCAGATCCTTCTTCTCACATGACAGCTGTATGCGTGAACACTCCTCACCTATCCCACATAACTCAGGTCGTGTCATGTCAGGGACACAGGAAGTATGTCTTCTATAGACTGCAGCCATCAACACCAGTAATCTACAGACTCACTATCTCTCTCTCACTCACCATCACTACATACACTACTAAAAAAAAGGAACACTTTTCAATCAGAGTAAGCAGTTAAACTTATGGTATAATGAAGTGAACAGTTAAGTAGCAGGGGGGTGCTAATCAGTTTCAGTTGCTTTGCTGTTACTGAAAAAGGAGCAACAATGACACAACTCCTATAACAGAAATAGCTTTAGGCTACAGGTGGATGCCACTTTTATTTTTTTCACCAGCTTTGCATTTGTCTAGAGTAGGGGTGGGCAACTCCAGGCCTCAAGGGCCGGTGTCCTGCAGGTTTTAGATATATCCTTGATCAAACACAGCTGATTTAAATGGCTAAATTACCTCCTCAGCATATCTTGAAGTTCTCCAGAGGCCTGGTAATGAACTAATCATTTGATTCAGGTGGGTTGACCCAGGGTGAGATCTAAAACCTGCAGGACACCGGCCCTTGAGGCCTGGAGTTGTCCACCCCTGGTCTAGAGTCAGTGTCAGAATCAAAAACAGACTTCCTGAGGGTGGCTTGGGGGCCCGACGTCCTCTAGGACAGCAGCCCCCAACCTTTTTGCGCCACAGACCGGTTTATGTCCAACGATATTTTCAAGGCCTTTAAGGTGTCGCGGATAAATACAACAAAATAAAAGCTGTACCAGTACCAAAAAAGAAGATTTATTCATAACAAATGGGAAAAGACCCAGGGAAACCCATTTAACAATAAAAACTATTTTTTTTTAAAAAAGATAAAAACCCTGAAAACTATACATTTCACACCTGAGCCTCAACTCGGGGACCGCTACTCTAGGACGCTGTGCTCACTACCCAGCACCGTGTGTTTTGCCATAGAATACCAGAATTAGCATGTCCAGACATGAAAGAGTCTGGAGAAGCCGTGGCAATAGTATGCACCTCAATCTGACCAGAAACTCAGTGATGCCCTGGTTCATATCTGGGATCGGGGATTCCTTGGGACACCATCTATTGCCAAACAAACTACTGAATACCATTTTGAGTTGCTGCAATGCAACTTTGCAATTTGATGGTTGGAGTCTCTTTTAATTAAGCCCTCTATACGTTGATCATTTTAATTTCTATCAAATGTTGTAGCATCCTTTTTGTTCCCAACACATTATCCAGTCCATATCAGTATAATATCCAGCATGAGGTTTTTCTCCCATAAAGATCTGATGTTTTTAGAGTGTTCCTTTAATTATTCTGAGAAGTGTATTTTCACCATTATATGTCAG
Source organism: Diplotaxodon limnothrissa (assembly GCF_057381915.1). Lineage (NCBI taxonomy): Eukaryota > Metazoa > Chordata > Actinopteri > Cichliformes > Cichlidae > Diplotaxodon > Diplotaxodon limnothrissa. The sequence goes on from NC_140612.1 coordinate 34,306,948, forward strand.
CAAAAAGAAAAACAGTGAGCTTGGAGTTTGCAGCTGTGGCTTAATCATATGTAGCTTCCCACAGGGCAGGCTCAGATCATCAACACTGTTTAGGGGGAAAAAGGATATACGTACAGTTTGTCCACGATATGTGCATGAAGTAACACTCATCTGGGCCGAGGGACATTAGCCTTCACCACTGTGCAGAGTGCTGTAACGTGCAGTAATGGTGACAAGGCCTGAGGGAAGGCCACCACCAAATCAAACACAACTTAATGTGAGATGAAAAATATGCTGCTGTGTCTGTACATGTACGTTCAAACCTCAGAGAGAATGTTGTGCACCAGCTCATGGGTGTGACTGATATTATCCTTTTAAAGACGTGCAGACGTTGAAACGGTGGGCACAGGCACTGATGTCTGACATTTCCACAGGGCAAGTAGGATGTTTGTGTGTGTGTGTGCGCAGGTGTGTCTCCATATTAACTGGCTGACAGAGACCTGCAGAGAGCAATGGCACTGTGCAAACTCAGTTTTCGCTCAGTGAAAGACATGGCGAGACAAGATTATTTATTTATTTAATTTTTTTAAGAGTGCGACATTACTGGCAGACACACCACTAAGTGGAAAAACACTCCTGCAGCAGTACTTTAACATATTTTCATGCATCAGAGGCTTTCTCTGTGTCCTGGAAAGCCATCGTATTCCTATCACCAAGCATCTTTTAAGGCCAAAATATGTCGGACTTGGAGTGGGGTCTACACCAGAGCTTCTCTGTGCCACTGTATGATTTAAAAACAGTTTATACAGGACAGGATATATTATGGCAAGACAGTGTATGTTTAACATTCACCAGATATATATTTCCACACTGTTAATGTTTACACTGAAGAGAAGCAGCTAGAGTCTTCTTCTCACTCATCAGTATGAGCTAGAGGTGGGCAAATATTGATAGTATCGATACTAATGCTGGTATTGGTATTGGATCGATACTTTGTTTCTTTCCTTTAGGTTCAGTATGTAGCCCACTGAATTGTGTTGCATAAATTATTTCTTTGGAAATGAAAAAATATACCTTTAATAACAGAAATTGATCTAAAGTGGTTTGGAGACAGGCTTCTTTACATTCCAGGCACATTTATATGATACTCTGAAAAACCCAGTTTTGAAATACATGTTTGTTTGTTTTGTTGTGTTAACTCATTATAGTGGAAAGTAAAAAAAATATCACAGTGATATAGTGGCCATTAAAATGTGTTCAGAATGTGAAAATTGGTGATTATTCATCTCATAAGTATTTTTCAGACTGCTCAGCCCTGCATAAGTTAAACATATCAGTGCTGGTATTGGTATCTGCAATACTGGGCCTGTATTAGCAAGATCCCAAGCACTACTGGCTGAAATGCAGCCCCAAACCATGATAGAGCCTCCACAGTGCTTTACAAATAGCTGCATATACTCACTATTGTACTTCTTTCCTTACCTCTCCCATATATACTGACAAAGATTTAAATAATATTTCATATTGGATTTTTCAGTTCAGTTCATATGTAATTTGGGATAGCATGAATATGAACTTGTTCAGAGTACTCGGACTGCGTCAACCCAGGGAATCGTGAGAAGGAAATACACTTAAAAAAACTGAGTGAGTGCTGGGCCATTTTTTTTCTCCTTTCTTCCTTATTCATATTCATATGAGGGAATTCGAAACCTGTAACCCCTTTTCCCGTGGGTGCACTCACACAATTGGAACTACTTTAGACTGAGAGATTGCAATCTCGCATTTAGGGGGTGGCGGCTGTGAATCTCAATACAGAGTAGAGCCACGATAAAAGAGAAGTCAGTCACCTTGTAACAACATCTGGTCACATGCTACACTTTTGTTTGTATAAGAAGATGGCAGATCCTGGCAGACGTTGATCTGATAATCACATAAGCCAAGAGCGTGAACTTGAAAACAAGAGGAGAAACTTGGCACATGCTTCAAACACTGAGCAAAAAACAAAGAGACACATTTATTAAGTTCCAAATGACTTTCTATAGCAGTGAAATAAAGCAGGTCTGCTGTGTAACTGTGTAGCAACACACAGTTCAAATCACATCATTAAATTCGCTGATGACACGACCGTGGTGGGTCTCATTAGCAAGAACGACGAGTCAGCGTACAGAGAGGAAGTGCAGAGACTAACGGACTGGTGTAAGGACAACAACCTGTCTCTGAATGTTGACAAGACAAAAGAGATGGTTGTTGACTTTAGGAGGACACGAGGCGACCACTCACCGCTGAGCATCAACGGCTCCTCTGTGGAGATCGTTGACAGCACCAAATTCCTGGGCGTACACCTGGAGAAGGACCTCGGCTGGTCCCTCAACACCAACTCCCTGCACAAGAAAGCCCAACAGCGTCTCTTCTTTCTGAGAAGACTGAGAAAGGCCCGGCTTCCACCACCGATCCTGACCACCTTCTATAGAGGAACTATTGAGAGCATCCTGAGCGGCTGCATCACTGTCTGGTTTGGGAGCTGTGCCATATCAGACCGCAAGACCCTACAGCGGATAGTGGGAACAGCAGAGAAGATCATCGGGGTCTCTCTACCCTCTATTGAGGACATCTACACCACACGCTGCATTCGCAAAGCCACCAGCATTGTGGCTGATCGGACACACCCCTCTCACACACTCTTTACACTCCTGCCATCTGGAAAAAGGTACCGAAGCATTCGGGCACGCACATCCAGACTGTGCAACAGCTTTTTTCCACAAGCCATCCGTCTCCTCAGCAAAAAGGGACTGACTGATAAACACGCACACACACACATACACTAACATTATCACTCAGCTTAACTCAAATACCTCAAAACATTGAGACTGGACTGACTAACCAACACAAGCGCAAACACACTGACCTACACCACCAAACCATCGCACACACCAACCTGTAAATGCTCTTTTGCACAATATTATTACTAGATATATTATATATTATTATTTTTTTTGCACTAACTTGTCTTGTAGCACCTTGGTTCCTGGAGGAATGTTGTTTCGCCTCACTGTGTATTTTTAAACTGTATATGGTTGAAGTGACAATAAAGTTGAACTTGAACTTGAACTTGAACTAACACATTTTTGCCAAAATCTGAGGCAATTTTAAGCAAACGTGGGCACACATACGTTGAGAAGATTGTCAATGGGAACCAAAGCAGTTGCTAGGGAACACCAGGAACAGGAGGCGTAGAGACAGACAGCTCTTGCTATAGTGCGGTGGTATGAACTATTTATATAGACGCTTCATGTAAACAGTGCTTGGCGGACTTCACTCTACCCTGGCATTTTGGCCTTTAACACCGAAGAGAACAGAATGAAAATTGCGTGTGAGTGTTAATGTCACATTCACCTCATTTGTCTCTCTTGACCACCCTTGTCAAAGACACCCAAGTCTCTATATCTCCATCTCTATCTCCCCATCTATCTATCTGTAAATAAACATATGTAAGAACAGCAAAGAGCAACAGCAATTATTTCAACATTTTTAATTTGCTACATAAACAGAAAACGTAGAAATGCAGCCAACCCTGACCCACTCTCTGTCTTAAACCTTGAGATATAAATTGCAGCACCTTCAGCATGAAAGTTTTACTTCTTATACAAACTCACTGGCCAGTTTACCAGGAACTCATTGGACCCTTATTTGCCTTCAAAAGCGCCTTAATTATACAAACTGGGGCTGGAAATATTCCTCTGAGATTGTGGTGCATATTGACATGACAGCATCACACAGTTGCTGCAGATTTCCTGCACACAGTGCTGCTGTACAAAGGTGCTCTACTGGATTCAGACCAGGTGACTGTGGAGTTCATTTGAGTACAGTAAACTCATTTTCCTGTTGAAGAAACCGGTTTGAGATGATTTGAGATTTGTCACAAGGTGTGTTATCCTCCTGGAAGCAGCCATCAGAAGATTGATTACACTGTAGTCATTAAGGGGTGGACACGGTTAGAAAATACACAGGTAGGCTGTGGTGTTTAAATAATGCCAGTTGGTACTAAGGGGTAAATGCTCAGTTCAAACATTTTAGCATGCAACCTAACTGTACTGAGATCCTGCCATGTGATTGGCTGTTAGTTATTTGTGTTAGCAAGCTGTTGAACCGGTATGCCAAACAAAGTGGGCTGTGAGTGTATTCCACAGTAGTGAAGAGTGAATTCTCTGCCATCTATCAAATTTTGGACAAATAACATAAAAACAAAAAGTCAGCGCTCTATCAATCATGTTAATATATCGAAAAGGGTGGAACTTTTACTTTGAAACAGTCAGGGAATTCCTGACTCGAAGAGTATTTTGAGCCATGTTTATCACAGACACTTTCAGCCACACTGGTAGCTGTACACACCCCTGCAGGATCTCTCACCCCGTTATCAGTGTTCACTTAATGAAAAAAATCACTCTAGAGCAAGGACGAGAGTAGGCAGCACGATCGTAAATCAGGATCTGACGTTTGGCTGAGGCCACGGTCAATCTCAAGCTGGTACTGAAGAGAGAAAAAAAATAAAAGGTCCATCAATCCGCATGTCAAACTGTGATGTTGACACACACTGAATGCAGGAGTGAGACATCAATGCAGGGAAATACTTGCACTACTCTGATATCTGTAGCTTTTGAGTGTTTGCAGGTGCAGCTTTTAGTGGCATGCCGTTTATGTTGATGGGGTAACGGCAGCATGACTGGGAGGAATGATCCCGTGGAATTTCAAGTGACAATCAATGAGATCAAAACAACAAAGCAAAAACCTAATGCGCGCAACTGGAAAAAGAAAAGCAATTCATCATAAGACGACACTTGGCATTCTTCATTGACATGTCTTTTGTGTGGCGCGTTGTGATTTGTGTGTGTCCTTATTTTAAATGACACTGAGGCAGCAGAAACTGAAAGCAGATATACATCACACACGCACACACAAACACAAAGAGAAACAAAATCACTTCTATTTGCTCTTTAGGTGTTTAGGAACTAAGGAGAGACATTTCTGCAGTTTTGAAAACAAAATGATTTTCCATTCTTGGATGGTATAGGATTTCAACGCAATCCTCAATACACTGGGTGTTCCTTTGTCTGTTGGTTTGTTTCCTAACACCCCAAATGTTATAAATGAGTGACAGGTAAAGATGCTAAAATAATACAGAAAATCAAAACTATCAGATGAGCCCACAGTGGCAACAGTGGGAAGGAAAAACTCCCCTCTAAACAACAAGAAACTTCTGGCAGAACCAGGGTCAGGTTTAATAATAACTAAGGATTAAATTCAAAGTAGTGTGTAAACACACAAAGACTGAGTGAGTGAAGAACACTTTGTGCAAGAAGGAAGAAGGAAGAGTGGTTTGACAGTATAATTTTATTATATCATTACATTTTGTTCATTTTTGGCATTCCACTAAGTAATGAAGGAAGGGGTCGGGGCAGGAAGGATTCTCACAATGTCAAGTCTATTTAGTTTATAAATTGTGCAGAAACAGAAATCAGGCTTGATTGAGGTTCAAGGTAAAAGCTTTATATTAACCATGGGGCCACAACTAGCTGCTTAAAGCGGGATAGACATGCTTTTTACCAGATTACAACATTTTCTTTTACTTTAGTATCAGTCTTCAAAGTAGCGGTATGTGCACACTTTTTTAAATTGTTAAATTCTAACACTTCATAATTACTTATGTCATAATTACCACAAAATGTATTTACATCATTCTCAACAGAGAGGCTAAGAATTACCCTTTAAAAAGTGCGTGAGGTGTTAACTTGTGTACAGTGTTACAGATAGGTAGTCACGCTCATGTTCTCACGGTGCAATCATGTATTAATTACATCTTTATGTATTCAAGTTACTGAAAAAGAAAACAAAGCTCACTTCCTTTACCCAATAACCATAGGTAAACTGTTGTGTATAACAGGTATCACATGCCCATCTTTGTGCGTCCCAAAAACCAGTAAACCAGCATTTTCTTACATTTTCCTCCTCCCTCAGTCATGTAAAGGTTTCCGCTGTAATGTCAAAACCTGCTCAGTTCTAATAGAACATTCCGTCTCCACTATAGACACATCCTTCCCCACCAACAGCAAATTGTATTACACTTGTTAATTATTAAACATCAATATGACCAAAGGATCTTTTCTTTTAGTGTTAGGTAGCTGCGGTAAAACAGTGTAAACATTTGTAATTTAACTTCAAACTGTCTCCTAGTATGCATCTTTTCCACAACATTGATTCCATTGGGGGTCTATTTGCCTCCCTCTCTGTGTCTTTGTACCTTAAAAAACAAACCCCTAGGGTCACACTGCTACCAGGCTAGAGCTTGGAGACGAAGGGGAAACCTTCGTACATGTCGGCCTTGAGCTTGGCCCACTCGGCCAGTCGCTGCATGGCGCTCTTCTCCTGGCCCAGGATGCTAGCCGCCTTCCTCAGCTTGGCCTCGTTGCGCTCGAGGTAGCGCTCGCCCTCGCTCTTGAGGAAGTTCAGCTTCTCTACACGGTTCTCATTCAACTGGATGTCCTCGCTCATGTAGGCGTTGAAACGGAAGTAGGTGTCCGGGGGCAGGAGAGCATCCAGCATGGTGTGTACTTCTGAAATAAGGATGGAGGGACATGTTTTTTGTTTTGTCCAATACTGGTTTTCATCACACCACCTCTAACCTTTCGTTTAGAAATAACTGCTTGTGGGATGTCAAACACTGATAAACAACATTTTGTGTGGTCCTACCCTCTGTATCTGTGGCACTGCTGATGACGTGAGCCAGTTTGGTCTTGAGGCTTGTGTAGGTTGTGCTATTCTTGCCCGCTGTCTCGTATCGCCCGGTGCCCAGAGACAGCACGCACTGCAGGGGTGTGTTTGGCCACAGACACTTACACTCATGAATGGCCAGAGCTGTGGGGTTGTTGATTAGGAGTCCTCCATCCTAGAGAGGAAGAAAGGCTGCCATGTTTTTATTGTGCAGAGAAAGATTTTTTGGTATGTGTCCTTTAGCTTAAATATATCTGTTGTGACAGCATGTTGAGGACAAATGAGGTGAAGTGGACAGGCTGTCCTGGAGCTACACAGCTTTGGGCGAGAGATGTGCTGTGCTGGAAAACGAAGTAAACAAGCCCGGAAAACAGTGGTTTTATCTGCCCTCAAAAATAAGTTGCATTTGGATCATTTGGACAGAAACTACCTACAGTACAAATGTAGCTTCACTGGTAAATCACAGTGCGTTTCAGGATTTTAATCTTACAACTTTCTTGTATTATCCCATTGCTTTTGCACTACCCATTTGGTGTGCATTTTTACTAAATAGTGTTAACAGATTCTTGACAGAATCATGAACAGAGAAAAAAAAAAGAAAAGAAAAAAGAATAATCCAGCTCAATGGCTGTCTGAACCGTTTTGCTGCTTCTGCTCTTTGTCAGCCTTTCACCAAGTTCAGTTCTGAATTTAATCCAAGCACTGAAGTTCTTTTGGCTGAGATTAAATAGTGTGAGAGTGTGGCACTCCATCTTGCCCCACAGAGAAGTGGGAAAAGGTTATTTCCACTCTTCTACAGGTGGTGGGGCAACAGAAAAGCAATGAAACTAATGCAGTAGTTTAGTTTGTAAGGATACAGAACCAGCATAAAAGACTTAGAAATCATTTTAGGATGCACATTTATATCAGACTCAAAGTGTCATCTGATGAGAGTTCCCTGTTTCACTCTTCAGTGACCGTAGGCTGTAACGGGTCAGTAGCACCAGGACAACAAACAAAAGCAGAAAGCTCCTGGTAACAAAAATCTTTTCTTCTGCTCTTCACTTATCCCACATTACATTAGACCACAGTAAATGTTGATCTTAATGGGTCTGCTCTGCTCTCAAGGCGTTCTTATGGTACAATAAAACATTAAAAGTGTCATTTTAAGCCTGATTGTGTGACTGTTAAGACAAAGGTGTAAGCAATTCATATATATTCGTATACTATAAGCTGCACTGCTGAGACAAACCACACAGATTCCTCTTGACTCTGACACTAAATGACATTCAGAACCCCTCTGATCTCAGTGACTGCAAGAAACTCCTTAGTAATGCTGTATGATGAAAACAATGGACTTGAATGTGTTCGTGTGTTTTTTTTAATCCCTTGCAGTGGCAGAACTCTCCTGAGAAATACCGCTGCAAGTGCTGAAAACTAGAGTAGGAGTGAGATCAGTGGGTGGCGAGGGTAGCTCAAAATGTTGATGAAACACTATTTGGCTCCAAGAGGAATTTGGAGAACAACGCACATAACTCTCTCAGTCTCTGTCTTTCCATCCCTGCTGTCAGCCCAGTGCATGGGAAACAGATACTTTTTGCAGAGGTGTAAGTGAGGAGAGAAATGTGCAAACACACACACACACACACACACACACACACACACACACACACACACACACACACACACACACACACACACACACACACACGTTATACATGCAAACAGAAATGTAACTGTAATTGTGTTGGATAGAAAGGGAGATTACAGCCATGTCATATTTGCCTTGTTAATAAATGGAGAGAAAGCAGCAGACAGCTTAGCTTTTGTTAACTAAAGATTAGAGCACTTTTCCTGGGATAGTGCCACAAAAGAAGCTCTCCGGGCAAAGAATGAGCAGGCCTTTGGTTCTAAACCAATAACGTCTACAAGTATCAAGGCTTATGTAGACCAGAGGTGTAGATTATGACCTGTTATTGGCAAAAAAAAAAAAAGGAAACACAAAAGGGGGGGTCTACAAGGACTACTGTATTAGAAAATGGCAGGGGAGAGAAGAAGGGACAAGGCTAATTTTGCTTAAGTAGGTTATCAAAATGAAGCTAAGCCTTGAGGAGAATTGCTGCCTGTAAGATCATCTAAAGATATCCTGCCCTAATAATACCACTTCAAAATAACACTTTAATATTAGTCTTTCTGGGCAACTTCCAGATTTATTAGAGTACAGCAAAATACCAGTGTGTTTTCTTAAATTGCAGCACATTTGAACTCTCAGGGCCACCGTCTAAGCCCCACCTAATACATTAAAAGCAATCAGTTTTTAAAATGAGAAAAAAAAACAATACATCTGACAAGAATCCAAACTAGAACCTAAATGACATATTGGGCAATATTACGGGCTGACTGATGATCTCTGTAGAGTCTGCATGTTCTCACTTTGCTCGTATGGGTTCGCCTCCCACATGCTTGTCGGGTTGTCCCGGGTGTTACCCTTCCTTTCGCTCTGTGACAACTGGAATAGGCTCCACACAGACACGGTTCCTTTAAAATATTCTCTTTCATAGGGAATCAGAAACTTTTGCAATTTCCCTCGAGGAAGGCCTCTCGGGGTGTAAAAAGGAGGATACCATTGATGTTTAAGGTCACAGACCAGGTCTGAGGACTCTCTCTCTCTCTGTACCGCCACCCCATTCTGTTGACTTTCCCCTCTGTCCTTCAGGCTCTTGACAGCCAGAAAAGAGGAAGAGCCAATTATGGGGCTGTTCCAAGGTTGTGAGTTTGAAATAGTGGAACAAATCTGCACATATATCCTTGATGCACAAACACACACGATGCACTGCAGCTTAGTTTATGTGTAATAAAATGCTCTATATAAATAAAACTGCCACTGCTGTTGCACGCAGTGCCTGTGTCCTTGGCACTGGTCCCTTAAAAAAGCAGCATCGTGGCAGAAGCGCATTGGTAGATTTCCTGGAAAGCAAACCTCTTAGAGACGTGCACTTTCACATGCCGATCTCAATCCCTGTTACTTCCATAACACTGGCTTAATTCTAGGCTTAATTTGTGACAGATAATTATTTTTATGGTTTTGAAAATGTGAAGGTCAACTGAAACCAAGACACAATAACTAAATTAATATATTGCGATTTAGTTAGTGAAGTGGATAAGCAGTTAGCAGCATGAGTGGATGGACAGATGAGTTCAGTTCAGACTTAAATTTAAGTTAAAAATAAATAAACTGAATAAACTGAACAGTCAAACATCTCCCAGTTGTCTCACATTCATGTTGTACCTGATGAAGGTCTTTTCCCAGAACAAATTCCTGAAAGTAGCCCGGAGCGGCAGACGAGGCCCTGATAGCCTGCCACATCTTGTGTTTGCAGTCTCCAAGGTAGTGAGATCTCACTCCTGGCATGAGTCGATAGTTCCTGAACACATATGCCTTCAGAGGAAGACCTCTATTCACAATAGTGCTCACTGCTGACACCTAGTGGGCATGAAAAGAACTTTTTAATTTTGAAATCAGTTTCATGAAACCCTTCAAGTCCTAAGTCCTCTGCGGTATAAACAATGAGAAAAGAAAATGAAACTAAACAGGCACATTAGAAATATTAAGATGTTAAACAAAATCCCATGGGTGTGCACTCAAACACTTACTTTTGGGCAGTGGGGATCCCTGGCACTCTCGATCATACGTCCATCACCCATCCGTTCTCTAAAGAAAACACAAAATTACATACAAATACTCTAGACTATCCTGGTGTCTTTGAAGCTGAGGACTGAAGAGAGGAAAGAAAGAATGCAAAAAGTGTACAAAGAAAGAAGAAAAAGAAAGAAAAAACAGACCTTTTTTTTTTTTTAAAAATAAGCAATGAAAGAGTGTTGCAGACTAACTTGAGGATGTTCTCCCACATTTCACTGTCATAGAAAGCATGACTCCAGCCCATCTTCATTGTTCCAACGATCACATTCTGTTTGAACACATCCGAGCCCAGCTCCCGGTACATCTTCTCGCACTCTTCCAGGGGGACCTGGAAAATCCCCAGCATGAAAGCCAGAATGGCACCTAATGGAAAGGAACAAGTGAGGACAGCTGACACCTAAAATCCTTTAATCGATTAGATAAATGATGGATTAAGCTTATAACAGACCGACAAGAGAGAGGTGGCAACACCATACCTGTGCTGACCCCGCAGATGTAATCAAAGAGCTGGTGGACTGGTTTCCCTGTGAGGTCCTGCAACTTATGGAGAGTCTGCAGGGCCAGCAATCCCCTGGAACAGTTTAACAATATATTTCAGTCTGTGTCCGCAACACTTTTACTTTAGACAGACTGATGTCTGCTGATCACCGTGTTTAAAAAGTTTGTTTCATTTACATTCATGTGCAGTAGATTTGTACTCTGTACTAGTTTAATATAATCTGGGTGTCTGTCTTTTTTTCCAAAAGCCGCACCTTGTTCCCCCTCCATCTATGGACAGGACTCTAATTCCTCTGCCTTTGACTGGTTCAGTGTAGCCAGTCAGGGCCAACGCTTCTCTCACAGCAGCCTGAAGAGGAAGATCTCTGGCCTGGCGCAGTCGTAGAAGGCAGGGCAGCACTTTCTCCTATCAGTCACAATAGTAAACACAGAAAATGAATGACTTTAATGACCATGTAACCCACATGTTACAAGAACAAGTTGAAATTACAAACAGCACTAACCTTGATGGCCACAACTCGAGTCTCTGGGAATTCCAGGAGATGGCTGCTAAGCTCCTCCACTCGAGCAGTGAGGAGTTTGACGTCGGTGACGGCCTGCAGCCCTTTCACCAGAGCTCTGGTCCTGTTGTCTACGCTCACCCTGGCTATTATCTAGGTGACAAACGCAGACAAAATAAAGCAAAGGTCAAAAATAATGTGGAAACTGTTTGGATATGTGTTAAATGACAATGACAAATAGTAGAGCTCATCATTTATAACATTTTTGGGGGATTATCAACCATCCCTTCCATGCCCAAAGACACGCTGCGCTACGTCATACATTTTTATATATCTGGGAGCTGAAGCAATAATTATGGGTAGTTCGACATGTGGAGGGGCAGCCTTTGTGGGTTTGAAATAAAAGGTTGTTACATGCAGGAAAGGATGAGTTCATTCTACTCCCTTCACACAACGAGGTGATCTAATTGTAACCGGTATGAAAGGAGAACAGGAGGAGGAGAAGAGGAAGATCCAGTCACGTGACTATGAGAGATCTCTAGTTTGAGAAACAGTTGCCTCACGTGTCCTTAACTGCCAGCTTCATTAGACAGTAAAGGGAGCAGTACACACCGATGCATATTTCCCACATGGTGTAATCTTCATTTCTTAGAACTAGTGTTAATATAGATTTAGTTTTAGTCATAATCTTTTAGTCATAGTCTAAAAGGTCATAGCTTAGTCATTGGGATTCTTTTAGATTTAGTCTAATTTTAGTTCATACACAGTTCATAAAGCATTTTAATTTCCCTTGACATAAAATTAGAAATGTGACCATATACCTGCTCTTCTCTTCCTCACAAGTGTTGATGTTTTGTCCTGTTCTCAAAAAAAAATTACGATGGACAAATCAAATGTGCACAAAGGAAAGTAAGAAGATTCCTTCTGATTGGATCACTTCCAAACTTAATTTTTCTACGTGACTTATTTAGTTCTGACAGGATCTCGTCTCTCCAGAATAATTCCATCTTATTTTAATTTACTGAAGAAAGTGTAAATACATTTCATCTATGTTTTTGGCATTAGCTTTTATTTAAATTTTTCATTGTACTGCTTCTCCTCTCCTGTTCTGTTTTGCTTGTGAATGCGAATCAAAGCTCTGAAGCATGGATCGGTCATTAGCATCACATTTAACACCTCACCTTTTCCCTTTGAGTTAGCAGCTCTTGCTTTGCTTTGTCGGCTTTCTCTTCCTCACTCTCCGTCTTTACTTCTTCCTTCTCTGGAGTGGCATCATCCACGGCAACATCTGAAGACGTGTCTGCCATTTTTTTGGAATCGCTTCTAAATTTGGGGACCAGTGGTGCGATGTAGCTGCCGACAAAAGCCTGAACACTGGGCCGAGGGTAGGACAGATAATGAGTGAAGCCTTTTCTAGGGGAGGCCGTCGCCACAGCTTTGCTTTCGGCAGAAGGAGCCTCTACTGGAGGACTAGGCGAAGAGGAAGAGGCAGGAATTTTAGCTGGCGCCTCAACACTTTTTCCTACTGGGGACAAAACAGGAATGTGGTCCCCCTTCTTCTGAGAGGAAAACTGAGGAACTGGTCCAGCAACATGATCGCCCCCTTCTATGTGCTGCTGCTGCCTGCTCTCTCCTTCTGTGCTGGGTCCGAAATAAGCGTCAATGTGGTTGGCCAGCGTTTTGTAGGTCTCATCCATGTTGGTAGACAGAGCTGCTGGCTGGAGCAGCTGCATAGTTTGTTTTGCCACATTAGAGGATGGGGCAGAAACACTTGCTGCTGAATCCAAAGTGGACATGGACTTCTTTGTGGAAACAAAGGGCTTCTCTGTAATCTGCTGCTGCTCCTTATCTGTCTCCTCACCTTCATCTTCTACTTTCATTGTAGTTTCAGGTAGTGAAGCCTTTGAGGCTACTGTCTCGGCTTTTACCCGAGACTTTTCTGCGTGGGTGCTCTCAGCTGTGCCACCGCCGCCCCCCGCCTTGAGCCGGGAGAACTTGGAGATGAAGTCTGTGCCACCTACTGCCTTGGTAACACTGTCAAGTGTGATCCTAATCCGTGACATACGTCTCCTGTTTCACTGGGGATGGCAGGAGAGAAATACTTTCCTCAAGCAAACAGATGAGGCGATAACTTCTGGCAAATTCAGCAGCATTCTGGGAGGCTTTCTGCCATGAGTTTATTGTTCGCTGCTTGCAACACACTACCTGTAAAGATAAAAACAGAGATAAAAAGGAAATTATATAAAGAGGAACACTTGTATATCAGCCGGAAACCCAGTGTCCTCATATGGAAACCTTAAATTTGGGCTTTTTTGCACTTAATAAAGTGTTTTAAACACTGTAAATCAGTGACTTTGTTTTATGCTAAAATATACCTTATAGGATGGATATGAGGAAATACTTTAAAAAAATGTTCTCAGTTCAGATATAGTGCTTTTCTTTTATTTATCAGTTCAAACTAATTCCGAACAGCTAGGTGAAATCAGAAAACAAACAAAAACATCCCAAACAGAAGCTCAGGGCGATATTGGTTAACTTGCTTGCCATTGTAAATTTGGCCAACAGAGGCCGCCGTCTGACCGGTAACTATAGAAACAGTCCAACAAACAATACAAATGACCGCAACTTTCATCAAGATACTGTTAAAAAGGGGGACAACAATGAACCTAACAACAGAGTCAGCTCAGCTTGTAAAAACCCTGCTGGACCGACACCACCGCACTGAGAAGGCTGAGATGGATGATATCCCATGGGCTGCCTGCAAGGACTTCACAGTGAATGTCGGGGAAAAGCAGATTGGGGCTTACATTAAAACGTGGGAGCTCCCCTCTTGCTGGCTGTACAGTGTGGACTTTGTCTGCTCAACCGAGGAGGAGCACCGGACCTTCCACCACTACCGGGCCCGATTCAGCACCCCAACACCGAGGAAGCCAATTCGGGGGACAGCTAGCGTCTACTTCGTCGTGGATGTATCGAAGGTTAAACCTCAAACTCTACCAGTGGAAGTCAGCTTCATAGTGGAGTCAAACAAACTGGTGCACACACCGGGGAGGACCAGGTTTAGAGAGAAGTGGCTGGTGGACGTTATAGAGAACAAGACTTTGCTCCAACGAATGGTAGACCTTTAAACCCAGCAGATAAAAATATCGCTCCTTAAGTTCCTGGGTGTTAGCTCTGCACTGTGAGGGTGCTTTTAAACTTCATTAGCACCCCACCACACATACTTCGAAACACAAAAAAGGCTAAATAACGACCATTATCTGTTCTCTGGGTCCGCTTTGTACAGTTTGTTTTGGCGCTAGGCGTTAGCAGAACCAATTCAAACGTATTAGTGACTAGAAAGCTTCTTATTTTATATAACACGCTTATGTGAAGGAATAAGCACCTGACCCATGATTTCTGAAAGCTAGCTTACTAAACAGACGTCTAAACGTAAACATGTGACCTCGCTGGTACCTGACAGCAATACTAGTGAACATAAAACACCTACCTTTCTAACACTATTGGTGATAGCAACATGAGCAGATCGTCTCCTCACCTTCTGGAACCCAGAGCTCCTGGAGTGTTTCATTAGTATGAGGATGGTACCTTAGAAAAAAATAAACAGGAAGAGGAGAGGAAGTTACGCATGTGGGCATAGTTCAGCGGACCGTTTCCCCTGCAGTGGTTTAGGTGTGCCACTAGAGGTCAGTAAAAACACATTAGGAATAAGGAGATAAGAGGAGCGTTACAACATCAGTTAAAATCTTGAAATCCTTTGAGAGCCACAGGTTTTCATTTCTAAAATGACAACAAAGAGTAAGGGGGAAGTTCCTTTTCAACAAAACCCTCTTTACTGTGCTATGGTGGCAAAACACAACAAGAGTCATCTCTTTATATTGTAAGGTAAAGGCCCTGCAGTATTAGAGAAAAAAATCCAATAATCAAGCACTTTGCGAATGTGGAGGGAAGAACTCCATTTTAACAAGAAGAGACGTCTTCCTGACAGAATCAGGCTCAGGTAGGGTCTGTCATGCACAATTGGGAAGTGGGGGAAAGAGAAAAGAAGAAAGAAAAGAGGAAAGAAAAAGAGAGCACAGGGAAACAGGTTTGGGATCATTGTCTTGTTGAAAAAAGTCAGATACTTTCCAGGTGGTATTGCACGGTGGATCAAAATCTTTTGATGATCTTTACTTTTCTGTGTCCATTATTTCATTCATTTTGGTAAAACTAATGGAACACCCGTGTGTCTCTAAACTATGACATAGCCTCCACCATCTCTTCTGTACATACAGACAAAGATTTGAACCAAAAATGTCACATTTGTTGGGTTTTTATGTGTAGGATAGTGGATCAATAGCCTAGTAGTTAACAAATATATTTAACACATGACATATAACACTTTGGTACAAGACTGAGCACAATGTCAGGGTGGACTGCATCATTAAAGACACCTGGTATAAAAATCTATGGATCCATCTGCTGTGGCAACCCCATATGAAGCTTCTTGTGTAATTTGGCATACATCAGCCTTATGTCTCTGTTTCCCTTCATTAAGAATGGCTTCTTGACAGCCCCCCTGCCCTTTGACTGAGATATAAGTGATGTCTCTTTAAATGTCTCACAAGAAATTTCAAATAAACGGTTTTTTGTGTTCTTTAACAATTAATTCTTTTTCTACAGTTAATTTTTTTTTCACTTAATATGTTTGGTTCAGTCAATGTGATGAATCTCTGTTAAGTCATTAAGGTTGTGTTATCTCATGCTCTTATTAATGCTTGGTTTAAATTATCTTTCCAAATTGAGGTAATGTTACTGATCTGGTCACGACATGGCACTATTGCTCATTCCAATATGAATGGTTTCACAGTAAACACTTTTAGACTTATAACTTTTAGACTGAAGAACCCCTTCTGTTAAAACATAAGCAGGAAAAAAACTCTGTTCGCAGGATTTTTTGGGGGGTCTATTTGACAATAAGGCATCTATATTCATTAATTTTGGGGCAATAATCTACTGCTATTCTTATTCAATCTCACTTTTCTATTATCCTCAGTCTATATGTCAGCTGTTTTTTGATTATACCAGGGAAACTACCACCAAGCCATATGCATGACTACTTCAGTAGCTCTTAGTACAAGTCACTGCATCAAAACCTAACCTTTTTAAGACAAAGATACGTGGTATTTAGTACTTTTTTTCAGTAGCTTGAAGGTCATTTTGGCATACAGTAAACGGTTGTTTTAAGCAACAACAAATTTACAAGATGCCGTTTGAGTAGCAGGACAGCCAAAAAGCAATAGCTTATCCTATTTGTCTAGTTGTTGCTCATCTAAATCACAAATGCAAAAAGTCTGGACCTATGAGAGACGCTTATCTGTACGCTGAGTTTCCAAGGTCTGCGAAGGATATGGGCACAACCTTTAAAATCTCCCTAGTCATAGCAGATATTACAAGGTCAAACACAAAACAATCGACCTGCACATTTTAAAGAGACTCTGACATTTTTAAATGATTATTTTCATCTTAAAACAGAAGTTTTAAGAACTTCACACACAGGTTCGCTGACACTTAAAAAGTCAGTGTTCAAATAAACTTAGATATAAGTTTTAGATATATCTTTTATAATCTTTTATCATTTTAATCTCAAAAGAACAGCGTGGACAGAGTTCACTTGTCATGATGCTGTGGATAATCCTGATGTTTAAAAAAAGAATATTGATAACATATATAATATCTCAAAAGATGTGTAACTGTTGTTTTTGCACAGCTTTTGTAGAGTTATAGACAACTCTCTCTGTCTGCCTTTGTTTCTTTTTGAGTGTTTTTCGTTTTTCAAAAAAAGAGAAAGCCCACGAGTGTTGGAAATGTGCTTCCTCCAAAGGGTGTCTGGAGTCTCACTTAAAGACAGCATGAGGAGCTTGGTCACCTGGGACGGGCTCAGAGTAGAGCCGCCACTCCTCCATATAGAAAGGAGACAGCTTAGGTGATTCAGGCATCTGACTAGAATGCCTCCTGGACGACTCCTAGGTGAGGAATTTCTGGCTTGGTAACACCTAGCTGTCTATAGACTGGACTGGAAACGCCTGGGTGTCTCTAAACTGACTTGGAAACGCCTAAATGTCTCTAAACTGACTTGGGAATGCGTCAGTGTCTCTAGACTGACCTGGGAATGCCTGGGTGGTAATGTCTTTGCTTAGACTGCTGCCCGTGGTACCTGAATCTGGATAGGTATTAAAATAATGGATTGATGGATGGCTGGATGAAAGTAAAACACCTGGCTTGAAGTACCTCTTCAGACTTTTACTAGTTTAGGCTAAAGCAGGCTGTAAGAATGACTTAAAACACTTTTTACTGTGATCCACCAAAGAAGAAGAAAGCTGAGATATCTCTGAGATATATAGCAGTATCCCAATACTGAAAATGCACAGCAGCATTATTTCAATTCCAGTTTGAGAGGCATAAAGGCAACAACAGCAATTTGTGCTTAAATAGGTGCCAGCTATTGTGTAAAGCATCGTGTAAAGACAGTGATGATGATTTTCTTTCTCCAGCAGGTGGAGCTGAAGCACAAAGAGATATACTTAAGCTGGATCACCATCATTTTCAAAACATGAGGAGAAAAACAAATGAACACATTGTCAGTAGTCTTCAGCTCAATTTCAAACCCAGAAAATCTAGACTTGTGGTCACCTGACCCTTGTCACTTGAATCTACACTGCACAAAAAATGCCCCTGCATGAAAACTGAATCATATGCTTAGTTTGCCATCATCACAATACACCTGCATCAATGTTCACTCAATACTCTTTTTGCAGACTAAATGTTTGAAGAAAAAAAAAAATATGAATGAATGCACTGATACAACAGAGTTAAAATGGAGAGAATTTACCAGCAGCACATCAAGGTATCACAGTTTGTCCAGTTCTATTTATATTAATTCAGTCTTAAAACAAAACACAATTAAATGACTAATTGTATAACATGTAGCACTTAAGCAGCACACCAGTACATTAAATGTAAACCACTTAAATCTTGTTAAAAGAAAACATATGAAATGCATAAGTGATAACAGTGACATCGTGCAGCAAACAAACTGAGTATAACAAAGGAAGCTGCCGACAGACCACACAGTGAAATGCAACAACGCTGCACAGGGCAGCAGTCAAATAACCATTAATAAGTTAGGAAGTTAAAACTGATCACAAGATAGAGTAGAAAATTACTGTGCACAAGTCTTAGGCACTAAACATTCTCGCAAATAATAGTTTTTATTTAGTAAACTTATATAAAGTGCAGTAATGCATTTTTGGCGTGGCCAACTTTGAAACAGCAAGAACAGGAAAACTTTCACAGTTTTTCAAGCTTCTCAGCAGAAAGGCCGTTCCAAGCATCTCAGAGAAGTTGCCCCAGCTCTTTTGCAGCACCTCAGACGCATCTGCTGCAGGGCTCTTGTTCTTTATGTCTCTGGATTGCAGTCATGTTGCAGAATTTGCGTCCGTTCAGATACCACATCTAAGGTTCCTAAAACTTCTGCACTGCATCCCGTAATAATAATAATAATAATAATAATTATGCACTGTAACAAAGCACTGAGAAGCTGTAATCCAGCTCCAGCAGGTGGAACCTTAAAGATGATCTGATACACGTGTGTAATAACAGAAGCAGGGAACCGTTTTGTAGAACACTGAGCTGGATAAAATGAGGCACAATGGCCTTCTTTCATTCATTCAATCAAACATGGACACCAGCCAGTTTTCCTCATCACTATACTGATAATAACCCAACAGGCATGTGCCACATTGTTCCACCCCACATTTCTCTATATAGGAATGCGTGGAGAGACGGTGATGTGTATGGTGGAGAAAGCTGTGAGCTTACTGAACATGAATTCTGTGTTTGCACAGCAGTCGTAATGGTTAAAAAAGAGGAGAAAAAACCCACATCATATAAGCTTCTGTTCAGACAGAAGTACAAAGGTTTGATGTTAAAGACGCAATAAATGGACCAATGATGAAAGCACATCAATGCCATGCTTATTTACTATTATTATTATTATTATTATTGTTATCTGTCCCCCATTTTAACCACTTAAAGCTGGGATATGATCACAGGTGTGATAAGGTATCCCCATTTTTGTGTTATGTAAAACACATTTTGTGTTTTCTTCATTAGAATGCATTACACTTATTTCTGTGTTATAGTTTTATACATTTTTAAAACTGTAAATGAATACATGAATATATATTACATTGTTATTATTGTCATTTCTTTTTTTTTAGGTATTTGCTATATTATTTTGTTAGAAATTGTGTTTAAATTGTCTAAAACAGCCATGGCTTCATCCTTTGAGGATATGCATGGTCTGAGGCTGGTCTGACTTTATTATGTGTGTACGCATAAATTCAGGTCAGCATTAAGGAATCCAGCAGACATATGACTGAAGCGCAGCGTCTTCTGGTGTGCTTTGTGTAAGGTTTGTATGAAAGCATTTGCAACATTTCTACAAAAGCAAATTAACTGTAAGAATATATTAACATCTCGTTCCATCTTGTAAAAATTCAGACCAGCACAGATGATATACACTCTTTTAAACTTTCTGCTTCTCTTTAAAAACAGCACCATCCCTCTTCAGGAGGGCTACCTCGTTCTCCAGGGCACGGATCTTAGCCACCGTGCTCTCCTCCCTGCGATCCAGTTCTAAGATCTTTGCGTGCAAACTCAAGATCTTCCTCCAGAGCTCATCTTTGTCAGTATCCGGTCTGCAGTACGAATGCTCAAAAACAGAAACCTTCTCTTCATCAGTGAGTCCACTCTCTGCTAAAAAACAGCCTGTGGTTTTGTCCTTGACCAGTTCCATGGGGACAAAGCTAAAAGCCTGACCCAGCACTGCCTGGAATGCATCTCCATCCATGTTTGCCCCTGCATCAGAGAATGAACCTGGCTCACAGCACAATACAGTCACAGTGGACTCGGCCTGCTCTTCAGAACAGAGTTCCCTGCTTGGAGACTGTGCTGCCGTTTCACCATCAAGTGGTTTCTCACAAGCACCAGTCTGTATCTCAGAACGTTCTAAATGAGAGTCCAACACTGCAGGTTCAAATACCATCTCTGTGCGTTCCCCAGACATATTGTTTATCACTGCTGACTGGGACTTTCTGCCTGTTTTGCTCAAAATGAGTGGCCTTTTTTTACTGGCAGGAGAGTCGAATGTTGCAAGCTCAGGATCACCGAGTGAAATGTTGGTTTTAGCCTTGAGGCTTCTTTTCAGGTTTGTCGTTTTCTTCTCATCGTCCTGGAATAAAAGATAAAAGGTCTTCATTAATGGGAATTAACAGAAAATCAACAAGTTTTGGCGCAACAAACGCGTGGTAAGAAACTGCTTAAATCCTTGCCTGCACTCTCTTCGTCACCACTCTTGTACCCTGTCTCTTGTTTTGATTGGTTGACCCCAGGTATTTAAACTCACCTGCCTTCACTACCTCTTTTCCTTGCAGTCACTGTTATAACATAGTACTAATATATACAAATATATATATAAATACAGGCTTAACTCCACAAGACTACGCTTTATACTCAAAGTTTAAGAAGTTATTAAGAAGCTAAAATTGTATTCTGAGCTTGATGTTTTCTAGATACATACATCTTCACTAGAAGGAAAAATGGTGGGGATGGCTGTATTCTTCAGGTACCGGATTCCCCATCGAATATCGAAGCAGTCCGCTGTAAAGTGCTCACTGCACAGATACTGATGTCGACTAGGGGTCCACTGCTCCCTCTTCATGTTGCTCACCCATTTCTGAAGCCTGGACTTGTCTTGCAAAGGAAACCTTTGAGAGATAGACCGATAATAGAGAGCTTTAACTCTAAGCACTGGAGTGTGATTTGGATCAGCCCAACACTACCCTCGTGTCATTACAAGCAAGCACTATGATATACTTAGATGACATCCTTTTTGCACCTCCTGCAAGTGACATCTTTCACCAATTAAGCCAAGCAACACGTTACAGATTAACTAAAACAACAAAAACATACGGGTAGAAGCTGATTCTCTTGCTGTCTTGTCTTGATGCAGTCCCCCCACGGTTTCTGCAAACTCTCACAGCGCAGTAGCGTGGCATATCTGTAGACAGACTACATGAAAACACATCGGCGAGACCCGTTCGAGGATACAATTAGAAAAAAAGGAAAAAAAAAAACCCACACACCAGCTCGTAGATGATTATATCCGGTTTGTGGCCCTCGTAACGGAAGTGACGTGTACAGCATTTATTTTCTTTTTTACTGGCTCTTTCACGTCATCACTTATTAGACATATTTGCATCGAAATTAAGATTCCCTATGAGGATATAACTTTTTTAAATAAAATTATTATTTTCATTATTTGTATTAAATAAAAACCTACAAAATAATAACGCACGCGCTAAATAAAAAATGTACCGATGGCAAAACCTGTATAGGTCTTACGGCATTTGTCTATAAAGTACAATCGACGTTTTAATCTTTGAAATCTTTCATTTAAATTTACTATTGACTTTCAATGCTTCCGTTTTCCCCAACCCTCGGATTATTTAAGTATTCTAATTCTGCTAAATCGATTACGTCAAAATTGAATAGAAAAGCAAAGGCGGAAAAGATAAGCAGATTATTTTCTTGCGTTACCTATACCTACGTTCCGCCCTGGCCTTAAATCTTCCACGTGCGCATATTTTCCACCAATCACAACGGTCTGAATCACTGTGTTCGGAAACCCACCAATGGCGTTGCGAGTCGTGGTGTTACGGCTCAGGAATGCAGCTAGACAACAACTGTTAGCTTTCGTTTCACATCAGCTGAGCTGGAACCTCCGGCGATTAACACCAGTATCCCCAGGCTGTTTGTTACCTTGTATACAGGTAAGCTCTCAGTTTTAACTTAGCTACTTTAACTTAGCTGCCGCCGGTGGCTCTTTATAGGGTATAATTTACAAGCTTTTAAAAGGTCAAACTAGTTACTCCTCTTTTCCAGTAAAAGTTGTCATTTTTCTTGTTTGCGACGCCTTCTGCCTTCAGACTCGCTCGAAAGTTAATAACTGCTTGTATCATTTGACAAAACGGTAACAATTTTATCCTTTTAAGGCTTCAGAAGTGTTTCAGAATTGTGTGAAACGTTTTTAACACAGTTGTCTAAATGCTGTTCTCACAGACGGAAAGGTGTCTAAACCACCAGTATGGCCACAGCGCAGTCGACGTTGCTGCTAGCAGTGCATATTCTGCTCATCTCAGAGTTCATTCTGGCCAAAAGGGACTACTACGACATACTAGGGGTGCCGAGAGATGCTACCGAGCGGCAGATCAAGAAGGCCTTCCACAAGCTGGCCCTGAAGTACCATCCTGACCGAAACAAGGGGCCAGACGCTGAAGCCAAGTTCAGAGAAATAGCAGAGGGTAAGTTACACATTATGTCAGTCTGTATTGTTGGGAAAGAGTCCTCATACAGTTGATCTAGAGACCTAAAAGCAAAATAGTTGCTACTTAAAAGTTTTTTTTTTAAGGATTCTGATGTTAGAGTGGACTTAAAGGGGAGGATCTGCCCCAGCAGTCGCACCTTTCCTTGTTTTTGTTGACGTAATTGCACACTATGGTAACGGCTAAAGGGTTACACGCCCCATTCTGTGCTTTTTGTAACTTATTTCCTAATGAATTTAATCTTATATATATATTTGTGTCCTCCAGCATATGAAACCTTATCGGATGATAAGAAGAGGCAAGAGTATGACCAGTTTGGACATAGTGCTTCATCAGGGGAGGGCCAGAGAGGAGGAGACTACGACTTTAACCAGCACTTCAAGTCATTCAACTTTGATGACATTTTCAAAGACTTTGACTCTTTTGGTCAACATCAACAACAACAACACCACCAACACCACTTTCACTCCCACTCTAATTCCCACCACAAGAGACACTTTGACAGCCACTTCCAGGCTCATCGAGAGGCCATGAATGGGCACAGGAGGCAGTTTCAGCAGGGCAGCTTTGGCGGAGGACTATTTGATGATATGTTTGAGGACTTGGAGAAGATGTTTTCCTTTCACACGCACAGCTCCAGGACTGAGAACAGATTTCAGGGCTCAGGGAAGCAACACTGCAGGACAGTGACGCAGCGTAGGGGGAACATGGTGACCACCTTCACTGACTGCTCTTAAGACAGGCTGGATAGTGGGGGGGGGTTCTTTGTGGTTTTTGAAATTGAAAGCTAATTTATCACTTGGTGAAACAGAGTGGCTTTGTGTGGCTTTTTGTAATTGCATGTAATTTCCTGTATGAACAAATATCTAAGCTAGCCTGAAAAATGGCTGCTTCCAAGCAATAACTCATTCATATTATTATTATTATAGCATAGTAATAAGTCTTAAGATCAGTCAGATACCTCCCTATCACCTCGCTTTCCAGGTTCGTTATGTTTACAATCTGATTCTCAGGCATGGCCTATGCTTAGTTTAAAAAGAGTACTTTTCTCTTGAGCAGTGAAGCAATTAGATGCGTTAGAATTCACATTTGTGAAAATGGGAAACCATAACTCTGCAGCTATATAGGCCATATTTTATTTTATCTCATCAATAGAAACCTTTTTCTCATCCAAAACCAAGACTTGCAGGTTTTGCACATTTGGTTTCCTGACAACCCCCTTTTTTTTTTCTTTATTTTGGTGAAAGGATACATTAACAATCAATTCTTCTAACTGCATTTGTGGATGCACTACATTCACCTGGAATGTGTACAGTTTGGCCATTATCAACTGTTACCTCGTTTAGGTTTTTTTTTGGTTGTTGTTGTTTTTTTTCCTCTTCCAACAGAGTGGCATCTACCTTTTACTCAGTCAGGGTTGGAAATTAACATCAGTCCTATGACAAAAACTGGCAGACTTGGCCACAGGCAAAGTCGGCGGAGGTGTTTGCATGCGTGATTGCTTGGCTGTTTGTTTGTTTGTTTTTTGTTTGTTTGTTGTTTTGTTTTTTCATTTGGACCAGCTATCACAAAAACCACCCAGGCTCATCTGCCAGTCAAACTGAGTGGTCTGACAAGTTAAGATTCCCTAAACTGATCATAACGTGCAATATTTAGCACCTTTGCTCTTCATGTTGCCTATCTTTTATAGACCGTGCTGTGTAAATGTCATTGTCTAATGTCTGCACTTTGAATGCGTGCGTGAGTGTCTTGAATATCAATTGGTTGCAAAATGTTTGGAGAATGAATAAAAAAATATATATTAGAGGAAAGTTTGTGCTTGTGTTTAACTGAATTGGGAAAGGAGGGAGGCAGTAATGCACTTGTGTAATTGGTCTTTGTTATTAATGTGCTTTATTGTTTATGATTGTATTCTGATTATAAAATATGAATTATATTTGCATGTGAAGCACACACCAATGCAAATGTAGAATAAGTTCCGTGTCATGTGGTCTCATGAGATGAGATGCAACTAAAAGGAGAAGCTGCTTGATGTGTGAAGCCACAAAGTGCAAGTTGCTGCACTGGCTTCTGCACACTGTTTTACATGCATACGTGTTATACAGTCTCAGATAAACAGACTGTATCAGTTTTGTACAGTAAGTGAGAGATCCACTCAAGGATATTTACATAACACAACACAACTGCACATTGGATGATTCTTATGTGAAACTTAATAGTTGATTTGACTGAAAGACAGTTTTTCACGCTCTTTTTAAGGGTTCAAATGCATGGATCATAACCCACCCCCCAATTTTACTTATTTGGGTCACCCAGTTACCAAAATACACAAGTAACCCACTTTCAGTTTTGCCAGCATTTTACCTGATAAGCAATTCTTGCCTACTTCCAGTAGAGGTCATACTTTCTTAAAGCAGGAAAAGTGTTTTGAGCGCAATCTGCAACATTCATTGGCTTATCAGGTGACAGAGGCAACCTTGACAAAAATAACAACATGGTGGGTTAGAAACCTAGGTAATGCTTTTTATTAAAATTCGGGCTATAATGCATTACAAGAAGGGTGAACCGTTCCTTTGATCGTATACTCATAGGGGTCTTTTGAAACACTCTTTGTCTGCTCCCTCACCCAGTTCTAATTTTCCATGGGAGACCCTACCAGGGTGCAAAATCTCTCTGACAGCATAGCTCCTGGGATCTCTGGGACACACAAACCCCTCCACCACGATAAGGCAGCGATTCACAGAGGGGTATCTGTAACACCTATACACTCAATACAATACTTTTATTAAACACTTTTAAATAAAGTCAAAGTTTGAATTTCTCTCATAATCCACTGAGAGACTATATTTTCAAAAAAATCTGCTGTTGTCAAAATACTTATGACTCTAACTGCATCTCCTCTCCTTAAATCCCCTCCCTGTTTTATCTTTCAATCTTGAAATCTAAAGTTGGCTTAATTACATATTTTTACCCACTGTTTATCCAGCACAGCAATAAATAACATAATTATTTCATTTCATGAAATGGCAAACCATTTTCCTACAATTTCTCTATGTCATTTAGTGGGTTTTCCTCAAGTACAAAGCAAAAGCTTAACTTAATTGCTGTACCTGAGAAACAAACATAGCAGGAGGGTTAAAGCATTAAAACCGAATGCTCATGAGATCCAACCACAAGATAATAAAATAAAATATTAAAAACAACAAGAGAGAAAGTAGAAGAAAAAAGACTGTGGCATAGCAATCCCCTTAACGTCTCCATTTGAAAAAAAAAAAATGAAGTGAGCATGTGTATTAGCAGAGAGCTCTGTGGTGATAAGGTTGGCTAATAAGTAATAAACACTGGTTAACAAGTAATCCTGATGGCCATCATATTTTTCATAAATTTGAATAAGGTTAGAGATCCAGCACACCATGGTCTTGCAAATCTGCAGTGTCACAGAGCTAGCATGACACTGCAGATTTCTTTATAAAGCTCTAATAAAGCATTTGTTATCTTGTCTTTTATGACAACACACATATAACACTGTGATACAAATGAGGTAACTGGTTTGGTTAAATTGTAGGGCAGGCTCTGCTAGTTGGGCATGAAGCCATCTCACATTAAATACATATTATTTTTTTATGCAAAATACTCAAGCGTTTAATATCTATTTCAGAGATGGTATTTCCCTTTCGATGTAAGTGGCCTCCTTGACTCCTACAAATACTTCCTTACTATACTTAGGTACAAATTTCCGGTAAAGGTAGTTGTTTTTCCCGACCACTTTTACTCCCTACATGTTTTAACAAATATCTGTGCTTTCTTCTCCTTACATTTTCAAAACAGACTCATTACTTTAGCTTTAATGCATTTGAGGGAAGTTTTGTCATTGCCAGCTTTCAGGCATCAAAGCGATTTGAGACTAAACTGTAACATGAAAGGCAGTCCTGTTCGTGTATTAATCTTCTTTCTTTCTTTCTTTCTTTCTTTCTTTCTTTCTTTCTTTCTTGCTTTCTTGCTTGCTTGCTTGCTTGCTTGCTTGCTTGCTTGCTTGACACAACACCAGAATGACTGCAGGTGTCTATAAGTTGCGGTACTTCAGGATCTAGCTAGCCTTACTGAAGAGGAGCAAACATAAAGGGAGTGGCTTAAAAAAAGTGGCAGGTAGTTTCAAATGCAAGGTATCTATCAGCCTAACAAACATCAGCAAACACAAACTGTTTGTGGGCAGTTTGTCACACAGTGTGTTGCTAGCTAAAGGTCCAGTTGCTGTATTTCACAGGAGAGAAAAGAAAGAGGGCTAACTTTACTCAGAGATGGAGAAAGATAAGAAAGACATGAGAGAAAGAAGAGAGATTGGATTTAAATGTAAGGACTGTTTAATGGTATTTGATAAACTGTAAATGTAAAGCTTACATGTAATTCCTCATGTTTTTAAATCAGATATTCGGTCTGTACATTCAACATTATGTTTTTTTCATATTGTGAAATGTGCTGTAAAACAAATCGAGGTAGACTAACTGCTATTTAAAAGCTGCATGAAAATAAACAGGTTAGTGCAGGATAAACAGGTTAATTCGCTGTACTGTGATGGTTCTAAAGTAAAGAACAATGTGTGACTGGTGCCCAGTGACTGTCGTTCATGGTCAGAGTAAGGTTGCATCAAGTGTAGCAGACATTCATATGAACCTCAGCTGATGATGCTTAGATTCATTGACTGAATTGCACCTTCATACCAAATTTATACCATCTAGAAAAAAGGCAGCAGAAACAATGCTTGCTGTCAGTGGAGGATGGAATCAGCAGGACAACTCATGAAATATCTGCTGACATCTGGTTTAATTACGTTGTGTAAATCCACAAAGAGCAGCAGGTCAGCTGATCACAGCCTGTACACTAGTCTGAAAGTCTCCTGAAGTTCTCAATAGAAATTATTGTCAGTTATGATTTTTTTCCCCCTCCACACTCAGCGATTACAACCAATTTTAGGGTTCCCCCACCTGCTGAATCCCACTTTACTGTACACATTTTCCTGTTTTGAGGCAAAGTCATCCTCTACAATGTAGGCAACAGAAAATAGATATATTTTCCTTTTTTTCCCTTCAGATTCAAGCTGAGTATAATTAGAATTTTAAAAAAGTTAGACTGAACGTTTGTATTCCCATCTATTAATATTATTTTATCATTATGTTAATATAACACAATAATATAACACAAGGTTCATATAGCTTTGCACACAAATAGAAACATCCTCCAAAGAGCTACTTTTTACTTTCTTACTTTGAGTGCATTTCAGAGCTTGTACAGTTCTATTTTTACTTAAGTAAAGAATTTGACTCAGTACTTCAACTTTTACTGGAGTAGTTTTTAACAGTAGTATCTGTACTTCTACATAAGCACAGAATATCTGTAGTTTTGCCAACTCGGCTTGTTCATGGAAATCAAAACCACCTTTTTTGAAATCCGGCAACGGGAGAAAAACCCCACCAAACTCCGTGCTCCCAGCGTCTGACGAAAAGCCACAGACTGAGCAGCAGGTATATTCTTGCCTCACCGTCCGTCCGTGGTGAGTCAATTCAAGTGGGTACTAATGCAAAGGGTCACTGAGCAGTGACAAAATTTTCTCACAATAATCTTTCTGGTTTAGCAAAACTGTGCACTTACCCTTGTCTGCTGGACGGATGGTATTGCTGCTCTCATTATTAAGCGATGTGAATGCTTTCTTCTCCTCCTCCTGCATTGCTGTATCATCACCGCAACCTTTGCATTGCTGGGACAGGCCGAAACCTTCATCTGTAGTTGCTCTGCTTCCACATCTGCAATGTTGTTATTTTGAATTGCTGTTTCTGTGACTGTGATCAGTTCCACTAGCGGGATTTGTCTTGGTGTCACAGCAAAGTTCAACCCTTTTGCTTTGCTTGGGTGAGTTGTCTGTCAGATAAAATTTTCACCCACTTGCTCACATCTTCGGTGTGGCCGCTGAGGACACACACATATTTTTCTGGTATTCTTTATGGCATCAATTTCAGCAATGTCCTGAAAACATTCCTCAGAAATTTTGGTCCATATTGACATGATATCATCGCACAATTGCTGCAGATTTGTCTGTGCGATTTGTCTTGTTCCACCACATTCAAAAGGTAATCGAGTAGATTTCGATCTGGTGCTTTGGAAAGAAAACCTTGGGCCTAACTTTTATCTCCTTGAAGGAAGTTTGGTGTAAAAGAGAAGTCATAATCAAAATCAGTTTGAAAACAAAAAATTGTGAAAATATATATACATAGATTGTGTCTACATTTTTAACGCAACTGATAAAAACATACATATTATCAGGATAATAATGGATTGCATTTATATATATCCTTCCACTATTCATTCACTCTCACACACTGCTGGAGGCAGCTACAGTTGTAGCCACAGCTGCCCTGGAGCAGACTGACAGAAGCGAGGCTGCCATATCGTGCCATCGGCGCTTCTGGCCAACACCAGTAGGCGGTAGGTGAAGTGTCTTGCCCAAGGACACAACGACCAGAACAAAGAGCCCAGGGATCGAACCGGTGACCTTCCGGTTACATAACATAGTTATTCTTTTGGAATTCAGCCATGGGTGCTTGACCCTGTTTAGGAACAGTTTGTTCTTATGCATAAGAACAAACTGTTCCTGACAAAGAGGAGGACTGTATATCTATATTAACTCTAATGAGCAGAGAAAAGTTTTTAAAGTTTTTATCATTAACGTTGTGATCTTTGTGAGAACATCTGCATTTAGACATATTTCCATTTTGACATGTCACGTTTAACATATCATTGAATCTGCAGCTGTAGTTTTCAGTGTGTTGCTGAAGTAATATTCACTGCATGATTCAGCATTTTGTTCTGAGAACAGAGTGCTGAATCACATGTTATCTTTTGCCTTCTGAAGATAACATGCACCAACATCTCAATAAACGCACTTATATTTACAACGTCTTCACCTTGACAGAACAGGCCTTTAGTCAACAAAAAGTTACTGCTTCACTATCCTACTGCTGTAAACCCAACTCAGTCAGAAAAAGAAAATTTTTCTTTTGTGTGTGTTTCCCACTAGTTTATAGTAAGTGAGTTCTGACAGATTTTTGGTCTTGGGAGCATATATTTTGAAAGGCTTTCCTAACCTTGGTTTGCTGAATAAACCCTGCAGCAATCTTCCGCTGAAGCTTTTTAATTAACACACGTTGCTGTCTCTTCTCCTCCGCGTCCTGTGTTCAAAGATTATTTTTGATAAACTGTAAATGTAAAGCTTACATGTAATTCCTCATGTTTTTAAATCAGATATTCGGTCTGTACATTCAACATTATGTTTTTTTCATATTGTGAAATGTGCTGTAAAACAAATCGAGGTAGACTAACTGCTATTTAAAAGCTGCATGAAAATAAACAGGTTAGTGCAGGATAAACAGGTTAATTCGCTGTACTGTGATGGTTCTAAAGTAAAGAACAATGTGTGACTGGTGCCCAGTGACTGTCGTTCATGGTCAGAGTAAGGTTGCATCAAGTGTAGCAGACATTCATATGAACCTCAGCTGATGATGCTTAGATTCATTGACTGAATTGCACCTTCATACCAAATTTATACCATCTAGAAAAAAGGCAGCAGAAACAATGCTTGCTGTCAGTGGAGGATGGAATCAGCAGGACAACTCATGAAATATCTGCTGACATCTGGTTTAATTACGTTGTGTAAATCCACAAAGAGCAGCAGGTCAGCTGATCACAGCCTGTACACTAGTCTGAAAGTCTCCTGAAGTTCTCAATAGAAATTATTGTCAGTTATGATTTTTTTCCCCCTCCACACTCAGCGATTACAACCAATTTTAGGGTTCCCCCACCTGCTGAATCCCACTTTACTGTACACATTTTCCTGTTTTGAGGCAAAGTCATCCTCTACAATGTAGGCAACAGAAAATAGATATATTTTCCTTTTTTTCCCTTCAGATTCAAGCTGAGTATAATTAGAATTTTAAAAAAGTTAGACTGAACGTTTGTATTCCCATCTATTAATATTATTTTATCATTATGTTAATATAACACAATAATATAACACAAGGTTCATATAGCTTTGCACACAAATAGAAACATCCTCCAAAGAGCTACTTTTTACTTTCTTACTTTGAGTGCATTTCAGAGCTTGTACAGTTCTATTTTTACTTAAGTAAAGAATTTGACTCAGTACTTCAACTTTTACTGGAGTAGTTTTTAACAGTAGTATCTGTACTTCTACATAAGCACAGAATATCTGTAGTTTTGCCAACTCGGCTTGTTCATGGAAATCAAAACCACCTTTTTTGAAATCCGGCAACGGGAGAAAAACCCCACCAAACTCCGTGCTCCCAGCGTCTGACGAAAAGCCACAGACTGAGCAGCAGGTATATTCTTGCCTCACCGTCCGTCCGTGGTGAGTCAATTCAAGTGGGTACTAATGCAAAGGGTCACTGAGCAGTGACAAAATTTTCTCACAATAATCTTTCTGGTTTAGCAAAACTGTGCACTTACCCTTGTCTGCTGGACGGATGGTATTGCTGCTCTCATTATTAAGCGATGTGAATGCTTTCTTCTCCTCCTCCTGCATTGCTGTATCATCACCGCAACCTTTGCATTGCTGGGACAGGCCGAAACCTTCATCTGTAGTTGCTCTGCTTCCACATCTGCAATGTTGTTATTTTGAATTGCTGTTTCTGTGACTGTGATCAGTTCCACTAGCGGGATTTGTCTTGGTGTCACAGCAAAGTTCAACCCTTTTGCTTTGCTTGGGTGAGTTGTCTGTCAGATAAAATTTTCACCCACTTGCTCACATCTTCGGTGTGGCCGCTGAGGACACACACATATTTTTCTGGTATTCTTTATGGCATCAATTTCAGCAATGTCCTGAAAACATTCCTCAGAAATTTTGGTCCATATTGACATGATATCATCGCACAATTGCTGCAGATTTGTCTGTGCGATTTGTCTTGTTCCACCACATTCAAAAGGTAATCGAGTAGATTTCGATCTGGTGCTTTGGAAAGAAAACCTTGGGCCTAACTTTTATCTCCTTGAAGGAAGTTTGGTGTAAAAGAGAAGTCATAATCAAAATCAGTTTGAAAACAAAAAATTGTGAAAATATATATACATAGATTGTGTCTACATTTTTAACGCAACTGATAAAAACATACATATTATCAGGATAATAATGGATTGCATTTATATATATCCTTCCACTATTCATTCACTCTCACACACTGCTGGAGGCAGCTACAGTTGTAGCCACAGCTGCCCTGGAGCAGACTGACAGAAGCGAGGCTGCCATATCGTGCCATCGGCGCTTCTGGCCAACACCAGTAGGCGGTAGGTGAAGTGTCTTGCCCAAGGACACAACGACCAGAACAAAGAGCCCAGGGATCGAACCGGTGACCTTCCGGTTACATAACATAGTTATTCTTTTGGAATTCAGCCATGGGTGCTTGACCCTGTTTAGGAACAGTTTGTTCTTATGCATAAGAACAAACTGTTCCTGACAAAGAGGAGGACTGTATATCTATATTAACTCTAATGAGCAGAGAAAAGTTTTTAAAGTTTTTATCATTAACGTTGTGATCTTTGTGAGAACATCTGCATTTAGACATATTTCCATTTTGACATGTCACGTTTAACATATCATTGAATCTGCAGCTGTAGTTTTCAGTGTGTTGCTGAAGTAATATTCACTGCATGATTCAGCATTTTGTTCTGAGAACAGAGTGCTGAATCACATGTTATCTTTTGCCTTCTGAAGATAACATGCACCAACATCTCAATAAACGCACTTATATTTACAACGTCTTCACCTTGACAGAACAGGCCTTTAGTCAACAAAAAGTTACTGCTTCACTATCCTACTGCTGTAAACCCAACTCAGTCAGAAAAAGAAAATTTTTCTTTTGTGTGTGTTTCCCACTAGTTTATAGTAAGTGAGTTCTGACAGATTTTTGGTCTTGGGAGCATATATTTTGAAAGGCTTTCCTAACCTTGGTTTGCTGAATAAACCCTGCAGCAATCTTCCGCTGAAGCTTTTTAATTAACACACGTTGCTGTCTCTTCTCCTCCGCGTCCTGTGTTCAAAGATTATTTTTGATAAACTGTAAATGTAAAGCTTACATGTAATTCCTCATGTTTTTAAATCAGATATTCGGTCTGTACATTCAACATTATGTTTTTTTCATATTGTGAAATGTGCTGTAAAACAAATCGAGGTAGACTAACTGCTATTTAAAAGCTGCATGAAAATAAACAGGTTAGTGCAGGATAAACAGGTTAATTCGCTGTACTGTGATGGTTCTAAAGTAAAGAACAATGTGTGACTGGTGCCCAGTGACTGTCGTTCATGGTCAGAGTAAGGTTGCATCAAGTGTAGCAGACATTCATATGAACCTCAGCTGATGATGCTTAGATTCATTGACTGAATTGCACCTTCATACCAAATTTATACCATCTAGAAAAAAGGCAGCAGAAACAATGCTTGCTGTCAGTGGAGGATGGAATCAGCAGGACAACTCATGAAATATCTGCTGACATCTGGTTTAATTACGTTGTGTAAATCCACAAAGAGCAGCAGGTCAGCTGATCACAGCCTGTACACTAGTCTGAAAGTCTCCTGAAGTTCTCAATAGAAATTATTGTCAGTTATGATTTTTTTCCCCCTCCACACTCAGCGATTACAACCAATTTTAGGGTTCCCCCACCTGCTGAATCCCACTTTACTGTACACATTTTCCTGTTTTGAGGCAAAGTCATCCTCTACAATGTAGGCAACAGAAAATAGATATATTTTCCTTTTTTTCCCTTCAGATTCAAGCTGAGTATAATTAGAATTTTAAAAAAGTTAGACTGAACGTTTGTATTCCCATCTATTAATATTATTTTATCATTATGTTAATATAACACAATAATATAACACAAGGTTCATATAGCTTTGCACACAAATAGAAACATCCTCCAAAGAGCTACTTTTTACTTTCTTACTTTGAGTGCATTTCAGAGCTTGTACAGTTCTATTTTTACTTAAGTAAAGAATTTGACTCAGTACTTCAACTTTTACTGGAGTAGTTTTTAACAGTAGTATCTGTACTTCTACATAAGCACAGAATATCTGTAGTTTTGCCAACTCGGCTTGTTCATGGAAATCAAAACCACCTTTTTTGAAATCCGGCAACGGGAGAAAAACCCCACCAAACTCCGTGCTCCCAGCGTCTGACGAAAAGCCACAGACTGAGCAGCAGGTATATTCTTGCCTCACCGTCCGTCCGTGGTGAGTCAATTCAAGTGGGTACTAATGCAAAGGGTCACTGAGCAGTGACAAAATTTTCTCACAATAATCTTTCTGGTTTAGCAAAACTGTGCACTTACCCTTGTCTGCTGGACGGATGGTATTGCTGCTCTCATTATTAAGCGATGTGAATGCTTTCTTCTCCTCCTCCTGCATTGCTGTATCATCACCGCAACCTTTGCATTGCTGGGACAGGCCGAAACCTTCATCTGTAGTTGCTCTGCTTCCACATCTGCAATGTTGTTATTTTGAATTGCTGTTTCTGTGACTGTGATCAGTTCCACTAGCGGGATTTGTCTTGGTGTCACAGCAAAGTTCAACCCTTTTGCTTTGCTTGGGTGAGTTGTCTGTCAGATAAAATTTTCACCCACTTGCTCACATCTTCGGTGTGGCCGCTGAGGACACACACATATTTTTCTGGTATTCTTTATGGCATCAATTTCAGCAATGTCCTGAAAACATTCCTCAGAAATTTTGGTCCATATTGACATGATATCATCGCACAATTGCTGCAGATTTGTCTGTGCGATTTGTCTTGTTCCACCACATTCAAAAGGTAATCGAGTAGATTTCGATCTGGTGCTTTGGAAAGAAAACCTTGGGCCTAACTTTTATCTCCTTGAAGGAAGTTTGGTGTAAAAGAGAAGTCATAATCAAAATCAGTTTGAAAACAAAAAATTGTGAAAATATATATACATAGATTGTGTCTACATTTTTAACGCAACTGATAAAAACATACATATTATCAGGATAATAATGGATTGCATTTATATATATCCTTCCACTATTCATTCACTCTCACACACTGCTGGAGGCAGCTACAGTTGTAGCCACAGCTGCCCTGGAGCAGACTGACAGAAGCGAGGCTGCCATATCGTGCCATCGGCGCTTCTGGCCAACACCAGTAGGCGGTAGGTGAAGTGTCTTGCCCAAGGACACAACGACCAGAACAAAGAGCCCAGGGATCGAACCGGTGACCTTCCGGTTACATAACATAGTTATTCTTTTGGAATTCAGCCATGGGTGCTTGACCCTGTTTAGGAACAGTTTGTTCTTATGCATAAGAACAAACTGTTCCTGACAAAGAGGAGGACTGTATATCTATATTAACTCTAATGAGCAGAGAAAAGTTTTTAAAGTTTTTATCATTAACGTTGTGATCTTTGTGAGAACATCTGCATTTAGACATATTTCCATTTTGACATGTCACGTTTAACATATCATTGAATCTGCAGCTGTAGTTTTCAGTGTGTTGCTGAAGTAATATTCACTGCATGATTCAGCATTTTGTTCTGAGAACAGAGTGCTGAATCACATGTTATCTTTTGCCTTCTGAAGATAACATGCACCAACATCTCAATAAACGCACTTATATTTACAACGTCTTCACCTTGACAGAACAGGCCTTTAGTCAACAAAAAGTTACTGCTTCACTATCCTACTGCTGTAAACCCAACTCAGTCAGAAAAAGAAAATTTTTCTTTTGTGTGTGTTTCCCACTAGTTTATAGTAAGTGAGTTCTGACAGATTTTTGGTCTTGGGAGCATATATTTTGAAAGGCTTTCCTAACCTTGGTTTGCTGAATAAACCCTGCAGCAATCTTCCGCTGAAGCTTTTTAATTAACACACGTTGCTGTCTCTTCTCCTCCGCGTCCTGTGTTCAAAGATTATTTTTGATAAACTGTAAATGTAAAGCTTACATGTAATTCCTCATGTTTTTAAATCAGATATTCGGTCTGTACATTCAACATTATGTTTTTTTCATATTGTGAAATGTGCTGTAAAACAAATCGAGGTAGACTAACTGCTATTTAAAAGCTGCATGAAAATAAACAGGTTAGTGCAGGATAAACAGGTTAATTCGCTGTACTGTGATGGTTCTAAAGTAAAGAACAATGTGTGACTGGTGCCCAGTGACTGTCGTTCATGGTCAGAGTAAGGTTGCATCAAGTGTAGCAGACATTCATATGAACCTCAGCTGATGATGCTTAGATTCATTGACTGAATTGCACCTTCATACCAAATTTATACCATCTAGAAAAAAGGCAGCAGAAACAATGCTTGCTGTCAGTGGAGGATGGAATCAGCAGGACAACTCATGAAATATCTGCTGACATCTGGTTTAATTACGTTGTGTAAATCCACAAAGAGCAGCAGGTCAGCTGATCACAGCCTGTACACTAGTCTGAAAGTCTCCTGAAGTTCTCAATAGAAATTATTGTCAGTTATGATTTTTTTCCCCCTCCACACTCAGCGATTACAACCAATTTTAGGGTTCCCCCACCTGCTGAATCCCACTTTACTGTACACATTTTCCTGTTTTGAGGCAAAGTCATCCTCTACAATGTAGGCAACAGAAAATAGATATATTTTCCTTTTTTTCCCTTCAGATTCAAGCTGAGTATAATTAGAATTTTAAAAAAGTTAGACTGAACGTTTGTATTCCCATCTATTAATATTATTTTATCATTATGTTAATATAACACAATAATATAACACAAGGTTCATATAGCTTTGCACACAAATAGAAACATCCTCCAAAGAGCTACTTTTTACTTTCTTACTTTGAGTGCATTTCAGAGCTTGTACAGTTCTATTTTTACTTAAGTAAAGAATTTGACTCAGTACTTCAACTTTTACTGGAGTAGTTTTTAACAGTAGTATCTGTACTTCTACATAAGCACAGAATATCTGTAGTTTTGCCAACTCGGCTTGTTCA
This sequence comes from Diplotaxodon limnothrissa, assembly GCF_057381915.1. Lineage (NCBI taxonomy): Eukaryota > Metazoa > Chordata > Actinopteri > Cichliformes > Cichlidae > Diplotaxodon > Diplotaxodon limnothrissa. Next base: position 34,343,816 of record NC_140612.1, read on the forward strand.
TGGAAATCAAAACCACCTTTTTTGAAATCCGGCAACGGGAGAAAAACCCCACCAAACTCCGTGCTCCCAGCGTCTGACGAAAAGCCACAGACTGAGCAGCAGGTATATTCTTGCCTCACCGTCCGTCCGTGGTGAGTCAATTCAAGTGGGTACTAATGCAAAGGGTCACTGAGCAGTGACAAAATTTTCTCACAATAATCTTTCTGGTTTAGCAAAACTGTGCACTTACCCTTGTCTGCTGGACGGATGGTATTGCTGCTCTCATTATTAAGCGATGTGAATGCTTTCTTCTCCTCCTCCTGCATTGCTGTATCATCACCGCAACCTTTGCATTGCTGGGACAGGCCGAAACCTTCATCTGTAGTTGCTCTGCTTCCACATCTGCAATGTTGTTATTTTGAATTGCTGTTTCTGTGACTGTGATCAGTTCCACTAGCGGGATTTGTCTTGGTGTCACAGCAAAGTTCAACCCTTTTGCTTTGCTTGGGTGAGTTGTCTGTCAGATAAAATTTTCACCCACTTGCTCACATCTTCGGTGTGGCCGCTGAGGACACACACATATTTTTCTGGTATTCTTTATGGCATCAATTTCAGCAATGTCCTGAAAACATTCCTCAGAAATTTTGGTCCATATTGACATGATATCATCGCACAATTGCTGCAGATTTGTCTGTGCGATTTGTCTTGTTCCACCACATTCAAAAGGTAATCGAGTAGATTTCGATCTGGTGCTTTGGAAAGAAAACCTTGGGCCTAACTTTTATCTCCTTGAAGGAAGTTTGGTGTAAAAGAGAAGTCATAATCAAAATCAGTTTGAAAACAAAAAATTGTGAAAATATATATACATAGATTGTGTCTACATTTTTAACGCAACTGATAAAAACATACATATTATCAGGATAATAATGGATTGCATTTATATATATCCTTCCACTATTCATTCACTCTCACACACTGCTGGAGGCAGCTACAGTTGTAGCCACAGCTGCCCTGGAGCAGACTGACAGAAGCGAGGCTGCCATATCGTGCCATCGGCGCTTCTGGCCAACACCAGTAGGCGGTAGGTGAAGTGTCTTGCCCAAGGACACAACGACCAGAACAAAGAGCCCAGGGATCGAACCGGTGACCTTCCGGTTACATAACATAGTTATTCTTTTGGAATTCAGCCATGGGTGCTTGACCCTGTTTAGGAACAGTTTGTTCTTATGCATAAGAACAAACTGTTCCTGACAAAGAGGAGGACTGTATATCTATATTAACTCTAATGAGCAGAGAAAAGTTTTTAAAGTTTTTATCATTAACGTTGTGATCTTTGTGAGAACATCTGCATTTAGACATATTTCCATTTTGACATGTCACGTTTAACATATCATTGAATCTGCAGCTGTAGTTTTCAGTGTGTTGCTGAAGTAATATTCACTGCATGATTCAGCATTTTGTTCTGAGAACAGAGTGCTGAATCACATGTTATCTTTTGCCTTCTGAAGATAACATGCACCAACATCTCAATAAACGCACTTATATTTACAACGTCTTCACCTTGACAGAACAGGCCTTTAGTCAACAAAAAGTTACTGCTTCACTATCCTACTGCTGTAAACCCAACTCAGTCAGAAAAAGAAAATTTTTCTTTTGTGTGTGTTTCCCACTAGTTTATAGTAAGTGAGTTCTGACAGATTTTTGGTCTTGGGAGCATATATTTTGAAAGGCTTTCCTAACCTTGGTTTGCTGAATAAACCCTGCAGCAATCTTCCGCTGAAGCTTTTTAATTAACACACGTTGCTGTCTCTTCTCCTCCGCGTCCTGTGTTCAAAGATTATTTTTGATAAACTGTAAATGTAAAGCTTACATGTAATTCCTCATGTTTTTAAATCAGATATTCGGTCTGTACATTCAACATTATGTTTTTTTCATATTGTGAAATGTGCTGTAAAACAAATCGAGGTAGACTAACTGCTATTTAAAAGCTGCATGAAAATAAACAGGTTAGTGCAGGATAAACAGGTTAATTCGCTGTACTGTGATGGTTCTAAAGTAAAGAACAATGTGTGACTGGTGCCCAGTGACTGTCGTTCATGGTCAGAGTAAGGTTGCATCAAGTGTAGCAGACATTCATATGAACCTCAGCTGATGATGCTTAGATTCATTGACTGAATTGCACCTTCATACCAAATTTATACCATCTAGAAAAAAGGCAGCAGAAACAATGCTTGCTGTCAGTGGAGGATGGAATCAGCAGGACAACTCATGAAATATCTGCTGACATCTGGTTTAATTACGTTGTGTAAATCCACAAAGAGCAGCAGGTCAGCTGATCACAGCCTGTACACTAGTCTGAAAGTCTCCTGAAGTTCTCAATAGAAATTATTGTCAGTTATGATTTTTTTCCCCCTCCACACTCAGCGATTACAACCAATTTTAGGGTTCCCCCACCTGCTGAATCCCACTTTACTGTACACATTTTCCTGTTTTGAGGCAAAGTCATCCTCTACAATGTAGGCAACAGAAAATAGATATATTTTCCTTTTTTTCCCTTCAGATTCAAGCTGAGTATAATTAGAATTTTAAAAAAGTTAGACTGAACGTTTGTATTCCCATCTATTAATATTATTTTATCATTATGTTAATATAACACAATAATATAACACAAGGTTCATATAGCTTTGCACACAAATAGAAACATCCTCCAAAGAGCTACTTTTTACTTTCTTACTTTGAGTGCATTTCAGAGCTTGTACAGTTCTATTTTTACTTAAGTAAAGAATTTGACTCAGTACTTCAACTTTTACTGGAGTAGTTTTTAACAGTAGTATCTGTACTTCTACATAAGCACAGAATATCTGTAGTTTTGCCAACTCGGCTTGTTCATGGAAATCAAAACCACCTTTTTTGAAATCCGGCAACGGGAGAAAAACCCCACCAAACTCCGTGCTCCCAGCGTCTGACGAAAAGCCACAGACTGAGCAGCAGGTATATTCTTGCCTCACCGTCCGTCCGTGGTGAGTCAATTCAAGTGGGTACTAATGCAAAGGGTCACTGAGCAGTGACAAAATTTTCTCACAATAATCTTTCTGGTTTAGCAAAACTGTGCACTTACCCTTGTCTGCTGGACGGATGGTATTGCTGCTCTCATTATTAAGCGATGTGAATGCTTTCTTCTCCTCCTCCTGCATTGCTGTATCATCACCGCAACCTTTGCATTGCTGGGACAGGCCGAAACCTTCATCTGTAGTTGCTCTGCTTCCACATCTGCAATGTTGTTATTTTGAATTGCTGTTTCTGTGACTGTGATCAGTTCCACTAGCGGGATTTGTCTTGGTGTCACAGCAAAGTTCAACCCTTTTGCTTTGCTTGGGTGAGTTGTCTGTCAGATAAAATTTTCACCCACTTGCTCACATCTTCGGTGTGGCCGCTGAGGACACACACATATTTTTCTGGTATTCTTTATGGCATCAATTTCAGCAATGTCCTGAAAACATTCCTCAGAAATTTTGGTCCATATTGACATGATATCATCGCACAATTGCTGCAGATTTGTCTGTGCGATTTGTCTTGTTCCACCACATTCAAAAGGTAATCGAGTAGATTTCGATCTGGTGCTTTGGAAAGAAAACCTTGGGCCTAACTTTTATCTCCTTGAAGGAAGTTTGGTGTAAAAGAGAAGTCATAATCAAAATCAGTTTGAAAACAAAAAATTGTGAAAATATATATACATAGATTGTGTCTACATTTTTAACGCAACTGATAAAAACATACATATTATCAGGATAATAATGGATTGCATTTATATATATCCTTCCACTATTCATTCACTCTCACACACTGCTGGAGGCAGCTACAGTTGTAGCCACAGCTGCCCTGGAGCAGACTGACAGAAGCGAGGCTGCCATATCGTGCCATCGGCGCTTCTGGCCAACACCAGTAGGCGGTAGGTGAAGTGTCTTGCCCAAGGACACAACGACCAGAACAAAGAGCCCAGGGATCGAACCGGTGACCTTCCGGTTACATAACATAGTTATTCTTTTGGAATTCAGCCATGGGTGCTTGACCCTGTTTAGGAACAGTTTGTTCTTATGCATAAGAACAAACTGTTCCTGACAAAGAGGAGGACTGTATATCTATATTAACTCTAATGAGCAGAGAAAAGTTTTTAAAGTTTTTATCATTAACGTTGTGATCTTTGTGAGAACATCTGCATTTAGACATATTTCCATTTTGACATGTCACGTTTAACATATCATTGAATCTGCAGCTGTAGTTTTCAGTGTGTTGCTGAAGTAATATTCACTGCATGATTCAGCATTTTGTTCTGAGAACAGAGTGCTGAATCACATGTTATCTTTTGCCTTCTGAAGATAACATGCACCAACATCTCAATAAACGCACTTATATTTACAACGTCTTCACCTTGACAGAACAGGCCTTTAGTCAACAAAAAGTTACTGCTTCACTATCCTACTGCTGTAAACCCAACTCAGTCAGAAAAAGAAAATTTTTCTTTTGTGTGTGTTTCCCACTAGTTTATAGTAAGTGAGTTCTGACAGATTTTTGGTCTTGGGAGCATATATTTTGAAAGGCTTTCCTAACCTTGGTTTGCTGAATAAACCCTGCAGCAATCTTCCGCTGAAGCTTTTTAATTAACACACGTTGCTGTCTCTTCTCCTCCGCGTCCTGTGTTCAAAGATTATTTTTGATAAACTGTAAATGTAAAGCTTACATGTAATTCCTCATGTTTTTAAATCAGATATTCGGTCTGTACATTCAACATTATGTTTTTTTCATATTGTGAAATGTGCTGTAAAACAAATCGAGGTAGACTAACTGCTATTTAAAAGCTGCATGAAAATAAACAGGTTAGTGCAGGATAAACAGGTTAATTCGCTGTACTGTGATGGTTCTAAAGTAAAGAACAATGTGTGACTGGTGCCCAGTGACTGTCGTTCATGGTCAGAGTAAGGTTGCATCAAGTGTAGCAGACATTCATATGAACCTCAGCTGATGATGCTTAGATTCATTGACTGAATTGCACCTTCATACCAAATTTATACCATCTAGAAAAAAGGCAGCAGAAACAATGCTTGCTGTCAGTGGAGGATGGAATCAGCAGGACAACTCATGAAATATCTGCTGACATCTGGTTTAATTACGTTGTGTAAATCCACAAAGAGCAGCAGGTCAGCTGATCACAGCCTGTACACTAGTCTGAAAGTCTCCTGAAGTTCTCAATAGAAATTATTGTCAGTTATGATTTTTTTCCCCCTCCACACTCAGCGATTACAACCAATTTTAGGGTTCCCCCACCTGCTGAATCCCACTTTACTGTACACATTTTCCTGTTTTGAGGCAAAGTCATCCTCTACAATGTAGGCAACAGAAAATAGATATATTTTCCTTTTTTTCCCTTCAGATTCAAGCTGAGTATAATTAGAATTTTAAAAAAGTTAGACTGAACGTTTGTATTCCCATCTATTAATATTATTTTATCATTATGTTAATATAACACAATAATATAACACAAGGTTCATATAGCTTTGCACACAAATAGAAACATCCTCCAAAGAGCTACTTTTTACTTTCTTACTTTGAGTGCATTTCAGAGCTTGTACAGTTCTATTTTTACTTAAGTAAAGAATTTGACTCAGTACTTCAACTTTTACTGGAGTAGTTTTTAACAGTAGTATCTGTACTTCTACATAAGCACAGAATATCTGTAGTTTTGCCAACTCGGCTTGTTCATGGAAATCAAAACCACCTTTTTTGAAATCCGGCAACGGGAGAAAAACCCCACCAAACTCCGTGCTCCCAGCGTCTGACGAAAAGCCACAGACTGAGCAGCAGGTATATTCTTGCCTCACCGTCCGTCCGTGGTGAGTCAATTCAAGTGGGTACTAATGCAAAGGGTCACTGAGCAGTGACAAAATTTTCTCACAATAATCTTTCTGGTTTAGCAAAACTGTGCACTTACCCTTGTCTGCTGGACGGATGGTATTGCTGCTCTCATTATTAAGCGATGTGAATGCTTTCTTCTCCTCCTCCTGCATTGCTGTATCATCACCGCAACCTTTGCATTGCTGGGACAGGCCGAAACCTTCATCTGTAGTTGCTCTGCTTCCACATCTGCAATGTTGTTATTTTGAATTGCTGTTTCTGTGACTGTGATCAGTTCCACTAGCGGGATTTGTCTTGGTGTCACAGCAAAGTTCAACCCTTTTGCTTTGCTTGGGTGAGTTGTCTGTCAGATAAAATTTTCACCCACTTGCTCACATCTTCGGTGTGGCCGCTGAGGACACACACATATTTTTCTGGTATTCTTTATGGCATCAATTTCAGCAATGTCCTGAAAACATTCCTCAGAAATTTTGGTCCATATTGACATGATATCATCGCACAATTGCTGCAGATTTGTCTGTGCGATTTGTCTTGTTCCACCACATTCAAAAGGTAATCGAGTAGATTTCGATCTGGTGCTTTGGAAAGAAAACCTTGGGCCTAACTTTTATCTCCTTGAAGGAAGTTTGGTGTAAAAGAGAAGTCATAATCAAAATCAGTTTGAAAACAAAAAATTGTGAAAATATATATACATAGATTGTGTCTACATTTTTAACGCAACTGATAAAAACATACATATTATCAGGATAATAATGGATTGCATTTATATATATCCTTCCACTATTCATTCACTCTCACACACTGCTGGAGGCAGCTACAGTTGTAGCCACAGCTGCCCTGGAGCAGACTGACAGAAGCGAGGCTGCCATATCGTGCCATCGGCGCTTCTGGCCAACACCAGTAGGCGGTAGGTGAAGTGTCTTGCCCAAGGACACAACGACCAGAACAAAGAGCCCAGGGATCGAACCGGTGACCTTCCGGTTACATAACATAGTTATTCTTTTGGAATTCAGCCATGGGTGCTTGACCCTGTTTAGGAACAGTTTGTTCTTATGCATAAGAACAAACTGTTCCTGACAAAGAGGAGGACTGTATATCTATATTAACTCTAATGAGCAGAGAAAAGTTTTTAAAGTTTTTATCATTAACGTTGTGATCTTTGTGAGAACATCTGCATTTAGACATATTTCCATTTTGACATGTCACGTTTAACATATCATTGAATCTGCAGCTGTAGTTTTCAGTGTGTTGCTGAAGTAATATTCACTGCATGATTCAGCATTTTGTTCTGAGAACAGAGTGCTGAATCACATGTTATCTTTTGCCTTCTGAAGATAACATGCACCAACATCTCAATAAACGCACTTATATTTACAACGTCTTCACCTTGACAGAACAGGCCTTTAGTCAACAAAAAGTTACTGCTTCACTATCCTACTGCTGTAAACCCAACTCAGTCAGAAAAAGAAAATTTTTCTTTTGTGTGTGTTTCCCACTAGTTTATAGTAAGTGAGTTCTGACAGATTTTTGGTCTTGGGAGCATATATTTTGAAAGGCTTTCCTAACCTTGGTTTGCTGAATAAACCCTGCAGCAATCTTCCGCTGAAGCTTTTTAATTAACACACGTTGCTGTCTCTTCTCCTCCGCGTCCTGTGTTCAAAGATTATTTTTGATAAACTGTAAATGTAAAGCTTACATGTAATTCCTCATGTTTTTAAATCAGATATTCGGTCTGTACATTCAACATTATGTTTTTTTCATATTGTGAAATGTGCTGTAAAACAAATCGAGGTAGACTAACTGCTATTTAAAAGCTGCATGAAAATAAACAGGTTAGTGCAGGATAAACAGGTTAATTCGCTGTACTGTGATGGTTCTAAAGTAAAGAACAATGTGTGACTGGTGCCCAGTGACTGTCGTTCATGGTCAGAGTAAGGTTGCATCAAGTGTAGCAGACATTCATATGAACCTCAGCTGATGATGCTTAGATTCATTGACTGAATTGCACCTTCATACCAAATTTATACCATCTAGAAAAAAGGCAGCAGAAACAATGCTTGCTGTCAGTGGAGGATGGAATCAGCAGGACAACTCATGAAATATCTGCTGACATCTGGTTTAATTACGTTGTGTAAATCCACAAAGAGCAGCAGGTCAGCTGATCACAGCCTGTACACTAGTCTGAAAGTCTCCTGAAGTTCTCAATAGAAATTATTGTCAGTTATGATTTTTTTCCCCCTCCACACTCAGCGATTACAACCAATTTTAGGGTTCCCCCACCTGCTGAATCCCACTTTACTGTACACATTTTCCTGTTTTGAGGCAAAGTCATCCTCTACAATGTAGGCAACAGAAAATAGATATATTTTCCTTTTTTTCCCTTCAGATTCAAGCTGAGTATAATTAGAATTTTAAAAAAGTTAGACTGAACGTTTGTATTCCCATCTATTAATATTATTTTATCATTATGTTAATATAACACAATAATATAACACAAGGTTCATATAGCTTTGCACACAAATAGAAACATCCTCCAAAGAGCTACTTTTTACTTTCTTACTTTGAGTGCATTTCAGAGCTTGTACAGTTCTATTTTTACTTAAGTAAAGAATTTGACTCAGTACTTCAACTTTTACTGGAGTAGTTTTTAACAGTAGTATCTGTACTTCTACATAAGCACAGAATATCTGTAGTTTTGCCAACTCGGCTTGTTCATGGAAATCAAAACCACCTTTTTTGAAATCCGGCAACGGGAGAAAAACCCCACCAAACTCCGTGCTCCCAGCGTCTGACGAAAAGCCACAGACTGAGCAGCAGGTATATTCTTGCCTCACCGTCCGTCCGTGGTGAGTCAATTCAAGTGGGTACTAATGCAAAGGGTCACTGAGCAGTGACAAAATTTTCTCACAATAATCTTTCTGGTTTAGCAAAACTGTGCACTTACCCTTGTCTGCTGGACGGATGGTATTGCTGTTCTCATTATTAAGCGATGTGAATGCTTTCTTCTCCTCCTCCTGCATTGCTGTATCATCACCGCAACCTTTGCATTGCTGGGACAGGCCGAAACCTTCATCTGTAGTTGCTCTGCTTCCACATCTGCAATGTTGTTATTTTGAATTGCTGTTTCTGTGACTGTGATCAGTTCCACTAGCGGGATTTGTCTTGGTGTCACAGCAAAGTTCAACCCTTTTGCTTTGCTTGGGTGAGTTGTCTGTCAGATAAAATTTTCACCCACTTGCTCACATCTTCGGTGTGGCCGCTGAGGACACACACATATTTTTCTGGTATTCTTTATGGCATCAATTTCAGCAATGTCCTGAAAACATTCCTCAGAAATTTTGGTCCATATTGACATGATATCATCGCACAATTGCTGCAGATTTGTCTGTGCGATTTGTCTTGTTCCACCACATTCAAAAGGTAATCGAGTAGATTTCGATCTGGTGCTTTGGAAAGAAAACCTTGGGCCTAACTTTTATCTCCTTGAAGGAAGTTTGGTGTAAAAGAGAAGTCATAATCAAAATCAGTTTGAAAACAAAAAATTGTGAAAATATATATACATAGATTGTGTCTACATTTTTAACGCAACTGATAAAAACATACATATTATCAGGATAATAATGGATTGCATTTATATATATCCTTCCACTATTCATTCACTCTCACACACTGCTGGAGGCAGCTACAGTTGTAGCCACAGCTGCCCTGGAGCAGACTGACAGAAGCGAGGCTGCCATATCGTGCCATCGGCGCTTCTGGCCAACACCAGTAGGCGGTAGGTGAAGTGTCTTGCCCAAGGACACAACGACCAGAACAAAGAGCCCAGGGATCGAACCGGTGACCTTCCGGTTACATAACATAGTTATTCTTTTGGAATTCAGCCATGGGTGCTTGACCCTGTTTAGGAACAGTTTGTTCTTATGCATAAGAACAAACTGTTCCTGACAAAGAGGAGGACTGTATATCTATATTAACTCTAATGAGCAGAGAAAAGTTTTTAAAGTTTTTATCATTAACGTTGTGATCTTTGTGAGAACATCTGCATTTAGACATATTTCCATTTTGACATGTCACGTTTAACATATCATTGAATCTGCAGCTGTAGTTTTCAGTGTGTTGCTGAAGTAATATTCACTGCATGATTCAGCATTTTGTTCTGAGAACAGAGTGCTGAATCACATGTTATCTTTTGCCTTCTGAAGATAACATGCACCAACATCTCAATAAACGCACTTATATTTACAACGTCTTCACCTTGACAGAACAGGCCTTTAGTCAACAAAAAGTTACTGCTTCACTATCCTACTGCTGTAAACCCAACTCAGTCAGAAAAAGAAAATTTTTCTTTTGTGTGTGTTTCCCACTAGTTTATAGTAAGTGAGTTCTGACAGATTTTTGGTCTTGGGAGCATATATTTTGAAAGGCTTTCCTAACCTTGGTTTGCTGAATAAACCCTGCAGCAATCTTCCGCTGAAGCTTTTTAATTAACACACGTTGCTGTCTCTTCTCCTCCGCGTCCTGTGTTCAAAGATTATTTTTGAGGGGGGATTAATTCATTCAGACTGACCTAAAATCGCAAGCCGTGCTAATAGAAACTTTATCAAATTGCATAATCTTATTTACAATACTTTGCGTTCCTGTGATGGTTGTATACTAACTTTTCACTTTCCTGTAAACTCTTGACACAACTGAGACTGCTTACTGCCTCGATTCTGACAAGTTTACAGCACTGTATATGGTTGTGAACGTTATAGTGACTATACACTAATTGATGTCACAGACATGTTTTTTGTAAACTCTAGAGGAGTCATCTATTGCTGCATCGTTGTAAGAGGTATCAATGGTAAGTGTCAATTAAAAAATTTCATTTTACTTTGTCTGCGGATTTATGTTTACACATATAAGAGGTTACCAATTTAAAGTGAGATGCAGTCAAATGTCAGTTTCAGTAACACAATAATTTTGTTTGCAGCTTTTCAGAATTATGCTCAGACTGAATAAAGACATTACTTTCAAATTTTCCACATTATCCAAATTGTGGAAATTATAGAACTACCCGTTAAAAAATTTTATGTACACCTAACAGAATATTTCTGCACTGTGTGTAAGAAAAGCGGGGCCCATTGAAAGCCTTCCTATTTCACTGATATTATGATTATGTAAGAGACGGTCTCCTCCTACTACTAGAGAGAGTATATAGTAGCATGAGTCAGTACATTCAAACAGTGAGTGTTCCGACTAGGTTGAGAACGTTACTTCAAAGCTACTAAGATGATACCTGCTGTTACACTTAACAATGGAGCAAAGATGCCAATAGTGGGTCTGGGCACCTGGAGGGTAAGTCTTAGATTTTTTTGTTTTAAACTAGCTCTGTGGGAGACTGCTAATCTGTCCATGCTCACCCTACTTTTCAATGAATATTTCTGCTACTCTCATTATTTTTCACTGGTTTCACTCGTCTATGTTATCTGTACTATTTATATTTAATTTGTTTTTATATAACAAATTCCCTATCTTGCTGATAGAGTCTGGTTACAAAAGAAACCAAAGTAACATGTTATTTACATAGTGCAACTAAAGTAAAATAAACTGGATTGTAGAGGCTAATCCTACGTGACGCGATGTCACTGGTATGCATGAATGAATTAAACAGTCCAATAACTCCAGCAGTACTTATCTTGTCCTTTTTGGTCTTTATTCCAACATCATTTTACCATAACAACGCAGCGGTCACAAACTGCTTGCCTTCTTGCGATTCACACTTGCTTTATTCATTCCATGTTTTTCTATCACCTTACCTGTGCAGTCAGAACCAGGAAAAGTGACTGAGGCCGTGAAAGTCGCCATAAGTTGTGGCTACAGACACATAGATGGCGCTTATGTGTATCAGAATGAAGAAGAAGTTGGAGCTGGAATCCATGCAATGATTGATCAAGGAGTGGTAAAGAGGGAAGACCTATTCATTGTGAGCAAGGTGAGCTTTAGAGAGAGCCAATAAAAATGTGTATAAACCATTTTATTATCTCAGGTTGTCTTCCAAAGCAGTGGCTTTGGAAGACAACCTGAGGCATGTGGCTTTCCACACCATGGTGATCCCTTTACATGAAAGATCCCCAGCTGAGATGGGATAAAGACACAAGCTAGTGAATTCCTAGTGCTGGTTCCAAGGGTCGGTGGAAGGGTTGTGTCAGGAAGGGTATCTAAGCTGAATCAAAAGCAACCACTCTGGAAATAAAGGAGCAGCTAAGCAGCAGTACCTTTATAGTAGTTATGTTGTTAGTTGCATAAGGAAATAATGAGGGTACAATGGTCATACTATAACATGTTTACAGCGTTGGGGGAAATGAGACACCTTGTTTGTAAAACTCCTGCTTATTTTTCCTAGTTATGGTGCACCTTTCACCTTCCATCTCTGGTGAGAACAGCTTGTGAGAAGACTCTCAAGGACCTGAAGCTGGACTACCTGGATCTTTACCTCATGCATTTCCCAATGGGGACCAAGGTCTGGAAACTTCTGTCCAGTCCTTACAATACAGTTAACTTTCTCTAAAATCTCTGTGATATAATAGTGTTTATAATGAACTGCAATTCATTATTATCAGGATGTCCAAAACACTCGCTGAAAAGCCTTCAGCTAATCCAAAATGCTGCCGCAAGAGTCCTGACAGGGACTAGAACGAGAGAGCATATTTCTCCTGTTTTGGCTTCCCTTCATTGGCTTCCTGTTAAATCCAGAATTGAATTCAAAATCCTGCTCCTCACATACAAGGTCTTAAATAATCAGGCCCCATCTTATCTTAATGACCTTGTAGTACCATATCACCCTATTAGAGCACTTTGCTCTCGCTCTGCAGAACTACTTGTTGTTCCTAGAGTATTTAAAAGTAGAATGGGAGGCAGAGCCTTCAGTTTTCAGGCCCCTCTTCTGTGGAACCAGCTTCCAGACAGACACTATCTCTACTTTCAAGATTAGGCTTAAAACTTTCCTTTTTGCTAAAGCATATAGTTAGGGCTAGACCAGGTGACCCTGAATCCTCCCTTAGTTATGCTGCAATAGACGTAGGCTGCCGGGGATTCCCATGATGCATTGAGTTTTTCCTTTCCAGTCACCTTTCTCACTCACTATGTATTAATAGACCTCTCTGCATTGAATCATATCTGTTGTTAACCTCTGTCTCTCTTCCACAGCATGTCTTTTATCCTGTCTTCCTTCTCTCACCCCAACCGGTCGCAGCAGATGGCCGCCCCTCCCTGAGCCTGGTTCTGCCGGAGGTTTCTTCCTGTTAAAAGGGAGTTTTTCCTTCCCACTGTCGCCAAAGTGCTTGCTCATAGGGGGTCATATGATTGTTGGGTTTTTCTCATACGAAGCGCCTTGAGGCGACTTTTGTTGTGATTTGGCGCTATATAAATAAAATAAAATTGAATTGTATTATCAGACTGAACTATGCAGTCTAAATTTAATACTGTCTTGAACACATCTTTTGGCCACTGCAGCCAGGAGATGATCTTTTTCCTGTGGATGAGAATGGGCAGGTTATTTCTGACAACAGCAACTTCTTGGACACTTGGGAGGTAATATAAATGACTTATTGCACAGTGATAATCCCGTGGACTTGCTGACAACCAAATTAAAATATGCTGTGCTAAAACCAGTTTATGATTTATCTTAAAGGCCATGGAAAAGCTGGTGGATGCTGGTTTGGTCAAAGCTATCGGCATTTCCAACTTCAACAAAGACCAGATTGAAGCCATACTTAACAAGCCTGGCCTCAAGCACAAGCCTGCCAACCACCAGGTAGATTTTGCAAAATTGTTTTTTATTTATTTTGAATTCTGGAGGCATGCACTGTTAAAAGATGAAATGAAAATAAAAATAAAACAAAGTCCCCGAAATGTGGTTGTTTTCTTAGATTGAGTGCCACCCATATCTGACTCAAGAGAAGATGATCAACTACTGCCACTCAAAAGGCATCACAGTGACAGCATACAGTCCTCTAGGCTCCCCTGACAGACCCTGGTAAGAGGATGTACAATCTATTGTAAACAAAGCTAATGTAGGAGTATAATCAGCTTTACTTCTCAAGGATATTAACAGTGTCACATTGTTTTTCTTGTCCTCTTCTACTAAAGGGCTTCATCTGATGAACCCTCGCTGCTGGAGGAACCTAAGATCAAGGCCATTGCTCAAAAGTACAAGAAAACTCCAGCACAGGTACTGAGGAATTACACAAGTCAGGAATTTTGAAATTTGAATTTCTAAATGAGACATCTCATGTTGGGTAAAAGGTCAGATATCAGACAGTAGGATCACGAGTGTGCAGCACAACCAGAGAACAACGAGATGCAGTATTTAACTAATATTGAATATCTTAGTTATTGGCTGCATGTTGTCTCCCATGGAAAACCAAAACCTGTGTGCTTACAGTTATGCAATGCAACATTTCAAAAGTTAAATTACTGACGTCAGCAAGAAGAAAATCAATACTGTCATGTGGTGGATTAGAAGGCTTATTAAAAAAATATTTAAATCATGGGAAAGTTAAATAATACTGAACTGAATGACCACTGCTCGTTTGAACCATATCCCCAGGTTCTGATTAGGTTCCACATCGAAAGAAATGTGGTTGTCATTCCAAAGTCAGTAACACCCCATCGTGTCAAGGAGAACTTCCAGGTACAGTAATCATAAATATTCATGAGCAGATTTTGTTTTTAGTCTTTTTTAGCTAATATAGTGTATTCACACTGAGCAGTTATCATATTTAGATTTATTTGTGTAGAAATCTGCATTGTTGGGGGGAATTTAGGTCATGGACTTATGCAAAAATTTGTGTTTTTCTATGTTCTCATTTGGATTTTCATTATACGTGTTGGGTTCCATAGAGCAGCTCATATAGTTTGTGCAGGTTATAAGTTATTTTTCGGTTCTTTCTTTTTCAGCTGTTTGACTTCAAGTTGAGCAAAGATGACATGAAGGACATCCTCAGCTTGAATAAGGACTGGAGAGGCTTCACATTACAGTGGTGAGTAAAAATAAAGGAAGATTAAGGGTAAAGGGGATACAGAAAAAATAAAGACGTGGCATTATTCTAAAATAAACTGTGCTATCAATTAATGGCTATTTCTTGTCTTCTCTTTCCAGGGCTTCAAAACACAAAGACTTTCCCCTTAATGCAGAATACTAAGTTAATATGGTTCACCATGCCTTGTTTATATCAGTTTTGCATGAATGTTTCCTCCAGAATTTAAAAATAAATCAATAAAATGAACAATGCAACTTGTGTGGCTTTGTTAAAAATCCTGTTAGGACATTTGTGTTTGCATTGGATGAATGTGAGTTCAGCTGCTTTTTAAGCCACAGTGAGGGTTTTGGAATGAGAGAGGCATTTCAGTGAAAATGTCAAATAGTTCTGCCAGAACTAATTTACAGTTTGTAAATGCATCATGTTGTAATCCATGTAATTAAAATTATGGATGAAAAGGCACAAAATAAGCCAGTAATTAAACTGTAGATCTACCAGTACAAAAAACCCAGCATCTTCTTGTTGACATGATTAAAAAAAAAACAACAACAAACATTTGTCCTTTCATACCTATATGGTATTAATTTTTTTTTCTTAGGAGAAAGGGGGAAAAAAAGCACCTTACTTTTGGGAGCTTGGGGGACTTTGTTGGTAAATCAATCATCATCATCTCTTATTGTGTCAGACACTACTACCTTATGTAGGACTTTGGGAGGAAACCACTGGCAGGTGTGGCTTTTACATGTGGGTACCTTAATAAGATCTAAAAGCACATATCACATTGGATGCCTGACCCCTGACCTAATCCTGGGGTGCACTCATCCTCACTGCCAGAAGGGATGATCATAACTGTCCAATCAGTCTTTTCTCCCATTAAAATATATAGTGTCCATTTTCTGTAAGTTAGTACAAGTTCATTGTGGTGCATAGTTTGACTACGTGTATATCCCATAACTCAGTCATCTCGAAACATTAGAGGCACTAATGATTAAATGATCAGCTGGCATTAAATGCTGAAGTTGCCTGATAATAAGATGAAAATTTAAATCACGTGCCCTAAGAAGAGAATCCTAACTGTATACCGTTGCTCTGAGGGAATAAATAAACTTGTTTTAATTTTACCAGTTGCTGGTGCTTTGGTTCCTGAAAGGATTGCTTCACCCTTGGGTGAAAGGTCAAATCCCCTTCTATTCCTTATTTTATCAGACATTGATGTCTTTTGTGTTACTGCATTTTAAAATAAATACATAATTTAAAAAAAATGAAAAGACAGTGTAATAAGAAAATATGCAGTTTGCTGCCCAAGAGCAACAAGATGACAGCACCCTGCTGACATGACAGAAACCTCTACAACTATATGCCCTGAATGTTAAACATGTTGCCTGTGGGCCAAGAGTGTTTAATTCATAAATCATTCATAAGACAAACTATTTTTTAAAAGACCAAAAAGGTACTGCTACTTCTGTGTGGTGATGCAATGCTAGCATCACTTTATGGGAGTGAACAGATTCACGAAATACAATAGTGTAGCCAACTTTCATAAACTCTTTTATGAAGTTTTTATTCTTTTTGTAGAGCCAATTTGAGCTGTACATTTTACAGTTCCTCATTGTGCTTCTTTTTATTTATACTAGTGCTGCCAGCGTTAATCTCACTAACATGACGTTAACGCCATAACCGCATTAACACGGCAAATCTCCGTTAACGTTAAATAAACCTGAATTGAATACAATAAATCTCTGCTTGGGCTGGTCCTTCCTTCTTATTTTTAAATATAATTATTTTATTCTCTTCCACGGGACTTTATTAAACTAGCAACAACTGAAGCAGGATTTCTAGTCCCACAAATGTACCTATCCGTGTACAATTTTCAGTCACACAGGGGGAGAAGAGCTCTAACAAGCGTGCTGCAGGGTAGTCTTCGAAGATCCTGACTGTATGTCGCTGGAAGTGGATGACTTATGTGACTGGCTATTGACAGCTGGTTGACAAGTGCGCCGGAATACGGAACACAGGGGTTCATGGGAAACGGAGAACAGTAAATAAACTTCAAAGATCATAAAACAAAGCATGAAAAGCACAGACAATGGCAGGAGTAAGACTTTTAATTGTTTTTAAACACTCAGTTTAACGTCAGCTCTTTGTATCCTACAACTTCGCTCTTTTCTACGGCCGGCTCGCAGAACAGCAACAACACAAGAAAGAGTGGCCTACAGACCGGTTGTAGCACATAACTTGTACACTGCCTCCATCTGACAATAGATTTCACTGCAGATAGATGGGCAGACCCTAGTGTGGAGTGAACGCGCTCGCTTTGCTCGACAATAAAACGAGCATGAGAAGCAAAAGCCACACCATTATAACACAGTAATACACAGTAATACAAAGCACCAAATACTGTATGGCATGACTCTAAGGCAACATGTGCTTCACAGAGATAAGTTTATAAATTCGCCATTTTTTTGCCTCCGTCAGGGACTGCAGGTTTCACGTTTAATGCAAATTAAATCAAATTTTCTATATAAATGAAATACATTTTTAAAAATTGTTGGACATGAAAGCTTAAAGGTAGTTAAGATTGCTCTTGCATGTGACACTACTAGACATGAAAAACTACAAACTAAATGACATTGTAAAGTCTATGTTTTATTCTCTTCAGTAACTTAACAAATACATTTACTTCACCCCAAGGCTCAATGCCAATATGCCACTACAGGAGTGCAAAATCCAAAACACAATTATATGTTATAATAACCCAAAGATCAAATTAAGCATCAAGTTGTCTTTGGAGTGTGTGTATAAACTTTAGTGGTAACACAGGAAGCAGGTGTTTTTTTACCTGAGAAATGTAAAAGGAGTCAAAGCTACAGCAGGGTCATTCCATGAAAAAAAATAAAATAAATTAAAAAAAATAAAAATCAGTGTTTCCACCTAACCCCTCATGTCAACTGACTTCTTTTGTACAATAACTTTCACGTGCTTGAGTGTGAAGTGGGAACTTTTTTCCAGATTTGATTGATTTTATATGCAATAACCCAACAGCATAAACACATAAAGAAGAGGAAAGTAAGCAATAACAAAGACCCAGCGTTAACATGTGGAAACTTTCCAGTTTTCCTCTCAGAATTCAGCGTTGAATGGAAAGTCCTTGTGCTTTGTGGCACTACAAAGAGAGAGAGGGAGAAAAGAAAAAAATGAAATTCAAGTCATGACTCCCTGTTATCCAACTCACAACTCTTTGTTTAAAGCGCACACAATTATCCTGTCTCACCATTGCATTGGACAGACTCTCCAGTTCCTATTAAATCCCAGTATAGTCTTCATTTCCTCCTCAGTTAATTCAAAGTCAAACACCTGCAAATGTGTATAAAATATAAGAATAATGACCCAATCAAAAGAAGTTTAAGTAACAAAATGGAAGGATAATCAATCTCCCCAGCTAAAGACCTGGAAATTCTCTTGAATGCGCTGCGGTGTGATTGACTTAGGGATCACAATCACATTTCTCTGGACGTGGAAGCGGATCAGAACCTGGAAATAAAAGAATTCAGGCTATTAACGTGATAAGGTGATTACGCTCAATATAATGTTCCAGAGTACAACAGGCAGATTGATTTTACTTTTTTCTCTTGGATAGAAGTTACTCAAAATAAAATAGAATATATCAGTGGCATGTTCTGCCCAGAAGGACAGCTGTACCTGAGCAGGTGTCTTCTTGTGTTTCTCAGCAATGACTTTAATGTTGGGATCCTCCAGGAGTGAGGGATCTTCTGGTTTAGCCCTGCATTTTCAATACATGTTCAATGAGATTTTCTCTGTGTACAAAATAGTGTATTCTGTAAAAAAATAAATAAATGAGACCCTGGTCTCATTGGCTTGTTACTTAATATCAAACTCGTGACAACATATGCCACAGAGAGAAAGAGGAACAAGAGTCATGAGTTGAAACTCGCTAAAGGGATATAATACGCTGAACAGTATTGATAAATATTATAAAGGGAATCAACCAATGTGAGTGTGGAGTATTTGGTCACTTTTCAAGGCCTGTTGAAGTCATTTTGAGGCAAACATATTTGCCATGCCTACTGACCATGGTCTGTCAGGGGATCCCAGGGGGCTGTAAGCTGTCACAGAGATACCCTGGGAGTGGCAGTAGTTGATCAGCTTGTCCTGGGTCAAGTATGGGTGGCACTCCACCTAGTGGGAAAAATGAGAAGCAAATAAGAGTGATAAATCTATGCATGTATCATTTCACTGAACCCCTTCAAAACATGCACATATTATTATTATTATTATTATTTATTATTATTACCACTTTAGTATTTCCATTAAATGACTGAAGAAAAGAGAAGGAAAAACAGCTTCACTTAAAAATTCTGCATTGAATGTCTTGTCAAAGGACTAATATTTGTATATAAAGACTCTTAGCATGGTTAAATGAAGTATTTTAGTACTGGCTTAGAAGAAGATACAAGACCATAAGCCTTCAGAGTCTGCTGGATCCATTTGGCATCATTTTCAGTGATAAATTTCCTGATAAGCAGCTATAGCACTGCTGTGCTCTGATGACAAAAAGGAAAAGAATTGTGCTTTAATCTAATATAAGACACAACGTGACGTTGATGGTAAACCATGATTCTGAGAACAAACAAAAATATAAGGTCACCTCAACTAATTGGCCCAGCCTGAGGGGAAACTGCTGCGGCCCATCATGAACTAACAAGACATTTATTTCTCAGGCCTCACAGGAGGAGACAGATAATGCTATTACGGCCTCTTGCCCTTTAAGAACAGCAAGCATGAAACATTAATGTTTTCTTGTTCCTTCATAGCCCTGAGTATTTAACTTTCACAACAGCTAACTCCAACAACAAACAGAAACGGTTATTTTATACAATACAAATCATTTAGCATACCTGGTTGTTGGCAGGCTTGTATTTGAGGCCCGGCTTGTTGAGAATGGCTTCAATCTGCTCCTTTTTGAAATTGGAGATCCCAATAGCTTTGACCAAACCAGCATCTACCAGCTCTTCCATTCCCTGAGAACATTTGGGATAAAAAAATAAACACAAGGACTTTGGTGCACAAGGACTTTTGGTGTGAGCACGCATGATATGCAATGATATAAAACCCTTTTTTCCTTCAAGATGATGATTTTGTCTGAAAAATTAAAAACAGATTAAAAAAATAAATAAAAGTAACTAATCAGAATTACAGACAAGTAACCACTGAAGCAGAAAAGATATTTTCATTAATAATGAAATTATTAATGGCTACAGAAAAAAAAGAAAGTTGGAAGTAGTGGAGGCCTATTTCTTGTAATTACCTCAGTATATCTGCAGAATTGTTTTTTTTCTCTCTTCCCATATTTTTTCACTGTTTGATAACTGTGGTGGTTTCCTCGGCCATAACTTTGTCCTCAATGAAAATCCCACAAGTTCTCAGTTGGGTTCATTTCAGGACTCTGGACTTGTCATTTCATTATTTCATTTTTGTCAACGTCAAGGAAGTGGTTTACCCATTGTGCAGCGTGACAAGGAGAACTGTCTTGCATAAAAAATGCTGACTGATTGGAAGCAGATGGGACTGAGGAAATAATGTGCCAATGAAGACATTTCTGATAAATGTTAGTGCCGTGTATCTGTATAACATGACCATCTTTTCCCTTAAACCACGATCCTTCCTGATCCAAAATGACTGACCCTGTCACACATTCTCGGTGCAGTTTTTCCTGGTTTGACACGCAACGCAATTTCTTACCTCCACAAAACAAAATGAAGTCTGCCATTGTCACTAAAGTGATATACTTTGACCTCTGTAATCCTCACACCATACACAAAATTATTAGCACAGCACTATAAGTATGGCAAAGTGTAATCTATCCCACACAGTCTTATTAACTTACCTCCCATGTCTCCAGGAAGCTGGTGTTATCACTGATGCTTTGTCCTGTACTGTCCAAAGGAAAAAGCTCATCACCTGCCTGTAACATGACAAAGGATTATATGCCACTAAACAAGATGAGGGCAGCAAAGAGTTAAAATATTTTTATGTTTAAAACAAAAGTGGTCCTACCTTAAAACCCATGGGCCAGTGCACTAAATAGAGATCTAGGTAGTCCAGTTTAAGATCACTGAGAGTCTTCTCACAACCCTTCCGAACCAAGGACTTTTCATGAAAAGTACACCACAGCTGGGAAATGAAAGCACACATAAGCACTGCTCATCAATTTAGTATAAAATCTTAAAAACAAACAAACAAACAAAAAAAGGTACTTTTTGCACCAATAGCTCACCTTGCTTACAATAAAAAGATCCTCTCTTTTGACCACACCATCCTTGATCATAGTGTGGATACCTTCACCCACCTCTACCTCATTCTGGTAGACGTAGGCACCATCGATGTGCCTGTAACCTGCAGAAATGGCTGCTTTCACTGCCTCGGCAACTTTGCCAGGTGGAGACTAACAAACAAGAGATGGTTAGCTGTTGTGGTACTTCACCCTGGCAGTTAAAAGAATCATTTAGACTGCTGTACCAAAACATCATGGTAGACTTATACATGGACCTGTTGTCTCTATGCAGATAACATTTTGCACACTTCACAAAATGTAACTTAGAAAACACGAGTTCCAGTTCCTGATTTTGTCTTGTTGGGAAAGGACCACTAAATAGGTTACATCTACACTGCCCTTGTCTCGTGTCCTCTTCACATATACCTTTCGTCCAGTGATGCTATAGTCTAACTGTTTTCCTAATGTTAATTGCTACTTTTTCCATTATACCCACTTAGCTAAAAGCAACATCTGGGGGACAAATTCAATTTCCATCCTTTATTTAAGAAGGAAAGGTCAATACATTTAATATTCATTAAATGTACCCCGCCTTTCGCCCTATGACAGCTGGGATAGGCTCCAGCGCCCCCCGCGACCCTGAAAAGGAGAAGCGGTAGCGAATGGATGGATGGATGGATGGATGGATATATATATATCTAAAAGGAGAATACAGCGATCTCAGCTTTCAAGTACACTAAACTTGCTGCCCTTACTGTTTACACAAGCAGGGTAAATGTATCAGCTGTGTTTCAGCAGCAGTTACGTAGCACGACTTGTAACAAATCCTTAAACTACTCTTGATTCTGCGCACTGAATAACAGTGAAGCAAACGTGGGGCATTAGAGGACTGCCCCAGCTTCGCACAGACTTTGTCATGGTTCTAGAAACTCGGCCAAGGTTGGCTCCACTCCCAAAGGTGGGGTCCTAAAGTGAAAATAATGTCGAGCAGTAATTTCTGTAGACGGTATATGCAATTTACCTCGAAATGTCGAAAGATAATACGATAGAAACTTGTTTTAAACGGCCATTATTCGTCCTCCAACCATATTTTCTGTTGGCATGTTAGCCTACATAAAAGGCTAACTACAAACTTGTGCAAAGTCGGACGGCATAATAAATGAAAGCAGACGCACCTTCCACGTCCCCAGTCCCAAAATGGGCATTTGTGCACCGGTGTTGAGTTTCACTGAAGTTGCCATTTCTGTAGTGAACGAGCAGAACCTGAATGTGGTTGAAAGCAGACGACGAGCGAGAGCAAATGCCAAGTGCACCGCAGAGAGCTAGTAGATCGCTAGCATCGTCGATCGATCGATTAATGATGTCTTTTAATTCTTTTCTGCAGGATGTGCTACAGGCGGCAGTCGCACGCACCTTCCAGTGTATTTACTGATAAGCAGCATCATTTTACATTGATTGACATTTTTTTAAAGGGAAGCTCAAGTACCTTTACAATCGTAAGTAACTTAGAAATAAATATTAATAAAATACTGAAGGACTATGGATAATGCTCCAGAAAATACTGACCTAAAAACAAACAAACAATAAAACATGTAGTACAGTGCAAAAATCTCATACTACCCCTCATTTCTTTATATTTTGCTAGGAAAATGGGAACAAGCATAGATGAAAATGAAACAAAAAGACAGTTTGTACAATTCTAACAGTCAGTATGTGGTATCACCACCTTTATTTTTTTTAATGCAGACTGAACTTTTTCAAGCAAGCGTTTCTGGTAGTTTTTTTTAAGTAGTCTTCAGAAATTATTTCAGTTAGTCTCCAATAGCCGGAGAATTTAGTTTTTAGGCCTGCAACTTGTGCTCAATAAAGGACACACTGCACACCACACCAAGATATGTAGAGTTTTTGGGTAACACGAATCACCTTGTTTCTGCAGAAATACATTTTAAGATGACCTTTATTAGTCCCACAGGTGGGACTAATAAAACTAATTTTTGGGGTATTTTTTAATAGATTTAACTAAAGAATCTGCAACAAAGTTTTTGACAGGCTGCCAATAACAAATAGCATAAAAACACAACATTTAGCTAGGTTTTTTGTTTGTTTGTTTTTTTGCCAAGTTGACTGTTATGTGCAGGAACAATACTGGTTCATCTCTTGAGTTAGGTGCCTTTTTTATGCTTGAATAATTATTATGATGAGGTAAAAGGACATGTCTGACAAATAAGTGAAAAGGGAGCCAAAATCCAAAGAAATAATATGGAACAGTTCAGAAAAATCTGGAGAACTATTGTCCAAGGCCACCTAAAAAATACAACCGAGTGTGACTCATTGGAAGAAAAATATAAAGACATTGAGGGACAGGTCAAGACCTTTGCATAGTACGATACCTGCACAGTTTTGTTTTCTGTCTTGCAGTGTGGCATTTATATGATTTCACCTAACCAAACTCCAGAACTAACTGGCAAAATAAAACCTCTTTGCTTTTATCTTCAATTTTGTTCGAGTCTACCATTGCACCACTAGAGGGCACCGTTACGCTTTACAAATCTGTGAAACAGTCTCCTCAAATCACCCAACTGAGGCTCAAAGGAAATACAGTTCCATAATTTTAGACATTTGTCAGTGTACGCAGTAATTACAGTAAATGAAATGATTGATATTTTAACTTGAGGCTCCCAAAAACTCATGCTCACATTTACATTTTAATTTCAATTTACAATAATTATTCTAAGCACACTGACTGGACATAGGATGTGATATTTAAAGACTTTTGTTTTATGTTTCTAGGATTATTTTTTTTAGGAGATCTTCATTATATTCTTACACTAAATTCTTAAAGAGGATGTGTAGCATTGTTCAGCACACACCGGCCTTAAACCTTCAGAGACAGTTGAAAGAGGGAACAAATACAAGGTGACTTGTTTTGGCGAAATCAGATAAAACCTCGCAGACCTTTAACTGAGCCATTCAACTTCTGCGACGAAGATAAGAGAGGGAGAAGATAGCCATATGAAAAAAAGAAAAACACACACACACAAAGAGAAAAGTTACGGGAGCCAGCAGCTACTGTGTACCTCACAATGGCTCTCGCTAAAGTTTGTGTCTCTTCTGATCTTCTCCCAGCTGGACGCCTGCTTTTCAGGCCCTCTCTCCTCTGATCTAACTTCAGACACTGGAGGGCCTTTTGCCAGCCTGCAAACTGTCAAAGTACCCCAGGAATCAAACGCAGTCGCACACTGTCAGGATCAAAGACCCGCAGGTAAACCAGACGAAGATACAGCCACATACAATTGCCACCTAAAAGGGAGGTTTTCATTTCAGAGCTTCTTATTTTGCGTCTGCAGGCAGACACCGTTTCACTTTGCCAAGTGCATCGATTAGAATAAAAGAAAAGAAAAACGAGCGGGCATTTGAAGAGACAACAGAGGCTTCGAGTTAAACCGAGTGTCTCTCAAGGAAACTTTTGGACAAAGAGGGTAGGTTTGTGTTGGAGGAGTATATTCTCAAAGAATCTGCAGAGAACAGATAGATTTTTATAGGATGGTGAAGTGGAACGGGCACAGAGGGGCGTCACAAATAAATACATAGATTCCAATGTATTTCTCCTCTTCCAGTACGTGTGGCTGTAATGAATGCCTTGTGCAGCTGGAGGTGCTTTCAGTGGTTCTACATCAGATCAGACACTCCACGGGTAAGACCTGGCCTGTCCTGGAGAGATCAAACACCTCATTTCATTTCTTGGCATTTGCTCCGTTCTCCCTGCCTTTTCTCTCCTCCTCTCGTCTGTACCATTGGCCTTGGCTTTGCTGTCTTTTTCTCTGTTTCTGCCAGAGCGCCCTGGGTCATAATCTTCACCCATAAATCTAATGTCGAGTGTCGGCTCTCGCTGAGTTCACTCACACACTGGCATTCCGCACATTCCGCCTGTTGAACAATAACAAGATCAGGGAGAGAAATCCCTACGTCATAAGTAAATCATGGTCATTTGTCAGGTGCATTACATGTTCTTGGAGGCACGGGAGATAATTTGGGCTGATTCGAGCCCTGCAGACATCAAGGAAGAATAAACTTAGAATAATCCAGCTGATATTTAAATTCAGCAGACAGTCTAAATAGATTTAGATCTAAAGCTTTTACTTAATCGGCTGATTAGTTGATTGGCGATTGCTGGTAATTTTTAATCAACTACAAAAATAAATACTGTTTATTAGCTTTTATCCGTATTATAAAGCAGCAAGTTGAACATATTTTGGCACTTAGTCTACAGGATGTTGCTGGATAGTTTCTACTGACTAATGCAGGGGCATGTCTTGTGATATACAGTATGTATAAAATTACCATATTAATGTGAGCGTGCACTTCACGCACGCAGTCACAGATTCACGACTGTTTTTTCTATCATATTTTACAGAGATATGTAAAAACGAATCGAACGCTTTTATGGTACTAAATCAGTTAAGACAGTTTGAAGGGGAACATCAGTGCTCAAGTTCCATCCTGAGATATCGTGTTAATGCATCTAACTTCAGACAACAGAGGACTTGTGCCCTCTCTGTTGGTGTGTGAAGGCTCACATAGCCTTAAAATTGTGTTAAGACCCTGATTAAGCGAGAAAGAGAAGAATCTATCTCTACCAGAATAGTTCAGACTCTTTTTTTTTTCTTAAATAATGTTAGGGAATGTGTGTGTGTGAAAAGGACTATGTACTAACATAACCCGACAGCATCTCTGACGTTTTGACTGAATTCCCTTTGGATTCATTACAGTATTTGTTTGTTTTTCTGTCATACAGTACATGTCATAGAAATAATCCAACTTACTCATTCTAAGAGTAGAAGAGTTGTACACTGTAACAAATTGCTTTAAAAATGTAAAATAAATAAAAATACAGTAATAATAAAGTAATCTACCATTTTTGTGTGTGTTTTGAATACAGTTGAATACTGTAAATGCTGATGTTGATGAGAAAACCACTGTCTTATGGTATAATTCAGCATCTTTTTCCTTCTAATTAATAATCAGTGTGTTGACTTTAATTGTGGTGAATGTGCTATGTGCGTTCCATTATAATGGGCCATTATCACAACACGCTTACAGTTTTTAATTTGATAGGGACAATGTAGTTTAAGATGATGTGTTGCGTTAAGACTTTGTAGGTTTTTAATAGTTTCCTAATGTCCATACACCCTCCTCCATATGTGATTAATCATATTTAGTGATTAATCACTTCATCTTTGGGGGTTTTTGTTGGAAAATTTATCACAGCAACATTCCTGTAACCTATGGGAGTTGCGAAAAAGCTAACATCATGTGCTAGTTCGAGGAAGACAAGATACTTACTGCATGGTACATGGGCAAGAACATTAAACTGTTCATAGGGAGAACAGTAGGAACACTGAAATAACCATAGAATGACAAGCTGACAGTATTAGAAAGCTTGTACTCTCGACAGAGACTTATTAAAAACAAATACAGTTATTGTTGATATAATACAAAATAACAGTTAAATGCTGGTAAATCTAGATGCCAGTACTTTTCCCGTAATTCTAACAAGGAAATTACCCACAGAGTATCAAAATCAAAAACAAGTCACGGATATCTCATAATAATTATTTTTGAGTGTTATCCTTTTCTTATGAGTTTCTAAAAACACATAGTTGTGTATTTTCACATGTGCTGACATACTCACAGCTTTGGCCTTGTCTGCGAGCAGAGGTGCCTCCTCTCTGGCCCCTCAGACGAGGTTTGGTTTTTGGCTTGATTAACCACTTAGTTCAGTCTCTCAGACACAAGATTGCAGGGAAAAAGCAAGTAATGAAGTGCTTTTGAATTTGCATTCCTGAGAGCTTTCACAGACGCCTTGATTTCAGTCTGCCTTTGCTGTTTGTTCTTTGTCAAGAGATGTCTGCTATTTTAACGGTAACGCGTAACAAGTGTCCATCCAGCCTCCTCCATATTGCTCCCTCATCAACCTAACTGCCATGAATAAACACAATCAACATGCATCTGAAGGGGAATTTGAAGGCTTTTTCTCTTAAATCGTCCCTGATGGGTTGTTCATCATTGTTATCATGCAGATTATAGTGTGACCGTGAATGCAGTGTTGAAGCCCTTTCCATCTGGAACCAAATGCCACAATTTCATAAAGCTGACCGAAAACACTTGTGTGTTTTGTTCTTATATTTCAAGTAGTCCTGATCAGTTATGAACAAACTGTCTCAAGAATATGAAATTAACAGTATTCTGTCTACACTTGAAAGTCAAGCCTTTATTTTTAGTGTCGACCTTGACAACAATATCAAAGTGAGGCAGCATGCTGCATTATCAGCTGGAGTGTAATTTACCTGGTAAGTACTGTGGTTTTGTTGAGAATTTCCAGTAAAAAACCCCTCAAAGTCAGGTATAAAGTAAGTTCTGTTCACCACTTTACACTTTTCACATAAAACTTTAAGACGCTAAGATTAAAGTAACCATCATTATGTCACACAATGACTTGCAAGAATCTGTGATTTTTTTTTTCCTGTTAGAGTGGCAGAGGGGCAGTTGACGTAAAAGCTTCCCTTTGCACCCCGCTTGAAAAGAGGAAATAGAATTTGGTTTAAATCTGGGGCCCTTTCACTGGCTCGGGCTTCCATGTGTCACACGTCAACAAGCACTTTGACTTGGATAAACTGAAGCTGCACTTGGATATAGAAAAGCTACATAAAATATACCAACGAGACTTTCAACAAAGAGTCCAAACAAACAGGTAAATGAGAATGTTTTCTTTGACAGACACACTAGAATGCAATTAATATTGTGCAGGCTATAATTTTACTTCTATATGTATAATGCGTATCACCTGTTCTTGCTGTCATGTGTGATGAAGAGGAAGAATTGTCCTTCACTTCTCCACAAGTAACATCCTGTTTAACAGGAAGTTTGATACTTCCCGGTAGGCAGGTATGTTTTATTGGGTTCTTAAATAAATAGATTTTGTGCTCACGTGTGAGCATAGTGCTGAGAAATGTAAGCAATTTGGATAGACATTATTGAGATATAAACATGTTGCTCATATTTTAAGATTATTGAGTGGTGTCAGCATAATCATTTTACGATAACTCGAATGCTCAACTTTTTCTTACGCAAGGCTCACATTTCTCATATTTCTGAGACGGGACATCTCAGAGATGGTTATGTAACACAATGAGGATATTTTAGTTTGCTGCTATACACTAAAATAATTTGATTCTTCATTATATTCATTTTTATATTCATATTTTAAAAGTAAAGTTAATATTTGGACAAGATAACCATGCTGCATCAAGCCCCACTGCATCCTTTGTTTCCAGTTGCAACCTAACAACAAGTTATTATCGCGTGGGCATGTGGTCTGTTTGTGTATGTTTGTCTGGGTGCCGCTTTTAGAAATCAGAATGACACAGCGGGAAAAGTTCCTCATGGGGGACTTCCTCGTTTTCAGTCATCTGATATTATTTACAATATTTTAAGAAAAACTTCTCTAATCTTGCATCACGGGAATGTTGTTTTTGGAGTGCGTGTGCAGCGTGGGGGCTTGGGGAAGAGAAAAAAAAGCGTGGAGAGACTGAGCGGTGTGGCAAAGAGTGGGGATGTGTGTAAAAGACTAATGGGACAGTGAGTCACAATGAAGATCAGTGGTAGAGCAGTATGATGAACAGAAATGATCATAAAAGGTATAATTACGAGATTGCATCCAGTTATGTTTGGGGGCTTTTAGCTGTTATTAAAAGGTCAATGACAGAATTCAGTATGGCTTTTAATCAAAAATATGAGAAGGTGAAAGAAATTGTGTCAGTGGTGTGTGCAGGGGTGCAGTGTGCAGCACCACAGATGTGTGCAGCGCTGCAATTCCAGTCTATCTTCAAAGGGTGGAGTGCAAATATGGAGTAGCGTGCAGCTTTGTGGAAGTGGTACTTTGACATGACTGACTGCACTCATTGCCCTCCATATGTTTTGCAATTTTGAGAAATCATTCTTCTCTGAGTCATGACTTGTCAGTAATGACATTTGAAAACTGACACTCATTCTGCCTTTCAAATATTCTAGGATTTGTTTCTTCTGTTTGTGGGGGCAAAACAGTTTCAAGAAGGAAATAAAAGTTGGGGTTTTTTGTTCTTTCTTTTTAAAGCTTCTGAAGTGAGTAAGTGAGAGCACCACAGCACCACCTTGTGGATAATATGAAAATGACAATTTGGTCTGTTTCACCTCCTCAGAAGCACATATTTGTTTACACATGGTTGTTAAGACTTTGTGAAAAAATATAATCTCGGCTTTGAGAAACAACAAAAATAAGAATAAGAAACCTGGAAGACCAAGCCCAGTATCATGTGGCTTCAAGTAGTAGGTTCTAGGTGCCATTTCTGCAGGCGGTAGACAGATGTATGTAAGAAATGATGGGCTAATGGGGTAATGTGCTGGAAGAATGTAAACATTGTCTGCTCTGAGGACTGACTTCAAAGTGAGCCTGTGGCAACCTCCTCTCAGCTGTGGCCCTTGACCGATGAAAAGGGAAGGTGAATGCTCATCCACTCTCAACAGCTTCTTCCTGAATCCGCTCTTTGATGTCACTAAATGGATCTGATTGACACATACAGAACCTCTCTGTTTCCCATCTCTGGAGAGGGGTTGTTTTCGGCAATGCACGAGCATGCTTTAGCATGTGTTTCATCCCCTTTTCTGTTGTTGTTCCTTCATCAGAATTATCATTTTCATCTTTTAGCATTCAGTTTAGCAAGCGTTAGAGAAGAGAAAGTGCTTTAGTTTTAAAAATGTATACTTTTAACTGGAGATCTCATAATTAACGCACATCCTGGCAGTTATTTTGCAGACACATAACAACCACAGGGATGAGTTTGCACAAGTATCAACTTCATGATTCTGTGGTTAAGGGTTAGCCCCAGGTGAGTGTTGTTTTGGTTTATTTATGTGACAAAAATTCCCAGCAGTTTCATATTTGTTAGACAATAAAAGCCGATTCCCCTTTTTCTTTTTCACAAAACCTAATCTGTTTCATAACTATTATTAAATGTACCCACAGAACAACCGTCAAGTCTCTCCGTTGACCTTGCATTGACCCCTCTGGTTTTAAGTTTATTTTAGTTAAATTGATTTCGCTATCATCATTTTTGAGCTTCTATATGTCACGTTGTCAGCTAGTGGGACTAATACAGACAAGCATATCTGGGGCTTCTTAACATGTGGCAAACAGTTTTCAGTCACAATTTTGTTTAGGCCTCAAAGATCATATTATATGAGATTAGCTAAATATAATGTTATTATCATCATCTGAGAGACATGCTGTGAGGTTTAATGAATTCTCGGAGCTTAATGTTTTATAGGTGGACCTCATCACCCAGTGCAGCTTATTAATTTTTTTTCTTTAATGGAATGAAAACAGAATCATAATAAAGTGACATTGGAATAAATATTGTTGCATGGATCTCAAAACCCTATTTAAGTGACTGCAATCTAACCCAAAATTTGATGACCAGTTAAAACGCACAGGTTTGTAATACCTCGGCTCTTCAGACAAACTGAAAGCCCTCTGTAATAATGACCTCCTACGAGCGGTGTGTGTTTGCTGGCACGATCGGTGATAGAGGCTTGATCTGCAGTGTGTCTGAGCTCTTCATCATTATCTTGGTTCAGTGATTCATGTCTTGGGCACAGAGAACAAAACTCTTGTGGAGGCCTTGTTCCTGACGCAGTGGGATGCTGGGAGTGACAATAAGAGAGAATTAGGGGTGGAAAAAGCAAGTAAATAGGTTCCTAAATACATGGCAGCCCAGTGACAAAGCCCACTGTGGATAAGACGGCGAGCGAGAGAGAGGCAGAAGGTGGGGAGAGAAGCCTTGATGAAAATAAGTAGCGAAGCTCAAAGGGAGGCAAGGCTTGAGCGGATTGGAGGTGATGATGAGTGAAGAGCTGCACAAAGTAGTACATCTATGGGATAGGTTTTAATGAGGCAGACGTCCGTGTGTGTGTGTATGTGTGTGTATGTTTTCTCATCTGTGACACAGACACTCAGAAAATCCTCAGCAATGATACTCCTAACTTCCTGCCTCAACATGGGTGGGTAAAGGTTTGTGTGTGCAACATGGACACAGAGACAGTTATGATTTAAAATAGATTATTTGATTATCGGGGTCATGATCAAAGTAGTCAATTAATAACGTAGACTGAATATAAAAGATGGACAAGGGTTTCAACTTTTAGAACAGTTCCTACCTGAGCATCTTCAAGTTGTATCATTTTTTATGGTACAAAGTTTGAACATATAATGAGTGCTGTCATATTTTAGCTTGGAAACAATCTGATATTAGCTTCAAATATCAGATTGTCTTCAGGAAAAACATCTTAAAACTATTAAAGATAAAAGCCAGAAGCTTTCACTGGTCTTTCTTACCATTAATCGGGATCTAACATTTGAGACCGAGCCATCAATGTAATGTCAGATTACTGGCTTGTTAAAATATGAAAAAAAAGGTCCCCCATTCCTTCAAAGTCCCGTATTTGATCACACATTAATGAAAAACGTCAAATTGCAAAAGACAACTAGTGACGATATCTGAATGGGATGTAGTTGAATTACACAATGCTGAAAAATGTAGGATTCTACATCCTACTTTTTAACGGAAATTCTTAGTCACAAAAATGAAGAAAATGCTATTTGCATGTAATTCTCATGCTTAGATAGGATTGTGCAAATATCAGAAGCCGTACCAGAAAAACGAAAATATCAGAACATAGTCTATCCCAAATAGAAGAACATTATGGAATCTTTATTTTTTAAGACCTACTCTACCTACCTATAATCTTGAGACCAACTGCCCCGAGAAAGTCTGATAAATCAGAGTAAAATATACTGAGAGGACAAAAAAAATTATATATTTAACAAAATTATCTTCTCAGTTATAACTAGAATAGTTAACACAGTGTGTGGAAAAAGGCCTTAAAGTGGGCAGACTGACCCTTTCCCCCAAAATGTATGTGATATATGAAGGAAAAATTTCACAACAACCATTATGAAAGTTTTCTAACATAAAATTTTTTATGTAAATTGGAGATGGTTGAGCTTGGTTTGGTTGATAGATGGAATGACTGTAGAAAAAGGTCATGCATTAAATATGCATTCTTTATAATTTCCCCTGCGTAAAAAACAAGTCCACTTTCAGTATATCAAATTCTCTGTGGAAACTACCTCGCTCATAGACTAGAAGCTTTCTCCAATACAGTGTGATGTATGTTTTGTAAATTTAGGAAAAAAAAGATTGTAAAGGAGTGCTTAACTGGACACACTGCGAATGGTAAGACAGTGCCGTTAATGGGAAGGAGGATCTGTATGTAGGAAATGAAACACTGTTGAACCATGTGTGAAATAAATAAAGAAATGAAATGAAATGAAAGAATGTCGAGTGTACTTGGTTTCTCTCCTCACTCTGAGGGTGAGTCCACAAACTAATGATAGCATCACAATGGCTATGGCCATCTTTTATATACAGACTGTGTTTGATTACTAAAACTCTGATGCAGTTCAATTCAGTTCAAGTTAGTTTTTCAAACGGTGCAGTTCACATCAACAGTCAAGGTGCTTTATACTACAAATCCCTTCAATATTGGAGGGAAAACCCCAACAATTCAGCAATTCCCTATGAGCAAGGCCTTGGCTAAAGTGGTAAGGATAAAACTCCCTTTTGACAGGAAGCAACCACAGACACAGCCCAGGTTCAGGAAGTGGCAGCCATCTGTGGATGGACTGGAAGGGCATAGCAGGAGAGCACAAAAACATAACTAAATTTGTCAAGATCAAGATAAAAACTAGTCACTCATGACAGATAAAAAGGTCATCTATCATCTACAGAGAATGGCACCAGGCCTGTAACCTAATGAAAAGAGATGTAACCCCTGTAGTGCTGCTGCTTGTTGTTTTTCAGTGACCCCCGTGGCTTAGTTTAACTGTAGTCGGTGTCTTCAGAGCAGCAGGAGACCTTTAATACTGGTGTTAGTTCTCAGTTGCAACAAAAGCAAATCAAAAGGCTCAATTAGGGGTAACACTTGTTAAACAAGCAAGGGGTCATAAGATGGTGGTCTCATGAGATCAGGACATCATAGTCACACTGTTTAGAGTGTTGCATGGTCATTCAACGTGTAACTTTTAATGAGCCATGTTAACTAGGGTAACGTAATTAAAGAGACTGAGCGAACACAGGATGCTATGTGGTTGCGTTTTGTCTTAGAAATCTCAGATTAAGGTAAATGAATAAAAAGGAAAATGAATGAATAAGGTAAATTCATTCAAATAATCCATGTTGGTCTATAATAGTGCAAGAATGAGACGCAACCTGGATTCAAAGGAAGGAAGACAAAAAACACATTCAGGCTGTGCTTTTAAAATATACATTTTTAAAAGAAATCAATTAAATAATTATCGTCCCTTTCTCCAACTGATTCATTCTATTGTAATGTAAGGGGAATATTAGAGTAAATGATAAAATGGTTATTACAGGCACAAACTGTACCCCTGTTGATATGACATGCATCTAGCCACATATGACTGTAGTAACTGTATGGCAATTTAAAGGCAGCTGCAGTTTCTCACACACAGTGCTTTCACACATTTGGGAAAAAGTTGGGCTGTTGTGTAAAATATAAATAAAAACAAGATTGCAAATCTCATATACCCAGATTTTATTCACAATATAACATAGAAAAACTGTTTAAACTGAGAAAATGTATCACTTAAAGAAAAACATGTTGAATTTGATTGCAGAATCACATTTTTAAAAATTTGACACAGCTTTTTGGAGATTGTTTTTTCAAGAAATAGTAATATTTCACAGTATAAACATTTGATACATGTTCTGTTGCAAATTATGGATTTATGAGATTTGCAGATGTTGCATTTTTTGAATCTACATTTTACACAGCATTCCAATATTTTGGGATTTGGTTTTATAATGTCTTGAAACTGTGAAAACTGGCATTAAACATTCACTTAAGAAGACAGGCAGTGATACTGTGTTTCACTTCCAGCCATCCATTTGATCTAAATGTGCACTTTATGAATTAGTAATGGAGTAGGGATAACTGGGTGACAAAAGGTTTGTTGAGTGGCATTGCCATCCCCACAAAACACTTAGTTAATTGTTAATTAAGAAAGATGCCTTGCTCATGGCCTAACAGAGAGGCCCACAAACCACAGACAAAGACTCACACTAAACCCACACAAACAAACCACTTGTTCCAGATGACCATTTTTGCAGGAATGCAGCTAGGTGGACAAAACCCTTTCTCTACATTTACAAAAACCTGTTTTCTCATGGCAGGCCTACGTCATTTACACGGTTTTACACGGTGCATAGAAGTGCCTGGCAGATTCTGCGATGTTGGCTTCAGAATAAAAGGCAATTAAGCACTGTTTGCACTGTGCTTAGACAGCCATATGCCTAGCTAATTAACCTCCCACATAATAAGAAGGAGGGAAGGAAGAAGACACTGCAAGATTATAATCGCGCACATCCTTCGAGTCTCTCACCCTTCCCCCTCTTTGTGTTCAATCAGTTCTGCTTGCTGTTCTGCTGTAATAAATGCTCTCTTATTTTGCATGTATTCTGTGTTACTACTCCTCTATGACAGCTAATTTGCACTCAGATATTGTAATTTTGATATGAAGTGCTTACTTACCTCCACATTTGCACCCTTGCTTGGCTCCCCCTCAGGATCATCGGCTATTGTCGACTTCTCCCCAACTAACCTACTTCTGGGCTTGTCTCCCCAGTCTGTTTCCGCGAGGACCAATCACCTTTATTTTAGAGTGGAACATTTTAATTCCTTTCATGTCACCAGTGATTCTCCATGTTAGACATCTTCTTGAATCTTTTGAAGGCAAAAAATAAAAATAACTCCAAGAAAGTGAGATTTCTTTTCCCAACCAGTTAAAACATAGTTTCAGACTTTTTAAGCACAGCACTCTGTAAAAGTCTTGAATAACCCCTCTTTTCATCTATATTTTACTTTCTAGGAGTCAGACTTTCTTATAATAATTTTAAAGTGGTTTTGAGAAATAGTTCATTTCCAGTCCGACCATTTTTAGGGGAATGGTCAAGCCACTTAGCACTGTCCCGTGAATCATTCAAGCATAAAAAGGCCGCTCACTCAAGTGATGAGCCAGTGTTGTGTCAACACAAAACAGACAACTTAGCAAAGAACTGTATCACACTGTATCTTTATTCATTTTGTTACCAGCAGCCTGTCTCAAAAACACATAATTTCTTCCAATTTCTTTAGTTGAAATGCCAAGGATTACACAGTTGACAGGCATAAAACAGCATTTTTGCACCAACAAGGTAATTCACAAACAGCTATTAGCTGAGAACTTGGCATATCTCAGCATGGTGGGAAATGTGTCTTTAAAAAATCTGAGGAAATTGAACAAGTGGAGGACAAAAGATGAAGTGTCAGTCCCATAAAACAACTGACAGCTGATGAACTAAATCTGAAAGTCATGTCTTTAAGAAATTGGGGGGAAAAAAATCCAATAAAGACCTGACACAGGTCCCAAGAGATGCATCTGGCTTTCTGTTTGTCCAACTATTGTTAACTGAAGCTTCATTAGAAGTGGTCCCTGTGGAAAGGTGGCTGTGAAGAAGACATTCTTAAGGAGAAAATTCTTAGGTTTTCCAAATTAAACAAGAACTGCACTGGACACTTGTGGCAAGAGGGCTATCTGTAAAACACACTGGAGACTCTCTCATGGTTTGGGACTGCATTTCAGCCTGCAGCATTGGAGATCTTGTCAAAACTGATGGAATCACGAACTCATCAGCATTAGATTTTGATCCACAGTGCAATACAGTCTGGAAAGGATTTGATTGGCAAAAACTTCATTTTTCAGCATTTTTTTTTACTGCCAATCCAGTAAAAGCATACCTGGATAGAAATTGACTATCAGTCGTGGATTGGCCTCCCTAAAACCCAGACCTCAGCATTATTGAAGCTGTGTGTGGAACTTCTTAGCAGCGAAGAGACCAAAAGGTAAGAAGGTCTTTAAATGTCCTTCAAGAAGCCTGGAGAAGCATTCCTGAACACTCCGTAAAGAAATGAGAAGAAAGTTAAAGTGCCTAAGAGAGTTCAGGCTGTGTTGAAGAATAAATGTGGTCACAGCAAATATTGACGTGTAAAACTGTTTTTGTCTTGTATACTGTATTTGCATATACGTTTGCGTGTTTTGATAAACTGCTACATGTGTTTCCATCTTCCTAGCAAAATATAAAGAAATGAAGAGGTGCACAGTAATGTATTAAGTGATAAATAGAGTTAAGTTAGAAAAATCAAATGTGTTTGCCCCTGTCTGGCACTGCTAATAGATCTTTAATGTCTTGGTTTCCAGCAAGTAAAATAATAAATATAATAATAAAAGACGATACAATAGGCCTGCTATTTGCCTAATAGGCCCCTTGCCATTTCAATGGCTGATAATATTAACAATTAAATATAAAAGGCTGGTTGACATAAATGTTTTATTCCAATCAAACTTGCTTTTGATTTTATACATCAACTGATTCTGCTTAGGCCACAGCCTCAGAGATGCTTTCATCTGGGGCATGCTGCTTGTTGTTATTTCAGTCGTACAAGTAATCACGTTTGCTCGTCTATTCACTCGTTAATGGAAATACTAAACGTTTTATGGAATTAAACCTTTAGTAAATCAAATGTGGAGCCATTTAGTCATTTCACAAATAAACTCAAGTAAGTTACTATTGTTCCTGAACTCAATACATTTGAGGGAATCCTGTAAGTGGATGCAATCAAGTTCTCAAATCTGATGGGAGACAGCAAGGCTCCCAGACAGAAACAAACAAAAAAAGACACTAAGGAAGTAGTAGTATTAGCAGTTGTAGTAGTAAAGTTAGTGACCTTTTTGCATAACCACTTATGTGAATGAGGCAAGTGAATTGTGAAGGACAGCTGTTCTGCTAAATGCCTAAAGTCTCCTACAAGTTGTTTCCACGTGATAGATACATCCCACTGTGACTGATGTGTGCTAATGTAGTTGGAAATTATTCCTCTAATGTCTTTAGGAAAAACGCCCTACTTTCAAGATTAACAGCATGTTAGACTTTGGTAACTAATCAGCTGGAGTCTATAGCTGTCTAAAAAAACCCTGCTGATTTAGTAACGAATATAAACTCATGCAAACACAGGCCCCAAATCCAACAGTGCAGCCACTTTCTGCCCTCTTGCTTCCCTTTCTTTAACAAGATATTTGCTGAGAAATTCAAGTATAAATCATGATTTAATAAGGATAATGTAACAATTTCATTACAAGAATTGGTTAATTTGCTGACTAATTGTTATTTCCTTTTTTTCCTTAGATCCAGTTTTGGGTTGTTCGAAAATGTTCCAGTCGCGCTCCAGTCCAGACAACCAGTGCATGATTAATGGACAGGGTTTATATGATTCTGAGCCACATCCACATTGGCCTCAGTTCTGCCCCTCTCATCCCAGTGGCGCCATCCGTAATGCTCGCTCCCAGTGTCCCTATGGTGAAGTCTACACCAGGCCACCAGCTCCATTTTGGAGGCAGTCCAAAAACATGTGGAAGGTAGGTTATGAGTTATGAGGTTATGAGATCATCAAATACCACTGAAACATTATTAAATATGATAAATACAACTGACTGAAAGAAGAGATTTGTGGCGCTTTGCTGAACAGATATCAAGGACTGTCAATAAAATACAGAGAATTATTTGAAAAAGGTGATGTGGCAGAGTTTAATTAATTTCAACTCAGTGCTGTGCCACTGAAACGACTTGCTAATGAGAGTGAATGTTATTGATTGTAATATGGCGGAGGTTTACCTTCATGACCAGAACCTACAATGTACACTAGCAACCAATGATAGGCATGATCGGTATCTGTTAGCAATCAGAATCCCGTTATATGGGGTTTAGGTACAGATATCAGAAGGAAATACAAAAATACAAATGAGTACAATCAATGAAAAAAAATCACAATTATATTCACAATAGAACATTAATCTCAAATGTTTAAACTTAGGAATGTCCCATAAAAATTTATTTTGAATTTGATGTCAAAAATCATCTCTAAAAAAAGTCGGGATGGAGTAAATACACAGTTAGAAAAGCCAAAAGAACATTTTGGAACTCATTAGGTTGATGCGAGCGTCTTAGTAGGTTCACTAATTTGTAAAAAACTGTGTCTACAATTTGTCGAATAATTTAAGATGAATTTTCTTAACTTAGAATTTAAAGACTTTGATGATCTCATCATATAACATACCTAATATTGTCAAAAGATTCTGAGAATCTGGAGAAATCTCTGTGTGCAGACAATTGGTAAATAAAATCAAAATAAGATGCTTCATGATCTTTGGGCCCTCAAGCAGCACTTCATTAAAAACAGGCATGATTCTATCACGGAAATCACTGCGTGAACTCAGTTCCCCGTGACATCCAGAAATAAAGGTTAAAGCTTTACCATGCAGAGAAGACGTATGACAGAGTTTTAGTGGCATTTCTGTGCCCACTGAAATGCATTAGCGGCATTCCTTATCTTCTCTGGGCCAAAGCTCATTTCAAATGGATGGAGGTAAATGGCTTAAATGCTTTGTGTTCAGACAAATCAGTTTTTGGAATTTGTTTTTGGAAATCGTGGCTACCATGTCCTCTGGACTCAAGAGGCCCTGTCCCAACTTTTAAAGATGTGATGCTGCCATCAAATTCAAAATTAATTAAATTAATTAAATTTATCTATCTATCTATGGTATCTGCCATATCCTTGTTTGTTTTGGGTTTCTTTGGTGCATTCCTCTCCCTTTGTTTTTCTCTGTCACTTTACATTACATTACACTAATGGTGAGGAAATAAAACTGTGACCTGAGCATAAACAATTAACACCTGTAGCTAAAAAGACTAACAATGTGTGTTTTTTCTTATTCACACACTGTGCTAATAGCCCATATATCACCACAGGTATTTAATTACTGAACTGTCAGGTTAAAAAAAATGTTGTCACATGTATAATTACGAAGCTCTATGTAATGCATCAACTGACATAAATATAGAATGCAATCAGGTCGTAAACACAGAGGGGACTCTCCTGGTGAACCTCCTCTTGCCTGCCACATGTAAATACCAATGAAACGTTACTCTCTTTTCATCAAAGCTATTTAGAGGCCTTTGAAAAGGTCAACAAAACTGTGTCTCACAGTAAAGGTGACTGTGGAAGAAATGCTCATTTGTTGGATTTTTTTTTTACTGTTAATAATCTTTTCTTAGTATTTGCTAATAAGATCTAATATATATATATATTATATATATATATATATATATATATATATATATATATATATATATATATATATATATAATATATATACTAGCCTATTTGTGGCTGTTGTTCACACATGGCAAGAACCATTTGAATGATCCAAGTTTTAGGGGTCACTTCCTTGATATTTTGTCTCTGGATATTGTTGCCAGATTGTCCAAGGAACTCCAAAAACCACACACACAATGTGCTGACAGCTCACTGAGCCATAACTGGCTTCTGCAATTACTGTATGCCACTGAAAGTATGCATAATTTGGGTATTCATATCATGTACTGTTGCATATGTGTGTATTTTCTTAGATTGCACAAAGATTGCATGCGTCGTCTAGGACCATTTATTTTCCTGCTTTGCTTTGATGCAAAAAGTAAGGCTGAATTTTGGATGTTTGGGATGTGTTAGGGGGGTATTGTGAAAAGAGTCAAATGACTCCCAGATCGGCTGGAGTCGTCTCTTGGCTTTGGGGAGGTAAGTTCTGCAAGGGATGCATGAATCAGACTTTTAGAGGAGGAGGAACGGAAAACATCAGATGGATGACTAGTAGACTTCAAAGCATTGTTGGAGCATGTTTTTCACTTCAGTGGGAGGCCTTTCATGTGCTAAAGTTTCTCTGATGTGTGATGTGTGTGTTTGTGTACATGCACAAATACTTGCGGGTGTTTGTGAGTTGATGTCTGCCTCAAGGTAAAAGCTAGCCCTTTCACTAGTGGCTAGGTAGAGTCAGGTAACTTCCTTCTCCTAATTAAAAGAACTACTTAGTTGAGTCTATCTATCTATCTATCTATCTATCTATCTATCTATCTATCTATCTATCTATCCATCTATCCATCTATATAAATGTATATTGTTAATTAGGCAAATACCAAACTGAATTAATGTTTTTTACTTACACACTGAATTTCTCTCTACACTAATTATATTGGCATTAAAACTCTATATAATTTCAGTCAAATAGCTAGCCCATATTGTCTACTGCAAGTGAATCTCACTATACAACCAACAACACAAACATTGTTTGTCTAATATTCACAGCAGGGCATTTGAGTCAGTGAGGAAACACAAAAAAACCTTCAGTGTGTTGCTGGGTGTGTAATGATTTAATGCAGCAGTCCCCAACCCCGGGGCCTCGGACCAGTATCGGTCCGTGAGTCGTTTGGTACCGGGCCGCGAGAGTTGAGGCTCGGGTGTGAAATGTATGGTTTTCAGGGTTTTCAGCGTTATTTTGTTATCTTTTTTATCGTTAACTCGGTTTTCCTTGGTCTTTTCACGTGTGTTATGAATAAATCTTCTTTTTTTCGGTACCCGTACTGGTTTTATTTTGTTGTATTTATCCGCGACACCTTAAAGGCCGGTCCGTGAAAATATTGTTGGGCATAAACCGGTCTGTGGCGCAAAAAAGGTTGGGGACCACTGAATTAATGGATAAAATTAAATGAAGACTCCTCAATTTGCAAACGTTGCAGATTTCTAAATCAGATCGATTCCACACTGGAAAAGTATTTCTTGTTCCACCTAGAAGGTCAGCTACAACTCCACTACACCTAGCAGACCATCAGTGATTATGGGCTCTAAATCCCAGTCACACAGGCTGAGAGATTATTTGGTAACCAGAAAATATAATGAAAATATAGGTGAAGTGTAGGTATGGAAAAAGTGTTATTCTTTGACCAGTGGTAAGTGGTTACTGAAGGTTACTGCCAGCTGCCTCAGCCATGTCTAGAAACCGGTCAGTAAACCATTGCTAAAAAAGAGTTAATATGGAAAAATGTGTATCCTCCAACTGGTTGGTGAGTGGTTGCTGGAGGTTGACATACAGCGCTGCAACAAAACCTCCTTGTGATTGCTTTGGTCCCTAGCAGTTGCTCCTAGTTTGTATAAAGGACAAAGACTTATTTGCAAACATTGGCCTAAAACTGGCTTAGCAGTAGTGAAACTGAAATGTGTGACACAAACTGGAAGTAGAGACCCTTTGCCTTCAATGCATAAGTTGCACCTTTTGAAATGTGTTGGTTTTAAGGTAACGTTTCCTTTGAAGGTGAATGTTCTTCATTTCTGGTTTGTGCTGCACTTTTATAAGTTTCACTACCGCTCCATGATTCCTTCGTGAGTATATACAGACAATTCACTTTCTTCCATGCAAAACAAAGGCAGAATGTGGCAATCTGCTTGTGACCGAAGCAATCACAAGGAGGTTTTTAGTGCAACGCTGTCTTTGTGACTGAATGAAATGAAACGAACTAACAAAGCATTTAAGGTAGAAAAGAAATAAGGACTTAGTTAAGATTGAAGTGAGGGCTGAAAGGAGAAGAATCAGAAGAAGAAAGATAGAAAAAATGTATCAGGGCAACAAGGACATTAACAGGCCAAAGCATGAGAGAGCAGCAGTGATGGGTGTAGACCACCCATCTGGACTGGCTCAGCGCCTGGGCTGGCCCGGGTTAGCCCACAGGACTGGATGTATGCATGAGTGAAGAAACAGAGGTCCTATGCAATAATTCAAAGAGATGAATCAAGGCATCGGAAATATTAAACATATAAATGAAAACAGACATATTTCCTGCATTGACTCTGTGAACCTGGAATAACCGAGAGTCCCTTAAACTAGAATTAAACTTCACAACTATGAAATAAAATAATAGTAAGCATGTAGTTGAATCATCTTTCAGTTAGCAGGCATAAAAGAAAGAAAAAATTGTGTATTTTTTGCACTGGGGGAAAGAAAAGTAACAGTTTATTTTACCATTTCTGTCATTTTTGTACACCATAAAATGGTTCATTAAAGAGTCATGTACATAATTAGAACACATTTTCTGTTTATGATGTGAGTATAGACTTCGAATTCATCATTTAAAAGTTGTTACGTTGAGTCAAACACAGGCTGAGGGTAAAGACTAAAGTTTTATATGTGCATTTCCTGATTAGATCTGTGCATAAAAATTCTAATTATCAAATATCAACTAATTCAGGCTTTTTTATGGCCAGACCAATTGTGCAGCTTTTTGGCTTCTTCATTATGCTCAACAGAGTCAGATTTACACAGTATACTGTAAATAAAATTAGCTAATCAAATAAAGCCTCGGTTTTAAATCCTGTTTTCTCTAAGACAGTTATCCTCACAGAGACAACAGTTTCCTTGTCTCTCATATTTAAATCAGTCCGTCCAAAGCAGGACTACACACAGGTAAAGTACTGTAATTTTATCTTTTTTTTGTACATTTCATGACCGCAAATACTAAACTGAAATTGGATTTTCTACTCACTAACAAAGCTATGAGTGAAAGGGAGAAGTTCTCCTTACACCCAAACTGAGACACACAGTTTAATGACAATGAAAAAAAACTGTCAAAATTTTAAATATGTAACAGTGATGCTATTACAACGCTAGCACAGAGTCAATATTAAAAGTTTCCTTGTAATTACAAACCTGGTTTAATGCATACTCACAGATACAGATGAGCTCAAATTGACATATAATTATTTTTATAAACCAAAATAGAATATAGTTGTTGTTTCTTTCAAATTGCTTATGAGTAAAAGTATTTTTTCTTCTTCTTTTTTCTGCATTATTTAGTGATGAAATTGCTATCTTTGTGATATTTTTCCCACAGAGGTATTTTCCCTGACCCTTTCTGATATAAAAGAGCTCTAAGACACTAATAGGATTAGACAAGAATGACCCTCTAAATGCTTCACATTCATTTCTTCAGTGTTTCACACTGAAAATAACTAACTAACTCCAGCTTGTGCAACACACACACACACACACACACACACACACACACACACACACACACACACCCACCACCACCACCACCACCACCACCACCACCACCACCTGTCCAGCTTGCCCCTGATCTCCTCCTGCACCAACTGTTCTTACAACACCACAGATCAAGCCATTCATTAGACTGTCCCAATAATTGACACAAAGAAGAAAGCACAGACCACTTCTGGTTAAAACATATCATAATCCCTCTAGGTGGGGTGGGAGGGGAGTTTTAAGGCCACCAAGAAAGCTATTCATAGCATCCAGAAACATGTAGAGACCTCCGGGAAAGACATTATGAGGTGTTGGTTAAGACTTGGTATGACACCCCTGGGAAGAATGGTGATTAAAAATGAAGAGGATCAACTGCACTCTAAGACTTTTACAACCTGTTATTAGGTGTTAAAATACCGACTAATGTGTTAATGATGCTGCAAGAATACTAGCAAGTACGTGAAGATGTTGCACTTGAGGAGAAATGTCTTGTGCTCCCTGTAAATCTGTGCCAGCAAACCTGTAAGCATTCCAGTGTCGACAACCCAAAGTTCAAAGGGCAGAATGACAAGAGCTTCAAGAAAAATTCAACATTTTTGAAAATTATTTGTTTTGTTCACAACTTTTTTCAATTTTAAAGTTTTAAATTGTGAATTTACTTTAGCAATCTTGATCTTTATCTAGTGGTTTTAGTTTGATTGTAGGTTTTGAAGTGCTGTGAGTTACTCACTAATTTATTTCATTAATCAAACCCATTGAGTCTGCATGCATAATCATATTGATTTACATATCTGTTTCACACAAAGATTAAAAAATATAATTTAATTCAAAATTTTTTCTTTAAGCCTCACATATTTGAACGGTTTGTGTTGAAGTGATTAGGTATTGTGTGAATCAAGCAGTAAAGTGATCAGTGACATGGTAAAAAGCCACTGTTTTCAGTGTATTAAGAGACAGTAACTGCTAGTAATTATCTTAAGAGCATGAACCACATCAAGCCATTTTCTCCCCTGTGCCACTCTTATCTATCTCCATTTCTTTACTTTTATGGTGTTGTTTCCCGTGACAATGAGTGGGTTCATGTCCTCTGGCAGTCTCTGTGACTGCAGTCCTTCAGGCATTTCTGACCTAATGAAGTGAATTTGTGAATTGAAGCCTAAGCTAGATTTTTTTTTGATTAGTATATGTTCATATAACTTTCTAACAACTAATTGTAATTGTTGTTCCATTAGAATAATATGATACCAATATTGTCATAAAGTGAAAAAGTCCCTTTTGATAGGGCTGAGTACTTTGGCTAACACTCTGTAATTATTTGGGATATGAAGAGACTTATTTATGTAATTTTGAACACCCAAGATGTTTAGCATTATTTGTTGATATGAGTTTGAGCTCTTTAAAAGCATTTTAAAATGTTGTAAATGAGTGGCAGGTCTGGACATTCCTGGTGTGATACTGGAAAGTCCAGGGAAGGAAGGAAGGAAGGATAGATAGATGGATGGATAGATGGATGGATGGATGGATGTTCAACATAACTGAAAACATTAACATGTAATCTTTAATCAGATCTAAAAATAAAATAGGGAATGTCTGGGTTTATAATAGAATAAGACTTCTCAGCATATTTTTAAAATGATCAAA
This sequence comes from Diplotaxodon limnothrissa, assembly GCF_057381915.1. Classification (NCBI taxonomy): domain Eukaryota; kingdom Metazoa; phylum Chordata; class Actinopteri; order Cichliformes; family Cichlidae; genus Diplotaxodon; species Diplotaxodon limnothrissa. Next base: position 34,388,796 of record NC_140612.1, read on the forward strand.
GTTCTAAATCATTCTGCAACGTAATTACATTCAGTAATGTAATGTTCAGTGTAAAAGATTTAAACAGAGTAATGCTTAATGCTTAATCTATTATTGGCTACTTCTGATGTAGAATTGGAACTCTCAAGAAACTATTTTTGTAATCATATCTATAACATTACTTCATATTTCAAGCTTTCAAAACATAAAGGTTATCATAGCAGCATCCAACAGGATTGAACTGCAACATACTAAAATAACCTCAAAAAATGTATCTGCGGTGAGAAAATTCAGTAGGAAACCATTGGACATGTGAAATTTAAAATTTACTTGTGACGTTTCTTCTGAGCTTTAGTCAGTTTTACATTATTGATCAATGTTTACATCTTACAATAAAGAATGTTCCCAAGCTTCAGTCATCATTTCCTTGGATCCATGTGCTTTCTTCTTGTTTCTAGGAATTCAGATGACTCTATAGGCTTTCATAAAAACTGGAAAACAATTTCAAATAACTTTTTTTAAGTATAAACAGAAAGACTTAATGGTATATTTGGTATATAAAAGTACAGTTCTTAATTCTTATGATCTCATTTAAATTAATGGAATCATAACTGTTACATGAATAATGATCTCTATACCTGCAACCACTGGGTCCACGTATGCCCTCTTTTATCACTGGGCTGCACTTCCTCTAATACTGATGCCATCCTAGTTGAAACCTACGTACCTAATACAGCCATTCATCCAACCATTCAACTCTGGGCATCAGTGGGGCCCCCACATAGTCTATAACCTTTATAAGATTAATGCAATGGATTGAGCAGGTGTCTGCCAAAATTCCATTCCCATTTAAACCTTCCAGCCCATACCCACAGCCTAATCCTATTAGGCCCAATTGAGTGAAGTCCACAGTCTTTTTCAGTTAAACTAAGTTCATGCACTAATAGGATTCAAAAGGGGGCAAAAAAGGTACAACGAAGAGAGCAGCAGTGTTAGTGTGTGGCTGGGGAAGTGGACAGTATTGGGACCAGTAGGGGCTTCCTGCTGAGTTTGGGGATATGTGGGAGCGAGGAAACAAGCCAGAGGTCTCCCTCAAGGTGGACAAGCAAGAACAGCTGGCGTCTCTCTCTTGCATGTTTGTGTATGTATGCGCTCCATGGATAATAAATGGTGTGATTTATAAGTGAACAGTTTAATTGATGAAAGATGATTGGAGGAAGATTATCACATTTATCTGCATGTATGTGATCTGTATATATACATACATGATTTAACTACTTGCTGCTCATTGCTGCAAGCTGTAATAGATCAATGTTCTGCCAAGTGAAAAGGGAAATGAAGACAAAATATGTGGTTTAGAGAATGTGATAAATTTATCTTAATCTTTCAAACATTCATCTGAATGTCAGCACATGAAGTGGATTTTGTAGTGAGACATACAGTGGGGCAAAAAAGTATTTAGTCAGCCACCGATTGTGCAAGTTCCCCCACCTAAAATGATGACAGAGGTCAGTAATTTGCACCAGAGGTACACTTCAACTGTGAGAGACAGAATGTGAAAAAAAAATCCATGAATCCACATGGTAGGATTTGTAAAGAATTTATTCGTAAATTAGGGTGGAAAATAAGTATTTGGTCACCTCAAACAAGGAAAATCTCTGGCTCTCACAGACCTGTAACGTCTTCTGTAAGAAGCTTTTCTGTCCCCCACTCGTTACCTGTATGAATGGCACCTGTTTGAACTCATCATCTGTATAAAAGACACCTGTCCACAGCCTCAAACAGTCAGACTCCAAACTCCGCCATGGCCAAGACCAAAGAGCTTTCGAAGGACACCAGGAAAAGTATTGTAGACCTGCACCAGACTGGGAAGAGTGAATCTACAATAGGCAAGCAGCTTGGTGTGAAAAAATCAACTGTGGGAGCAATCATCAGAAAATGGAAGACATACAAGACCACTGATAATCTCCCTCGATCTGGGGCTCCACGCAAGATCTCATCCCGTGGGGTCAAAATGACGGTGAGCAAAGATCCCAGAACCACACGGGGGGACCTGGTGAATGACCTGCAGAGAGCTGGGACCAAAGTAACAAAGGTCACCATCAGTAACACACTACAACGGCAGGGAATCAAATCCCGCAGTGCCAGACGTGTTCCGCTGCTGAAGCCAGTGCATGTCCAGGCCCGTCTGAAGTTTGCCAGAGAGCACATGGATGATACAGCAGAGGATTGGGAGAATGTCATGTGGTCAGATGAAACCAAAATAGAACTTTTTGGTATAAACTCAACTCGTCGTGTTTGGAGGAAGAAGAATACTGAGTTGCATCCCAAGAACACCATACCTACTGTGAAGCATGGGGGTGGAAACATCATGCTATGGGGCTGTTTTTCTGCCAAGGGGACAGGACGACTGATCCGTGTTAAGGACAGAATGAATGGGGCCATGTATCGTGAGATTTTGAGCCAAAACCTCCTTCCATCAGTGAGAACTTTGAAGATGAAACGAGGCTGGGTCTGCCAACATGACAATGATCCAAAACACACCGCCCGGGCAACAAAGGAGTGGCTCCGTAAGAAGCATTTGAAAGTCCTGGAGTGGCCTAGCCAGTCTCCAGACCTCAACCCCATAGAAAATCTGTGGCGGGAGTTGAAAGTCCGTGTTGCTCGGCGACAGCCCCAAAACATCACTGCTCTCGAGAAGATCTGCATGGAGGAATGGGCCAAAATACCAGCTACTGTTTGTGCAAACCTGGTAAAGACCTATAGTAGACGTTTGACCTCTGTTATTGCCAACAAAGGTTATGTTACAAAGTATTGAGTTGTATTTTTGTTATTGACCAAATACTTATTTTCCACCCTGATTTACGAATAAATTCTTTACAAATCCTACCATGTGGATTCATGGATTTTTTTTTCACATTCTGTCTCTCACAGTTGAAGTGTACCTCTGGTGCAAATTACTGACCTCTGTCATCATTTTAGGTGGGGGAACTTGCACAATCGATGGCTGACTAAATACTTTTTTGCCCCACTGTATTACATTATGTGTCATAATGCATGTCACAAGGGCCATGTTATTTTCTTTTCAACAAATAAATCACTGTAATATAAGGGACACAGATGCAGACAACAAACAAGACAAAAGGGTACATAACATTCATATAAAATAAAATAAAATAAACCAAAAAATTGCGTTTAGCATCACAATTAGAATTTCACTTGTACCAAAAACTTCCTGGTAAGAATGAAATCCCAAGATGCAATCTAAATTGAGGGGTCCTCGAGTCAAAAGACAGTAGGAAACACCACTCTTGGCCTTAAACAATCAAAAACTTTGTCACCTCATTGATTCCTTTCTATTTTGGGTTTGTAGCTACAACATATTATCAAGACCCTTTGTTAACCGCCCCCTCTGTCCTTTTGTGCCTGCCAAAAGACAAGATGAGCACTTGTGATAGGCAAAGCAGCACATACTCACGCACACCAAATTAAGGAGGTCAGAAGAGGACACAGTGTTTAGCCAATGGTATCAGTGACACAGATATACCCTGAGGATTTATCCTTTCAGGACGGACCATAGCCAGAGGTGCTAAATGGGATTCCCTTTGAAGAAAACAAATCCAAAAGGACTTGAGAGACAAAAGGTTAGCACAGGATTTCATTCATCTTACATAGTCTCATGTCTTGAAAAACAAACAAGGAACAAAGACTCTGAAGAGATACTTGACATTAACTGCAAGTACTAAAGCTTATTTAACGTAGGCTTTTAAAGTAATAGCACTGAGTTAATAGAATAATAACTGTTTTATTATTACAACCCTGTTTCCCCCAAAACGTTGAATGCTGTTTAAAATGTCAGTCAAAAATGGAATACAATGATTTGTGAATCTGGGACATATATATAAATTTGTGATACAAAAACACTGCATCCTCAGTTCAGATGAATAGAAGTAGAACTTGCCAGACAGATAATTAAACCATTATATGCTGTCTATTCTTATAATGGTGTTAAAGAGGGGCCATGTTACCTAACCTGATTACATCTTTCCTTTGCTTCTTCATTTGCTTTACCTTTGTTACCGTTTTTTATCCTTAGTTGTCAAAAAGTCTTTATTTTCGGGATGCTTCCATCCATATAATGAAAATACAGAAACAAGGGTAACACAAGAGAATAGAGTGATATTTCTACAGGACTGTATGCAATCCTGTGAAGGGCACATTTCAGTAGTTTGTAGAACCACTTTTAGCAGCAACACTTTGAAGTGCTTCACATTATTTTGGTTCACTATTCTTTACAAGTTGTTTCAGTTCATTAGGTTTTGCAGATTTTAATTTATAACAGTTGTCTTCAGGTCCTGGCACAGCATTTTAATCAGAATGAAGTCTGGGATTGGGTGTAGCAATGACTGCAAATAAGTTTAAACACCTTGAGTCTTTGTTCATTTCAGCCATTCTGTTGCATGATGCAATTTCAGCCAAACTTTAGTTGTCAGATAAATGGCCCAATATAGGACTCTAGAATACTTTGAATACAGAGGAGTGCATTTTCAACTCATTGAATACTAGGTGCCCAGGTCCCGTGGCTGCTTTTGGTTGATATGCTGTGTCTGGATTTCTCTGAATGTGGCCCTGTGCATTATGACCAAACATCTCCACCTGTGTTCTAGACACTGTTTCTGATTGCACTGTTATGAGCTTTCATGCTAACTGGGGTCTGTAGAGTCTCTACATACTGTTATAAATTAAGTCTATGTAGGTTCTCAGTCTTCCAGGTGAAGGTAGTCTAAGATTTTATAAATTGTGTATAAACCAACAAGACCTATTCCTGTGATTTGCTCAATATTATAGTTCCATATTAGTTCAGTGGTCAGCTAGTAAGCTTAGCTTAGCCTAAAAAATAGAAACATGGGGGAAAATGAGCCTTGTTTTCTTTAGAATACAGCTATTTTTTTTAGCTTACTAATTCTATTGTTGTTATGGAAGATTGCGTGTTTATCTACTATTAATCTGGTGATTCAGTTATGAAAGTGGCATTATTAATCACGTCATCTCATTCTTGGCAAGAACACTAGATCTACACTTAACAAATGTGCACTTAAAAGAGCACAAAACTTTTCCTTTTATGTGTTATAATGGGTTAATACATCAGAATGGTGCTCTTCTTGTGAGTAGATTGTGTGACACATTTTGTAGTGTAGATCTGCTGAGTGTATAATTCAATTATGAGTCAGATTTTATCCTTAGAAGACCCTAATTGTCCAGCTCAAATGCCATCATTGCCAAAATATTATGTACTGGTTTGAGTGTGTGTGTACGTGTATGTGTGTGTGAGAGAGAGATAAGAGTCCAGTGATGTAGACTAAACTACGAAAAGGCAGGAGGGAGGGAGAAAGAGTAATATAGCTGAGTACAATGATGGAACAGAGAGTAGGAGGGGAAAAAAAATCAAAGAATTGGAATAATTGGCATAATTCAAGGTGGCTGGGCACAGTCAGGGGGAGTGTCAGTGTTGGGCGAATCTTTTGCCATCCTCAAAGAGAGACAGTCTGCACAATTAGCCAGTCGAACTCTGACCCCGCTCAGAATAATTAATGAATAACAGAGAGGATAAAGACAAAAGGCGCAGAGCGGTCTGGTTGAGTGGTGAGCGAGGGTAATACATCAAAGAATGCCGTTAATTGGCCCTGTGGCTTTCATTCTTTGCCCTATTTCTTTCAATTCATTGACTCAAAATAATGGGTTCAGGTTCATTATCAACAGGTTGTAAGCCCTGGGAGTGCCAAAATTCAACTGGAGAGTCAGGGGTGTGTGAGTGAGCGTGCATATGCTTGCCAGTCCATGTGTACAAAAACGTGTGTAATGGCTTAGATTTTTGCCTGCCCCCCCTCCAAGTCTTGACAACATCAATTCCACACAGGAAAACTAAGAGTTGTACAGGCAGGTTGAGAGCAAAGAGCAATAGACTGCACTTTTTAACTTAATTTTTTTATTTTTAAATAGTTGTGAAAGAACGTAGACATACAACTTTTACTGTTTATGTTTGTGAGTCCTACAAGTCCTGTAGCGATGCTGGAATATAACTGGTACGGACAGGTAAGTGAAGCTGACGCACCAATCCCTGCATTGATGCTTTCAAAAGTATACTGATGTAAACCTCTGCTGATGTATCTGTGTGAGTCTGCAAAGCTTTCAGAATTGCTAATGTTGAATTACTATACTGCTGTGCATTGACTGCTTACATTGTTTAACAATGTTAAACGCCATTTATTGTTTAACATTCAGACTGTAGACAATCAGACCAAGTCTACCCTCGTTCTATACTACATGCTCAATAAAATCAAAGCAATTATTTGGACTCTTACTCTATACATTTACATAACTTCATATCACTAACTTTAAAATAATATAATTGTATTGTGTGACTGCTTAAATGCTTAGCATAAAGAACAGCCTGGTTTCACATAGCACAAAAAAAGAACTTGATGACTCTATTAAATGTTAAATAAAATGAAGTTTGTACAGGGCATAGTTAGAGTAAATAATGTGCATTTAAATGGCATCAGACTCCGTCAAATTCTGTTTAAATTAACAAGGCCGACAGTATTACCTCATCAGTGACATAGCAAAACACTGCAGACTCATTAAAAGATAATCTCCTTAAAGGAGCTTAACTTTACTTCTGTTTCATTCACTTGTTATGAACACTATTTGTTGTCACAGCAACTATGAGGGCTACGGTAGTGTTGCCCCTGGCTTTAGTGGTCGCTAATATTCACAAATCCCGACTAGCTTTCTTTGAAGTGATGTAAACACGTGCAAGGTAGAATTACGTTATAGTAAAAAACACAGTAAATAGGAAAAATAGATTTGTTTAAATTTTTGATTTTGGACAATAAAGCATGTTGACAATAAGTAATTCAATTTGTTTCTTTAGTAGTTACATGCTGTTCTATGTCATAATGTCACAGGAACTGTTTAGCACACTTTGTTATCTGTTAAGTCAGTGTAAGTATTTTCATCATAGTACTAAACAACGTAATTGTACTTCACAGATTTTCTGATGTGTTTAATGAATATCATTAATTGATATTGTTAATCATTAAATGAGAGAATTTCCTGGGTTTTTAAAAACTGTATCTTTGTCATTTTTTTTCTGACAAACTTCATTTTATTTACACATGTCAAAACCAGCTAGTGTGGCTTTGGGCTGAAAACCCTTCTTGAAATGCTTGTGCTTGCATACATAACCAAAGGAGATGTGAAGGAGCAAAGGATAACAGGAGAGTTACTTCAATTGCCAGAACTTTGTCTGTTCACAACACGTGATTTTGTTGGAAAACATAGCTGCGTGTTACACACCGTGAAATACTTCTGCCATCCTCTTAGCTATTGCAGAACGGTCTTTTCCCCTCTTTTAGTCTTTTAACTGTGAAACCAAAGATTTCCCATACCTGGGTAAGCCATGTCAAGCAATTAATACCCTGAAAAACGCCTTTTAAGTGAGTCTTTTGTGGACCTCCCAATTGTGAAAAGACTGGTGTCGTGTCTTGTTATCCTCGCACAAGCGCATTCTCCGCCAGCACATCTGATAATTACCATAAGTTGAGATGGAAAGAGAAACATACTTTCAGGGTCCTATAAAATATAAAATAGCCAAAGATTTGTGGAAGAAAGTTATATTTTCTAAAACATTCTGGGATAATATGAGGCATATGGCTGTTTAAACAGACAAAGATGAAGCTAAAATGCTCCAGAAAATGTTTAGCTATAATTATACGTATACAAAGTTTTTATTTCACACGTTAAAACATGCATAACCACCAGCAAGATCCTTTAATCCATCATTTCTTTGTACTGTGCACCTTTCTACATGACCAGTTTGAATTATGTTGCTCATACTGTATATAAAGATATGAAAAGGATTATATATGATTATAAATTATGTAAAACAGCAACGGTTCATGGTCATTTCTGGTTCACTGACATCGCAAACGTTTCACACACAGAAGCAGAAAATTGTAAAGCACCAATCATTTTGGTTCACACACAGAGTAATACCATGGAGTAGAGTAAATGCAACAACACATGCTTGAACACAGACAATGGAGGCATGCAGAAATGAGCAAGTAGTATTCAGGGAGTGTCAGCAGGGTTTTGAGGAAGAAATAAATAAACCGCCCATCCCTTACAACATTATAATTACAAAAATGAGTGAAAATGTGTTTATGCTTAGTTACTGAATGTAAGTATAAGAACTGGTGTTGGACATCCAACAGTTAAAATAAAATACAGCAAGTTAATATTCATTTCAATGACAAGAAAGTTTGGTTTTAAGCATTTTTAACTTTGTATTTGGATTTTTTTAAATATAAAAATTCTGTAAAAATGTCTGAGAAGGATCTTTAAGAGTAAAACAACACGCTCTAACTGCATTCTACAATTAATAATAAATGAAGGCTTCCTGATATTGAGGTGGGAGCTTTGGGAAGATATTTGGGAATATAAAGCACAGGATTGGTCAATAGGGAATTGTTGCATTTCCCTTTGAAAGACATCTTTGGCAGCTATAACACTTGGTTAAGGCTTGGACCAAAATCTGGTCTTCTACATGTAACTCATATCCCTGACACTACTGCACTAACACCCCAAACTTCACCCCCAAACCTTAATGTGTGGTGCAGATTCCTTCTACTCCTGGCACTAAATGTTGAAAATGGATGTCAATTGCAAGCAGACAATCTTTGGTATTCTGGTAACCCTTTGGTATTCTAGTCTGTTATAGAAAAACAAATAAAAGCGCCAGTTTACTTTTAAAATATGGCGAAGACGCAAGAAAGATTAACAAATGCCATTATGAACATCGATGTGATGTGCAGCAGCTCATTTTGTTGGTAACAGAAATCAAAACATTCATGTTAAATTTAAGGTTTAAAACTGGTGAACCTGTAGTTGATTTGAACTTTATTTTGAGCGGCAGGGGAGTGCATCGTAGCCTACAATGAAAAAGTTGGCACTGGCAGAAATTCTGTAACACACTTGGAACTGGCAGTACCCAAATGATGAAATAAATAATAATAAATTGAACTCAGGCAAAGCTAATTACACAATTTACCCCAGACTAGGAGTTGGAGTGGTGGGAGAGTGTGGCTCGCAGTGTAGCATGATCCAGTAGTATCTACGCAAGAAGGATATTTAAAAAGAAAAGAAAAGAGAAAGCCTGCTTTTGAAGTCTTGAGAAAAAAATACTTTCATTTTGGTCAGTGCGCATATATGGAAACACATTATGTTATGTAGGAAGGTGATGTGATACGATCTAAATGCAGATCAGCGTCTGATCAGAGCTGCGTCCTGCTTGTGATTGCTTTTCACTTCACAGCAGCTCGCTCGTTCAAACAGCAAAAGCACAAAGATAGCCAGACGGAGCAAACAAACAGCTCTTTGTCCACAGCTCCACTATATATTATTAGTTCGGGTAAGGTCAAAGCTGATTTAATTTTCTGCTTAGTTCTCATTAAACAGCTATTGCATTATTTAATTTCCCACAATCAAGTTAAGGAAGAAGAGTAGGGGTTGACTAATCAATATATGTCCACCAAAAGCTTTTGAACAGTAGATTACAAATTTAGCCCACAAAGCTTTATACTAGTTAGGAACAGTACGATCCTCTTTTTGATGCCATATTAAGCTTTAAAGGTCAGCACTATATTGAAATATTGAAATATTTCAGATTCTGATTTTCTGGCCAAAGACTTTAGTTCATCAAAAGTTTTTGAATGTTTATGAGGACTTAGAATAAACACTCATCAAACCCTGATGGCCTGTCCTGTTTACCCTGTGGGATACAGTGGAAGTTACTAAGTGATATATGTAAAGATTTTTGAGTATCCCAACTAATTAAAAAAATGTGGCAAATATAAACATGAACTATAAATTGCTCATGAGAATGAATGAACAGAGAAGCACTGGAGAAATGGTTTAAATACTTAAATAAACAGAGTAAGTTAAAAGGGATCTTTCCAATGTGGAAAGACTTGGAAAGACTCCATACTCCTGCGACAGCTAGTTAGATAACTGGTTAAAAACACTGATTGATGATAAGTTAAAAACACAGATGAAATAACTTAAAATAACAGATAAATGGGATAAACAGCTTGCTAAATTAACGAACAATTCTGTAATGCATGCTGAAGTCTGCAACCAATGCACTACAGTCCACCTGAAGCGCACTACTATATAAAAACTAATAGATAGATGTCTGAAATAGTAAGCTGAAATGAAAAGTAGCTCACAGAATAAATTAAACGCTTGAAAGAGTGTTTAAACAAATTGCTAAATGTGGGGTGCAGGTAACTGGTCCAATTGAATCCATGATTTTGCCCCAAAAAAAAACAATATATCAGAGGGGACAGTGGTCAGCGCTGTTACCTCACAGTAAGAAGGTCCTGGATTTGAATCCACCACCTGGTTAGGGCCTTTCTGTGTGGCATGTTCTCCCCAAGCCTGTATGGGTTCTATCCAGGTACTCCAGCTTACTCCCACAAAGATGCTTCTTCCAGCTGCTCCCTTATTTACAAGGAGTCACCACATTTGGTAGGCCCACATATTTGATTTTAAAGTGTCTTTTAAAACCGGGTGGACTTTGTGACGCAACACCAAAGGGATTTGTGTCTCCTCCCAGGATCAAACAGCGGATCTTGGCCACTAGACTGGTTTACATAGATCCAATAGTGTCCAAAGACATGCACGTCAGATTAATCGATCCTCTCCATTACCCCTACAACAGACTGGCAGCTTGTCCAAGGTATAACCTGCCTCTTGCCTCATGACCGACTAGATAGGCTCCAGCCCCCTCACGACCCCGAATTGAATAAGTGGAAGAACGTAGGTGGATTGATAAGTGGAAAATCATCATGTTCTGTTCACAGTAGCATCTCAGCTAATACGTTTTTTTTTTATTACCAGATGAAATGACAAAGGGCCGACAAGGTGCAACTCCCCGAACAGCTAAATCCAGACAGGAAATACAAACCGCCAAACACTATGCATGTGACTTCAGAGATTTGGCTTGCATCATTCAAAGTAATGTTGTGCACCCTTGTTGGAAAAAGTTACAATCTAGTTTTTGTATTTTCCATTATCTTCAGACACAAAAAGCACGTCTAATGTTCCACTTATATGTTACATCATGTTGCCTAATGTTTTTATATTGATTCAGAATACTACAGACTAAGTTGATCATTCTGTAATAGGTTACCCAAGACTTAATTACAAGTCTTGATGCTGTTAGATTATTAAATCTTTTTTGGCCAGCTCTACCGATTCTTTCCTGACTATTAAATTCAATAGTCTGTGCTTCATCCATGACTATACCTTCATGTCATATGAATAGTTTCATTCAGGGTGTTTATCTAAGAGTGTAATTTTACAAGAATTGCCAGTAGACAGTTTCATTGAATTCTTAAAAATTGTTATGTTTTCTTAGTAACTGATAGATGCAGACTCATTGTGAGTGGACTGCGGATATATAGATATGAGCTGGGCTGTGTTTAAGTAATTAAATAATGGATTTAAACATATTCCAGTAGATGATCTTTGAGTGTTATTTTTGCTGTTCTAAATATTAATACTAATTGCAACTATCTAGCTAGAAATGTCAAAGAATCCAGATTAAAACTTAAACTCCCATCAGTGCAGATGTAAAAGGTTCTAGTTTTATGTCTGTAAGTGTTATTTCAGTATAAGTTTTGTTGGAGGTGGGTAAAAGACCAACCTCCATGCTATGAAATGACAAGTCTTCAAAGCAGGATTACCAATCACCGATTATTGACAACCATTGTAGTTTCTGATTTTATTTTCTGCTTGTCTGCTAAACAAATCAGATAGAAATGACTGAAATTGGTAAATTGATACATAAAAATCTATGCCTATAATAAAACCAGTAGCAAATTTAAGCTGTCAGTCAGCCTGGTGTAGACACGCAGACAGCTGGTACTGAGGACTGAGAGGTCAGAGTCTCTGTGAACTGAACAGATCAAACGCTTCAATAAAATCCTACTTACACTCATGTCTCTTACTGTGGTTTCCCACCAGGATGTATAACTTCAGAACAGATTGAATTAGTGAGAGAGAATAGATTCCTAATCGATTAGACTAAGTGTATTTAGACTCAGTTTGACATGCAGCATTTGTACAAAAGGCACAGTGAGTCAAATCTTTTGAGATAAATAGATAAATATATCTGTCCTTTACAAAAAAGTAGGGTAGCACAGTCGTACTTAACCGCATCTTTCTTTTAAGGAAATCTAATTCATTGTCTGTATTGTAACTATTTTGTCTATAATCCTTTATCCAGTCTTGAAAAGTCTTTAGTTTGGTAAGCTGGGATTGTCTTGCAATCAATCATGTGCATAATTTTAATAAGACTTCATCTTAATAGTTATAGCTGGGGCTCACTGGGGCTTCTTTTCACCGTCTGCCAAAGCGAGAGATTAAAGTTTGTCTATGGTGCAGCTTTCTGACATCATCCAAAGAAGCAATACTAAACATCGCTCTATCCTGTTCTAGCTCACTGGACAGTGAGGGTCAAGGCTGAGATTCCCCTTTCAGAACTACTACACAGTAGTTTACCCATAATCCTGTTCTGTACTGCTCAACAGCTTCTGTTTAAACTTCTTTTGAGGAAAACTTGTCCTGTGTTTCTTGCTCAAATCCACCAGGTGGCCTGGTGCGGTAAATTAGTGCGGTCAGTGTTAATCTCGTTAAATTGACGTTAACACCATAACCGCATTGGATGGCGCTAACATGTTAACGAGCTAACCTCGCTAACACGTTGATGCCATGCAGCCCCACGCACGCATCGGGCGATCCGTGCTAACTCACTAACAGAGATTTGCCAGATTAATGCAGTTGTGGTGTTAATGTCATTTTAAGGAGATTAATGCTGACTGCACTAATTTAATTATATGCAAACATGCCTAAAAATGTAGTATATAATAACAAAATCAAAGTTTGGATCATTGTAACAAGCTTTAGAGTCAATATTTGGTATGACTACTGTTATCCTTTAATACAGTCCGAACTCTCTTAGAAAAACTTTCTCATGTTTTCTTAAGGAAAGATTCTCCAACCTTCTTGAAGAACATTCAAAGCTCCTCTTATGCTGCATTTTTTTTCTGTTCTTTGTCGAGATGATCCCACACTGCTTCAATAATTTTGAGAGGTTCTGGGGAGGCCAATCCATGACTGACAGTGTGTCATAGAAATGTGTTTTTCTGCCCGGGTATGCTTTTACTGCATTGGAAGTTGAATTTTTCATCACTGTCATGATGAGAAATGAAGCAGTTGACAATTCAATACGTTTGAGATGGTATTAAAACCTGATCATACTTTTCCATACAATATTTCCATCAGGTTTGACAAGATTGCACAACGCTACTGGCTGAAATGCATGCAGTCGCAGACAGAGCCTATGTTGTACAAATGACTGATTGTCAGGTTCTTGTGTAATGTGGCATATTTCAGTCATTTCTTCCTGGTTCCTTTTATTAGACCATTTCTGATGAGGTTTCAGTGAACAGTATAGGGCTCACCTGTAGGGCCATATGCAACAGTCAGGTCCTGTGTCAGGTCTTTGCTGGATTTTTTCCCCTATTTCTTAAGGACTTTTAGAAACGGTTCATCTGCTGTTATATATTTTAGGCCTACAACTTCTTCTTTTATCCTCCATGGGTTCCATTCCCACAATTTTTTACGGACAGACTGCACATTATATCGCAATATGCCAATATTTCAGTTACTAGCTCTTTGGGAATCACCCTGTTGGTGCAATAGCACCAACTTATGTCAAATTTTATGTTATTCTGTTACCATTTTACTTATATTTGACTAAAGAAATTAGAACAAATGAAATGTATTTGCAGCAGGCTGCTAGTAACAAAGTGGCTAAAAATACAATTTAAAATGAGTTCTGTGTAAACGCATCATTGGTTAATCCCCTGAGTTAAATGGCCATTTTATGTGTGAAAAATATACAGGTCAGTGTTAGGTGGCTTAACAACAACAGGACAGTGCACTTTAACATTTTTTTAAATAATGTTTAGTTATTATATGTCTTATAGTCTTATCAATAAAAAACTAAAACCAACCAATGTAAACAATACAGTGTCATTAACAGCAAAAGGTTTTATTCACAAATATACAGTTTGTGTAGACCACTTGTGAAGTAAAAAAAAATATATAAACCAAAAAACATAGTCTACAAACCTGGATTTATTCTGTGCTATTTCTTCATGTTCTTAACTAGCGCGTGTCTGTGAAGTAGTGTGCATGCATGTGTGCATGAGGGTCTGCGACCTCTCAGGTGTTCCTGTGAACAGGCTCCTTTTTCACTGCTCACAGAAAGAATAATGCGCTCTAACTGATTTAGCAGCAAAAATTGTATTATTGCATTTTGACTAATTACATCTACCCTGTACTGACAGAGAGGACAGGCTGCACTGCGTCGCTCTTTCTCCTACTCCTCTCTCAGCTTTCTGAAGACCTTCAGCTGACTGTAGCTATTTATGTAATACTCATTTGTAAAATTAAAGGTAAATGAGTCAGCCACAAATGTATACTTTGTTAGTCTATTAGTGTGTTATGTCAGGTATTTGCACTTTGCTACAGTAGCTCACATTTTTAGTTCACTACATTTTTAAACCAAAATTCAGTGGAAAGTGAACTGTTAAGTAAAATGATTATGAAAATATTTTTCTATATATGACTTGGTGTTAAAACCAGAGAAAATAGTTTCACAACTAAGTCCTCTGCTTGCTATATCAGTCAAATATAGTTAAATAGGTTTTGTTTGTGTACTTACAGGAATCAGTTTTTCTTTTTTAACCACAGCTGTAGTTATGTACCGCTAATGGCGCTGTACGAATTTACATTTCATTTTCTCTCAGGCTTCAAAATATTACCCGTGTTTTTGTAATTAATGATGGCATTTAAAAAAAAAAAAAGAAGTTTGTTTACAATCAAACCTCCACAGGGCACCTTTAAATCATTTTACAGTGAGATGTCTTTACTTTAAGTATGAATTTTAATTATTTTCGCAGCACTGCTGAGGTGAACCATTTTCTTAAATTCAATATTTCATCAAGGTAACAAGCGCATGCTCTCGCACACAGTTTCATGTGTAATCCAGTTAAAATAGCTGTAATATTTAATTCATATGAGAATCATTAAAAGTGCAGTGGTGCTGTGTCCATTATGCATTCCTTTTCTAGCAGGATAAAACAGTCCTCAGATGTGGGCGCTGCACTTTGAAGTGTTGTCTCAGAAGCAGGCCAACTCTTACAGGAAGTCCCTGATGTTTAAAACATGCTATGACGGGGGACTAACAAAGGTGAGCACTTGTGGCTTGCCCCAAGATGAGCCAAAAATGGCCAGCCAGGAATTTTTGCCTAGATCTGATGGAGCGTACATACAGCAGACATCAAATAAACAAAATAGTGGACAAATATACACATGGGTAATGGTTAGAACAGTACAAAAACGAGTGCAGGAAAACACAGCAACAGATAAGCTGGAGAGATGGGCATGCCTCGTGTTGATGGTCAAACAGCAGCAACAGAATCCAGATAGTGCAGCATAAATATTACCTAATGATCTAGATCCGCTATATACACAGAAGATTACTGTGCACAGTAGCATCAAGAAGGGCATTCTTTGCGTAATGAAAACATTGACCATAGACACGTGTGGGGCAGGCTGCATTTAAACTGCTGAAAGAAGACTTTTAAAACCCAAAGTCTGCACAGGCTTGATTTAATTGATTCAGTTTAAGCCATTATGTTCAATGTCCTCAAATTAATCCTGATGTGTTTATTACAGTGAATCAAAAATAATTACTATATGAAATTTGAGTTCTTAAATTGTCAGGACCAGTGTGGAGTTCACCCCAGAACATGTATCGGAGCAACTCTGATTCAGATTTATTCACCTGCTAATATAAAAACTTGTAAATCTTGGGATTAAAGGGAGGACTTTTCAGGGATTTTTGGCCTAATAATAACTAGAACATAATAAAAATGTGTGTTTTAGCATGTTTGCACACATTCTCAAGATTCCTGTTTCCCTGTGTTGGAAAAGTGACTACAGTTTTGTGGATAAAATGACTTCCACTGGGAAGTTGGTGTCATGAAGACAGGAAACTGCGCTGAGCTAGGCTGGATGTTATGTGGGAAAAGCAGGAAAGTGTAGTGATCCACAAGCAAGCAGGAATTCACATTCTGTCAACTTATTATGGCTTCGCACACACACATTCACACACTTACTTCAACCCCCTACTGTAAATGCCATCTGTATTTCTGCCTCTGTCAGGCCTTTTCCTTGACCAAACACACACACAGACACACAGCTACAGAGGGGAAACGGCTCGTGCTGCTCCCAAATAAGCTGATGTGTCATGGCTTCCTTTCTGATATTTCTGAAAAAAAAAAAAAAAAAATTCAGGAAGGAGGCTGCAGCACCTCTCTTTTTCTTCCTCTTCTTCTCCTCCTGTCACGGTGTGAGACGAAGCTGTGGCTGTGACAGTTGTTCTTCTTCTGTAAGGATTTGCAGCTCCTGTGGTGGGAGACGCTGCCACTCTGGAGAGCCATGAGCCGCTGTTGTGTGGTCAAAGTAATCACCTTGACAGAGATCCAACTTTTACAGGTAGGGGAAATGACTTATTTACAGCCCAGGAATTTTGAGGCAATGACACACACTGAAGAAAACATTGTGTTAAATTCTATGTGTGCATTTGTTTGCACGCAAGACACATTTGCAGTTACAGCCAGACTAACCATGGAGGCACCGTGGAATGGGACTTTTGCTATCAGTTCGCTATCCCAGTCTTATCTTTCCTCACATTGCACAATCTAGTGGGTGGTTACAGCTATTTACTGGTTAGCAGGCTCAGCAAAATACAGTAAGCATGACCGAGGAAGAGTTTTGTTCCACTTTCAACTCATCTCCATCCATTTGAGATGGGAAAACAAGATGTTAGATGTTAATAATCTGCATCAATATGTCGCAAAGTGCGGCATTTTGCAGAAATGAATCCAAAACTCCTAGTAGGTTTTGCCCATAATTTGTACAGCTAGCTAATGTCACCATCACCCAGTGTTTCATAAGTTGTTGGATTTTTCTGAAGTGAAAGGAGAACTTGGGCAAGACTGAAACTGGATTAGGCAAGAGCTTTGTGCATTTCAATGTAAAACCTGCAAGGTTGTCTAGTACAATGGCTTTGTGAGTGCAGCATTTCGGGGGGAGAGGGCCACTAAAGAAATACGCCTCTTAACTGCGAGGTAAATGACACCACTGTTAAATGGATCTCACAAATAGAGGCTAAAGAACTGGGCTTACGTTTAGCTGTGAAGGTGTTACTGTAATTTCGGGCCTGCTGCTATCTGTAAGTAGAAGCTGAGGTTTGGGATGTTGCTTTATTTTAAGCCTGACAGAGCTTTGAATTGATATGTTGAAGAGCTGCAGTTGTATTCACTTGTGATGGGATTTCTTGGGCGTGTACTGTAGAGTGCTTTAGATTTGATTAGGACATATGTAGGGACAAAGGCATGTTCTGGGTTTTGGCATTTTTATTTTAGTGGTCTAATATCTCTAATGGCGAAAAGTGAGGAAGATACAGATATATATTATTTTATTCAAACACTCTGAAATATGCTGACAAGAAGGTGTGTTCTAAAGTTAAACTATGTGCATTAAGTCAAAAGGCACAAAAGCTTTCATAGTTTAATGTAGGTTTGCATGTTAGGAATAACTGTACAAATGTGTGTAAATAGAAAACTGAACCCATGACCTCCTCTGTGCCAATAATCTCAAACACTGCCTCGATTGTTGTAGCAGGTGCTGGTAGCCGTGCCGAAAAAGAGGAAAACAACCAAAACAAAACAAAACTGAAGCATCTGAATAGCTACAACATGCCCAAACTCCTGATTGATTACATTCTTATATTCTCTCCTGACCCATGTATATGGCGGGCACTGATAATTTTCCTGCATGCCCGCTTCACACATGCACAGGCCTGCCATTGTCGAGGCTGGCCTTGGTGACTGAAGCACCATTACTCCTCAAATCTAATCAGATTTCCTTAAGTGGATAACAAGCGTGTCTCCGGCATTTACAGTAGTGAGAAAGCTGAAGTGAAACCAGGACAATCCGCTGTCACACAAAGCAGATGTGGTGTGCAGCGGTCCTGGCATCCCTCCTGCTATCCAAAGTGGAAAAAAATGTTGATTGGCTAACAACTGGCATCTTGTTTAGCCTGGAGAACTCAGATAACAACTCTTAGTCACTACTGACAAGATGAGTATTGTGATGAGCCTGGTCTTAGTTAGGTGGCTGAGTTGTGAATAAGGTCAGCTAGTCTAGCTGACAAGGGGGAATTTAATGCTGACTTTTAGCATAAAGACCAATTCTAAAGCTGTCAAAGCTAAAAACTCCCTACAGTTCAGCAGCTTTGTGCCAGACAGCATTTGAAGAATAAGAAGTTTGGTCTGAAAGCATGACGATATAAAGGATAGCTGCATAACAAATCAGTTCTGACTATTTTTTTTTTTTCTGAGGCAGCGTAAAAGAAGAAGTAACACTTGGACTGTTCTAACCAACAGCTGATGATACTTTTTTTTTGGCATTTTAAATAAGCTAGCTGCTTTCCTCATCTCACATAAACGACACCTGTCGCCTGTTTTTAAGGCTGAGTACTGTGATCTAAATGTGTTACCATGAAATTAGGAACACATTAAATATCGGCATTTTCAAATCATGTTCGAGTAATACTGGTCTGGCCAATCGAAGCTTCTTGAGCTTGTTGTTGCTCAGTTTTTGGTGGGTCCTGATTCCGTCAGTCCCTGAAAGAGCATCTATTCCATGGTTTAAAATAACTGAGAGCTTGCTGTTTTGACCAGTAAATAAAACAGATTTGGGAGGAAGTACGCAAGACACAGGCAAACTGACCAACCTATTACAGTCAACAAGACTACCATTCTTAAATCATAGCACTTCATGTACTCCCCTAAATACTCTGCAGCCCCTAAACTAATAAAGCAAGTCACGACAGCAACCGTCTTTGTGAGCACCAACAAGCATGAAAATTTGATATTTTAGGAGGGATGTTCTTTCCTAAATTTGCCCTCAACTTACACCAAAGGAGACTTCAAAACAGATTTACTGCAGTTATTGTATGGGGAACGCATAATACTAAACTATTTACTTTAAAAGCCTTGAATGAATTGAAAGGCTTGGTTAAAAATGGCATTGGAGGAGTTATTTAAAAACTTCACTGGGGAACAAGGG
Source organism: Diplotaxodon limnothrissa (assembly GCF_057381915.1). Classification (NCBI taxonomy): domain Eukaryota; kingdom Metazoa; phylum Chordata; class Actinopteri; order Cichliformes; family Cichlidae; genus Diplotaxodon; species Diplotaxodon limnothrissa. The sequence goes on from NC_140612.1 coordinate 34,408,110, forward strand.
TCAATTGTGCTGCCACAACCCCTACAGAGGGTTGCAGAGGACTTTGGGAGATCACCACTGATTGGTCAACCAGAAAGAAAAGGGCGGTCTGAGGGAGTTAGTGATAGATGCTAAAGGCAGATACCCTGCAGTGATCAAACCTTGGATGATCTAACAGTCCAGTGTTTGAAGTGATTATCATTGCTACGCAACATAAAGGCTTACACCCAGCTTTGGGCCTAATTAGTTCACTTAGGGCCCTTTATAAAGAGCTGGTAGGGAGACTGGAAGGGACAGACACTCACTGAGAAGTCACCAGATCAACAGGATAGCAGCAGCAGCAGCAGCAGCCGTGGATCCCTAAAGTTGACCTGCTGCCACACCAGAACAAATCAATTTGAAGATTATCTGCTTTTCTGAGAATGCCACACTTAAGTGACTGCAGTTACTACACAATGCGGGATGCAACCAGAGCTTCAAATGTAAGAATACCAACTTTTAGAAACATTGTGAGCGGCTTGGTAAAGTTTATTTAACACTGCTTTCATAATGTTTTTTAAGGTTATCTTGACTATTGCTGTACTGACATGTAATTCAAGATCAACTGAAGATTAAATATTAAGATTGATTGTAAAAATAGTCAGCTTAGTTGGTTAAATTCAGCTGAAGTCTCAGGGGGGAAGAAAAGCTTTTTGCTTTTAGGTTTGTTTTTTTAACTTTTAGACTGTGAAAATGAGTTCAGAGAATGAGATCAAATTCCCATAAAGACACTTTCAACATTTTTATTTCTGTACATGATTCACTTTATTATGAGTTCTAACTTACAGTTTGCAAGTCTGTAAATTTACTGCGCATAAGTGACTAATCACGGCAAACTAGTTATGTGTGTTACTTTAGATATTCTTTTCATAAAGTCAACAGCTGTTTTGGACAACCCCTGTGCAAATACTCTGAGTCAGCGCTGTTTCAGCGGTATGGGAAACAGTGCCCAACCTTGCGCTTCCTGGACTAACTTAGTCAGCTTGCTGAACTGTTGAATGATCTGTTCTGCTACAGGTACAGAGCCACCTGGAGAACTCCAAGTTCCATCTCCACCAGAGCCAGAATCAGCCCGTGAAGCAGTACCTGACGCTGGGCTCCAAGCTGGCCTCCTCGGCCGCATCAGGCCACGCCGTGACACATCCGCACACCCCTGGCCAGGCACTCGCCACCGTGCCGATCATGAGGAACGGACACATGCCCCCTGTCAGTGACAGCAGTAACCCCAACAGCCCTGTTACCCTGCTTACGATGGCCAATCATGACAGTGAGGTGAGTGGACGCATGGAAAAGGAAAGAATCTCAGTCATGACTTTGTGGAACTGAAATTCAGAGAACTCCGACCGTGAAATTGAAACAGAAGTTTTGAACCACAGACTGGGTCACTTACGGATGAACTGTGGTTCATGGTTTTTGTAGATTACACAACATCCTTACAAGGTTTTCCTTTCAGCACAGCCTATTACTTTAAAGCAAAGCTTTTCTTCTCTGTTGATTTTTAATAAGCACTTGTGAAAGATTTGTTGCTGCCCCTCTAATTTCTTTCTAAGGGTGATAAATAATGGCTGACACTTTGTTGAGATGGATAGCTGACACGGTGCATACTTCAGAAGCATCAATTATGACTAAATGTACTATCTGGATTGGGTCTGAATCTTAATGCAGGGAGCAGGTCCAACTAATCATCTAAACAAAGTGATGCCATTATTGATCGCCCTCTCTCTCTGATGTGCTCATCAATAACTTCAGACATGCAGTCTCTGATGAGAGAACCCCTTTCAAAGGAGGAAACTAGGTTGGTAACAGATGCCTGTTTTTTCCCGCCAGCACCACTAACAAATCTGAGAACATGGCGGCGAAGAGCTCGTCTGTTATTGAATTAATCTCTCCACAGTTCCTCCCTCTTTTTCCCTTGTCTATTCTGGTTTGAATGTTGAGATTTCAAACGAATTGGACAGCATTGAAATTCTGGTACAAACATCATCAGTCTGTCCTTGAGTACACTGAAATCACTGTTTTCTTTTAGTTTCCAATGGATGAAGTTATTGATGACCTAATTAGTCTTGAATCCGGTTTCAATGATGGAGGCTTGGATTGCATGGAGCCTAACATCATAATGCAAAACAATGTAAGTATGAATCACATCAACTTTGCTCTAATAGCTACTCATTAACCCCCCCCCCCCCCCCTTTTTTTTTTTTTTTAAATAATGCTTTGTGCTGATTTCTGCATTTCTGCATGGCTGCCTCTGTGGGTTAGACTAGGTGAGCCTAGATTTGTGACAGTCCCCTTAACTAATCACTTCTCTGTTTTTAAAGTTGAATGGGGACTTGAAAGTGAGGTTTCTTTACCCAAACCCTTAGGTGCTGGTTTGACTCGCTTGGGAAAAAGGGGACCCGACTCAGTTTGAGGTCAGCTTAAGTCTAGAAATGAGTCAAAGTTCACTTGAGATTAGCAACATTACTAAAGAAGTTTAACAAAGCAGATTAAGAACTTTTTTTTTAAAGGAAAAGTGATGACATGCGTTTAACAACTAAAGCTAAATGTATAGTAAATTCATAAATTCATAGGAAAATCACATGTGAGAAAGGTCTTTTTATACTAGTCTGTAATGATGTGCGCATAACAAAAAAAATCAAATAAATGCTCTCAAAGTAATCAAATCTAAACCTGACATTTAGATTAGTGCATTAAAGCATTTAGTAACATAAAGGAAAACTTTAAATCAGTCTAAAAAAAACACATAAAATGCACACTTTTTAACTCTTTAGCAAAAATGAAGTGGATGCACTGATGCACCAGTAGGATTCACAGACAGGGAAGAATTCAAAAACTCTGGGACAAGAGGTCAGTTTGGCCAGAGAACATAGCTACACAATGGGAATCAGGCCTAACTCCATAAATAAAAAGAGGCACACACACAGATAAAGCAAAACAGAGTAAAACACAACAGACATTGTAATGGAGGAGGAAGAATGAGGGCGAGTCAGTGGGTTTCAAATGTAGACAGGAATGCAACAGCCAGGAGCGAAGAGTGAGAGATTTTGCCAGAGAGAGTTACTGAGCCAGTGGATTGGCCTAATGCACATAGTCCCCATGGGCTTGTTCAGAAATGATACCGTGCTTAAATGGATCAATTCATCCTAATTAGTCATACAGTACGATGCATCACATCGTTTCGCTGTGTCAACACACTCAGGAACGCAGACGGGAGAGGAATTGAAGTGATTACAATTTTAGTAGTAGGGGAATTGTTCCTATCTTTTATTTTGATATGCAATTTTGTCCCCTCCTCCTATATATATATATATATATATATATATATATATATACGTACATATTTTTAAAACCAGCTAACACTCATTTTCTCTTGACTTCCTTTTTCCACATATAAGAGCGTGGTTGTTAAATCTAACACACGTTGGAGATAAAATTAGTTGGAATCCGTGGTGGCTTCTGGCATGCTTTTTTTTCGACATAAATACACAAATGCGAATTAGACACACACGTGTGCCATCATGCTAAAGATCCAGACATCTCTGTCCCTCCACTCCATGAAAAGGCCGTATTATTGCAGAGGGGGATACATGTGTTCTCAGACAAGAAGACACCCGTAGGAAAACAGTTTTGCCTCTGTTCATGCAGTTGACCTAGCTAGCCTTTTCATCTAATGGGATGCTATTTTCAACACAGAGCGAATCAGTGTTAGGAGCACTTTCATCTGGAGGGGTTCTGAAAATGGTACCATTAGCAAATCAAGGCGCTATGTTTGGTCAAATCGCCCCCTTGGCGAGCAGCAAGCCTGGGTTCGAGGTCAGGGGTAAAACGTCTTACAATTAGGTTGCGTTTCTGTTAAGTTGTTTTTACTCCATTGCCACATTCCCGGGTAGAGTGGAGGAGATGCTAACAATCTTTTCTTCAACGCTCTGATCACTCCACATGTCTCTTGTCAGTTTTGCCAAACAAAGCCACACAGCAGTTAAAAACAACTGTTTGTTTGGTGGCTTTTGTGTCAAAGTGTGAAAGCCCTGTTTGTTTATGTGCGTGTGAATGTGTGAAATGTAAATGCACTTCCCATTCACTTAACTCACTCCCCTTTCTTCCTCTGCATCTCCCCTCTCTCCTGCCTAGGTGTCTCTCAGCAGCAGCATGTTGGACGTCTATGGGGGTGAACAAGGTATGAACGCCCCTAATGGTGGACTGAGTCCTACATCTAACCCTACAAAGCTCACTGTAAAAAGGGAATACACAGGTATGAACTCATACCATAATCTGACCAAACAGCTAAACCATTAAAGAGTTGCTCACATTGTGAAACCTAAAAAAATAGAAGCTAAAACAAAGTTCCCTTTGTTAGACACTAGTGGAGACTTTTCATCTCAAGGCAACAACAACAACAACAACAACAACAACGACAACAACAACAACAACAACAACAACAACAAAAAAGAGATCCTTTTAGGTTTTTTTGTTCATATTAATTACAAACACCCAGACGAAAGCTGATTAGGAAACAGAAAGGATGCCTGACCAAAAATAAATAAATAAATGAAATCCTTCAGTCTCAATGGGCAAATAAGAACATTGCCATCTGTTTCATTTGAGAGTAGGCAGAGGGGACAATGGGCTGTTGCACAGAGTTCAAATTGTCCTGATTAAATCAACAAGAGACAAATTGGGAAATCCAATCTCAGGTCCCCAATTATGTAATTTAGGAGAACGTGACTACAAATATGGATACACTGGAATTTTTGTCCTTCTCGGACGGATGAGTCAATTCGCTAAATCTTCTTAATTATAGAATGTTTTGCGGTAAAAAAAAATGGGGTTACCATTTTTCTTTTTCTTTACAATGAGCTTCATACATGCTGAAGGGGGATGAACCGGGGTCAGCGTGTGTGTAAGGAGGTCAAATTTATGTCCGTAGTGTAGACTCGCTGCACAGACACTCCTCATTCTGACCCCGGCGCTGAACTCCCCTCAAAACGGCTGATTGTGCGTCTCCTGACTGGACCTTCTGTGGCTTTTTGTATTTGTTGTCTTTCAGTTTCTAAATCTGTGTGCATTGCTAATCCATTCGTTCTCCTGCGTGATTTATTTATTCGTGTATTTTTATGGTTTTTTTGCTTTTTTTTGGACAGAACACGACACAAGGGTGATGGCCAAAGAGAGGCAGAAAAAAGACAACCATAATTTGAGTAAGTGTCACCCCCTCCAACCCACGCCGTTCAGCTCCATAATACCTTAACATCTGGGATAACCTTTGGTGCAGCATCTGACACTGCTCTCATCAACTTTTGCTCCCTTTTTTTTCTTTCTGCTTGCACAGTTGAAAGAAGGCGACGATACAACATTAACTACAGGATTAAGGAGCTTGGAACACTCATACCAAAGTCGAATGATCCGTAAGTTGCAAAATCCTAAATATATTTACTGAAAAATTCTCCCCCGCCACCCCACCTCCTGCTTCGCTTCACTTCACGCCACTGAAACAACTGCAAGAACCTGTGTGTTGGGTATTAAATTCACAGCACAAAGACACTCGAAAAGTCGTTCATTGAATTCAAATGAGTGCTCGAGCACATTTCAGTCATATTTCAAGGGTGCACTTGAACTCTCATTGTAGTCGACGCTCTCCGAGCTGTACGTCTCCTCGCCGGGTCCCGGCAGTTCAGCTCAAAGCATGAATGATGAGGAAAGGGTCAAATGCAAAGAAGCGGGCCACGGCATTTGAATCAAAGTTTGAAGCACAATTGGAACACCGAGACGGAGCGTGGAACTGAATTGAAATCCCGCGGCCATCTTTCGCAGTTGAACTTTGCTTCAAATTTAAATGGAAGGTTAGCGTTGTCGTCGTGCCATTAACGCGGGATAAAAGAGATTATTAGCGCTGATCAGGCCAACGTCTCACTCGTGTGGAAAAGGACAATTTTACTACAGCTTCCCTGTCCTCTTTTAAAAAAGTAATAATATCTCCAAAAGAATGACTTGCACTCTAGCACCTTAAGTCCATTTCTCCATTTTTCTCCTTGCCTTCCTGCTTAGCTCATTTTCCCTTCACCTATTTTTATTCGAGGATTAATTTTACCGTACAAGGAGGTACAAGAATGGACTTTCCACATACCTACTTAACTATTCTATTAAAATTCCCATTCAGTGTCCCCATGTAATGTCCAAGGATGAATAATTGCCCCGTGTAAATCACCATTTCTTATTCATATCATAAAAAAGGGGGAGAAAAAAAACCTCTGTTAAAACTTTTCCCTGCATTTTTTTTTTATTGCAAAGGATATTCTGCCGACATAAGGGGGTTCTGTGTAAAAGGTTATCTTTTACGTTTCTCCTTTCTGCAGCGACATGCGGTGGAACAAAGGCACCATCCTCAAGGCCTCGGTGGAGTACATAAGATGGCTGCAGAAGGAGCAGCAGCACGCCCGGGAGCTGGAAAGCCGTCAGAAGAAGCTGGAGCAAGCCAATAGGAGGCTGCTCCTGAGGATCCAGGTAATAAGATGTGAATGTCTCAGTGGGTTTACTTTATATCTGTGGTATAAATGCAGATAAAGTGCTTGACACATTTGATAAACACAGAGAGAAAAAGAAGGAACTTATATTTCATATACATTTTTACAAGCCAATCAGCACACAGCATAATATTTTAATTCTATTTTACAATACTGAGTTCTTCCTGCCAAAGATCAGCTGGTAACTGCCAGTCCCACATCCATCATCCCCAGGTACTTCACGCTAATTTCCACCTGAATGCTTTACGACACCACAACGCAAACTTAGGGACTCCCACAGTCCCCGCCACCTTCACCACCACTCTCTTTTACAAAAGATCCCTCACATCCCATAATCTTTTCTTATAGAGGTCAGTGCTAATTACCTGATAAATAAACACAATGACCTCAGCTCTGCGACCTCAGGGAATGCAGCAGGGGCATAAATAGATGAAGAGCACTAATAGAAGAGATGCTTACTGATAAATGTGTGCTGATAGGATTGCACTATGCACATGCAGACTTTCACACTCATTCACTGTGGTTAACCAGAGTAGATATCAATGATGGGAATGCTAAAAAAAAGAAAAGAAAAGTATGTGTAATCAGAAATGATGATAAAAGTATGTGTGAAACAATAACCAACCCCGACAAAAGGGCAGCAAACAAAGGGCTTAATGCAACAGCAGGGCTTTGTGGTGTCACTGATGGGTGATAAGCGCAGATAATGTACTCTGTAAAAGTGTGAGAAGATTACGCAGTGAACCTCCCAATCCAACATCAGAATGTGGAGGAGCCAGGGTGTGACTGTGATTGTGTCAGAGCTACTCCCATATTAGTTAAAGACGTCAGCTCATAACTGATGAATTTCACACAGTTTTAGATAGTTATTCAGATACTACACATAGCTTTTTTTTTTTCAAAAAAAAGTTGACGTCTCAGCTTACATCCATCTGTGCATCCAGTTGGCAGCTTCACCTACAGCTGCAAACTGCTTTGCAACCCAGCCCCAGCACCTTTGAACCTATGCCTGCTCTCGCCATGCACACATTTTCTAAACCTATTATTTTTTAAAAGGTTTCTTTTCTTTGCTTTCCAGGAGCTTGAGATTCAAGCACGAGCTCACGGGCTACCAAACATGGCCACAGCCTTGGGGACGGTCGAACTTTCCTCCCACCTACTCAAACAACAACAACAACAACAACAGCAGCAGCAGCAGCAGCAGCAATCATCTCCCCAGGCCCAGCAACCTCAGCAGCCAACTCTCTACCAAGAGGACATCAACAACGACTACCTCCAGAGGATAGCTGCGGCATCTGGCGTGCCATCCACTGCCACCGTCAGCGGGCCGCAGGATCACATTAGTGGCACTGACGCCTGCACCACCTTCTCCGACCCGCTGTCCCATTTCACAGACTTCTTCACCACCACGCTTAAGGAGGAACACCAGCTGGATGAGATCCTGATGGATGACCCACTGTCGCCGTTTGGCACCGATCCGCTCCTCTCGGCCGGCTCCCCCGGAGCTGCATCCAAGGACAGCAGCCGCAGGAGCAGCTTCAGCTCTGCCGAGGGTGATGACCTATAAGGGTGCCCTCAGTCTCGTTATCACCTATAATCCCTGTCGGTAAAGGGCATCCACGTGGCCTTTAAATGACTGAGTGATGGCTCCGAGCATACATTTAAGACTCCTACTAGGGTTGCAAGTAATTTAAACGACAGCTGACAGCACTCCTTTAAAGTGCCACCTGTGCATTAAGCGTGTAGTTCTTGTCGATCAGTTGAGTGTTGAAGCTACAGAACACTGACGTTCGCCAAAGCTGAGCGGGAACAGAAACATCCTGTGAGCACACCACGGACCGGCTGCTCTTTTTAACTTTACTACAGACAGTTTCAACTATTCTCTGCCTCCCAGACACAGCTGAAAAAGACTTATAAGAAAAAGGGAGACAATTATAAGTACATAATGTTAATGACTACTGTTTTTTAAACACACTGTGGTGGCCACACACTGTAACATATGCAAAATAACCACTAAAAACATACCAAAGGTGTTTCCTTTCATGAAAGCATTAATTCTTTACAAAAGATCATGTTAATACGTTGCAGATGGTTGCATTATTTGATGTGCCTTATTTGACCAGTACTGATGTACTCACCCCAATGCCTAACACGTCCTCATCAGTGTCTTTGAAATGTTTTTGTTTGAAATGTTGGTGTATTTATATGTTTTATTCCATTTATTCATAAAAAGTATATATATTATTATCTAACACCTTTTTTAAAAACTTCTTTGTAGGGGTGGGAACGACGTAATAAACCCCTTTTTTTGTATTTCTTATTTCTTGTCATGCTGGATTCATTGGTGCACCCTTCCTCAAACAGTTGTTCCTGAGTGTCACACCTGTTGTAGCCACCGTCAGGAATTTCAGTTAGCAATCTGTCACATCCAAGCAACACATTTCTCACTTTGCTACAAAAACTTTTACTTCTAACTCAACACCCACAAACCTGCAGGTAAAAACTTGATACAAAGTGACTAGTTGTAAACTGGGGGCAATAAAAAAGAAGAAAAAGAAAAGAAAAGCACATTCTGGATGACAACAGGAGTGAATAAAAAAGCCTGGAAAGATTCATAGTGAAAGGCGAGGAGCCTTACAAGGTGGCTGATTGGCAACGAGAGGCCGAAAGGAAGAGAGAGGAGGGAAATTAGATAATAAAGACAAGTGGAGGAGGAGTAATAATTCTGATGAGCCCACTGTGAGCTGATGAGCCCTTGAGGATGAATAATGGCGACGGATAAAGAGTTGCTCTGAGAGCTGTTAGCCGAGAGCCGAGAAAGTTTCCTTTGAGGTAAGAGGTTGTGGAGATGGTGTCCTTTTCGGAATACGATTATAAACAATCTGTATCCAAGTTAGCCGCAGAAACTTTCTGTGTGACACAGAAATAAAAACTCTTTGATCTCATATTGACAAAAAAAAAAGTAGCTGTGTCATTGACAAAAATCATACATCAACAAGCGGTTTTCTAATCATGAGGTCATGCATTAATAATACAACAAACACGCCAATACTTCCCAAATGGATTTCTCATCAAAGCCTCTTCAAATTAATGTTTCAGAGTCTTATTAGTGTGTACTGAAATCGAAACGTATCCCACTCGCATCTCCTCTTCAGCTGCAAATAAAGAGAAGATCCAATCAATTGGTTTGGAGCAGAGCCACTTCAAACTACAAAGTGATTAGTGATGTTTACGAGTAACTTTCCAAATCAGTTATAGAAGGCAAATACAGATTTCTGTTATGCTAAACAAAACAAAACAGCACTCTCTGTTGTAGTTAAAGTATTGGAAGGATATGAAGCAAGAACATTTTAAAAAGGTGTTAATTAAAAAGAAAACCAAAACATTCACACTCTATAGACAAAACACACTTCCTAACTAATTCATTTCCTCCATATCAAAAAGCTATCACAGGCAAAGTTCAAGGTCCGTTGTGCACATGCTTCAAAAGGAAATGTGGTCGGATGAGGCAACAGTGACATCAGAACAAGTGACTTTTTATTAGGAATATCACAGCTCATCAAGCCCAGGTTTGAAAAACTCGGAGGGTTTGTGTCTGCGCTGGATGGAGAAAACATGTCTGCCTGCATGTTAGAGGCATTAGCTGCATGTGTAAGGAGTTAAACTTGAACATGTAAAACAAATTTGGGTATATTTCCAATTGCGCAACTCTCTCAATCTTTGTCTCACTCGCTATAGTCCTTGCCTAATTTCCGTCGTAGAGATGGGATTCTAGCTTCTTACAGAATCTGCAAAGAAAAAAAAAGTGCACCTAGTAAAATAATACTTCACCTCCCTTCTGTTATACTACAAGCACCCACAGGAACATGGTCCCCTTCGGTGAATCACCTCACTTCCACGACTGCAAAAAAAAGGAGGAAAGAAAAGAAAAGGCTGCTGCTGTATCCTGATTGCAACAGCAGGTGGCAGCAGCTGGCTGTGTGTTGTTATCACACTGTGCAGTAATGAAAAGAAACTCAATGCAGGACTGTGGTGCCAATAGGGAACGTTTGTGGTGGATTATTTAAGAAAAGCCAATAAAAGAAGAATAAAAAAAACCTTTACTGTGTAACAATGGCTGGAAAACACTACTTTCCCATATGGAACTGTGCCTTGGCAGTATATGCTAAAGTCCAGGGTACTCCATATACTTCCCAGCATAAACTGACAAATCTAAAGAAGGCAAGTGATGTCGTGAACCTCACAGCGCAGTCGTTCTGTCACCAAAACAACGTTGTCAGACCTCCTGCCACCCACCAACACTGACGCCACCGCCGAGCAGGAGAAGCTGTCACCTGCACAGATGCCAGAGCTGCCAGCATGCTACAATGCGCTCACCTGTCGAGCCTGCCATTGGCAACTCTTAATCACCTCCCGCTGAGGTGACTCACTTTGGAGGCATGGCAAGCTCGGAGACATATGCACGGGGGGCCGCGCGCTCGCTCGTGCACACAAACAAGCCTAATCAAATGTGCTCGTGTGTAAACACAAACACACACTCGCCGCACAAATGCACGCGCAGGTGTGTGTATCACTGAGCTTCGTTGCCACACATAGGTGGAAGAGAAGGTGAAAAAAGAGAGAGAGAGAGAGACAGAGAGAGAGAAATCCACGTAAAAGCCCTCATCAGGATCTGGACTGTGACAAGACTTGTGCACAAATTAGGTGAAATTTGAGTGGGAATAACAATATGACAGCCGGCAGTGAGGAACCAAACATCAAGTGTCATATCTATTTTCAGCCATGACTCAGAGCTGTGTGACAAACAACACCATGCTGCTTCTCAATCAGTCAACCCATCTACTGGAAATGTGGCAAACTACCCCGCCCCCCCCTCCCCATGAGTTTTTTCCCCCCTTCAGGAAAATAAGAAGCGATCTGAAGCTAAGGTCAAAGTTAAAGGTGAAAAAAAATATATAAAACTTCGCCAAAGTCTGAGCATCACATTTTAATGCTCATACCATTGACTGTGTTCTTCCATTGCACCAGAGTAATACTTCCCATGATTCTCTAAGGGCTGATTTTATTAGGGACCACACCCTGACCAACGCTCGACAAACTCCCACGTCAATGGACCGCCGAGGCCCCCACGTGCATTAACAAAGGAACACGAGAGACAGAGAATTGAATTTTTTTTAAAAAGGCCCTTCTCAAGATGCTATAAAATTAATGCGATTTCCAGAGTTTTTATGAATCGCACCAGATGCCAAATACATAACTTCAAACAAATTGACTTCCAATTATTGGTGCCGCACACCACTTCCAGATGTGCAACAGATGGAGCCGGGGCAACCGAAGGTGTCTCGGCCCGCTCTTTTTTTTGTGTGTGTGTTTTTTTTGTTATTCCGCAGTAAAAAACAGCGGCACAGTTGTATGCATTTTAAATCACAGTGGGCTGTGGGCTGGAGGTGAAGGGAAGGACACGGGGGATAAGAGGAGGAAAAATGAAAGCACATCATTAGGAAAAATGTAAATCGGCACAGCACAGACAGTGCCATATGTAGCATTAATACGCCCTGATATTATGTAAAGGCAGATGAGATGCCGGGGCTGAAAGCTGGAACTGTATCAAGGAGGTGGAGGGATTCAGAAATGTAAATGTTAATGTGATCTCTGCTGTATCTTCCAGTGCCTGGGATTAAATGGTAAAAAGGAACAATTATGGGGCTTTCTTTCTTTTTTCTTTCTTTTTTTTTGCCGCATATGTTAATAGCTTACAATATCCTTGCATACATAAAGAACATTAGATATGATTAGAAGATATCCACAGTTTATATACTAGGAGGGTTTTACGGCAGCCATAAGAAACGCTGCACTCTGCTCTGTTGTTAATAAAGTCTCTTCCTGGAAACTTGAAGTAATTCGATTAGTCGCTGTTAAAACCGACATAAAAGTAAAACAAATGTGATCCGGAGTGAGGAAAGTAGCTGAGCACGGAGTTCTTTTCACTGCAGAGAAAACTAATAGAATATCCAACAGCGGTACGGTGTCCTGGGAGGGTCATGGCTCTGATCCCATTATTACCACAGACTCGGGGCCCCGAGGGAGCCAAAATGGCTATGTATTTTTCCCAGAGCCCACAGTGGAGCTGTCTGCTGGGGCCCTATCGACTTCACTAGCAGTCTGAGTTGAGCACCACAGGTCCTCCCCCCTCTGATCCTCAGGGCCACGGAGCTTCTCCTCGCTTCCTCACTCTGTTTTCACGTATCTTAGGCTTTCTATTCAAATACAGCAGCGAGCGGGGACCATTTTGCTTGGCCATCGTACCTCTGTGCTGCCTTTAATTCCCTTGCTCTGCCAGTGCTGTATGCTAATCCAACTTGCAAGCCCCCCTCCTCTCTACACCACCACCACCCTAAGTCTTCCTGCACGTGCACACTTTAACCTTGTGTAATCTGGGTGACCTTGGACTGAATGCGAAGCGGCTGAAGAGAAGTCCCTGATTGATTTGAAATTCACAAAGAGCAGGTATGACCACTGACCACCAACAGGAAGAAAAATAAATACATTTTGGATGCCCCTCCAAAATAAAATAAATGCTGGTTAACGCGCCTCCTGGCTCGTGTTGTGCAAGTTGGGTGAGGTGAGGTGAGGTGTGGGAGCAGCTGGGTAAATGTCAGATTTAGGCATGGCAGTGTTAGGGGGTGTAAAAGGGGAGAGCATCAAGATGATCATCATTAGCAGTCGAAGATAATTGGCACTGCGTTTTGGGCGCTCTGATGGGCAACTCCGCTGCATTATTCATTCACCTTCCCGCTCTCTCTCTTCCCTCTCTCCAACCCAGGCCAGGCACTGGGCCTTAGGAGCTGGACTCATCTATTATAGATGGGTAATTGTTTATTAAATGCAGGCATGACCCTATTATGCCTATTACCCAAGTGCCGCACACCAGTGTGGCTGGCAAGCGACTGTGTTTTTTCCATATTCTAGAAGATCTGACAATCCCCTTTCAAGGACGTGAGACTGCTTTGGCATGAGTAAGTGTCAGCACAGCTCAGGATGTAGAAAATACAGGAGAAAAAAAAGTAGGTAGAGATGGGAAAATAGGAGGAAGTTGGCAGGGAGGAGAGGAGCAAAGGATGATGAAAAATAAAGCTAAAGCTTGTGTGGATGCCACTGGCTAAAGAAGTAAGTCTCTCCTTCTCCTCGAAGGCTCGGTGGATGGAGGCAAAGACAAAGGGTAAGCTAAAGAGATGCTTTGCCTCTCATTACACTGGCTCCTAATCTACCTTTACCCTATCGTGGGCAATCCCCGCTGCAGGCGTTTGGAGGCTAAAGCTTCGAGGCAGTTTGGCCAAAGCGGATTCATTACCTTAGATAGGACTACCAATGTGCCTGCTAAAATGTCACATTTAAAAAAAGAAAAAGAAAACCCTCACACAGCGAGCCACAGCTGGGGCGAACCGACACTAGAGGTCAGTGTTGTAACAGAGTTCGGACACCGGTCTTCGGTAGCAAACAACAGCACGCTTAAAGCAGACATTACAAAAGACAGGAGAGACTGGGAAAAATAATTCAGGTAATGGAAATGAATTGAAATGAAATGATTAAGTCCAGTTAATTACTCGGTAGCTTAGGCAAATCAGCTTAACTTATATCAAAATTATTATTTCATCCAGAATGGCAGATTCACTGAGAAGATATTTTAGCCAGCATGCACTTAAACCAGTCTATGTGAAGTGGGATCAAGCTAATGGATCAGATCTAATGCATGTGGCACTCGGTATGGTGACATAAATGAATGTGCGGAAACAAAAAGGATTGATTGAAAGGTGGGGACGACATGTTTCTTTGTCACTGTTGAAGTGTTTATAATATATCAGTTTCACTTCCCACGTTAAATGGCAACTCACTGGTTTGGTAACACAGATGAAATATTTTTCTCTCGTCCTGTGAAAGAAGTCAAAATACCGACGGAGAGTTTCGTACAACAAAAACAGCGAGGATCGAGGGGTGGGGTTGGGGGGGATATCGCCCAGCTTGGATGTGCTGCTGTGCTGCGGTATGATAAAGTGATCTGCATGATGGCATGTCACTGGTTATTGGCTGGGTTGAGAGTGATTAACATGGGGTGTTAATTAGTGGGTCGTCAGGAGTGAGTGTGCGGCTAACGACACGGCTCTGAAACAGCTCGGTCTCACTCACACACACACACACACACACACACACACACACACACACACACACACACACACACACACACACAGTGTTGAGCTTCGGCCTTCTTTTACAATTAAAATGAATTTGACAATTAGTGCTGAGCAAAATACTTTAATATGTTAGCTTTAATCAAAGGGAAATAAAATTATATTTTTTATGCCATCAAACAAAATGAAAGGATATCTTTAGGATGTGTAAGGAAAATAAATTCTAAATAAAACCCTTTTTTTATTATTAATGTATAAAAACAACTGTAAGTCATTCCAGGCTCTCTTTTAATTACATCCAATTACTTAGCATCTACAGCAGAACAGAAGGTATGACTGTGATATGACTTTTTAGCCTCTTACTTAATAAAAATGATAATTTCTAATAAAATTATCATGGTGAGAATATTTTCATTAAATTGCTGGGAAAGATGATGAAAAAAAGAGGAGAAAATATGCAGGTTTTCAAGCGAATGAACCATAAACAGAATCAAATAATAATAATAATAATAATATTGATAAGTGCAAATCAGTGACACGTTATTTGCAGCCTTTTTCTAATTTAATAGCACTCGTACAGAAATAGGAATTCTGCTGGCAGATTTGCCCTAATGCTGTTGAGTTGATTAGAAGTGTGAGAGGCGAATGACGGAGAGCGAGCGGGCAAGTAAGAAGAGAGGAGGGAGTGAGCGTGCCGAGCCGCCCCTCTTTCCCCTCTGAGGTTTATTTATTCCTCTAGCATCCGGCCCACTGATTAGCCGGCCACATACGCATTTAACACTTCCCCACAATGAACTGCCGGCTGCTGTTTCAATGGGCTTATCTGTTGTACCGCGTGCTGTAAATAATGCTGCAGCTGTCAGCTGGCCTCAAACGCATCATCCCATGTAGCTAGTGCTACGCTGGGATTAGCTGTGCTGAATGAAGTCTTGTGTCAGAGCAGGGGGAGAGCTGTGCCAAACAGTTTACAGGACCCCTCCGCCCCAAGTGGAACAAATAGAATGTAGTTAAGGAGAGATGAGAGCACGGAGGAGGTGCAGTTAGACACGGATGCTCACGCGCTAACATTTGAGCGCACAAACACACATTTACTCCTGCCACATGCAAATGGTTCTTTGTTAGTTGCTGTGCCGGTTTTTTTTAATACCCAGAGAGAGTAAAAAAAAAGAAGCTTTTTTACCTTTCTTTTCCATATTATGGAATTTGTCATGTTCAGTTGGAGCTGTCATAGCTAGAACAGTGTGCGCTAATGTGTGTAATCTGCTTTGCAACACATCAATTATGATGGATATTGCTCCACCGCCATGCTTCCAGGGTTTTTATACAAGCCTGCAGGGGAATCCGTCTTTTCTTGTTAGGCAACCTGTTTAGTAAATAATGATCCACTTTGAGCCCGCCTGATGTCGTATAATGGGATGCGTGTGCTCGCGTCTGCACGTGTGAGTGCGTGCGTGTGTGTGGCGCTGCTTTGGTGCATAAGGATCAAGCCTGCTAGATCAAAAAACACTTACGTGCAGACTGGAATTCAATCAAGCCCGCGCTGTGTGAAAGCCACGTCGTGGAGAAACCTCAGCTGCTCCTGGATGTGTTACAAACACATATGTAAAAATTATGAACACCATCAATGACCGGTTCAAGTATACCGTCTGAGCTAACAGGGAGGCAGAGACGTAAATATTTAGATCTCACACTTTTCATTCAAAATCATATTTTCTTCAAATTAAATTTCTTATTTTTCAAGCTTACACATACCCTACTCTAACCTCCCCCCACTAGCTAAATTTCCACTCTTTTCTGAACTCTTTTTTTCCCTCCTGTGGTGATTTGTTACTCCCTATCATGCTTTTTCTTTCCCAAGCAACATCAGCTCATGAACTCCTTTTGCTTGCCTTATAAATTATGTTCCTCCATCTTTAACGTTCTACCACACGGTCTCCAGGACAGGGTACCAGAAAACAAGGAGAGAGTGGCACAGATTTAACCTCACACTTTCCACAGATTCGAAGAAAAGGAGATCCACTCCAAACAGCTTGCTAACTTTTGCTCACCTTTGAACCATTAGCCTCCTGGCTCCTGGCAACATTTAGTTAACTTACCCAGAAAAACCTCTGGTGACCCCAGAAGCCCCACAAAATAATAGAGATTCTGTTTTTGGGAGTACATTTTGACAAAAGACATCAGTTCTTGGGAGTTTTTCAGCGAAAGCTTGACTAAAAAGCTGGGCCACCCTGCAAGTTGGCTCTGCTCAGATGGAGCACTGTTTTGCCAGCACGCTCAGGGAAAGCTTTAGCTCGGGGTCCTTTGGGAGCTGCATCGGATTACGTCGAGATCCCTGTCAGATCTCCGCTGCACTGCACTTCATTCAGTCAGTCAATCAGTCAGTAAGTCGGTCTGTCGGTAAAGCAGGGAAGCAGGTAACAGACAGGCAGAGAGAGGCCCTTCACTCATAGATGAACACATTCTTTAGTGTCAGCATAAACCCCTAGCTGCACTGGGACCCACTCGTAGACACTGTTTTCTGTATGGGCTGATTTTCACGTGCGTGTTGAAAGCATGTTGTAGAAACATATGTACACATCTCTGTCAGAGAGAAAAACTGCTGAGATTTGGTGGCTTAATCTGAGATTGGGACAGATACTGTTGGAGATTCTATTTACTCCTTGCAAGCAGCTCCCCGATGTCCCATAAAGCCTCTCGCCTCTGAACTAAGCTGGTCAGGGTTTCAGGGTTAAAGCTCCCCAGCGACAGCAGCCTGAGTACCTGCCCGCAGTGTGAATGTCAGCCTGTTTATGTGTGTATGTGCCCCCCCAATTCCTCCCACCCTGGATCTGAAGTGCAATGGCTTTATTTATGAAGTGGCTTCAGCTGTAACAGGCAGGTGATAAAGGAGATACCACGATCTGCAGCCATGTTATCCCCATGGCTTTTAAGGAACGACAAGGAGGCAATAATTCTCTAACTGAGGGAAGTTTACCTCGACTGCTGTGAATCATCTATATCTGGAAATCAAAGGGAAGAAGCCAGAATGGCTCATTACTTCAATTACCCTCTCTAAACCGACTCATTCTGCTCTTTTGCAACATAATGCAATGGCCCAATTTTCATATGATGGATTTTTGCAAAGGATTTTTGCCTACTGTTTTTCTATAAATACAGGCTCTAAGCCAAAGACTGCAAGTCTGTCTTATTGCTGTAATAAATGCATGCTAAGTCCATAATGTCTCAACCTTTAATCCACACTATAAAAGCACTGTTTTCACCAGAAACCAGAACACAAAATCCCTAAAATTCCTAAAAACATTTAGCTCTTATTAGCACAAAACAACTCAACAGGCTTGAAAAAGACACAAATTGTATTCCTTTTTTTAAGAGAGAGAATTATTTTCTTGACCTGCACCTGCACATGAACAGAATTGGGCCTCTAAAAACAGAAAATGAGGACATTTCCTCAGTATTCCCAGAAGGCAGCAGCCTGCTGGCCAACAAGACCAGCAAGGTTTCCCGGAGATGCAGAAACCTGTTAGAACACACAGAACTCATTCAAACACTCGTCTCCCCGTCCTCTTTCTCCTTTGCAGGCGACCTCTGCTTCGACGCACCTGTGCCGCTACTCAACCGGTCATTAAAATTTACATCTGAACACTTTTTCCTGTGTTTTATTTTTTTTCTTCAGCGGCGCGCCTTTGCTCGTGAAATCAAATGTTCTCTGGGGTGTAGTTGCTGAGGTTGTTTACCTGAGTAACTAATGTGATTTACAGTTTCTTTCAGACCCAAAGACGCTGAATTGATGGCGTCTGGCTGTGGCCAACAGCGCATGACAGCAAAAACAGCGACGCATTGGGGCCCGGTTTAATGTAAACCAAATGCCTACATGAGTACTGATGCAGATTGAGGTGGGATTTGTGAGGCCAGAGTGCTATCATTGCGACCACCTGATCTGTGCATAAGAACAACCTATGACTTTGTAAGATCCTGTATTTCTGTCTGAGCCCAGTCTGAAGACAGAGCAGGCGTACGTGCGGGCCGTTCAGATGTGTCATCTCAGTAAGCAGCTCGCTTTGCTAGCAGAGATGTTATCCTCTCTGTCATGCCGAGGTCCCATCTTGTTTTGCCAGGTGAATCTGAGGGCCCTTTCCTTCCTGCTCCAAACTGACTGTCTAGATCCAAAGCAGCTGGTAGGACACAGAGCCCGTTTAGTCTGGGAAATCAGCTTGTACAAACAAACACCTTGCTTGCTCTGCGGGCCCGGTGCAGGCCAGCGCATCTGCCAGCCATTATAACCTCATATCTGCCTCATATCACTCGTCTCGCAAAATAATCCAGATTCTGCTTCCAGTCCGACAAATAAACCCGACAAGACCACAGGCATCATTATTCATTATTAAAGATGATACGGCAGAGTTGGGGGCAGTGTACAAAGTACACCTGCACCACCCACAGAATTCTAAAGTGACCCAAGGGAGATGCCAAATGCTCCTCACAGGTGATATGGGTTATTCATGCTAACTGACAAGGAGGTTAGGAGTCATGTCTTTAGGATATGCTATTACCTCATATAGAATTCATTCATTTTTATTCATTTATTCATCTTGTCATCAAACGCAAAAGCCTAACTGAAAGTCAGTCTAAGACGAGCAAAAAAACCTGTGAAAACTCCAACTTATGGGAAACTCTTGTAGTCTTCCAGACACATACAAGGAACAAACATGAAGCTGATGGCTGTATGTTGTCAGTCATTCCAATACAAAACTGCCAGGCTGATGAAAAAAAAAAAAGTGCTGCGTTAAGCAACTGTGGAGTGTCACGGCGGTTGAAGTTAACTCGTAGGCCTACTGAGTACTTCTCCCCGGAGTACAAAATTGTTACAAAGTAAGGAAGTGGCTTTTTTTTCTCTTTTTCGCGTCGATGGAGGGGAAACTGAACGCCGCTGCGGTTGGTTACGAAAACTCGAAGCTTGAAGAGACCTCGCTGTACTGCCAGGAGGAGACGGGAAGAAAGAGAGCAAGAAAACAAGAGTGAGGGCAGATTGTAAGGTAAAGAACGGGGGTGGGAGAAAAAGAGGGGTTGGAAGAGACGTACCGTTAGAGAAGAGATGGAACGAGGGAAGAAGTGTGTGCGCGCAAATTAATGTGGATGTGTTTGAAAGGGAGAACGGGAGGGTGGGTAATTTTGGCATGTTTTCCTTGGCGCACCTGCCCGGAGAAGCAGTCATGAACAGGAAGGTCTAAAAGTTAATTACATCAGTTGTTCGAGCCAAAATAAATGTCAGCCCCTGATGGACGCTGCAACACCTCCTCGACTCTTGTTTGCCTCTCAGCAGGCACTCCACCTGCTTTGAGTTAGATATTTGAGCACAAATGACCTCGATTCACGTCGATGTAGTATCTGTCGACTCACAGAAATACGTATAGGCACTTGTGTCTCAAACCGGGCATGTTTGCATGAAAGTTATTTTGTGCCTCTTTGTAAAGCAGAAAGCTCGAAGGACCTAGTTCAGTATATTTTTGTCCGTCTTTCTTTCAATGTGTCCGTCCGGGTACATGCATGTGACTTTTTACTGCATTATTCATTAAGTACGCCTTACTGCAAAGCGCTGCTCCTGGTCTTTCTTACTTCTTAATCATTCCTAATTTCACATGGCACCTAAGGGTGCCCTGCCTTGCCTCTGCTTTCACCAATCCAGCCCCTCTGGCCTCCCCTCCCTTGGCCCAAGTCATTATGCCTTAGCTCCACACACACATACACACTTCGAAAGGCCGCCAGTGCCAATCCAAACCCAAGCCTCAACACCATTCAACCTCCCAGCAATGTGGACTTTAAAACATGTTGTTATCTCCTTTTACACTCTGATGATCCCTGTAACATTAACATAACTTAACCCGGCACCTCTGGTCAACCTATATGGGTTAGTACAGAGAGAGAGAGAGAGAGAGAGAAAGCTTAGACATTTGGAAGAATCTGGCGCACTCTTCTAAATAGTCACACTTGAGAGAGATCTGCAAATAAAGGAAAACAATTTTATTTACTTTTAGCATTTTAAGCCTTTTTTGACCGCGGATGAAAGCAGGAAATTGAGGAAGACACAAGGGGAATAGAATCTGAGGCCAAGGGCGTATACAGCCTAAACACTAAGCTAAACTTCACATTTCACCACCTTCACTAGCCTTAGATCGATGAGGCACTGAGGCCAAAAACAGCCTTCCAACAGAAAGCAAGAAATAAAGACTGCAGAAAAAAGGAAGGTCTTAGCAAACATTTTTCTGTTTTTATAGGATCCAGATCCAAAAAGATCTGACAAAAACATGCGGAGTGATCAAGAAAAAGAAAAAGTTCTGGCACAGCACAACACAACATTGCTGCCAACACACTGCACTGGCCAGTCAGATACACATACACAGAGTTCTGGTCATTTATTTTGAAAGATTACTATTGTAAGCTTCCAAAGTTTGGAAACTGTGTGTTACTGTACCACACACTACTTGTTTGGACCTCTAAAAAAGCTTCCATACTTCTGAATGTGCTAATTAAACATACAAAGACTGCTTCTACCACAGAGAATATATTATTTAAAAACAAAACAAAATAAAAGTTAATATTTAGTCTTTGGTTTTGTCTGCTAATGCTAATGCCAATCCCTAAATGCCAAGGCAATGAAAGCAACTACTTAATTTTCTAGCACATGCTAATTAAAAAAAACTTGAACTAACCCGCCCGAAAGTTCTTTGTGTGAACTCTGTTTTGCTTGTGGATTTTTTTAAAATCCATAACATGGTGATGGAAGAGTGGGTGGGGAGATGTTGGATGGTGGCTCATCTAACATCTTCCTCTCGCTGTCACATCTGGCATCATCTCTTTCCTGCCTTTCCTGTCGCCTTTCCTCTCTTCTCCTCTCTCCTCTTTCCACTCATGGCGGGAGCAGTGCGTGGGAGTTGCTCAGGAGACATCATCATGAGCCACTTCACTCGAGTGTTGCCTTCAATCAGCCCTTGAATTAATATTAATCATTTCTCCACCCCCCCACCCCCCACACACAACAAGCCCTCCATCTCGTTGCTGCTGTGTTAAATACAGATGTGGGGGTGAAAAAGGCATCAAATAAAGCGTTTACAGTCATTTTATGGACATCTGCTAATGACCACACCTTGGTAAATCCTCATGTCTGTTCCCCCTCTATCTTTCTGTCTGAGTAGCTTTATGGTTCAAGCTGCTGTTGAAGACATAATTGTCCCTAATCACCGCTGAAGGTCATGGCTACTCAGCAACACATCTCCCTTCCTCTGACCTGTCCTTCTCCTCTTTTCTTTTTTTCCAGCCCCCTCCCCCCTTTTTTTTCCAACAGCAGCTGCCACTTGAACCAATAGTCCATTAGAGATCTTCAAAAGAAAGAAAGAAAGAAAGAAAAATGGGAGTCAAAATGTAACAAAGACCTTCGTTCAAAAGGAAAAGTTATCAGTTATCAGCTTGGAAACATTTACAGTGTTGCTATTACCAGCAGGTCTGGGAAAGAGGGAAAAAAGAGAGCGACAGAGCCAAATGAGCGATAGGATGAAGATATGAGGCCTAAAATCAGAAGTGATCATCCAGAGGAATGTTTATATATGTGTGTGTGTGTGTGTGTGTATGTGTGCGTGGGTGGGTGTGTGTGAGAGCAAAAGAGAGAGAGCAAATGAGAGAGACCTGAAGATGGCTGAAGGTCAGGAAGACATTGAGGCAATCACACTAATGAAAACAAACGAGGGATAGAGTTGGAGGGAGCGAAGGAACGTCAGGAAGGGACGTGGAGAGTGACAGAGTAAAAAAGAAAGAAAGTGCAGTGTGTGTGTGTGTGTGAAGAAATAACCTGCCTTACCTCAGACTAATCAAACACAACGGGGTGCTTTAACAGGCAAGTGAGAATGCACAGATACATAAGCAAACTATCAGAGCCTGCCATGTACTGCTCTTTTATTTACATGCCCTCCTAACCTTTAGTCAGGCTTGGCACACACACACACACACACACACACACACACACACACACACACACACACACACACACACACACACACACTGTACATATACTGTACACACAAACACATACACAAGGCAGTAGCAATATGTGAAGGTTATTCCTACAGAGGGATGACAGTGTTTATTCAGGGCTACCAGGCAGACTCTGTGACATTCAGCTTGGAGAAAATGATTAATGCAACAATATACATAGGCACGAGGAGAAGGAAGAGGAAGGCACTGTTTCTTCACAAAGAGCCAAGGTCTTTGTACCCACATATACATCCAGCTGTCTTTTCCTAACTCGACTGTGCTACATTTTCACATCGAGTTTGAACACCAGTGATTATGAATGTGATATCTGATGTCAGCATTCGTATCAAGCCCCTTAATTCCTTTTAACATGTTTTAATATACAGAGACAAGACAGGATGAACCAAAGAAATTAAAAAAAGGAAACAAAAGTTTGATTCTGAAATGAGAAGAAAAGGCTGAGATGAGATGTAATTGAATAAAATATCCATTACTTGACTGAATGTAAAGGGAGGGGGGTTAATTAACATCACAGCTAATTAAAGTGGTTATAGATCAAAAAGAGCGAGATACAGAAGCACACGAAGATGTACAATACGCTCACACAAACTGCCTAACACACCGCTGCTCCTCACCTGATCACACCGTTATCTGACCAATCAGTAAGCACAGCAGCTTCCCTCCAACAGCACAAGGTGGAGATCACTGAGACATTAGCAGCGATCAATAAGTAGATGGTCTACCACAACATGTAAACCTTCCCGGAGGAGAGGCACTGCCTCGGGCAGAGACGAGAGGGAGGAGGAGGAGACCGCGGCTAAAAATTACAATTTTCTTGTAACAGGTGGGAGCTATGTGAACTTACTGTGAAATCACAGTGCAGGGAAGTTTCTTTCAAGTATTTTGTGTTTTTTTATTCTCACAACACTGGAGCAACTTAATTCATCTTATTACCAGAGCATCTTTAATAGATCGTTTTCAGATTAAATGGTTGATTCAGAATTTGAATAAACTTTAATTAACCACCCACTGATCTGCCCGCAGGAAGCTTACATTACGTAAAACATTCATGGCTTGTTAGCATTAAAAAGGGAACAAGCTTATGAAGTGTTTTAAGAACCTCGACTTCTGTCTTGTTTATTTGTTTTACTGTGGTCATTTTCAAATGACCTTGTTACTAAAAGGGTATTAAAGGAAGAAGAGAGATTTCTGCAATAAATAAACGATGTTTAACAGGATAAAACTGTCCATACTTCAACCTTCAGCCTTTTAAGATTCATTTTTTAATTCTTGGATGAAAATAACTTCAGTGACAGCCTGAATGTGACATCAATTACACATTGATTGTTTGATTTACCATCCACTGTGGTGATGTATAAGGGCAAAAATTGTGTCTTTGCCCCAAACATTATTGAGGGCACTGTATGTTTATACAACTGAAAAAGATCTGCCAATCAGGCTGTTACAATTCTTGCTAATAAGGGATACTCTGCATGTCTGTCTTCTTGTTTGTGTGTGTGTGTGTGTGTGTGTGTGTGTGTGTGTGTGTGTGTGTGTGTGTGTGTGTGTATTTGTTATCTACTTATCTATTTGTTATCTACTATCTCATAAAGGTTATCTTATCTTACTTACACAATTGGTGGGTGTATGCTGGGGACCCAAGGAAGTGCAATTTCTTTAAAGTGATACATCTTACTCTTGTAAGTAAGGTGCTGTGGCAATATGAGTCATTTGCAGCCCTTTCATATTTTGCATTTAAGAAAAGAAAAACATGGCTTAACTGAGCTGCTCCATGTTGGCCCATTCTACTTCAGAGGAAGCCCACTACTTTATTTTTCATTGAAAGGGGATTTGGCTTCTATCAACTGGTAGCAGTCCTTATCAAACACACGTCTGGCTTGTAAACAGGCAGCTGGCAGCACTCCAAGCTCCCCACGGCGTGCAGCAATGCCGGGCTGAGCCGAGCGGGGCTGTGACACTGATCCCACCCCTATCAGTCCCGCACTGTCTGTGCTAATAGCCCCTTCAATCACTCTTACCTCTATCTATATTTTATTTGAGACAAGTCCGTTATGTTTATGTGTGTATTTGAAGGCTGTGGATGCACTCTAAAAAATATTCGTTGTGTTTGTCGGTAGAACTTAACAAAAAAGCATTTTTCTGCTAAAAAAAGTAAGTTGCCTACATGTACACGTTTTAGTGAGTTGAATAATCAATGTTAGAAGTCAGTGCAACACAAAAATTAAAAAACAGCTCCTTAACTTAAATGTTTGAGTATATTGAATAAAATACTTTTGTCATCAATCAACAACAGAAAATATTAAGTTTGTGTAACATGTAAAAATGAGTTTCAACATCCTTCCTGTTTGAATTGAGACCATTCAGACAGACAAGGGCAACCCCATAGCATATGTTCGTATCGTGCGCAACAGTTTCTGGATTCTTGTGGCTTCGTGGGAGAAGAGGTGTGTTTGCCCTCGACTGTGTTCGGTGAGTTAAGTAAGTACTGAATTCTAAATAGATGAATTACAAGTTATATTTGTACACTCTAAAATGTCATATTTAAAAAAAACTGAAATTTGATGGTTTTAATCGTAATTTAGCAGAGTATAGTTGTTGTTTTTTTTTTAAGTTTAGCTAGCCGTTTCTTTTAGCTAGCAAACGTTCCTCACAAATAAAAGAGTACAGATACAATTAAAACATGTCACTTGTCAGGGTACATTTGGTTAGCTGATAGACTATGTCGACAGCAGAGCATGTTCAATTTGAACCCGTATATGTTCAAATTAACCGGTCAGTAGCTGCCTGCATTTTTATCATGGTGTCAGAGTAAATTCGTGTTTCCACAAGATGGTCTCGGGTGAGGTAACTAATTACTGACAGAGTAAAATGTGGTGAATTTATCCCTGACTAAAAGTATTTCTATCAATTGTGTTGATGTTCTAAGCTCGACTGGGAATTCTGCCTGAGATTAAAGTTGGTTGACCTAGCAAAAAAAACCCAAAAAACAATATTGTGTGTGTGTGTGTGTGTGTGTGTGTGTGTGTGTGTGTGTGTGTGTGTGTGTGTGTGTGTGCATACGACTTGCATTTGCTTTCTGTAATTGTAAGCATAATGTAAAGTGTGGGATTGTGGCATGTCCACAGTGGTATTTAAATAGTTTAAAAGAAATTTCTCTTGCACATTTGGATTTGACACCTTATTACAAGTTTAAACTGCAGTCTGTAGATGTCAATTTTAAAATTCAATTTTGTTCAGTCTTTATGATTAATCTTTTTCAGTGTTGCATTGTAGTGTTTTAGAGAAGGTTTTATACTTAAAATAGCTTGTTAACTCAAAAGCTTCAATAATTCTTTGCATTACAAAAGGTTGCAGTAAATTTCAAAATGCATTGGACTTGCAAAATTTGCAAGTTTGAAACATCAAGAAGGAATGAGCTCTTAAAGCATTACAGGCTTAAACATAGCCATGGTGGACTGTTTATGCCTTGCCTGTACTGGGATTGTAACTGCTCATTTGAACATATGCTTCTCATAGGAACCGAAAACACACTCCTCACTCATTGGATGACTTCAAGCCTGAGCTGATACAGCGGTGTGTCAGTCGTTTGAATGCAGGAGATGATCCTCTTGAGGAACATAATGAAAATCCATTGTGTGAAGATGTAGCAAATGAAGAGGATGAAGAAATTGGGGAATTGCCTAATTTAATTGAGAAACATTTAGCCCACCTACTACTAAAACTGGAAAGTATATATAATGTACCTCGCAGGTGTATTGATGAATTAGTTGTTACAGTTACAGTTATAGTTCATGTCATTCTCTGATTCAGGTCCTATTCATCAAAAGCACAATTGTGCTGTTGATGAAATTTAGGTTACATTTACTTTTAGTCACTTTATCCTATTGCTAGCAAAGTGGGCATTTAAAGCAGGCCAGTGTGTAACAGTTTAAATTGAAGTTACAAAGATTAAATCTTTATTTCTTTTAAAAACATATTTAAAATCAATATTTGGCACAATGCAAGTCACATAAATGTAATAGTTTTGACTTTTCACCTAATAAACTGTAAGTTTAAGTTTTGTTTTGCTTTTTTTATTCTCCAGAGTTCGGTGGAAATGAAGAGAGAGGTCGCAATCCGTTGCCTGAAGGTGTATCTGAAAGAGAAGGAAGAGGATCTCTTCAGAGAACAGCTGGTAGGTGAATCTCGCATTCTTTTGTGTTTTATTTTTAAATGGCACATAAAATGCTGACATGTTTCCATTTAAACTACCTACTTGCCAGGATGGTGAACAACAGTTCCCAGAAGAAGTGGTAAAGATTGTAGTCACCAGACGTGCAGCAGTGTCTCTCAAAGCTGTCGCTAAAATTGTGATTGAAGGAACAGCAGTCCTGGAAGACCTTGATGTGCCCAGAGTGTGTGCCTTAATGATGGGGCTTATATACACTCTCAATCTGAGCTACCCAAAACAAGTAAAGAACACTCTAGAGGTATTTCTGGAACTTGATGGGCTTAAACCAGTCCACGGGTAATGTCTGTTAAGTGCAAACTTCTGTCATGAAACGAATGTGAATTGGACTGTAGTATTCCGATGTGCCTCTTACGTTTTTGTATGCAGTCCCAGATGAGTGTAGTTTTGAGAAAAGTTTGTAATACATATAATCTTAGCTTTGGATTGTTCTGTTGTTGAACATTAAAATCTTTTGTCATTTCCTTGATTCTGCGACAAGTTGAACAAGTTGATACCAATTTATGTTAATGTTAATGTACATGAAGTACTTTTTTTTTTTAGTCATTTATAATTAAAGGGCTGCTGTAATGTTTCATTTATGTTGTATTGACACAGAAGTGTATTACTTTGAAAATGTTTTGTAATAAAATAATCAATTGGAATAAGTGAAATGGCTTTGTGTGATTTTTAGAAAAGCTACTATAGAAACCTAAACTAATTGGCATGGATAATTGTGAGTAGGATATATGTAAAAAAGTTCGTTGGTGTAACTCAACTAATGTAATTTCTCAACTTAATTTTACCAGAAATTTTAAATTAATATTAGGTTGAATAAACTTAATTATGCTTGTGGAGGTCAAGGTAAATCATGTTGGTTTGTTAAACAAGTTGAGTTAGCCAAACCTAAAAATTACTTGCTGAATTTACTTAATAAT
Organism: Diplotaxodon limnothrissa; assembly: GCF_057381915.1. Classification (NCBI taxonomy): domain Eukaryota; kingdom Metazoa; phylum Chordata; class Actinopteri; order Cichliformes; family Cichlidae; genus Diplotaxodon; species Diplotaxodon limnothrissa. The sequence goes on from NC_140612.1 coordinate 34,436,023, forward strand.
ATGCAAAATTTGTAACTTAAAAAGCTGAGTGGAAATTGTTACCTTACTTTTTTAAGTTGAGGCAACAAAATATTTTTTAGAGTGTGAGGATGTGCATCATGTTGACTGTGTGTGTGTGTTTCTGTGCGTGCACTTGTATTCTGTCTCCCCCATATCTCTCTGGATGAGGCATCTTCTTTATTGCTTGTTGTTGACATGGATCCCTTTAGCCCTTAACAAGAGTCAGCAGGAGGGTTAAGCTGCTAACCACCCACCACACATGCAGACACTCACACATTGCACTGCTTCAACAGTCTGAAAGCATTATTCAGCAGGTCAACAGCCACTCTCGCTGCTTGGGAGTCTGTGTTTGTGTGTGTGTGTGTGCCAATGTATACAGTATGTGCATGTCTGTTAGATGTGTGTGCTTGTGTACAGCGCTTCAGGCTAAGGCACTCTGAGTGAAATTATGTTCTCAGACTAGCTCCGTGTTGCCCTCTTTATCCTGACAGCCGAGGAAACAGCCACAAATAAATAAGCAGAGAGCTCTCTCCCCAGACGTGACCGCCATGGCATACAAGCACGCCAGAAGCCAGCGTGAAGAAAACAGAATTGTGTTTTATTGTAGGGGTGGCAGGGGACTGTGACTTGATAAGCATGGTGTATTTGTTGTATTTGTGCCACTTAAAGTAAAGCTCCTTGTGTGGGAAAAGATGTTAGGGGGCGTGTAAGGACACAACAAGCATAGAGGAATTTGTTACTGTGGCAAAGGCCATTTATAGTTCCAGGCATTTTTTAATGGAATAAAATGTCAAATATTTTTATATAATATAAAAATAGATTTAAAGGTTGAATATGAGGTGAAAATGATTTTGTTTTGAAAGGTTTAATAGCCTAATTTTACTTGCTATTTTAGTGAAGTATGGCTACAAAGATGAAATGCGATACAGTGGTCCCTTGCTATAACACGGTATTACCTTTAGCGGCCTCGCTGTTTCGTGGATTTTTTCTGTGCAATTTTGCAATTTTTTCCCCTTTTTTTTCTTTACAGCGCATTTTGTTCTGTGTCCTGATCAGCTGTAAACCATTGTCAATCAATTTCGTGCCGTGTTTCCTGTACAGTACAGAATGGCTTCAGCTTGTCAAATTTACATAAATCTTCGATCGCTAGCAGTGTGACTCTGAAGTGCTGTACTGTATGTTTGTACGTTTTCTCCCCAACAAGCACAACAATGTCGACGAAACGTTTTGCACCCTCAAAGGCACCTGCGCTAGCACCCAAAAGGCAGAGGAAGATGCTAACCATTGCATAAAAAGTTGGACTTCTGGACATGCTAAAGGCAGGTAGAAGTTACTGTATTTTTCAGATGATAAGGCGCATAAGCAAAATAAAACAGTCAAACTTTACTCAACTCATTCTTCTTGCTTCCTCTACTTCTGTACCATTGATTCATTAATGTTGAATTCTCTGGCAGCTGCTCTATTCCCTTGTCCTGGACATGACAACAGGGTTTGATCTTTGGTTTCATTCTATAATATTGGACTTTTTTTTCTATGAAGGTTTGAACTTTGAGAGTGTATAAACAAGAGAGAAAAGTGTGAAAATGTCCATGCCTGTCTGAGAAAAGTACATAAAGTGTGCAGTGAGGGGTTTTTACAGCTTTAAAACATCTACAATAATTGTAAAAAAATAAAGCTGACTACTTCCCAGATTTCACCTATCACGAGTTATTTTTAGAACGTAACTCTCACGATAAACGAGGGATCACTGTATTCATGATCGACAGAACTTCACTCTAGAACTCTGCACACTTTTCTACATGGCGTAAAAGGGAATATAGTCTTTAGCGCTAATTTGCATAATTGGTCATGCTAATGTAATTGTAACCTACATTGTAGGAGAGAAAAAATAATATCGTGGAAGAGACATAAAGTGAGTTAAAAAGTCCTAAATGCATTTAGAATTTATTTAGAACTACAAATTAAATTTCTTTTAGCAATTATTGTTTTTTGTTTTGTTTTGTATAGTTATTGTATCTTTGTTAGTTTTTATGATCATTAAGTCCCTCTCTTTATTGTTAAAGAGCTTAGAACTGTACTTGAAGGCTCAACAAACTGTAAATGTTTACAAGACACACTTGATAGCAGGACAATAGCAGCCAAATATTGTAATCGCCATTTCTGGTAAATACGCAACTTGCTGTGTTTGAGACAACACTGACCTATTTAAGTTCATGCTTTACAAAATTAAGTACATAGTATTCATAAAGTCCTAAATTTAAGTGGTTTACTAAGAAGAGTCCACACAGTAAGCTATTTGTTCATTGTGCAATGCTATGTTGATCGTTAGTGGATCAATACAACAACCTTTCACTAAGGATAAAATTTATATACCCAAATGGTTGGCAATGGTTTCTGGAAGTTTCAGTTTCTCTTTCTGAGAAAATCGGTTGCAAAGAAGGAGCAGTGTCAAAAACCTCCTAGTGATTGCTTTGTTTGCTAGCAGGCTGCATGTCGTTTTTCCATGTTTTTCTGAAAATGGTAGCTTACTACTAACCAAGCGGTAGTGCCGCTTGGAAAAGTGTCACCGGAAATGGCAAAGACTTGCTTTCAAAGCAAAAGTTGCACATTTTAAAACATGCTAGCTTCAGCGGTGAGGCAAAAATATTACTTTGAAGGCAAATTGGTTGGGGACCCGCCTAACTGAACACTCTAACCTTCACTTTCTCTACAAGTGCAATCAACCTCCAGGAAACACTCACAACTGGGAATGTTCCTTTTTCCCTCAGAATGGGTATTACCAGAAGGGCAGCGGACCAGTCTCTAGGTCTGTGTGACTGGGGTCTTATTGACTTCACATTCTTCACTACATCACTGTGATTATCACACATACAGAATCGTTCATGTCACATGGTTAGCAGTTAGTGTCTTCAAAACCTTAGTATTTGCCATCTTGACATACATCACTCATTGGCATTTCATCAGTAATCACTTCAATCTCCAGAGTTTTTTTTGCCTGCATTGCTTAAAGTCACTGAATCTCATTGGCTTCCTATGGTCTCTAGTCACTATGTTGCTGGTACTCACCTTCTGCATGGATCCCCCTATCCAGCTATACTGTCTGACAAAGAGTGATGAAGTGTAAAAAAACAATGCTGAAGAGATTCACACTAAAGATTTCTCTCTTTTCAAGAAGCACCCATCCATATGCCTGTTTTTACTTCTCAAGTTGAAATGAAGTTATACGAGATCATCATGAATCAATCAGACTTCTTTACTCTGATAGGCTCCGCAAATAAAAAGAAGAACTAAGGATTTGTCAATCAAGCACACAGAGGGATAATTTAGAAAAAATGAAAAATGCCTGAGGGAGCAGGGCCTGTAAACTGACTGTACCTTTGTACAAGTCAGCAAAACCTGTGAGACATTCTAAGAGGTCAGCTAAAACCCTAAAAGCCTGTCATTTCACAAATTGTAAGAATTGCTCAAATTATAATTATGCCCCATGTAAAAAAAAAAAAAGGACAATAGCTTCATTAATAGTAGACTTTTGGGATAATGATGAACATTTTTACATTTAAAAAAAAATCTGATAATCTTTTGGTATACTGGTAAATCTTAAGGACAAAAAACTTTTTATTGAAATTACACAAAAGCCTGACTAGTCACAATACTTTGGAAGAAGCTACTATCGGCTACTATTACAGCAGATAACCTTCCTAACACAAAGTAATTTGTGTTTCCTCCTGGGACCAAACCAAGAACCCATTGTTTCTTAGGTGAACGTGTGAATTACTACATTACATTACTACACTAACACATCTCTGTAATATATTAAAGTCAAAACTTCAATTTTAGGAAATCCTAATCTCTGCAAACATAAAAAACTGACACGATGACTGAAATTTGTGGTCATTCATTTGATATAAACAAGGTCTTGTTGGAAAGACTTACATTACCGAGCACACAAAGGCCAAGTTGTGCAATTTAATAATGAGCAGCCATTTTGTTTTTTCTTTTCTAGCTGGAGGGAAACTTAATCGATTTTTCAGTGTTGACAGTGGTTTTATTTAAATGTCCACAGCCATAGACAAAAAAAGAAAGAAAGAAAAAAACGAAAAAGAAAAAATGAGTGTTCAAATGGTGGTTGATGACAATGAAAAGAAACCCCCCTCCCCAGCTGGCCTATAAAAGACTTGCAGAGAGACATCTTTGAAGGTTCTCCTTCAAAGCCCCGGCTTGCCTCCACGGCCGCATCAGGGGATTTCTGTTATTAATTGAAGTTAATTTTCAGGGATATCAGTTTGCTGGGCACGTGGGAAAGATTGATAGCCCCCACGCGTCTCCCGAGTACTGGGATGTGGAGGGGGACAGGGCGAGAGGACAGAGAAATGACACTGTTCCCTCAGCATCCCAGAACCCGGCTTTCACTTTTATCATCACCAAATCAAATTACAAACATCGGAGGCCAACCTTGGCTGGAGGAGATTTCCATAAGATTAATTAGACTGGCTAGCCAAAGACAGAGTGGGCAGAGAAAATATAAAATAATAAATATAGGAAGGGTGGGGGGTTAGTGATGTAGATGGGGGTTGGTAGGGGGTGAAATGCGTGTGTCTGTGTGTGGGTGTGTGAGAATGGGCAAGTCAATGGACAATGGGTAATTAGTGCGAGCACCAGAATCTCAAAGGCATGGGGAAGACAGCCGAGCGGGAGCTCTTCGTTGGCCCCGTGATGTGGAGGGCCGTACAGCGGGGCCCACATTTAATTAGCGCCACTTTGATACCCACAGGAGTGCCAGGGGCCCCGGGGCAACCTAAACAGTGACTGACAACCCCACACCTCTGGACGCTCCCTGCTCTCCAATTATAGATGCACCAAGCTGAGAGAGCCCAGTGTAAACCCTCGTACAGGGGAACTTGCGTGTGCATGCGCACACACGCATGCAGATACTTTCACACACCTTTGTACTGTATGTGCACAAAATGCCCAAACAAGCCAGCCAACCAGGCAGCTGGCTCCAGCCTCTTCCTATTTGTGTGCTACAAATTGGCATTTGGATTAAATGGAGCTTGAGATGCCCTGAAGGCGGGAGGAGAAGACAATCTCTCACCTGGCCTGATCTGCTACCAGAGCAGACGTTTAAAATGAGGATTAATTTTGGGGGTTGTCGGGGTAGCGGTGGTTGGAAGCAGCGATGGAGGGGAAGAAGCAGAAACAGGAAAAATCCTCAGGACAAGGCATATTAGTGAACTGGGGTAAAAAGGCACACAAACACACACCCACACACACAAAAAGCTTTGTCGTGCCAGTGTACGGTTTGCAATATTAATGTGCGGAAGCGAGTCTGAATAAGTGACTGGAAAGAAGGAGCTTTTTCTGTGTTGCACTAGTCTATATTTAATGCGCAGGGATGTGCCCGACACCACAACATTTTGCAATGCTTGAGTTACGTGAACAAACAACTCCTGGCTCCATGAATTATGCAACTGTAGTGTTCTGATCCAGCCTAAAACACATATTTAGTAAACAAACTGCTTACTCTTTAGCTAACAAGATGTTTGTGTAAATAATAGATATTCAAATCTGCTCTCCTGACACACAGGGAAAAAGTTGCAATGTAATTTGTTGTATTATTTAGCATGTTTTCTTTTCATCTTGCTCCGTAACTCCCTCATCGCCAATTCGCGGCAGGTCATTGACAAACAGCAACAGCAACACGATTGTTGTTGGGGTTTTTTTCCTCACTATGCAGCGTGAAGACGCTTCTTCCCCCCCGTAACGAGCTCTTCCTGCCATAAATGAATTACCAGACTTTGAAATATTAATCCACATGACACATATCCCTCACAAAGGAGGGGAAATGTGAAGATTTTCGCAGTGACAAGCCAACACTGACTGCTTAGATTTTTAATCAAAAGAAATCAATAGGATAAATATTGTATGTAAAAGATGGCAGCACAATATGGCATCTAATCACATGCCTTTGCTTGTGCTGTCACAGATAATTCCTCTGCACGTCTCTTATGGGAAACCACAGCACTGTTCAGTTGTTATGAAATGTGGAGACTTTTCCAGAACAGATTGGTGTCGCTGCCCCCCACAAGCCGTGTCTTGTTTATCCAGGGACCTGGAGGTCGTGTTGTTACATCCATAAAGTTTGTTTGATCGGGGACTGGCTCCAATCGATAAAGCAAATCAAATAAACAGACACTGCTAATGGCAGGATAATCAGTGTCACAGATCTGAAATCTACTAAAAGCCAATGGTTTAATTTGACTCACACCCCAGGGCAAAGAGCTGGTCATGGATTCTTCAAATGGTTCTGTATCTCATTAAAAGCAGTCTAAATTCACAAGATTTTCAATAATACCAACATAAACATATGCATTCTTTTAACATAAACACAAGTCTGTCTTATCAAAAGGAACCTGGGTTTATGCACGTTGGCTCACTAATCACTGATTTAGACTTCTGTGGGAAATCGACATCATAACTTTTGAAGCAACTGGAAACCTCTTTTAAATGTACAGCGTAACCTTCTACAGAACCTGATGTGCACCTCCTGAGAAACTGAACTACACACACTGTCAGTGCAGCCAGCATTAGTCTAAATCAGACATCGGTCAGTGCTACAAGCTAAATGTTTCCTATACGAGGTCTATGAGATATGTTTTATACCTGGGAGCACTCTGTCTGTGAATATTTGTAGTGTTAACTAGTTTGTGGTTTGTCATTATTTGACAGAAATCACTGTATTAATTTTTTTTAATCCCACCCCATTTAAATCCACAAAAATTGAATTTCTAAATCAGATACTTTTTGGATATGCAGTATAGCTATACTGCATATACACTATAGCCATTACTACATTAGCACAACCTATATGGCTGAAAAATGAAGCCAATGCAAAGTGCTAAAAGTCCCTTAAATGGCCAATGGCAGCAAAAGTGACTCTCATGTTAAAATGCCAAATATTACAGCAGGGTATAAAATGTTTACAGTTTGATACAAAAAAAAACCAAACACTTTTTCTCTATAGCAATTTTCTTAGAAATAGCAGGGGCTCTAGGTTTTGCGCTATTAGCAGCTGGCTGCTAGGTGTACTAACTGAACCTCTGAACTGGGCCTCAGCATTCGCTGTGAGGTCAATTGTCCAAGAATTCTGTGCTGGTGCTAATCTACTGAGTACTCAGCATTCATATGTTGAACCTTACCAATCTGCAAATTCTGCCTCCAAAATTATGTGACTTTTGCATAGTTGTGGGCTATCATGCAGACAAAATCTGTTGAAAGAAAGACTTCAGCGGCTGATGGTGTGTGTATATATATATATATATATTAGGGGTGCAACGATATTCGTATCGATATTGAACCGTTCGATACAGTGCTTTCGGTTCGGTACGCATATGTATCGAACAATACAACATTTGTAATTTATTTTATCAATTTTCCTTCTGACGATGCTGTCTGTGTTGAGCGCTCAGTGAATCTGTGTTCGACTACTCCGCCTAGGCTGCACTGTCGAGCGCAGATCCACTGAGCGCTCAACACAGACAGCATAGTCAGAAGGAAGAGCGCAGGGCAAGCTAGCGAGACAGAAGTTAAGCTCTACTTGCAACAGGCAAATTGAACCTCATTCAGATCTGGCGTTTGGAATTATTTTGGTTTTCATGTGACGTATGACCCTGAAGGTAAGCGAGTCATGGACTAAAGTAAAACAGTATGTTGGATGTGCCATGCAATGCTCAATTACATTGGTGTGAACTAGTGTGTTAGCGCAGTTAGCTCGTTAACGTGTTGGCCGTCTAGCCCCATGCACGGAGCGATCGGCGGTAGCTCGTTAACGGAGATTTGCCGTGTTGTGGCGTTAAGGTCATTTCAACGAGATTAACCTGAAAGCACTAGTGGGAACACAACGAATATGACTGCACATTTACGCCGACATCATCCTAGTGCAAAGACAAGTGGAAGCAGACAAAAAAAAGCAAGCATGCTACTAACTTTAGCCGAGTCATTTAGACAGCTGTTAGCACATGATTCTCCTTATGCTGCTGAGAATATAGCCCAGAAGAAGCGGATAGTATAGCTTTTATTTTGGAAAGAGCCGTTTCTCTGTAATAAACTCTCTTTTCCAAAGATGAGTGATTCCTCAATCAGATACAGGGCTCGCAATATCGCTAGCCCGACGTCCCGGAGCTAGCAATTTTTTCAGTCGGGCTACCAAAATCTATCTCTTCCCTGCCCGTCGGGCTATTGTAGGAAAAATATATGTCAATGCTTTTGCATTATTTTAAGAAATGTAGATGGGTAATTATGTCATTGGCATCGGTGAGCCACTGTCAATATGTGACATATTGAAGTCGCGTTTGAATTTGCGCTTGTTTTTTTGCTTTCACTTTGCAATCGTGCGAACTGTGTATAGAGAGCGACAGCACTGATCTGTGAGTGATGATAATTTGTGCACCAATTTCTCTGACATCGTCTTATTAATCGTTAGCTTACTATGCAAACATGACAAGTGAAATCTCCCGCAGCAAGCTTAAACATGTGAGAGGTTGATCGCGCAGAGAATCGCTGAGCTTACGTGAGTGCATGTGTAAAAGCATTTCAGTTCTGCTGAGCCAAATAAGACAGGTCAGGGTGAAGAAGTGACAGCCAAAGAAAAGCTTACCACAAAACGGAGAAGTTATGACAAATCAGACTATAAGGCAAAAAGAAAGTGCAGCTTTATGGTTTCATGGACAAAAGAATTTCTGTGGCTGCAATATGATGAGCTAAATAACCAGGGCTGCACATAAGTGGTCCGCAGGTGCACATTCGCTGTCAAAATAAAAAACACGCACAAGGGTTAGGGTTAAATTTAAAAACTGTACTTTTGAGTTAAAATATATATTTATAATTTTAATAAATGACAAATTAAAAATGCATGAACATTTTTTTGTATCGAAAAAATATCGAACCGTGACACCAAAGTATCGAACCGAACCGTGAATTTTGTGTATCGTTGCACCCCTAATATATATACATATATATATAGGGAGTGCAGAATTATTAGGCAAATGAGTATTTTGTCCACATCATCCTCTTCGTGCATGTTGTCTCACTCCAAGCTGTATAGGCTCGAAAGCCTACTACCAATTAAGCATATTAGGTGATGTGCATCCCTGTAATGAGAAGGGGTGTGGTCTAATGACATCAACACCCTATATCAGGTGTGCATAATTATTAGGCAACGTCCTTTCCTTTGGCAAAATGGGTCAAAAGAAGGACTTGACAGGCTCAGAAAAGTCAAAAATAGTGAGATATCTTGCAGAGGGATGCAGCAGTCTCAAAATTGCAAAGCTTCTGAAGCGTGATCATCGAACAATCAAGCGTTTCATTCAAAATAGTCAACAGGGTTGCAAGAAGCGTGTGGAAAAACCAAGGCGCAAAATAACTGCCCATGAACTGAGAAAAGTCAAGCGTGCAGCTGCCAAGATGCCACTTGCCACCAGTTTGGCCATATTTCAGAGCTGCAACATCACTGGAGTGCCCAAAATAACAAGGTGTGCAATACTCAGAGACATGGCCAAGGTAAGAAAGGCTGAAAGACGACCACCACTGAACAAGACACACAAGCTGAAACGTCAAGACTGGGCCAAGAAATATCTCAAGACTGGTTTTTCTAAGGTTTTATGGACTGATGAAATGAGAGTGAGTCTTGATGGGCCAGATGGATGGGCCCGTGGCTGGATTGGTAAAGGGCAGAGAGCTCCAGTCTGACTCAGACGCCAGCAAGGTGGAGGTGGAGTACTGGTTTGGGCTGGTATCATCAAAGATGAGCTTGTGGGTGTCATGATCCTGGGTCTGCTGACCCAGCGTTTTGTGTTTAGTTTATGTAGCCTTCAGGTTTCCTAAGTTCATCGTTTTCATGCCTAGGTGTTTCTAGTTATTTTCCCCTCGTGTTTCCACCATGTTAAGTCTCCCCTGCTTTTCATGTATTTCATGTCTGTGGCTTATGTTGTCAAGTTCAGGTTGTCATGTCTATGTCTCACTCTGTTTCCTGTTTTATTGTGAAGAGGTCTGGCGTTTCTGTGTTCATCGTGTTCAGTTTTACTCTCCCACTGTGACATCATTATGTTCATGTGTGCCAGCTGTTTCCCCAGGTGTTGCCACTTCCCTCATTATCTTCCTGTGTCCATTTAGTCTGTGTGTTCTCAGTCATTCTTTGTCAGGTCGTCCGTTGTATTCACCCGTTGTATTCACCCGTTGTATTCACCCGTTGTTTCCTATGTCTCCGCTCCAGGTATCCCTGTCAGTTTGTTATGTTTAGAGTTTTCTATGTTTTGTTTTAGTTCACCCAGTTTAGGTCATTGTTTAGTTTTCATCGATTCCCTATTATTTTGTACCCTCGTTTCTTGCCTTAATAAACGGCTTGTTTTGTTATTCACATCTCATTTCGGTCTGCGCTTGAGTCCTTCCCTGCAACATACGGTCTGCCCTAGCCAGACCGTGACAGTGGGGCCTTTTCGGGTTGAGGATGGAGTCAAGCTCAACTCCCAGTCCTACTGCCAGTTTCTGGAAGACACCTTCTTCAAGCAGTGGTACAGGAAGAAGTCTGCATCCTTCAAGAAAAACATGATTTCCATGCAGGACAATGCTCCATCACACGCGTCCAAGTACTCCACAGCGTGGCTGGCAAGGGTATAAAAGAAGAAAAACTAATGACATGGCCACCTTGTTCACCTGATCTGAACCCCATTGAGAGCCTGTGGTCCATCATCAAATGTGAGATTTACAAGGAGGGAAAACAGTACACCTCTCTGAACAGTGTCTGGGAGGCTGTGGTTGCTGCTGCACGCAATGTTGATGGTGAACAGATCAAAACACTGACAGAATCCATGGATGGCAGGCTTTTGAGTGTCCTTGCAAAGAAAGGTGGCTATATTGGTCGCTGATTTGTTTTTGTTTTGTTTTTGAATGTCAGAAATGTATATTTGTGAATGTGGAGATGTTATATTGGTTTCACTGGTAAAAATAAATAATTGAAATGGGTATATATTTGTTTTTTGTTAAGTTGCCTAATAATTATGCACAGTAATAGTCACCTGCACACACAGATATCCCCCTAAAATAGCTAAAACTAAAAACAAACTAAAAACTACTTCCAAAAACATTCAGCTTTGATATTAATGAGTTTTTTGGGTTCATTGAGAACATGGTTGTTGTTCAATAATAAAATTATTCCTCAAAAATACAACTTGCCTAATAATTCTGCACTCCCTGTATATGTATATAATAGCACACTGTAGCTAACTTCACAAAAATGAAAGAGAACCTGCAGTCACATATAAAGTGTTCAGGCATTCACAACTTACTTAACTTAAACTGTCTTTCTATTCAGCACAGATTATTTCTATTCTTGGACATGACTTCCCAAAACTTCTGATCAGACTTCACACAGGCTTGCATGCTCACACCCAGACGTATTATACACATATCTGTATATATGTGTCACTAGCACGCATCCTACAGGCCTAATGTCATGCCCACCCATCTGTATCACTACAAAGTCAGTCCAAATGCCAGACTTCAGATGCCCACGGTAGGGCAGAGTCGACCCTCTTGACCTAGAAACTCTCACATTGCTACCTCGGGAGCCTGAAGTGTCCCTTCTGTAACCACATAATACTCCCTACCACACATTCTACCCACACTTCCCCCACCCTTTGACCAAACTCTCCCCAGTCTACACATGAAGCCCGGGGAACCTAAAGCAGCGCCAGATGGGGCCTCTTGTTACAGCAGGAAGTCATCCATTCTTTGTAAAGCAGTCTCTTTTGCTCTCGCTCTCCTTTGCCCTGTCGGCCTCTCTTTTCACCTTATACATATTGATGTACAGAAAACTTGGCATGACACATAGAAATTGACTCAATTCATGGAACCGCCGACAGCTGTCAGACATTACGTCCAATCAGTTTGGCTCTAAACAGCCACTGGGCAATGAGCCCAGACTTTTGAGCAACAATGGCCTTTATTGGAAACGACAAATTGGGGCCTCTAAAAAACTAGCCTATTTGCCCTGTAATGCAATTTGTCACCGCCTTGCCTAAATTTTTTGGTGGTCAGTGACGGTGTATCAGCTTTCCTAGAGGACATGTTTCTATACATGCATTAGAAATTACCCGCATGTTTGCAATCTCTGCCTTTCATCCACCTTGTATCCCTTGTGTGAATGATTTTGATTCAAGTGACCGACAAAGGAAGCTGTCAGCATCTCATGTTTATCTGCCTTTTACATTCAGATAGCTTACCTTCTTCACAGGAGGCTCTCACATTATGATGTACATATGTATCCATGTGGTTGTGATTTCTTGATAAAAACTATATGCGTAAAATTCCATATCAGCTCACCAGCCATTCAGAATCCAAATATGGAGGTAGTCACTGCGCCATGAATCTGTCACGCAATGGTGTACTTGAGGGTCTGGGGTTTTCAGCTAAATCTATCTGCGTAGATTAAACGATCAAATCAATGGGAAAGCTGAAAACATTTAAACTCAGTTTCCTACTAAGCTTGTTTGAGCTCGCTCAGCACTTTACTTTCCTTCTCATGGTCATCTTAAATCTAGCCCCTCAAACTATCTGCCAGTTACTGGATATAATAAAGTAGCCATAAACTTCCCATTACGACAGGTAGTGGGCAGGGAACAACTTTAAAATTGGGCACACAACTCATGTTGAAGCCATCAAGCCATCAACTGACACCAAGCCCTATCCATCCCACATGTGCAAATCATTATCATTTGTTATAGATTCTGTATATCAACAAGGAAAAACTTTACATAAAGGCTTCCATATGGTCACGAAATGGCATTTTTGTGTGCTGGACACTAAACGGTTCGGAGTAATTTAACAAGATCCCTTTGGAGAAGGAATTTTGCCCCCTTCCAGTGAAATTTCCAACAAAAGACACACACACAAAAAACATATGGCGTTGATGCATGCAAGGGCAATAACATTTACTCTGCAAATCGCTACCAAATTGAGCTGTGTTGTATAAGGTAAGCCGCCCCAACAATAACAGTTTATGCAGGGAAATGTTGTTTTTGTTCATGATGTGATTGACGTAATTGATTGGTTGATTTTAATACATCTGTAGCACAAGAAAATGAGCAATTACAGTTTATAAAAATGCTCCAGACACATGCAGAACACATTTAGTCAGTGCTAAATATTTATCAAAACTATTTTATCATTTAAATAGTTTAAATTTCACCGTTTAGACGTTGTACATTATTTATACTTGACGCGCGACAAAAATTCCACTTGTTGAATGAATTTGTCTGCATGCATTTTTTTGGGGTTTTTTTTTCACTGGCAGGCCCGTGCTGCCTCAGACCTGTTGTTTCTTGGCTGCCGGTGTTGGCAGGATCCCAAGATTTCCAGTTAAGATGAAGTGCCAACAGCATGCCCGGCTCTGGCTGTTGCATCATCACGCGTGCCAGACAAAGTGGGGGCAGTCGAGTCTTTGCTCTGTGATGCTGTGCTGCATTAAGGTTTTAATGGTTGTCAGTTTGTTACTTAACTGTTGTAAACACGCCTCACGACCACCACCGCCCCCTCGTCTGTGAACGGCGAGCAGCCCTTGGCAATCTGTTGGCAAATTAATGAGGAGGGGAGGGGTGGGATTCCTGCCCAGCACTGGCGCTGTGCCAGGCTGAGGCTGTGGAAGCAACAGGCTGATACGAAAGAAAACACACACACACACACACACACACACACACAAGGCAGGGAAAGGTTGGAAGAAAGTGAAGGAGAAAAAGGATGATGAAGAAAATCCAATAAGACAAATTACATTAAAGTACTTTCTGTTTAATAAATGTGCTGTTTTGTTAGATGCTGCTATGTTACACACAAAATCACAGTTATTACCCATTGACGACTGAAAGGGAGCTCAGTTTTTTAAATGTGCAAAAGTCTTAAGCCACCCTACATTTATTTAGAGAAATGTGCAGTCATACATGGAAATATGGTCTATAACAGTGGTCCCCAACCCCCGGGCCACGGACCCGTATCGGTCCGTAAGTAGTTTGGTGCTGGGCCGCGAGAGTTGAGGCTCAGGTGTGAAATTTATGGTTTTCAGGTTTTTTTATCGTTAACTCGGTTTCCCTGTGTCTTTTCCCGTGTTGTAGTTGTGTGTCTAATTTTGAAAGAAATATTTACGCATTACCATAGTGACCAGAGAGCATTAAGGGGCAGAGAGGAGGATATTACTCTCAATGTTGTTGACGTATTTCAGGAGGACGCTGCTAATACAATTACACAATTGCACAAATAATTCACATTTTTTCTTATATTTACAAAATACCACAGTTTTTGTCTTGGTCGTATCATTTTATTTTGTTGCATTTATCCGCGACACCTTAAAGGCTGGTCTGTGAAAATATTGTCTGACATTATGAAAGTCAGTATTTTGTATTCTTTAACAAAATCTAAACTGATTTCAGTCCAGTTTATGTGTAATTTAACCTACCTTACCAGTAATTAAAAATACCTCACCAATGGAAAGGTGGCTATCAAGAAGCCATCTCAGCTATCACTGAGACTATTTCTGATGAGGATTCAGGGGTTAAGAATCATCTGAAGATCCTGCTTCAGGTCTTTGCTGCATTTTTTATTCTATTTCTTAAGGATGTGATTTTTAGTTACTGTTCATCTGTTATTGACAGCATTTTTGGCCTGTCGCTTCTTATTTCTGTCCTTCACTCGAGCAGTTTCCCCAAATCTTAAAAAGATACATGCACATGATGTCGAGAAATGCCAAGTTTTCAGCTAATAGGTCTTTGGAAATCGCCTTGTTGCAAAAATGCTATTTAACGCCTGTCAAACTGCGTTATCTTTGGCATATTTGGTAAAGTAAACTAAAGGATGCGTTTTTGTGACAGACTGCTAGTAACAAAGGGCCCAAAGATGTAAGATAGAGTTTAAAATTGGTTCTTTGATTAATTGTCTGTTATGTGTAGACATAACAAGGTTGCTCTCATTCCTCTGAAAATGTATGAAGAGTGGACTGAAAATGAGTGAAAAATTAGCCAATGTCCAAAAAACCTTTGAAAGACCTTCAGAAAGCCTGGGGAACTATTGCTCAAGACCACTTTAAAAAAAATTACAAGAAAGTAGAAAATAAACCATTTGACTTTCTTAAATACATTTCCATTCAACAGCCACTTGTTAGAATATCAAATATTCACGTTTCCATCCAAAAGGCTGCAAAAACAGCCAAAAAGCTTGCCTTGAATTGCAAACTGATTCTGGAGAACATCCAACATCCAAATGTACTGAGAACCAGTATTTACTCTAAGGCTGTGTTGATAATCAACTAACTCTATGAGGCCAGTTCAGCTTTCATGCTGAGTGTTCCAGCCGTCGCCAGCAGTGATGCCTCTGCTGAGCTAATTTACTAAATAGAGTGTGTGAACAACCCTTGGCCTTACTCCACCCCTTTTCCTCACTTCAAAGAAACTTTATTAGTGGAGAGATTAGACTGCACTTAACCGCTAATGATGGCTGAAGAAAGAAGTTTCTGCACGACACTTTTTTTATTTGATAGTTTCAATGTGAAGAAAGGAAGGGGAGCAGCGGGGGGAGACGAGCACGCCTGCTGCATGACAGCTCCATATCTGAAAGCAGGGTTCTTTCGCAGGGAGACCGCCACCACTCCTTCCCCACCCTCTCTCTGATGATGTACAGCTGTTTCCTTTCCCTTTTTCCTTTCCCTTCTCCCCGTTCCTTCTCTCTAACCTCCCACCATCTCTTTTGCTAGTCAAAGGCCCTTCCCCTCCCCCTGTCTTCGCCACAAAAAAATAGGCCAAGGTAACTTGTCGGCGCCTCCCCCTGCCCCCCTCCCCGGGGGTTTGTGTGATATTTAACTACGGCTACAGTGGCATTTACTAATTTTATATGTGCAGAATTTATGTCAGATTCTTATTCAGCGAGAACAGGGGAGAGGAGCAAAGGTGGCTGGCTCCGTGTCCACTGTGTATACACTGGTATTATGTGAACTATTCACAACACGTCCACTGACATGAGCATCGCTATTTTGTCTATAACTCTGCTGCTTTCCGACCCAGGTGCCACAATTAAAGCCTAACCTTAGCATTTGGAGAGGGAGACATGAAGAGCCAATTTGTTGTCTGCAACGCAGCTGCCTTTGATACAAAGAAGTGAGTAAAGTTTTTTTTTTCTTTCTTTTTTTATGGAACTCGCAGGCCTGGCTCTACATTTTGTTGACAGGGATGTGAGGTCAATCAGATCCTACAGACAGCGACACACAAAAAATGGCATTCGGTGGTATACTAAAACACACTAATGACACATGCAGAGCCACCCACATATATACACCATATGCAAGCACGCATTCACACAGGCATGCTGTGCATCACAGTCAAACTTGTGTATAACTTAAGAAATGCATTAATTAATTCATTTTCTGAATTAAAGTTAACGTAGTCTGCTTTAAAGTTACACTTTATAAAAGCTCACCACTAGATGTCAGTAGATTGCCGATTGCGGTCAAATTTGCAGAATTATGTTTTTTAATCCATCCAATTCAAGGGTATAATTCTTGCTATGGTGGACACTGTAAGACAAACAACTCTAGTATCCGTTCATCTGTAGCGAATGTAGGCTGTTAGTCCGCTGTTTATTTCTGCCTCACTATGTATCCCTATCTATTTACTCTGCAGGAGGCTGTAAAAATTCATGAAAGAAGTCCGATCTGAGACACTGAGTCAGTGAACCTCACTTCTCACTGATGAGTGATATGAAGTTGTTGAGGTATCCTGTACTTTTCTGATGCTGTTAGCCTCTGTTAACTGCTGTTAGCCACTGTCAGCTGTTGTTAGCTGGCATTAGTAAAACTTTCTTTGAAATGGATCTAAAATTGTTGTCTACACGCTTGACAATATTCGGAATAAATAAGCATATTTCTGCACATTTTCTGATATTAGAGCCCTGACTTCGGCTCAGTATTTGAGGCTTAGAATGAGGAGGAAGAGGATGAAGTAGAAAGGAGATAAGAGAGATCTTATAAGAGGTACTATGTATGTGGCAGTTCTCTAGCCACATGCTTGTCCATCTGACAATGTCCATCTGAGTCACTCTAATCAAGCTGGCAGGGCAAAACGGCAGCTTCGCAAACTGGCGCTGCTTCCTATGTATTTTTAATGGATAAATTCTAAGTTTACGAGAAGAAAGTTTGTTGGAAGATGTAATTACGCACTAATCAATGTTTATTTATGAGTACAACATTTCTTCTTTCTTCACTTCTTTTTCTATTAAATAACCTCAGAAGAATTACTGCTGAAACTTTAACAACTGCATCAAGTTACTCGATATAAAAACAGGCTTTAACCCTTGTATGGTGTTCGGGTCTGTGAGACCCGTGTTCAGTTTTTTTCAAAAGAAAAATTAAACAATTAATTATTTTTTCACGTGTAAATGTGTTGTGTCTTTCCACTCACTCCACTTGATTATCACTGATTTATTTATAACATTTTATATAAAAGAAAAACGAGAAGCACATTAATTCATAAATGTGATCTAACAAAGGTAAAGGGAAAAAATTAACCATGTTTGCTGTTCATATGTCTTGTAATTGGGATGAAGTAAACATCTGTTGAGTAATTTAACATAAAATTGTTTGATAGTGTTAATTTGGAAAGCCAAAACTCTAGCGGGTCCACCAGACCCATGAACACTGGCTGAGTAACAAAAATACGAACACCACACAAGGGTTAAACCCTGAATGAACTTTGACTGCATAGTGGACCCATAAAAATCCAAAAAAGATTCTTGAATTATATTTGTGTCTCGGCTTCCAGTATGGCTACTATTTTTAGGTCACCCTCGGGAAGTCCCATTCTGACCACTTGCATGTGCACATCTGCAATTTCAGCACGGGCCTCAAAACCTCCAACCTCAACTTCCAGCTGACCCAACTTTGAATCAGTTGTGATGAGAGATGGATCTCCCACCCAGAGACCAAACAGTAGATTTCTAGTCAGTGTGCAAAGTTCAAGTGAGGAGGAGGCACATGAGGTGAGGACTGTGCACTGTAAATTCACCCCCAAGGTGATCGTCAGCGTAGAGTTCTTCTACAAGAACTAAGGTGTGGTGACACTTGTTGGACACAGCCTGAGCTGTCTGGGTCGTTCTTTAAGATTACACATTGCATTAACAAACAGCAAAAACTTGTGCTGCATTCAAGTGATTATCCTGACACCTCCATACAAGATTGCCATAATTTGTTATTGTTCAAGGATTCAAAGTATATGTTATAATGGGCCAAATAATGAGCACGAAGTGCATAAATGCAAACACGAATGCACCAGTTCTTACTTGTTTGTCCCATTTTGTGTGCAGCGCATCTGTTTTCTTGCACTGAAGTGAATAACTACTTGCCACTCAGTGGTGACCATAAAGAAACGACATCCTGACATTTAAAATCCATATTTGTGGCTGTTGCATATTTTGATGTGACCACCAACCTTCAAAGAGAGACCGCTCTGAGAGCAACTTAAATGCACTTCTGCTAGCGGTTTAACACAGAGAGTTAAAAAAAAAAGAGTAATAGAGACAAAGGGTTAGAGAAAGCAAAAGAGAATGAAAGTGAGGGGGGACGATAGAGACTCAGAAAGAGAAAGCAAATGACAGATGTGAAGGATGGGGAGGGAATGATAAAAGGCGGCACCTGAAAAGGGGGTTCAGGAGATTGACCTGTGGGGCTTAAAATCAAATTGCAATGGTATTGTATTCCCTCCCATTTCCAGTACAGCTAGTAAGCTCCTTATTGATAGAGAAGAGATGAGACCACCCATACCTGGGGCTCATCCTGCTGTCACCGTGCAGGACGGGCACCAGGAGGAGGGAGAAATCACACATCACATGCAGGGGGCCCTTTTCTATTTTGCAGCCAAAGCCAAAGCCAAATCCTCAGGGTGGGATCCCGCCTCATCCCACAACTCAATAAAATAATTAGCTTTTGGACAGCCCTGCCGTTAATCAAGCTGCTCTAACATATGCAAAGGCGAAAAGAGAGGAAAAAAAGATATTCTTTTTTTTTTATCTGTCTTTTCACTTGGCAAGCCATGGCACTTTTATCTGTAAAAGTCGCTGATGTGAGTTCTTTTTTCCCCCAGATTTTCTATAAAACATACAGGAGAACCAGATTGCTTTTTAATTTTATGTTTAGTCTACAGGAAGCCAGATTATTGCTCCGCGGACTGAGGGGGTTGAGAAGTAAATGAGAGAATCAGCACAAACTGTTTCATTTTAAATAAATCTGCGGGGTGCTGGAGAGAGGACGTGTCATGTGAAGAATCTGTTTAAATAAACTCATGCCTTTTTTTTTTTACCACCCCCTCCATCCCAAAACTTCTCGGGGTGTAATTGTTAGCTGTAAATGAAACATCTGTTTGGCTGTGGCGCTGCAGTCAAAGAATCCAGCGACCATCAGATAAATGTGAATCGATAAATGTCCGAGAACAGAGTTTCTGTCAGAAATCCAAAGAGCGACGCAAAACCTTTGCACTAACTCTGCAGTTTGGGATTATTTTTAATGCCAGTACTGCAAAAAAAGATGCAACCTCAAAAATAAAAAGCCTGGTTCTTAATTCACTGGCTCACACATAACCAGATCGCATGCAAATCCTACAAAGGTGTAGCAGAGGTGATAGAAGGTTGTCTGACAACAAGTGAGATGCCTCTTGTCTGTGGAGGCCTTTGCGACGTGCTACAGTTGAAAATGGCACTAAAATATGGAGCGTTAATTTAAGGCTTAACACATTTCAGTGTCTAATTTTCCTATTGCTACACTTTACAATCAAGAGAATGCAGATATGTATTTTACACTCACCCCTTTGGGGGATTAATCAGTATTTTCTCACCTATTCTATAGGACGGGCAGCTGGGTTTAACATTAGATATGCAAAATAGACTCTGTTCTATGTATTCCACACCCAAGAACGTCTTTCTAGGCAAAGGAAAAGGTCACACGGGAAATGTTGATGATACGGTACCGGACTGAAGGATCATAAAAGAGACAACAGTCTCTTTTATTCCTGTCAACATGGAGCACAAGTTTGAGCAACAAATTTTTAAAAAACAAAAAAACAATGTTATGAACCTGCTGAAGAAAGAAAGACAGTGTGTGAGCAAGGCTAAGAGCACTTGCAGAGCTCTTATCCTTAAGAGGGAATCTGTGAGAGCTATCATGGATTTTTCTTTACAGGGAGCAAGAACTAATACTGAAACACTAAATCACAACGACTTCTATACAGCTCACCAAAACAGAGAGAAACACCCGCCCTCCCAGTATTTTCTTTCAAACCCTCTCCAGCCGCCGTCCGCATCTCACATCTCTAATGCATGAGTTCATCGCCAGGCATTGTGGAGGGCTCCAGCATCAACCAACAAAGTGTTCAATAAAATATGGCGGCATGGCGTTCAAAGCCATGCTAAACGCACCTGACGTTGGGGGAGTGAGAGCGGGACGTGCAGCTCTTGTCAGATGGGGGGAAAAGAGTGAGGCTGCACATGAGAGAAGCCGAGAAGAAAAGTGCTGGGAGGAATATTGTAACTTTCAGATCTGAACACTCGGCTCGGGATCCGCGATGGTGCGCTCGTGGCCTTTGCAGATCGTGCCTGTGCGTGCGTTTGAGTGAGTCCACTTGTGTGTTTGGGTTTTGAAAACTGTGTGGCGTGATTTAACGCAGCAGTTAAATTCCACGCCGATTAGTTTTGTCATTAATAAGATGCACGATGGTTCTTACTAGAGGTAAGTTTACTTAAATGGAATGTGATACTTAAGAATGAAGGACTAACTCAAATTCAGTGGAACAGATGTTTAATTCACATTTAATTGCACTTTGTGAAATGCACTTACTATCTTGCAGAGGGCTGCATGAGAAGACATTGTCTTTATAACTACAGCTAGCTGTTGACACTGCAGAACTGCCTATAACTGCAGATCTTTTAATGGCCACATGGGGTAGGCTTTAAAATAACCTTGCCCCCCATTGCCCCCCATGGTATCTGCAGTGAGTATTGCTCACAACTGTACAGGTATTTTGTGCATCACTGCTTTAAGTAAACAGTGGGTGCTGAGTCATGTGTTCTACTACTACGAGTTCCTCAACTGGACCTTTTGGCTTTGTTATTATTGTCTGAGAAATAGTATCTTATCTGTTGTATTAAAAGCCTGTTCAAGACGTTTGGGTTGCACTTTTTACCTAATTTCATTTTATTTGCACGAGTTTACATTTTAGTACCAGTACTGAGTTAGATCCCCTTTTGTGTCTGCCTCAGGTCTCTGTGGGATAGATTCAACAAGGTGCTGGAAACATTCCTCAGAGATTGTGGTCCATATTGACATGATAGCATCACGCAGTCACTGCAGATTTGTCAGCTGCACATCCATGAAGTGAATTTCCTGTTCCACCACATCCCAAAGTTTGTTCTATAGTATTGAGATTTGGTGTCGATAAAGGCCATTTGACTACAGTGAACTCATTATCATGTTCAAGAAATCAGTTTGAGATGATCTGAGATTTGTGACATGGTGTTTTATCCTGCTAGAAGCAGGCATCAGAAGTTGGGTACACTGGGGTCATAAGGGAATGTGCAATGTCAGCAACAATGCTCAGGTAGGCTGTGTGGTTGATACAAGGCAGGATAGATTCATGCTCTCTTGCTAAATTCTGATCCTACTGAGAAGCAAGAGACCAAGGAGCAGACCACACTGGAGTGGCTCCCAGTGTGCTCTTCTGCTGATGTAGCCCATCTGCTTTAAGGTTCAACATGTTGCTCAAACAAAGATGCTCTTCTGCATACTTTAGATCTAACAAGTTGTTATTTGAGTTAGTGTCACCTTCCGCTTAGCTTGAAGGTGTCTGGGCCTTCACCTCTGACCTGTAGCATCAACTAGCGTTTTTACACATAGAACTGCTGCTCACTGGATAGTTTAAATTTTTTTGGACCACTCAGCCCAGTCCATCTGGCAATAACAACAACCACGCCACGTTCAAAGTCACTTGAATCGCCTTCCCTTCCCTCTTCTGATGCTCAGTTTAAACTTAAGCAGTTTGAATTAACCATGTCTACGTGCCGACATGCATTGAGTTACTACCATGTGACCGGCTGAATAGATATTTGCATTAAGCAAATTTGCATTAAGCAGCTGAGCAGGTGTACCTGGTTAGCACCTTGCTGGTCAAGTTAGTTAGCATTAGCTGAAAACGTAGCACACAAATTTCTTGTGCAAATACAAAAAATGATTTAAGTATTCAGAAACTGAAGCTTCCGAAAAAGAGTTCACGAACTAACGGGTGAAGCCACAGTGGCTACAGCCAACATTTTTATCCACTTTACGCTGGACACAGGGATTTCCCCCCATACTTAACAAATGATTCTGGGATTTAAAAATTTTTCCTGCCTTACAAATGTTACAAATGATGTACTAAACCCCGACTTTGATTTTGTGTACACAGTAATATAACAAGATAATAACAAACTCGCTGAAAAAACAAACCTTCATACTTTCGGTGCTGCTTAATGATGCCCACCTGCTTTTTGACACCATTTGTTTGTAAGAAATCTTTTGTGCTGCTCTGAGAGCGAGTGAGTGAGTGAGCCAGTGAGGCACAGAGAGCCAGCGAGAACTGGGGAGACTGAGCACAGCAGACTGTGTGGCCAATGATGTCTGCAGATCATCATGTATCATAATTACCCACAGTCAAAATTAGAGCAGGGATGTTGAAATTTCCATCATGTCTGTTTTCTTTGGGCCTCGTGCACCTAATCACCTCCAACGGAATGCGGCTGTCAATCATCGCATGACTCCTGTCCTCAATCCATAATTCCAGGAGTCCCCTGAGTGGCGCTGCCTGCTGGACCGAGCTGCAGAGAATGTGTGCACACATCCAGAGACTCACACACGCATACTTGACTGCATCCACACAAAGGTACAAGTGCTTTCAGGAATTCAAACACACTCACACACACACACACACACACACACACACACACACACACACACACACACACACACACACAGACACATGCAAAGATCAGCAAAATTAGTTAAGAAAAAGAAGCTGAAAGAAAGCAGCCAAATGAAATAAATAAATAAATAGATAAATAAAATACAAGCTGGTGTTCTCATAAATTTTAGATGACAGGCTTATATTGATTGGGCTGTGTTTGAAACTAAACAAGTTATATCCATAGCCCAGAGCACTGAACATGCACTCCGTAATAATTATTTATGATATATTTGGAGAAGGGGCCAGTGATGTTTTGCCATAATAAGCTGGAGCAGACTACAGACTGTAATCACTTGGGCTATCCTTCAGCACCGAACACCAAGGCCAGATGGAAGCTCACGTTATGAGAAATACAAACTTCTATTTTCTTAGGAACCCAGAGAAATAATCAAAATTGTCTTCCCTTATGAGTAGTTTGGCGCTCAAGTCAAACTCTATTCACTAAG
Organism: Diplotaxodon limnothrissa; assembly: GCF_057381915.1. Classification (NCBI taxonomy): domain Eukaryota; kingdom Metazoa; phylum Chordata; class Actinopteri; order Cichliformes; family Cichlidae; genus Diplotaxodon; species Diplotaxodon limnothrissa. Next base: position 34,459,535 of record NC_140612.1, read on the forward strand.
GATGAGATGAAAGGAGAACTTACAAATGATAGGGAGTAATCACATGATTGATATTACTTGACATGAATTTTAATCTATAGGAGCGATCTTGCCTCGTGTTCTTAGTCAGTTCAAAGAAGAAAATCAACGGTAGATCAAATGTTTAACCAGGCACCACCCCTACATAACTATTGCCACATTAAAATTAAAATAGAGCTACAGCTATGTTAACAGAGGCCCTGAATAAGAATACCAAATGGATGATAACCCTATTTAGTCGGCTCCATGTCACCCAGTAGCTCATAACATCCTGATATAATAGACGGTACGGTGATAAAATCAGCCCGCGTCCCATACGATATCTAAATCTGATTTGCAAAGTGGCCAGATTGTATTTTGTGCACACGTGCGCGAGTTTGTGTGCTGAGAAGCCCAAAGAAGATGAGACAGGGACCTGTAGGTGACAGGTGAAGCACTTCACATTTAACAGGCTTACACTCCAGTGTGTCTGTACATACAAACAAGGCGTAAGTAGCTTGGAAATCAATGGCCTCTACAAGGAGAGATAGCAGTTCCAACCCCCTCTTCTCTCATTCATGTCTGGTCAGCGAGAGCTTAGACACTGCTAATCCATGTTTAATATCAAAGAACTTGTGGCGTACAAGAAGAGACAAAAACACAGAGCCCTCAGATTTCCAATTTGGAACGAATAAAAAATTGAACAGTAATGCAACACTAATCAGGGATTGTTGTTTACGTAGCTGTGATCTCTGACTCGATGTGTGATGGTGTTTTCCCAAGGGGGCTTGGTGTCTATGAATGTTTGTGTACACATATGTGTGTGTGTCTAAATTACACTGGGCCGTTTGGCTCTGTTTGTTGAGCAGTTTCTTCCATCCAAATACTGTCACACCACAGATCGCTCTCCCATGTATGAAAACACAGATGGTGTTTGTCTAGCAAGAAATTAGCCACAGAAGCAATGTAATTTCCTGGGTCATTCTCTTTATGTGAGATGTCCTAATTAGCTCGAACAACTTTTGGACTACTCAACAGACAATGTTTTCCATATGTGGATAGACTCATTCGTCAGATTATCATCTCTAGAGTACAGACCTAAATGCAGGATCTCAGGACTGAGGCAGGTGAGTAATCAAAAGACAGCTTCAGTGTCACAAAGAAGAGTAGACCTCCACCAAAGCTGAAAATTCACTCCACACCACGAGACCACAGATAGGCTTTCTTCATTTTTTGTCTTATAGATTATATATTTCTAAAGGTATCTCAGATGACTTGCAATGAATCAATTTTAAATTGTCTTTTGTTAATAGCAGCCTGTCAAAAAACACTTAATTTGTTTCCATTTCTGAATGTGTATGTGAATGTCATATCCTTAAAAAACAAGAACTATGACCTGACCCATTACCTGAGAGATGCATCTGACCCTTCAGTTGAAACGCATTACTAGTAACGCGTTACTAGTAATGCGTTACTGTAATCTGATTACTTTTTTCAAGAAACGAGTAAAGTAAGGGATTACTATTGCAAAAACGGTAATTAGATTACCGTTAATTTCCCGTAAGAACGCTGCGTCACTGCGTTACTAAAACCGTGATTTTTTTTGCAAGAATGTCTCATGACAGTGACGTAAGCGAGTGCGACGTTCGTGAAAACAGCTGTGTGCAGATCAACAATGGATCACATATCGAGTGCAGAGAGAGTATGAGCATGCAGCGTTTAAAGTGTGGAAGTACTGACCTTACTTTGAGTTTGATTCCATAAAAAGTGACAAAAACATTAGCGTCCATCGTGCGTGGGAAGAAAACTTCTTTTTAAAGCGAAAAAAACCCCTAAACTTCTGAGCAAGCACCGAGTGCACAACGAGGTAATGAGAAACTCACAGAGAAACTCACGGATTCTTCAACTGACCGCGGCACACCTGCACCAGGGTAAACCTCCGCCTACCGCAGTCCTGCTTTACAGGTGAAAATAGAGGAACAGGACCGCTAGTCTTTGACTTTATTTATTTTCTGCTGTGTTTTACTTGCATCTATTTGAAAGAGTGAGTGTAAACACAAAAAGTATTTTATTTTATGTCATGGAATGTGTAGAAAATAGGTTTAAATGTTAAACTAATTTATTCAAGTCAGAGAATGTTGCATATAATTAAATTTTTGCTTGATGCATAAAGTTAAAAGATTAAAACTGATAAAACAAGTTTTAAAAAGAGACTTTTCCATTTGATTACATTTTGTATGATGGATTATGTAGAAAAAGTAGAATTGGGCTGAAAGATCTATCGCTTTATCATCTCTTCAGGTTGTAAATCGTGTTTTTAAAAAGTAACTAAGTAACTAAGTAATCAATTACTTTTGAAAATAAGTCATCAGTAAAGTAACGGGATTACTTTTTTGGGGAAGTAATCAGTAATTAGTTACTGATTACTTTTTTCAAGTAACTTGACCAACACTGGTCAAGAAGTTATTCTTAATGAATGGAAACAGGTAGAAAAGGTAAAGTATGTAAATATACAAGAACTGGACTGAGTGACAACAGTGACGTCACATTTTGATGCATAATGCAATGTCATCCAAAAAGCATCTAAATGGCAAAAATGTAATATTTCACCATGGCAACCATGCAGTAAAAGCTTACCTGGAGAGAAAAACACATGGATTGGCCTCCCCAGAAACAGGACCTCAATATTACTGCTGCAGTTTGGGATCATCTCGACAGAGGACTGAACAAAAGGAAGCCATCATCCAAAGAAGAGCTTTGAATTTCCTTCCGTAAGTCTGGAGAACTATTCCTGAAGACTACAAAGACTGCTTAAAGAAATTACAAGAAAGCTTCCTATGAGCTCAGGCTGCACTGAAGAAATATACAGCCTGAAGAAAAATACTGAAGTAAATTGCACAAACTCTCTTTTTGCCTTTTCCACATATGTTTGCATGCTTCAATACATTTCCACACCTATTTCCCTATTTCCCATTTTCCTTGCTCAGTATTCTATAACCATCTTTCAGCCTTACCATTTGAAAATGTTAAATTCTACACACCTATAAAACAAACAAAGAAAAACATATACATACAACAAGCAAGTTATGCTAGGCCACACATACAAACACACACTCTCAAACTCACAAGAGAGAGCTGGGGGAGGATCCTGCAGAGGTCAGCAAAGCAACACCAAATGATCAAAGCTTTTGACTTCACACGAGAGTGTGCGTGTGTGCAAGTTTTTGTGTGGTTGTTACAAGTGAAACAATTTCTCTCAGCAGAAGTGCTGTCCATGTGAGTCAAATCAGTCAGCCATCGCAGAATAACGGACTCCTCCAGTTGGCACAACAAATCTCACTTTCCACCGTTTCTTTATTAAAGTGTTTGTCACATCTGCCCCCACCTGCTATCACAGGAGCAGAAACTAAAAAGCTAAAATTATCAACTTCAGCTCAAAGCAGCGGTGAGATTTCCTTTGTTAATTAATTCCATGCCTGCCATTCTCATAAACTCTGGATTTCTAACACATACATGTGTATCGCATATATGAAAAAAAAAAATCCATGAAAGGTTGTCTTGCTGATGGGAAGGCAGTAGTTGCTGCTGAATGAGGGGTGGGGGTTGAAAGTATATTCTTTTTCCTCCGCCTTTCCTCTGGTTTTAATTGCGAGGTGCAAAAGTGAAATGGCTGTGCTACATGATAGTGTTACAGGAAACAGGGGTGTCAATGAGTGAAGGAGGTGGTGGAGAGAGGGGGATGAAGAGGTGGAAAGGGGAAGACAGGCAGACAGTACAGAGGTAGATCGGAGTTGGGAGGTGGGGTGGACCGGGGTCGAGTGTGGATGGTGTGTGTGTGTGTGTGTGTGTGTGTGTGTGTGTGTGTGTGTGTGTGTGTGTGTGTGTGTGTGTGTGTGGACGTGACAGACAGCACAGCGAGTCCACAAGGTGCTCTCCAAGGAGCAATAGATAAAGATTCTCTGGGGAAATTTCTCTCATTAGTCCTTAGACACAGTTCAGTAATTCAGCCGTGTCAGGTTACTTCATGAGACCAAAAGAAAAAAATATCAGACTACGAAATGAATTGAAAAGCATCATTTCACTTTCTTTATTTGGATATGCCACCTTAAAAGAAAAAAAAAAAAGGATTTAAACTCCAGTCATCAACTGTCGTCATTATTCTAAGGAACCCCTTGTAGATAGTCATCACCCCTCTGCTCTGCCGATAAGCCAACTTTCATGATTAAATGAATTAATGCTGTCTTTGTTGGAGTATTTTAAACCCGATGGCAACAACACAGTTTGTAACCAAAGCAGGCTACAGCAGGATATATGTGTCGCTAAACTGTGCTGGTTACCATTTCAGCAGAATGAGCACGCTCATGAGCCGGATTCAAAGAAAGAGCCGTGATGGTGACACCAGAGACACAGCCAGAGCAAGAAAACACCCCCGGTCTAAACGGCCCAACATATTAATCTTGCCACCAAACACAGTGTTGCAGTTATCTCCTCTGTACAACAGCTTCCCCAGGAACAAAAGGAGCTCTCCCTCAAACAGAGTTGCAAGTTTTGGACATTTTTATTACACAGTTGGCGGTATCAATTTTGAGCAACAAAAGGAGCCCCCGCTCCCCAACCACCACCACCCTGCTTGTGTGTCACCTCTGAGACAAAGCTAAACCAAGACAAATGAATTCCTTGGAATGTGATTGTTAAAAACGTCTGTGTGCGTGTGTGTACGTGTGTGTGTGTGTGTGTGTGTGTGTGTGAGCGAGAGTGAGAGAGAGAAAGGACCCATTTCTTTTCCACACACATCGCCTTGACACAACAGCAGACGTACAACAAATGTGCCCTTTCGGTGACAGAGACAGACACAGCGCTGTGACAGTCGGTAGCCTCAGAATGTATGAGGGAAAACTCAATTCTCATATCTACTTCATTATATTTTCAGCATTGTAATCGATAATCGCGGTCGCCTACCTGCCTGCCTTTTCCTCCTTTTTCCCTCTACTCCTGTCTGGGATTTAATGAATAATAGAAACATCATGAAATTCATTTTTCATATTTCAAAAAACCTGTGAGGCCTTGGAATCTGAGAATAGATGCTAGCAGCCGCTGGCCTCTGTCACCCTCTCCAGCTTCCTGTTACACTTTGGCCCTCTGCATGCCTAAGCGAGAAGGCCACGGCCTTTTACTCAGTTGTCAGATGGAAATGGGAGACTCTTTCTCTCGGTAATTGCTCCTCTGTGTCTGTATCATCTTTAACAACGAGGAAAAAGAGAGAAAGCAAAGACGTGAGGAAGCATGGGAGGCCTACCCCCCCTCCGCCACCGCCTCTGCTATAATACTATCAACCTCAGCAGTCTATTATACCTGCCGGTCCTCATTTCATTCATTATCCTCATGGGTTAAAGGTCAGCCCATAGCCATCCCGAGTGGTCATTTAACTCTTCTTAACACAACAAAGAATGCAGATGACATCTCTGCAACCCAGAGAGGTCTCTGATGGGTAACTCATTGCATATATATATATATATATATATATATATATATATATATATATATATAATTTTTTTTAAGCAGAAAAATAAGCATTTCAGTGTTGGTGCTCATCTCCATCTGCTGGAATGACCAGCGGTTCGCCTCTCTCCGTGTGTGGGGAGAATAACAGTTCAGCTTTGTGGTGACCTTGGATATATCCTGGGCCAGTGGTGTTTTAATACAAGCCCAGCTCCCCACTTTATGGATGCCTCTGTATTATTAATACCATGAGAAATGAGAGGCGAGAGGTGAGAGACTGCAGGTTGGGTTTATGGATACTGTAGTGCCCGGCAGCGCAGCCGGGCCATAGGAGTAGAAGAAGGCTGAGTAGTGAAATAATTCTGAAGCCACATAAACTTTACCTGAATAACAGAGGGACTGTTCGACGCTCAGGGCCACACACCAACAACAAATTAACAAGGGTTCATTTTTAATGCATTTTTATCGCTCTCCTGGGATTAACATACCACTAATATATCACATCCTTCCTTTCCAAATCCCAGTGCCAACGTCAAGTTTAATAAAAAACTGGAATGGCCTGTAAATGTAATTTGGCGAGTGGGCAAAAACACCGATGTTCTTCAAGCATTGTACCTATAACCTCTGGACTCGAAAAAAGCCCACAAAATAGAATTATTACACCGCAAGTAGTCGAGCTGGAGTCAGTCATGCGCTGCTGAAAGTCCTGCCTCTGTCTGTGATGGCACATTGATCAACTGTATGTCCTCAGGCGCAGCTGGGCTAGCCAAGCAGAAGCAGCGAGAGCACATAAAACACTTTTAACCAAACTCCAGGGCAAAAAATCAGGCTGAGGATAAGCTCCTTTCAGAGGGAAAGGCAGATTTTGGTGTGCGATTCTCTGTGTTTGGTCAACACTGTGTGGATGTGTGACGATGTGTTTGAGCTGGCGGGTGGTGTGTCACAGAACCTCTGGGCCTTTCTCTGAAACAAAGTCTTTGAAAGTGGGACAACCCCCTGCCAAATGTACGACACACACACACACAAAAACCCAATTTAGAGCAGCACAAAGTCAGCAGAAAGTCGCGTGTGTTACAAGATGAACAACAAATTAATCTTCCCATTGGCTAGCAATTCATCGGCATTCATCACAAAAAAACGGTGACATGCATCACAAACCAGGGACAAAGTATACAAAAGCGGACGTGTAAAATTTGTGTGTGCGCGTGTGTGTGCACGACACAGCCATGAAACGGAAGAAGATGTAAAACTGTACGAGATTATGACTTCTCCCTTCATTTGAATCTGCGCTCAAGTTGAATAAAGCTATTTATAGAAGTGGCTTTTGAGCCACACAGAGAATTATGTAAATTCAAATAACATATTCTTTATATCAGCGTGAAAATAATGAAGGCACTATAATGTGTTTCTTGTAACAATGAATAAGTTTGAGGAAATTTTCTTCAGACCCTGATCTTGCAGAACAATGTCTTGTTCATGGACAATTAAGACAAAGAGCAATGGGGGTTCTGCTGGGACGAGGCGATGAGCATAAATGTCCTTTATGGGCTATTGTCCCCTTTTTATGATAGTTTAGCTGGCTCGACCTTAAAGACGGAAAAGAAAATCTTGGAACCCCCCCTCCCCCATCATGCCTATGATTTTCAATCATTTGTCATTTTCCTGTAGTATTCAGTATCTCTGTTTCCTTTTTTCCACCACCTTCCACAGCTGAAGGAAAAACGGCATCTTGGTTTACTACTTATGTAGTTTAGCTCCTTGTGTTTTTCGCGTGCTTTTGAGTTTTCTTGGTTTCTTGTTTAGTTTTTATGACATTTACTGCCAAGCTGTGCTTTCATTTCTCACTTTACTTACCAGACGTTATTTACTTTCCTCCACTTCCTTCTGTTGTTCATCCAGGTTGCTGAATTTCCTTGTTCCAGTTCTTGTTATCCACCTCCTGTTTTACTTTGGTAGTTACTTGTCTTTCATCACCCAACTGTGCCTACCCCACAATCAGCCATGTGTGGTTTTTATAGTCTCCCCTTGTCCCCTGTAGTCTCCACATCATTGTGTTTGTTTAGTCAGCCTGCATTGCCTACCTGTTTGGTTTCATTGTGTTATTCCCTGTATGCTCTTGTGCCTATTCAAATTCCTTTGTTGGACATTTTTGCCTGTTTTCTCTAAAGCTGACAGTTTGCAGACTTTGGTAGTCGTATATATACACACTATATGTACTGTGTCTCGAGTCGCCCTTCATTTCTTTATGGAAAACAAAGGATAGGTGGAGCGATTTGTTGAAATATGTGCAAACATAAATGGAAATACAGTACATAAGTAAAAAATGAGTTTGTACATTTTTAACAAGCCTGAAAGTCGATATTTTATAATTCCACCTTTAATGTGGAACACAGCCTGAACTTCCTTAAAAATGTCTTTATGAAAGCTATCCTTCTGTTGAACATGCAGCCAACACTAGATGCATCAACTGAAGGCTGTTTTACTATTTTATGCCTGTCAACTGTTATCTTTGGCTGTTTTTCATAGATTCAACCAAAGAAATGGGAACAACTTGTGTGTGTAAAGTGTATAAAGATTGCCTCTGCTCTGTTGTGTGTGACACAACACTGGTTCATGAATGAAAAAGCAGAGCAAACCCAAAGAAAGACCTTCAGAAAACCTGGAAAACTACTCCTGAAGACCACTTCAACAATTAAGGAGTAATTTAATATAGAATACGTCTTAATGTAAATGTATAAAAGTCAATCAATCGTATTTAGTGATTACATTTATTAGAATTTTTGCCAAACACAGAGAGACGTTTTTGTGTTTTGATAGCTGTCATTTAAACTGTAACCATTAGTCGCATTTAGTAGCCTATAAAGAAATACAGATAATACTTGCATTAATTGTCAAATATAAACGCCTTCTAACAATGAAGAAAATAAGAAGCCAGTATTTGTTCCTCGTGAAACTGACAATGTGTGTATTTAGTGTATTTGAAGAAGAGATGAAAAGGTTAATACAGATGCAGATGCACGCTTTTTTCTCTCCTCTTGTGCTATCTTAGATACTACTATGCTCTTTCTGCATTTTAAACCGCCACATTGTCTTCCTCTCACTTTCTCAGGAAGCCAAGTGACCTCTGAAGGCCCTCGCAGTCATCAATCCTCCTCAAATGCTAGTTAATTAACAAAAGCACAGTTTAGGCTTTGCTAAATAGCTAGATACTGTAATCAAAGTGTGAGATCTGACAGGCTGTGATACAAGCTGCTAAGCAAAGGAAACCACTTGCTGGCTCAGGACTGGAGAGGAGGAAAAAAATAATTATGTTCAGCCTGACCAGTCTGGGATGTGTATGTGCAAGTGTTGTGTGTGATAAAGAGGGGGGCTGGAGAACAGAAAGACTGGGGTCAAATCAATTGTTGGCTGTTTGGCGGAGAGAGAGAGGCTGAGAGAGAATGAAAAAGAGAGAAAGTCATGCTGACCAACAACCAAAAAGACAAAAAAAAAAAAAAGGGAAGGAAGGTGGGGGGCATAGTGTGACCTTTTCCCTCTGGCCCCTCCTTACACATCTCCAAATTGCTCCTATTGACAATCAACACCTGAAAGGGTTACAGGGGACATTCAAAATCATTCTTTCATCAGCTTCACAGCTCAACACCTTTCTTTTCCCTCTTTTACCCTGCTTTTATATCACATACGAGAAAGAATGGAAAAGGAAAAGGAGTGGCAAAAAAATATAATATGGCAATTTAGCTAAGTAATTACAGCATTTTACTCTCAACTACCAACCACCTACCCGCGGCTCCGTTGGCAGAGAAAGCTAATAATTCAATTTCTCGGTGACAGTAATTGTCAGTCGGTGTACCTAAAGGTCATATCAGTCACCCAAGAGAAAAGGAAGGGAGAGCCTGATGACACAATCACACAAGAGCAATTTAACATCAGAGCTAATGGGAGGAGTGGAGCTGTGATAGACAGAAAGAATAGCAGAGAGGTGGAGAGCGGAGCGGCTCGATCTTATGTCAGAGTGCTCACGTGATATTTTGATGGTCAGGAGACAGAATGTCCAAGACTGGAAAACTTCGGCGCTTTAGGATCTGTTAGGTTTATCGAAATGCTTCTTTTTCCTGCTGTACTTCAAATTAGCTCTATTCATTGTACATTTATCTTCGCTTTATTTGAAAAGCAGACAGGGTGTTAATGTTTTGACAAGATTTTTCAACCTTTTTCATATTTCATTTATTTTTTTTCACATATATATCAGCAAAAATATTCCCAGAATTTCATTCGTCGAGATCAAGGTTTTTGTAGCTCTCGCAAAAATATGAATAATATCTGTGTTGTTGACACATTAAAAATATGTTTACATCCTGGATAAAAATCCTGTTTTTTATGGTCAATATGAATGAATGCAAAAACTTAATCCCTTTGTCTTTTTTGTCTTCTTTTGTCCTTAATATCAAATATAAATAAGCCAATTGAATAATAGATACAATAAAAAGTCGATGCTTCGTAAAGCAAGGAGTCAGGACTGTGGGAGAGGTAATGAGAGGGCAGCCTAGCCTTTGAAGTAATTGACTAATACAGTAGCCAGTATTAAAGTCATTGAGTGCCAAAAGGGAGCAGGCAGCCGCTTGACCCTGAGCCACTTTGGACTAATCTAGCATTCAATCCAGCGTGTAATGACTGCTAGAGCTGTCAATCCTCTGGGCTCTCCTTCTGTCTCACACACACACAGACACACACAGAAGCACATGAGCACTTACTCATGAAGCGCTCGCGCACTATATTGTGGTATAGAAACGTATGTATACGCAAACCTCCCGTTTGTTCTGTGGACAACATATTGAGAGTCTGCTAGACAGCTAAGCTGAACTGACCAAGAGTTTCAGGGAATAAACCCGGTCATCTCAAGCTGCTCCAACCATCAACCATCCACAGACACAATACAATGGAAAAAGAGTGTGAAGGCTGTTGGAATTGATATTTTTTTATATTGTCATTTGTGCTTAGAAACATATAATCATCTGTATGCTGATAAAAATCATATCCTTATTAGGTCTGATAAGATTCTGTGTGCACTTGATCTTCCAGATCTTCCTTTTTGTGACTTCACATATGAGTGCTTATTACAAATTACAACTTTAAGTGTGCAGTTTTCGGGGACTAGAAAATGCAACATGCGCAATCAGCTTAACCTCTTCGCCTGGCTTATGTATGTGTATAGATGATCAATAGCTTTAATCCACACTGAGAAACGTCCTTGAGGATTGCAAAGCAGACATGTTGGATAAGAAAATAGAGAGAGGACTTTAAAATTAAAGCCATCAATTATATCTCCATTCTATTTCTTTGCCACGTTGATTGCTGGACATCGCTGAGTATCTGCTGGATGAGTGATATTTTTTACTTTGGTGTATAATTGAGCAGAGTAAAAATGGATATATCCCATTTTCTAAAGAATTCCTGCTCCCCCAAAAAAGAGAGAAAAGAATTCATCATACAAATCTGCATTATGCATGGAAAGTTGGATCATGTTTCTCTTGGGAGTTACAAAACAGTTACCTGGATCCTTAAGTATTTGTACATCACATGTACATACCACACCACAAGTATGTATCAGGGAATTATGGAGACTGTAACTATAGATTTTACACATTACAATAAGGGGTCTAGAACATGCTATAGATTGTTATGATGTCTGAAAGTATACATACTAGCTAAAATTAACTACCCCTCATCCAATCACAACAATGAATAATTAAAAACCTAAAATAGCCCATGCACATATTATATTAGAGCATTGAAAAGAGACGTTTTCCTTTTCAACATGTGTTTCTCCATTTGAAATTTTGAGCACAGATATCTAGATTTGCAAATATGTTTTTACTTCTTTCAAGGAAGTTTGTAAAAGTATCAATACATGCTGCATTGTTGCTTTTTAAATGATCTCAGAAATTATTCTGTTTTTAATTTTTTTAATCTTCAACTTGATGCGTAAAACTCTACTGCACATACAGTGGGGCAAAAAAGTATTTAGTCAGCCACCGATTGTGCAAGTTCCCCCACTTAAAATGATGACAGAGGTCAGTAATTTGCACCAGAGGTACACTTCAACTGTGAGAGACAGAATGTGAAAAAAAAATCCATGAATCCACATGGTAGGATTTGTAAAGAATTTATTCGTAAATCAGGGTGGAAAATAAGTATTTGGTCAATAACAAAAATACAGCTCAATACTTTGTAACATAACCTTTGTTGGCAATAACAGAGGTCAAACGTTTACTATAGGTCTTTACCAGGTTTGCACACACAGTAGCTGGTATTTTGGCCCATTCCTCCATGCAGATCTTCTCGAGAGCAGTGATGTTTTGGGGCTGTCGCCGAGCAACACGGACTTTCAACTCCCGCCACAGATTTTCTATGGGGTTGAGGTCTGGAGACTGGCTAGGCCACTCCAGGACTTTCAAATGCTTCTTACGGAGCCACTCCTTTGTTGCCCGGGCGGTGTGTTTTGGATCATTGTCATGTTGGAAGACCCAGCCTCGTTTCATCTTCAAAGTTCTCACTGATGGAAGGAGGTTTTGGCTCAAAATCTCACGATACATGGCCCCATTCATTCTGTCCTTAACACGGATCAGTCGTCCTGTCCCCTTGGCAGAAAAACAGCCCCATAGCATGATGTTTCCACCCCCATGCTTCACAGTAGGTATGGTGTTCTTGGGATGCAACTCAGTATTCTTCTTCCTCCAAACACGACGAGTTGAGTTTATACCAAAAAGTTCTACTTTGGTTTCATCTGACCACATGACATTCTCCCAATCCTCTGCTGTATCATCCATGTGCTCTCTGGCAAACTTCAGACGGGCCTGGACATGCACTGGCTTCAGCAGCGGAACACGTCTGGCACTGCGGGATTTGATTCCCTGCCGTTGTAGTGTGTTACTGATGGTGACCTTTGTTACTTTGGTCCCAGCTCTCTGCAGGTCATTCACCAGGTCCCCCCGTGTGGTTCTGGGATCTTTGCTCACCGTTCTCATGATCATTTTGACCCCACGGGATGAGATCTTGCGTGGAGCCCCAGATGGAGGGAGATTATCAGTGGTCTTGTATGTCTTCCATTTTCTGATGATTGCTCCCACAGTTGATTTTTTCACACCAAGCTGCTTGCCTATTGTAGATTCACTCTTCCCAGTCTGGTGCAGGTCTACAATACTTTTCCTGGTGTCCTTCGAAAGCTCTTTGGTCTTGGCCATGGCGGAGTTTGGAGTCTGACTGTTTGAGGCTGTGGACAGGTGTCTTTTATACAGATGATGAGTTCAAACAGGTGCCATTCATACAGGTAACGAGTGGGGGACAGAAAAGCTTCTTACAGAAGACGTTACAGGTCTGTGAGAGCCAGAGATTTTCCTTGTTTGAGGTGACCAAATACTTATTTTCCACCCTGATTTACGAATAAATTCTTTACAAATCCTACCATGTGAATTCATGGATTTTTCTTTCACATTCTGTCTCTCACAGTTGAAGTGTACCTCTGGTGCAAATTACTGACCTCTGTCATCATCTTAGGTGGGGGAACTTGCACAATCGGTGGCTGACTAAATACTTTTTTGCCCCACTGTAAGTGAAGTAAGGTTCTTGATTACTTGTTTCAAGTCTTCTTTAATAAAGCATGATGTTCATTTTGTCCATGATGGATATTTTAGGGAATAGCTAAGTCATGCTCTAAGAGTCTGGAAGCTTTGGTCTTTGAAATATGTCTTTAAAAACCAATAGCTGACATGTTTTTAGTCAGTATAAATCATGAATATCGCACATAATATAAACAAACTGTTCAGTATATGGTCTGGTGCGCATGAGTGAATGAGCAATAAGACTTTTAATGAGCCCGTTATTGCACCACGTGTGCAGAAGGAGTCTTTCAACCATCCACTGACTCACAGCACTGTCTGCAGCCCTATCACCACACAATTGATACCTGTCACACTACCTGAACAGCTGCTTAGAAAGAGAGAGCAGGAGAGAGGGGAAAAAAGAAAGCCAAAGAAACAGAGGCACTTCACAACACTGTCATTACCATTCATAATACGCACTGACGTATAAAGAGGGCCATTAGGGGCCCCAACCTGGGAGCCATTAAATCATTTTAAATCGTTGTAACATCCCATTAGTGTCAGTGGTGGGACCACATTATAGTCTATATTAGAGATATAACCACAAGACACTCCATTTGGACTGAGTCACATGGGTCCTCTCTAGTCTCCTGTCCTGGTCCCCAGATCCTCACCTCTGTCCAAAGAAAGTGAAGGGTCACTGGTGGTTTGGAGTGCCAATGTAGACACAGGGGACTTGATTGAGGGTTGCTACCCTGTTAGTTGCTGCTGCTTTGTATCAAGAGGATGAGGAGGCTACTGAATAAGGAAACACAGCATCACCACCTGATGAATAAAGCATGACGCAGGTAGGCTATAATAGGTCATTATGCTCCCTTTAACTGCATCAGTAAGAACGAGGAGAATTAAATCTTGGTTTGCTTAGTATGGGGAGAGATGCCGTGCTCCTGATTTTCTATTGTGCATTGAGTCACCCGGTGTAATAAAAGTGAGCAAGCATACTTACAAGCATAACAAACAAATAGCAACATGATGCAAAAAGCTTTGGCAAGATCACATATTGAAGAAATAATGAAAACGAGTCAAGTTTTATCCACACACCAAAACCTGTATGCTAAAGGTACTGTTTCGAAAATACACTTATTCGATGTCTTGTTTAATTGAACGAAGATAAAAACTGCTGTCATGTCTGATGGTTAGTTTCCCAGAGAGACTAAAGATGGAGAAAAGAGTCTGAGTCAGATAAAAGTAAAGTCTTAAGATCAGCAGTTCATACTCTTTCTCCTTAGGTTCTTTGACAGTTACTGCAATAGTCACCTGCCTGAACAAGAAATACTCCACAACATAACTCCAAACTCACAACTTGTTGCTGGCTTAGTTTTTGTAGAGAAGACACAACATGACATAACATGTTATCGTGGCAACTTTCGAGGTTCTAATCTCTCTCTATATATAGTCATACATATTGTATTTTTACCTTTATAGAGAAATCATTCTTGTTCCCATGGAATCAAAAACTGTTGCTATGTCAAAGCCTCCTGAGATATACACGGATAGCCTCCAGGTTTGGTAGAATGAGCATCATTGTGACTCACTGTAAAGGCCATAGCAAAATCAAATGAAAGCAAACACTCTCTGTTTCAAAGCAGCAACAAATCACAACACAGTTAACCAGCAGAGTGCAGCTCATGAGCTGCGCGTGGGCTTTGCTTTTCATTTATTTCTGTTTTCACTTGGTGCTTTCTTTCAAGGTTAAGCTGAAAGACCAAAACTAGTTAGGAAAGATCATAAATAATTATTTGATCCCCTGCTGAATTTGTAAGTTTACTCAGAAATGAACAGTCTCTACTTTTTATAATAGATGGGGCGATCGTGGCTCAAGAGTTGGCAGTTCGTCTTGGAATTGGAAGGTTGCCGGTTCGAGCCCCGGCTCGGACAGTCTCGGTCGTTGTGTCCTTGGGCAAGACACTTCACCCGTTGTCTACTGGTGGTGGTTAGAGGGCCCGGTGGTGCCAGTGTCCGGCAGCCTCACCTCTGTCAGTGCGCCCCAGGGTGGCTGTGGTTACAATGTAGCTTGCCATCACCAGTGTGTGAATGGGTGGATGACTGAATGTGTAAAGCGCTTTGGGGTCCTTAGGGACTAACTATACAAATACAGGCCAGTGGAGAGAGACAGAAGATCAACCAAAAAAATCCAGAAAAGACACATTACTTGAAAGTTATAAGTTTGCAAGTCAAAGAGTGAAATACGTATTTGATCCCTAACTGAAACATGACATGCTACTTGGTGGAGAAACCCTTGTTGGCAAGCAAAGTGATGCTTCTTTTAGTTGGTCACAAGTTTGCACACATTTGAAGAGGGTCTTTGGCCCTCTTCTTCTCTTTACAGAAGCTCTCCAAATCCTTCAGCTCCTTCCACTGATTTTTTATACTACTGAGGTCAGGAGACTAGGCCTAGGCCTTAATGCGCTTCTTCTTTAGCCACTCATTTGTTGCCTTGTTGGCAATTTCTTACTTGAAATTGAATCATTTAGATTTTCATTGGCAAACTTAAAGACTGGCCTGTACGTGTGTCTTATTGAGCAGATGAATGGGTGCTGCAAGATTTCAATTCATTACAGTGTAGTGAGTTACCAGCGGTGTTCTTCGTGAGTGCGGTCCCAGCTGTCATCAGATCATTTACTAGTTCCTCCTGTGTAATTTTGGGCTGGTCCACCACCTTTCACATGATCGTCCTCACCCCACGAGGCAAGATCTTTGAGGCCGACTGATGGTCATTATTCCTTCTTACCAAGCTTCTTGCTGGTATGGTCTTGTAGCCCAATCCAACCTTTGTAGGTCTACAATCTTCTCTCTGATGTCTTTTGACAGCTCTTTGGTCTTTCCCACCGTGGTGGAGAAATTGGAATGGAAGAAACTGATTCTGTGGACAGTTGTGCTTTATACACGTAGCAAGTTGAGATCAGGAGTATCAGTAATTGTAATCTTCACATTAAAATGAAATAATGATAGAAACAAACTTAGATATGGCTGATTCCTTTGTGAGAAAACATACAAGTTAAGCAGGGGATTAGATAATTTCCCACCCACTGTCTAGACCCATATTTCCAGCTGAAACTTAATAGCATGGAGACAAACCTGTTAACAAACCTGTCATCTAAATCTCAGGACTGAATAAGCACATTTCTAAAAGTGTTTAACTATTCTTTTAAACTATTCAAATGCTGAGCAGCCAGAGGACAGCAGTCCCACAGATCTCGTAAAACTAAGCTGTGTTTACAATGTAAGTTTATTTATTAGTGCCAATAATCAAACAAGTATGTTTCAATGCCATTCCAA
This sequence comes from Diplotaxodon limnothrissa, assembly GCF_057381915.1. Taxonomy (NCBI): domain Eukaryota; kingdom Metazoa; phylum Chordata; class Actinopteri; order Cichliformes; family Cichlidae; genus Diplotaxodon; species Diplotaxodon limnothrissa. The sequence goes on from NC_140612.1 coordinate 34,475,968, forward strand.
CATGATTACTGTTCATATAAATCACACAGGTGACAGGAACTCCTGTAACAATACAAGTTGAACTCGAAAATATGTCAAGCTATTGTAAGCTTTGAGAAAAACTCTGCGTGAAATATGCATCTCTTGACTTCTTACTCTATTTTTCTCTGCTGGATGATAAATAGCCCATTCGGTAGACCCTTGGTGTGCCCTCAGAGTTCTTAAAGGAACAAAGCCATGATGAATGGATCAATGCCAACGGTCCAGGAAAACAGCTCTTCCGGCCGATAAAAAAGATTTGCCAATGACAATTGGGGGACAGCGTTGACCCAGAGAGTGGGTCTTTGGGGTACAGCCCCCCTAGAGGGGACCTGGTGATGGAGCTAGGATCACCATTAGGGGGAAGATTAAGTGGCCCCGGCTTCCTCTCTCACTTAATTATACATGCAAGCCCCCTCTATATGGCCCGCTGCAGCACCTCAGAAAAAGGCAGAGTGCTCCTTTGTCTCAGCCGCTGGCCGCCACTTTGATTGCTTATTGGCTGTCTCTCCTGACAACCACTGAGCACAGAAACAACTCCCATTGGCCAAGGTGTCAGAAAAGCAGAGAGAGAAGGATAAAATAAGGAGAGAGAGTAAAGAAAAAGAGAAAACGAGGGTTTGTTAAGACAGCACGGGAAGATGTGTGTATTTAGTTTTCATTACAGGAGCTTGAAGAAGATGGGGGAGGAAAAAAAATGTCCTTGTCAGAATGAGAGTCTCTGGAGGTGGTGGGAGGCGTGTCGGTGCCATCCACTGACACTCAGCTGACAAATATGAATAGAGCAGTTCAAGCTTGAAAACAATGGCTTATGAATAAACAACAGGACTCAAGAATCCAGGCTAATAAACAAAAACATACCACTAGGGGCTTGGACGGGCAGCAAGGGAGTAAGACAAGCCAGAACACCCTCATGCTAAGAACATGCACCAGTATGCAACAATAGATGTGTTAGCCTCCAGTGGTTCAGTGGAACTTGTGTCCAAACTGTGATTTCAGTAGAAATAATAAAAGTCCAGATCTTTGTCAAATACTACAACACTTTAAAATGTATTATTTAGCATAAAAAAACACAAATACAAGGAAAAGGCTCCAATCACAGGCAAGGTAACATGTAAGTGAATCTCAATGATGCCTTAAATCCATGGAAATCCAAGCAAAACATGTTTACAGGAATCTAGGCTCCATACGTAAGAGCACTAAGCTATTTTTATATAAGATAATCTTTAAAAAGAAACTGTGAACATGCTTTTAGTTTGGGTTCCGCAAAGGACAGTATTAATAATTAATCCTGGAGGCGGCTCTGCTTCGGTGTACTCACCAAGAACATTAGTGGCGATGCTGTTAAAATGTAATGTGACTGCAAAGATGGTTGCCAGCATCCAGGTTTTTTTGTGGCAAAAAGGAAGAAATCAACATTTATGTCCTGAGGAAGCCTATTTCAAATGGATTACTTGGTGTTAGTGGGTTAATGGCTAATCAATACAGGGTCGATGGTCCAGGGTCACGGTCAATTCCCAATAGTTTAATCCACCTAATCGTATACAGAAGACTAGGGGCAACACATTGGAATGAGACGGAATAGGTGTTAATGTGCTAAACATATTGACACTTGTTTAAGAGGCAAAAATGACATCTTCAAAAATTGATTTCTAAAGCTTGTTCTTAAGTCAACATCACAGAAAAAAAACTGAAGTGATTCACAAATCGTTAAGCAGCTTATTTCTTTGAAAATAGCACAACGTTAACATTTCAGAAGGTAACTTGCACATGTGTCAGATAACCATTAATGCATATAAAACATATTTTATTAAGGGGTGTCATTATTATAGCCAGACAATGCCAAATGACATTCTGCATGCATTACAGCAGGATGTCTCTGCTCTGCTGTTAGAAAGTTAAGGGAGTAAACTAGAGTGTTAGCCCTGTGATGGATGGATGAATGGATAGATACAGGGAGTGCAGAATTATTAGGCAAATGAGTATTTTGTCCACATCATCCTCTTCATGCATGTTGTCTCACTCCAAGCTGTATAGGCTCGAAAGCCTACTACCAATTAAGCATATTAGGTGATGTGCAACTCTGTAATGAGAAGGGGTGTGGTCTAATGACATCAACACCCTATATCAGGTGTGCATAATTATTAGGCAACGTCCTTTCCTTTGGCAAAATGGGTCAAAAGAAGGACTTGACAGGCACAGAAAAGTCAAAGTCTTGAGCTCTCAGCGAAGGCGGTCACACTTTTCTCCTCTCCTCCTCACCCTTATCTTCCCTGCTTAGCCTCTATGCCCTTGTCTTGTCTTGTGTGCATTTACTTTCCCTGGAACAGTCTCTCACTGTCGTTCTCTAAATCCTAAAAGAGAATTATGGATTTGATCAACTGGTCTCTGAGTGCTATTGACACCCTTTTCTCAACGAGAAGTCGGGGCTCGGGAGAGCCTGAGTGCCCTGGAGGGACTTTCCCTGCCGGTTACACGATGGACGGGTGGCAGAACTGGAGGACCGTGTGCCTGGCGGGACTGTCGATCGAGGACGCTGAAGATATCTACCTATTCGGAACCATGATAACAGGGTTCATGCTGATCGGCGTTGGCTTAGCCCTGGTTTATCAGAGCGGAACCGGCTGTTCAAACCCCCACAAGGCTGCCCGCTGGATTCGAAGCGACGGGACGAGGCGCGACCTCTCACAACGAACGTAATATGGTCAACACCTTGGAGACGCTTACAGCTGCTGTGAAGGCTCAAAACAACACCATTGAGCGTATGAGGGGAAACATCAGAGAAAGGCCTGCTCAAAATGACACCCTTGAGCGACAGTTGGAAAACATCGCGGAACGGATCACTGCAGTTGTGAGGTCTCAGAATCAAAAGACTGACAACACCATGGAACAGAAGTTTGATACCATCATGGGGAGGCTCGCGGCTCTCCAACGGGAGATCGAGGGACCAGTGTCAGAGGGCTAAATTCGAGCTGCTCACAAAGGAGAAATCAACAAATCAACAATATTCAACATTTGGACACCACGGCGTCAGCTGCTAGGCCCAAGGCTGGAGCCCACCAAAACAACTCCCTGATAATGACTGTGTGATGACTATTCTTCCCGTCCCATGAAGGCCACCTGGGTTGGCTGGCAGACTGTTTACTTAGCCTGATAGAGCGAAGGACACTGTCTCCGCTGAACTATGGACACGCACACACATACACTTACACTGATAGGCACTCACTCATCCCCCCTCCCTTTCCAACGCCTTCGATGCTTGTTTCCGGCGAGGGAACACGGCGGGTCTGTGTGCCGCGCTGGAATGATAGCGCTGTGCAGGGTGGCTGCTGTGTTTCTTCGGATTACTCCTCACCCCCCACCCACCCCTGTGGCTTGTCATGTCTTCACAATGTTGTGCTGTGGACATTTATGTGCTTTTTTGTGCAAAGGAGTTTTTTTGTTTCCTGTTCTCATGCTGTCCTACCATGGAAGCACAGCATGAGTAGGGGTCTCTTTTTTCCTCTTGTACTTTCCCCACTGTAGTGTACATTTCAATGTTTTTTTCTCTGATTCTACCAATCTCCGACCTGTATCCCCATGTAATGTTTGTGCTATATGTGTAAGGTCGGGGGGGGGTCCCATTTCACTGCAGGGCAACCTGCATGTGACGAATAAAGCTTTGATTGATTGATTGATTGATTGATTGATATCTTGCAGAGGGATGCAGCAGTCTCAAAATTGCAAAGCTTCTGAAGCGTGATCATCGAACAATCAAGCGTTTCATTCAAAATAGTCAACAGGGTCACAAGAAGCGTGTGGAAAAACCAAGGCGCAAAATAACTGCCCGTGAACTGAGAAAAGTCAAGTGTGCAGCTGCCAAGATGCCACTTGCCACCAGTTTGGCCATATTTCAGAGCTGCAACATCACTGGAGTGCCCAAAAGCACAAGGTGTGCAATACTCAGAGACATGGCCAAGGTAAGAAAGGCTGAAAGACGACCACCACTGAACAAGACACACAAGCTGAAACGTCAAGACTGGGGCAAGAAATATCTCAAGACTGGTTTTTCTAAGGTTTTATGGACTGATGAAATGAGAGTGAGTCTTGATGGGCCAGATGGATGGGCCCGTGGCTGGATTGGTAAAGAGCAGAGAGCTCCAGTCTGACTCAGACGCCAGCAAGGTGGAGGTGGAGTACTGGTTTGGGCTGGTATCATCAAAGATGAGCTTGTGGGGCCTTTTCGGGTTGAGGATGGAGTCAAGCTCAACTCCCAGTCCTACTGCCAGTTTCTGGAAGACACCTTCTTCAAGCAATGGTACAGGAAGAAGTCTGCATCCTTCAAGAAAAACATGATTTTCATGCAGGACAATGCTCCATCACACGCGTCCAAGTACTTCACAGCGTGGCTGGCAAGAAAGGGTATAAAAGAAGAAAAACTAATGACATGGCCACCTTGTTCACCTGATCTGAACCCCATTGAGAACCTGTGGTCCATCATCAAATGTGAGATTTACAAGGAGGGAAAACAGTACACCTCTCTGAACAGTGTCTGGGAGGCTGTGGTTGCTGCTGCACGCAATGTTGATGGTGAACAGATCAAAACACTGACAGAATCCATGGATGGCAGGCTTTTGAGTGTCCTTGCAAAGAAAGGTGGCTATATTGGTCGCTGATGTGTTTTTGTTTTGTTTTTGAATGTCAGAAATGTATATTTGTGAATGTGGAGATGTTATATTGGTTTCACTGGTAAAAATAAATAATTGAAATGGGTATATATTTGTTTTTTGTTAAGTTGCCTAATAATTATGCACAGTAATAGTCACCTGCACACACAGATATCCCCCTAAAATAGCTAAAACTAAAACCAAACTAAAAACTACTTCCAAAAACATTCAGCTTTGATATTAATGAGTTTTTTGGGTTCATTGAGAACATGGTTGTTGTTCAATAATAAAATTATTCCTCAAATAAAACAACTTGCCTAATAATTCTGCACTCCCTGTAGGTTAATCTGGCCTACTTGCAGTCCCTGTCATACACTGAAAAGGATCAGGTGCATTATAACAAATGAGGTCCCAAACTTACAAGCTTCAGAAATCGTGTACAGTCTATTAAATCTATTAAATGAGAGATGGAAAACAATGGTTATCGTGACCCTGTCGGAACTTTTTTGAAAACAGTTGCTGGCATTTAAAATTAGCCTTTTTTTTTTTTTTTAAAGAATCCATCCATCCATTTTCTTTTGCTTATCTAATTTAGGGTGACAGCTGGACTTGGAGCTTATCCCACGTATTATAGGGCTAGACACAGGGTACACGCTTTAGTGTACAGGTCACTGCTTTATCCAATGGCCACCTAATCTACAGGCACAGGGACAACATGCATGCTCCAATCAGAAAGACCTTACCTGGCCGGTGCCCGATCCCAGGACCTTATGACTGTTAGGGGATGGTGCTAACCACTGCACCACCACACCACCCTGCATTCATTTAAGGAATGCAGTTCTGATGACTTTTGTTTTCGTAACTAAAGAAACTTTTTTAAACCTCCCAATAGATGTAATAAAAGCTTTGACATAAGAGAAAACCAACCACTGAATTTTGCTCTTCGGAAATGGCAAATATCAAAAAGTGAACTAGAAACCAGTAGTGACACATTACTGTAGACGTGTTAGATAAAACTGCTTTTAGGATTAAAATGAATAATCAATGTGTTTACTATTCAAGCAAACTCAGAGTGAAATTAAGGGAATGTGTTTGGTTTAGACTAAGAGGAAAGTTTGCAGAGGAAGTTATGAGCCTGCATTCACTTATTAGGATTTTTGCCATCTGAAGTGGAGTAGCTCTCTAAATGTTGAGAGGTTAACTAAGGCATTTCATTCTCAGAACATAAAATTCTATGCAATTCTGCATTAACATTTATGCCCAAAAGCTATCTATTATTAAATATCATTTGAGTATGATGAGCTGAAAGTGACATTAATGGCAGTAACAAGATTGATACACTTGGACTCAACTTAGAACTTAGAAGCAAACGTACGCACACAAGTGCGTGCATGTGTGCATATACACACACACACACACACACACACACACACACACACACACACACACACTCATGTCCATCACTTCAGAGGACATTACACTGACTTACATTTCCCAGAGAATTACCTTAACCCTAACTGTAACCACTACTTACCTAACCTTATCTTAACCCTAAAATGGAATGATTAATTATTACATGGAGAAGCACAGAAAATGATGCATTACGATTTCAAATTCAAATTAAAAGGGGAGTACAATGAATTTCATTTAAATAACTACTTTTAGATGATTTGGGAAATGTGATTCATGGGCATAATTGTTTACATAATTTATAAGATAATTATCACATTACGGCCCATATATTATTCTCCTTTAATCATAATTCAAACCCAGCTTGCAATGTCTGAGGTTTATTTAATATGCATTACAATCATAAATCAAAGTAAGCAACACTAATTTGACACAGTGCAGGCCTAATCATTGTCTGAATTCTATCATCAAACACAAATGCATGTTCCCATCTTAACCAGAGCCACAGATGCACAAGTGAAATCAATAGGAGAAAATCAATTAGAATGTGTTTGCATGTATGGATTGACACCTTGAATCATCAGTGCTATTGATCCCCTCCACTGTGATCTTCATAAAGCCCATTTGTTCCACCTAAAGTTTGCATATCCAGCCAATAAGTTGTTCCTTCTCAGATTCCGGTGTGCATAAACATTGGCAGAAGGGTCATAAAGAATACATTGCAGGACTTAGTGAAACGTCAGAGGAGAAAAACAGGAAAGACAATAGAAGCAAAAGCTGCTTTTAGATTTAGGTTAAAAAATGCATTTCTACATCTGAAGCTTGCGATACTGAAACACACAGAATGATGATCAAGTCCTAAACTCCTAACCACCCCACCCTAAAACAAAAAAGCTCTGATGAACATCCCTGTGACTGAACTGATTGCAGTTAATTAGAAATTATGCAGTCTTTGTGGGCCCACAAAAGAAGACATCCCCACTCTGCAGTCAGATGTAATTACCAAAGTCAGACGCACTCCACTGTGTGTGATCCATTCCTGACAGGCAACACTGACTGATGACCTTCCTGGGTAGAGACTCCCTCAGTTGGGTCGCTGAGCACAAGACACACCCATCCCCCCCCGCCTCTTTCTAAACTTTCGTTCTTCTTAAACATTTTTATATGGCCTAAGACACCCACGTGATCCCTTGCTTTTGAGGGAAAAAAAGGTATTTACAATTTGAATCATCAAGTGCCGTGGCTAGTTTTGCGTATCATTCACAATCAAAGGTTTATCACTCCATGCTGCTATGTAGGGCAAAGAAATATGACTCCCCATCAGCGGGTGGCAGAAGGGGTTGGGCTTTGGCGTAAGGAGGTAGGGGAGGAGAGGACTAATTTGACACAGCTCGCTTGGCTTGCCATAATTGCTCCGTCACTGTCAGTCCTTGAGAGGCCTTCTTGCAGTACAATTTGGACGCAATTACCGGCCGTTTACCAGTGGCCGTTATGCCCATCGCCCCATCCCCTCCTCCCCCTTGAAACCCCGCCTGTTCTCCCCGTTTGGCCGATGGCTAGGATGTGCCATGCCTCATCAAACGCGGATGCGGCCCATTAATGAACACTGTTAGCATTTCTCTTAAACTTCTTCTGCCTCTAATAAACATGCAGTGTTCCATGAAGGAGCATTGCCATCTTCATGACATGATATTTATTGTATCTGCTGGTGGGAGGGGGTGAGGATGGGGGTACAGAGGTGAGGGAGGGGCGGTTCGAAGTTAAGAGAGAGAGATATATCAGCAATGATTCCGGGGAGGAGGGAGGGGAGGAGTGCAAAGACAGATGAAGAGGGAGAGCTAGTATGGAACATCTCTCTCTGCCATTGCTCTGTTAATGGCCATCACTGCATTACATAAACATTCACCCCAGGCCTGTGTCGCAATTTTGCAAGCCCCACAATAAACACATTACAGCAGGGGTGTCGAAGTCTAGGCCTCGAGGGCCAGTGTCCTGCAGGTTTTAGATATCACCCTGGGTCAACACACCTGAATCAAATGATTAGTTCATCACCAGGCTTCTGGAGAACTTCAAGACATGTTGAGGAGGTAATTTAGCCATTTAAATCACCTGTGTTGGATCAAGGACACATCTAAAACCTGCAGGACACCGGCCCTCGAGGCCTGGAGTTCGACACCTGTGCATTACAGGGACTGTGATGTCAGCACTATGATGTCAGTCCAGAATGTTTAAACCTAAAGGGTTCAATATGTAGCGTGCCATGTAAAAAGGGGGTCATTCCTATCCCAATAGCATGAAGCAGCTGCTATTGCTGCAAGGGTCAGGCAGCTAGTCCATGGCCTGAACTTATGCCGGTGATCTGTATGTGGTACAAACCCTCACTAGTCAATTCTCCCCTGGATCTTCGTTCCTACTGGTCACTTGCTAGGAACTTCAACCATTGCTGTGTTTAGTGTGTCACCATCTGTCCTTCAAAATGCTGGTGGTATCTGGTTATTATGCCAACTTTGGCACACTTTGAAACAATTTCAAACCAATAATTTCATGCAAGATCTTAGGGTGGCTGGGCTCTCCCTTAGAGTGACTTGGAGTAGAGGCACTGGTCCTCCACATCGAAAGGAGGCAGTTTGAAACATTTGATTTGGATGCCCTCCGGGTGCCTCCTTAGACGAGGTCTTTCAGGTATGTTCTACCAGAAGATGGCCCAAACACAGCCCCAGAATTTGCTGGAGATATCATATCTCTTGGCTGGCTTTTGAACAACTTGGTGTGCCCCCAGATGAGCTGGAAGAAGTGGGCAGGGTGAGGAAAGTTTGGGATTCTCTGCTTAAACTGCTCCCCTACTGACCCGAACCTGGATAAGCAGTCAGAAAATAGATAGATGGATTGAATTTTATGCAAATGTTGCACTTGGGTAATCCTGCACAGTAATAGCTTCCAAATTCAATAACCTTTTCAATGGAGTTGAGATGTGAGATATGAATCAAATTCTTTTTAAAGTAAAATCAAACATTTCTAAAGGTTTGAGCTTGTGGACACACTGCATATTCACACGCAGGTTGATGTTCACACAACAAAGTCGCATTCAGCAGGACTGTGACATAATTCCTCTGCACTCTGACACCTGTTTCATCGTTGCTGCCAAACATTAAAACAGGGAGTAAAACAGAAAGCATTAAAATTAGACAGGAAAACTAAATGAACAAGCTATAGACAGCCTGTGGTGACCTAATGGCGTTTATGTCCTCTAAAAAGCGTGTCATTTCCTCCTCCTGCCTTGGGGTGGCCCTGTCCGTTGCGGCACGGACCATTGCTACTGAACAAGAGGGCGCAGGGGTCATCATCTATCATAGCGCACCTGCCTCTGTTTCCTATTTTGAAGTAATTTCACACCCTACAGACAGGGCAGGGGTGGTCACTATGGCGATATACACACTCAAGACCCTGGCTAACATACACTGAAGAGGACAGTTCTTCACACATGCAAGAATATATAAATGCAATGTGGTTCAGAATAGTCAGTGTTGTGTCCCCGGAGACAATGGCTCCGCCATCACCCCCCCAACCCATTTCTCACCTCTGAGACCTGTAGAAATTAATGAAGCTCAGTGCAACTGCAGTCAAAGACACAAAATGGCCGCTCATTAACAACCTGCTGTGACAGGGGGCCATTATGACACAGCTAGATATTGGAAATCAGGGAAGCTTTATTCCTGGGGCCACTAGTGATGAACAAAAATTCTTGGAAAAAATTGCTGAGGAGTTGCTGTAGCATGTTTGATATTAAAATGTCCTTCTTAGTCTATTTGCATAGCTTTAAAATCAATATAAAAAAGCACCAGGCTTTTTCAGCGTGGCTGCACCATATATATGCAAAGGACTGTAAAGATGAGCGGGAAAAAAAACAAAGGGATCTAAACTCAAGGCTCACATACAGTAACACCAGTGCATGCACAAACTAGTGGCACAAACCCTGGCAACAAAGTAAGACTTTTCATGTCTCCGTGGAGATATGAGCTGGCATCGTACTAAGTGTTTGGTTGCTCACCGAATAAACTCATTAATTTGCTTAATTATGAAACTGCCTATCAATTTCCTCTCCCTGGGAAATGTTCAATGAAGCCACGCAACAACATAACACATTTAGAGGCTATGTTCTCACTATCACATAATAAACAAACAGAAAATACACCAGAGCCTGATTAAAGGCCTTTACACTACAAAGCAGCAGAGAGTGTGTTTGTTTCTCTGCTCACAGATGAAATTGTTTCAGCTTGTTTTTGACAACTACAGCTACAAATGTGCTGGCTATTACTGGGGGTGGGGAAGAAGACAGAGACAGGGAGAGAGAAGGGTGGTTGTAATAATTAAACAACACCACTAACCTGAATAAATTAATGCCTCTGCTGTACTGTGTGCATGAAGGCGCGTGCTAGCGCAACCGCACGTTCAAACGGTCTTTGTTCATCCTGATTAATTTCGGTTTCGTGTAACGTTTGTCTTCATGTGTGCACACGCGTGTGTCCGCGCAAGGATGTGTATGCGAATGTTTTCCCGCGTGATAAAAGTACGTCTCGCTGTATTGTGATGCAGGAGCTGTTTGCTTCCTCCTCGTGGCTCACAATTCTTATCTCGTGAATACAAATTAAAAGTTTTTAAGCTCTTTACTTTTCTCTTCTTTAAAAAAAAAATCCACTGTAATTACTAAGAAATAGTGGCTAAGACAAAAGCAGAGCTTTCTGTGGGACATGCAGCACCAAGACACAAATATATAAAACGTAAAAACCTGAACGTTTCTTGAATTCATCATAAATGTTAATGTTTCTATGGTACAAAACCTTAAAAAAAAGAGTCACTCCAACCTACCTTTGCTTGCACAACCTTTTTAAGCTGCTGCTAAAAGGTTGTGCAAGTATCTGAGCTTTTAAACACTCGAGCAACTGTAGCTTTTTTTGTTGGTTTTTTTTTTTTTTTTTGCTCAAAAGCAGCATATAGAAATGTCGCCTCTCACATGTTCAGCCAAATCTTTTCCTCCATAAAACCATTCACTCAGTGGTCCATTTAGAAATATCTCATCCCTCTAGCTCGTAGTGGGTCTGCAGTAGTGCATTTAGCCCTGATGTTGACAATGACAGCAGAACTGGCAGGAACAAAGACAACACACACATTCATGCATATACATGTACTGTGCTGCATATATGCACATGCAAAGTCTGCGCACGCACGCATAAACGTTGGCGAGCGCTATCTACAAGATAGCCACGTTTACATGCACGGAAACGCGTGTGCGCACTCGCAAAAGAGAGAAAGTGTGGGAGGCTACAGGGTAAATCCCATTATTTGGCCCTCATCCCAGAGAGAGAATTGAGAGTCAAGTAGGATGCATGTGGTAACCACAATGAAATTACAGCTGCTGTGAGGCCGAGCGCTGCTAATGCACCCCCATTGTGTCCTCGAGTGCATCTAAATAAGCAGAGGTAAAAGGCAGCCTGCACTATGGCTGCCAGGGTTACAGGGTGTATATCTGTGTGTGTGTGTGTGTGTGTGTGTGTGTGTGTGTGTGTGTGTGTGTGTGTGTGTGTGAGATGGAGGGCTGTGTTTAGGCCTAATGACGGGTAACCTGTGGGGACCACCTGATGCGACTTTGTTGTACATGGCTTTATGAAGCTCAGTGTAAGTGCTGGTGTTTATACGTCTGCAAGTCCAGGATATTTCTCCCACCTCCACTTACTGTCACTGTCTACCTGCAAATACTGGAAGAGGACGGTAACACCAGACAAATGGAGCAAATGTGATATTTTTATCTCTAATAAAACCACGAATGGCTTCTTATTTCATGGACTCGCACAGAAGAAGAACTAAGCAGCAGATTACGGCCCTTTGTAACACAAAGGTATTTCCCTTTGTCACGGAGCAAACAGCCGCAGTCTCCCACAGCATAGCAACCAGAACATTAGCTGGTAGGATGAAAAAAAAAGTTAAACACTAAAACTGTCAGTTGAAGTTGCAAAACAGAGATCCGGATCTATCCATTATGAATGAGATGTGTTTGAAAGGTGCAGGCTGAATATGAAGAGCGAGGAGGAGGATGACATTCACTTACCATCCCCTGCAATGTTTAACCCTCTCGCAACCCCGCCAACCCTTCTTCCCTTCCCCTCGGCACAAGCTCTGGTTCATCAACAAAAGCCTTTGTACGGTCAACAGTGCTGTTTTTATTCATGTTACATTTATCCTCAGAGCTGTCCATCAGGCGCAGCGGGGACAGCTGATCTAAAACAGAGCTTTACACTCATGACAGGAGGATCGAGTCGTAACTCTAGAATGCTAACCTACACTGTTATTTGGCCTGCAGAGAGCTACAGAGGGTGGAGGGAGATACACAGCCTAATGACAACTACAAACACAGATGTAGCTTTGTTCTAGCGCTACAACAGCAGACTTCAATGGGATTGCTTTTTGCTTCCATGGGCCCAATCAAACTTGTGTTATTTAGACTTCAAACTTGGCCTCCTCAGAGAGACGGGGAGGGAAGCTAGGTGTGTGTCTCTTGCTAATAGCTGCTAGCATGATTCGGTTAAGCTGCTTATTTCTGACATAAATAATGCATCCAGACAGATGCGCTTGACTTTCGCTGAATATGAATCGCTTGCGTGATTGACACCGAGGTTTGTTGAGCGCCGAGTTGATTCTACAGGCTCACCTTTGGAAATGGGCCTGTCTCATTTAATATCCCCTATGTTAACATAATTATGACAACCAACACTGATTCATGCGTGTGTCTGTGTAATATCCGTGACAAAATTAGGCTACTTTTTTTTCTTTTTTTGGAGTGGGGGGCAGGAGGGAGGAAGCTGCAGGATAGATTTCAGTGGAGTATCAAAGGCAACTAGATTGTCTGGCTGTTTAGCAGCTTAGCCAAATCAAATCAGAAATAAGAGGCCTATCTTCAATTTAATTCGGGATATTTTCAGAAGGCGCCCGACTTACCCACCCACAAACTCTGCCCCCTCTTAGCCCCCCCACCCCATCCTTTTTCTTTTTTTTTTACAGTCATTGATTCCAATCAATCATCGCTAATTAAGCAGGCACCTATACATATATGTGTCATATGCTAATAGGGTAATGATATGGGCATTTAGTTCGAGCTTTAATCTTAAGATAAGATAAGATAACCTTTATTAGTCCCACACGTGGGAAATTTTGTGCTACTTGCAGCTAACAAATAATGACACTCTCTACTCAGCCATGGGGCTATTTATAAGAGACTACTGAAAGCATGTGGACACACACACACAGACACACACAGAGCGGAGGAGATTGGTACTTCACAGTGGCTCACTGTATTAAACCTTATTTACAAGCTAACAGCTATAACCATTACACATGCGGTGGCGGAGAAACCACATTAGGTTCAATGGGCCAAGAGCGTGTAATCCAAAACAATAAAATGTAAATTTGAGTCAATCTCTCTCCTCTCTCACACACTCACACACACACACACACACACACACACACACACACACACACACACACACACAAACACACATGCCTTGTCTGCAAACACGTGTATCACATCTCTGTGATACCACCGCCGCCACCACGTCCCTTTCTTTCTTTTTTAAGACCTCAATGCATCAAGGAGGCAGTGTTTCTCATTTCACTTTTAATCCCCTCCAACACACCCTCAGTGTAACGTGCTGCTGTGGATAAATATATTGCATTCTCTCCCTTCCCCTCCTGATTTAAGCACAAATTAGCACAATAAAATGGCTCGCAGACAAGTCAGTCTGTGAAGAGGCTGTGTATAAATAAGTATATTCACAACAGGCCAACAGGGTGCGTGTTTATAAATACTTTTACACTTGCCTTATCTCTTGCTTTTTACTCCAAGCCTGAGTACCTATCCTATCAGTGCATAATAAAAAAAGGCCAGATGTGAGTATTTAGCTGGACTGCATGTTTGCTCTTTGTTGTTGTTATGCTAATTTATTTTTCCTCATTATCATTACTGCATTTGCAGGTAGTCAAAAGTCAAGAGATGGATTCAAATCCTTGACGTCACAAACACACAGTATGCTCATTTCCTCTCCTTTGCTGAGCCAGCAGGATGCCTCGGGCCGATGTACTTTTTCCATGACAATACTTGTGGAGAGGTTCAGGCGGAAAGAGTGCGTGAATCACATCCAGCAGGAAGCACTTCACTGACTGTGCTGAGTTGTTATAAGTGAGCGGGGGCCGGGAAGACGATTTGACGTACACGAGCTCGGATTTACTTCAATTTCAATGAATGGTTCATGTGAAGTATTCAAAGCGATGACACACGATGTTCTAAATGATTTAGAAAGCCCTGTTTTGTCGATTTAACAAAAAAGACTTGGGAAGGTTGGTTCCACTGGGACTGGACAGCATCACTTTATCCGACCAGGTTCAAGTAATTTTTTTAATATGACTGTTATATATAGTTTAGGTTATTAATTGCCAGTTGTGTGCAGAAAATAGCTTTTAACCAAAATAAAAAATATATATTAAGAGTATTGCCAAACATCCAGAAGTCATTCTTTGATGGATTGACAGCTTACCCGGTTTATACCCTGCCTTTTGCCCTATAATAGCTGACATAGATGGATGGATGGACTTATGGATAGATGCAGAGACAGTCAAGGTAACTGTAAGAGAATCATCTCACAAGAAATCCTCATAAAACTCGACTTGTGTTAAAGTTTTCTAACTTTACAAGCACTAAAACTAATCTCAAGTTCTGTCCTTGCAAGCCCTTAACTTGTGTCCTTTGTTGCCGCTAACAACCTGCCTCTGTACAGCTCGTCTCCTGCACCACTCTGTTGTGTGATATGCAGAAAGAACCAAAGGTAAACTCGGTGGTGTTTGTAAGGGAGTTCTCTCTCCTACTCCCAAGCGATAATTATTTGATCTTGTTTAGTTCATTATTCATCTTGAGGGAGCTGGTTGTGACTTGTGGATAAATGCCATATGAAAGGCATTGTGCACTGAAGATGCATCCTCACTTTTATCCCGGCTCCCAAAACAGATCAATTAGTAAAACTAAACAGTAAATTATTAATCACATTGCTTTGTGTCCCCGTTCCATCACCGGAAGAAAACAGTTCATTAGAGAGAGAAAGGCAAGTGAAAAGGGGATGGTGGGGTAGGGGGTGGCGGCGGGGGCAGTGTGATTGAGAGGGGCTTTAAACCGAGCTGATGCTGTGTGAACATCTGAAGAAAAAAGAGGGAAGAATTATCAAGCGTGTCCATCATTCCAGGTAACTTCCAAACCACCACCACCACCCCACCCCCCATCGCTCTCCTGGTTTCACCTAAAATGTGACGTGCGCTCATAAAATGGGGTCAAGCAGTGAAAGAGTTCAATGTCACAGCCATCATATATGTTGCCCGTTGGGGTGCGTGTGATTAAAATAACACACAGGGATGTTTCCTGTCATGGTGAGCAATCAGACCATATTTGCAAAAAATATTCAGATCAGATGAATTTTAATGAGGTGTACACTCGAGGGGGATACCACTGCCAGAGTGCCCGGTATCCAAGGTGGAAGCAAGCCCGTCCCCCTTTATTTGCCAGGAGATAGCAAGGTACATAAACTTTTTTTTTGTTTCCCCATGTTCTCTCCACTCTTAGATTGAAAAAAAAGAGAGAAAGAGAAAAAGAGGCAAATCCAAATTCGGGGTCCACTCAGTGTTCAGATTGCTCCGCTGTTCTGAGCAATTTGAATAAATTATTCCAGGAACAGAGAAAAAAAAATGCTCAGTGGGGTTCATTTTGTGAGAAATTATATTTTCGTAGGAAAGGTTAATTTTGAAGGGAGCTGGAATGACTATAGGAACTTGGGATGTGGTGGGAGGGGGGCAGGCTGCAGAGGGAGTGAAGATGGGGGGGGGGGGGAGAATAAGGCAGAGGGAAAAAGCGAAATGGGCGGCGGGTGGGGTGGCGGGGGTGCGCAAGAAGCACAGGGCGTCAGGAAGGAGAAGGGGTGAGAGAGGGATAGAGGGGAGGGAGGCAGTTATTAAAAGCGATTGCATTGCCTCCCGGATGTCTCAGGAGAGCAGAATCAGTGGAGATGTTAAACCTTGCTTGACACCCCAGTTGGATAATTGTGGGTGTGGGAGCTAATCAGCGGAAGATGTCTCCTCAATTTAAATCTTGTCAGTTAGTGAAGATTAGGCCCTCCTGTCCCGGCCACCATTAGCTTTGTTGCATGTCAATGCGCCAGCGAGGGCGTCCGCCTGGTCCGGCAGCAAGGGTAAAAAAAAAAAGAAGAAAAAAAAAAGGCAAGCATGATGGAAGCAGGCAGATTTATTCCAGCTAAAACCAATATGGCATTTTCAAGAAAAAGAAAAAAAAACATATGAGGAGAAAAGGGAATTTATGCAGCCTTTTTGAAAAAGCATTTGTTACTACTGACCCAACAGGGGGACCCTGCGGAATAAGAAATGCAGTGTAGGGATGTGCTCCAGATTTTTCTGCAAGAAAAACATCGGCGTGGTAGCTTAGTCAAATGTGGTTACACAAACTAGATGCCGGGGAAGGAAAATTTGTTGCTGAAAATATACAAAATTAAGAGGAAACGCAATTGTTAGGAAGGCGCAGACGCACTAAAGTCATTATTGTATAATCACAGCATCCTGGTGCACACGCCGTATGTTAAAATGCTAAGTTATGGGATAAACGTGGGCTGGAGGAACTCATTGGATCCTGATCATGAGGCTATTAAACGTCTAATAATCTGTGACAGCGTGATCTCATTAATAAAAATGTAAGGGGTATAATTTTAACCCCGGTTGAAAAGGGATGGGGGTGGGGAGCTAATTCAAAAAATGCACTGCAGTGAATTTTACAGCTTGAGCCTGGCTGGCTGCAGGCCACCGCTTTGCATTCCCTCCATGGTAAATATTTGTAACAGATTTTTTTCCCCCCACAGCACAATGGCTCCTTTCACTAAAGAAGGTCCCCGTAACCTCGGTGCGAAGGCGAGGTCAGGGCAAATAAACAAACCAGCCGTGCCAGGCTAAGCAGCTCCAGCGATTCCTGCGCCGGGGCCTGCGCTACATACCAGGGCCCTCTGCTCTCTCTCGCTCTCTCTTCCTCGCCAGCGGAGTCCGGAGTGCTGACAGATGTTTCAAGCTCAGCTGAAAAGCAAAGGGGAGACCAAGAGAGAGAAAACAAGAGTGCTTTCCTCTCACTCTCAGCTCACTTCTCCCACATTCCCAACATCTTTTTCTTCTCTTCTTACCTCAATCCAAGTGTGTTCAGCTTCCCAGGCAGGGCAGCGCAGCCTGTGATATCTAACAAAAAAGAAACTATCAAAAAGCAAGTGAAGAAAGAGAAATAAGAGCATAACTGCCTCTGTATAGCATCGGTATCACATGTATAACCTGTGCAACCCAGCCTGGGGTCAGGAACCTTTGAGTGTTTGTGTGCAAGAGCAAGACATGGATGTGTATCCATCCATCCTTCCATCCCTCCACCCAGAGTATTCCTATAGTACTAAAAAAATAGTGATGTTTCAATAGCAGCACCTCCCAACCCTCCAGACCACTTCTGTTCAGCCCAACAGCCTCAAAGACGGAGCTACCGCCAAGCTACCGCGAGGCGTAACAAGTTCAAGGCCCCCGCTCCAGCCCGAGGCGGCAGACGGGTAAACAGTTGTTACTGGGTGATTTTTTTTTTCCGCAGAGCCCAGACAAAGCCTCTCTGTGTGAGGAACAACAGCTACAGCTGGGCCGAGCAGAGTGAGACATCGATCCATAAGCTCGTTCCTCCGCACCCCCTCCGAGCGCTCATCTGGCAGTCAGCAGGAAGCAGCAGCGCATGCCAGAGCTGGGCACTGCACTGCCACAAAAAAAAAGAAAGAAAAAAAAATCTTCTTAACCAGCCGTTTAATCAGAAGCTGAGTCTTCAAACCATATATCTGGAAAAGGGACACGGCTAAAATAAATATCTGCTGTCAGCAGCCTGTGAGGGAAGGCAGGTAAAGCTGCACTGGAATGTTTTTTTTTAATTCCAGAGACAAACAAATGTCAAAAATGAGAAGAGACGACCATTTTTAATGTCCGTTCCCCCTCCCCGTTTCCTGCTCCTCTCATTTACAATAACACATTTAAAACAAAGACGCTAAATAGCAAATGAAAATCATACAAACTTTTAATGTCTTTCTGTAAAACTTACATTTTCGTGTACATAAATTTAAATGCACCTATCCCCTCGCAATCACACTGGTCATGAAGAGCCCCAGTAAAAAGTATCAAAGAGAGGAGACAAGAGACGGGCGTTTAATCTAATCTATGTTCTAATAGTTGGAGAGACATTAATTATTGATAAGGCTGGCAATTGATTGGTTAATAAGATAATGTAATTGAGAAATGAAAATCATCAGAGTTGGGCGTGCGTGTGTGTGTCGGCTCCAATCGGAGTCGCACGGGAGGGTTTTGTGTGTGTGTGTGTGTGTGTCTTAGGGGATTGCCCCTACATAGGCTTCCATCATTACTGCCACACTATAAAAGCAGAGTGGTGATTAAAAGGACTTGATTGATTTGGCTCTCATTGGGATAAGCTGTCCTTTTCCCATCACCGCAAAGGAAAGCGTGTGCATGTGTGTGTGTGTGTGTGTGTGATTGTGTGTCTATAGAAATATTTTCTGTGAGTGTTGATGCAGAAAATCAAATAAAAATAATTAAGTAAATGCGTTTGCAAATTTGAGTGCATTTACAGCTCGGGGAATGTGTGTTTGCACGCAAGTTCTATACTTGGACACATTTGCATTGCATTTAAATTCACAAATTTACTCCTATATTTATTATAAATCTGCTAAATGTGCTTGCATGAAAACGCATAATTGTTGCATGTGTTTGTGTGTGTGCATGGGGGTCAGCGGCCCAGCTATGGAAGGCAGAATGAATCATGTGCGTGTGTGCATGCGTGCGACTGTGTATCCATGTCGTCAAGAGGTGGCCCCACTCCCCTAGTTTTCACTCGCCTTTTGTCTGCACTCTATACTGTACTCCGCTGCTCAAACACACACCCAGACAGACACCCGCACACACACAGAGAAACACACGCACACGCAGAGCTCTAACCCACCCGGAGAGATGGAGACAGACCCTGCCGCCTGACACAAAAGCTATTGATTTTACTATCTGCTGCAATGAATGATCTTCCTTAGCCAATTTCTGAATTTAGAAATGAGTTCAATACTAATAATGATAGTGGAAGGATTCTTTAAAATGTTCGAGTTGAGGTGGTGGTGGCGAGGGGGACCGATAGGAGAGGAAAAAAGGAGGGAGAGAGAGGGAGGAAACGAGGAACGAAGTGAAGATTTGTGTGTGTTTGGCTTTAGAAAAAGAGAGGATGAGAGATTTCTCGCCACGGGTGAGATTAAATAAAGATGACACCGATGATTTTTAACATTCTAAATTACTACATTCTACCCTCAAATATAATTATTCTTATTTGGCTTTCCTCAGTGGGCTGAGAATGGAATAAGTTAGTGGCGGGATTTGTCTTGTTTTGTTTTTTTGGGTTTTTTTTTAATGATACTTTTAACAGCTCCCAACTTTCACACGAACAGTTTTCCATCCACCCATTTCCACGAGCCGCTCTTCTGCTTTTTATGATGCAATTTTCAATGTACAGCATTTTGCGAGCTTGCTCCTTAATCCGTTCATGTATTTCATGCCCCATAAAGACGCAGCTATTTCAGTTTCTATTTTGCATCATGGAAATCTTTTCCATAAAATAAAATAATAAAGTACTTTTTTTTTTTTTAAAAAACTGGCACATAAATATTTAACATGGCCTCTGTTTAGATGTGGCAGAGAAACTATTTATGCCAAATTAAACAACAAATATGCTGCTGCTCGACAGAGGAACTCAGCAGAGAGAAACTGTTTCTTCCAATATTTTATTTCTGGGTGCACATTATTTTCATGGTTATTCAGAAAACTGCCATAAAATGCCTGGAACAGCTGTCTTGAACCTTGATTTAAAAAAAACCTGTCATATGAATACAAGCTGATGTTAGAATGAGTGTAAAAATTAAATGCACACACACATATATGTATATACTTATGTGTGTGTGTGTGTGTGTGTGTGTGTGTGTGTGTGTGTGTGTGTGTGTGTGTGTGTGTGTGTGTGTGTAAATGTACATCAGGGTCTCTCTCTTCTCTGCTGGTCTTTTATTTAGGCAGGCAGGCAGCAGTTTGGTGGGGTGATGTGTGTGTTAATCAGAAGCCCCGTGTCCCGTCGAGGTGTTAATTCGACCCCCCATCCCCCCCGTTACAGAGAGGTGTAGATTAATAGATAGGGGAGGTCTGAGCGAGGGTCAACGTGATACAGCCCTGGCTGTGTTCACCCGACTGTCAGACACCTGCCTGGTTTAAGCTGCCGGCTTTCCTCCGCGTTGCGCGCAGGTGAGAGGTCAATCATTTACCCAGTTCTCCGGGCTCTCGTTCAGCTTTCAAGGTGGGCCGTATCTGCATAAAGGCTCTGGCATCTGCATGCTTCGCAGGGGTCCGCCTGCGCGGGAATCTTCTGCCGAGGATTACAGTAAATATACTTTAAGACTCGAGAAGAAGACGAAGAATGGCCGCAGTGCCGGAAGCGCGTTTTATTTTATTTGTTAGAGTTTTTAAGTCTGATTTTAGATGTACGGCAACACAAAGCTTAAGATGATTTTTTTATAGTTGTGGTTTTCTCATATTATACTTGATCCTTTTCAGGAATTTTTGTTTTGACTGTGAGAACAGGAAGATCTTCAGCAAACAGAAAAGAAAAAAAAGGAAGTGAGAAAAAAAGGGGATAAAAACAGGTTTGCAGGGGTGGAAGGAGAAAAATGCATGAAACATGAATCTCTGCAAATTTGACTTATAACAAGCAAAATTACACCCCGCTGTCATTTAAATTATGGCTGCCCTCTATAAAGGTGTCTTTTAGGTGCATTAATTGAATTCGGCACTATTTCCCAATAATAATCTGTAAAGTTCAGCCGTCCATCCTTCATGAGATCCCTGCCGCGTACCAGAGGAGTATCTATTTCAGTGGCTTAATTTATTTTCATGATTCGCCGATAATGACGGCCATGCAGGCTGTACATCAGAATTAACCTTCATTTCACTGAGGTATATTACGATGACAGTCCCCGACACATTTCACCTACACAAAGGGCATTCTCTCTCTCTCTCTCTCTCTCTCTTTCTCTTCCTCTTCTTCCTCTCACTTTCTCCCCCACCTCCTGCCTGCTCTGTCGCTGCCCCTGCTGTATAATCATCCTCAGCAGACCAAGATTGTTTGATAGCCGATTAATTTTCATAGGAAATCAAGTGGCCAGCTCTTTCTCTCTATCGCTCTTTCTTTATTTCTCCCTCTTATGCCCCCCCCACCCACACCCGTCCGCCGCACACCCCGTCTCCTCCAAACACATACATACGCTTCTCTTGAACAATGGCGAACAGCGCTTGTGCTTGGTGACTTTTTCTGTCAATTAGGTGTTTTATTTAATCTCATCTCACTTTTTCTTTTCTCTTCTCCCCTCCCCCCTGTAATAAATTGGACCCACCACCACCACCACCTCGCCTCCACAAACCTCGTGTTTCTGATATCTCCAGCGTTGGTTAATTTATTTTGGACGATGCCGCTGTAACAAAAGTGCTGTAAATTAATCAGGGGACATCAAGCGAAAGAGGGTGTGTGTGTGTAGGGAGAAGGGGGGGGGGGGGGGGGGGGGGGGCTTTCACTCGGTCCCTGTCTCTAATTTCTATGCCAACCATTAAGTGTCAGATATAGATTCCACCATTTGCTACGGTCGCAGTCAAAAGATTTCATTAGGGACCTGACGTCACATTTTGAAGGCAGCGCCGGATCATTTCTGTCCTATTTTCTCCCTCATGAGCTCTTTGTTCTTCGCCCCTCTGTAGGATCCTGCCACTAAAAAAGGCCCCTATGCAAATGACAATAATAGATTTCGCTAAGCACCGCCGCAACGGCGTGATAGCCTATTTAGAGAGAAACCAAAGAAACATTCAATTTGTGGCATTAACCAGGGCGCATGCAAAGGTTGCCAAAAAAGTGATTAAGAAATTACAGAATTGGTCCTCTCTGCTTGAAGTTCTCGTTCTCGCTCTCCCTTTTTTCTCCCTTTCTCATTGACATGGCATCTATAATGAGGAGGGCTGGTAATTACAATATTCTGGAGAGGTGAGCCCTGCTGGAGCTGGCAGCCAGAAGACTGATCTCTCTCTGTCTCTGTCTTTTCTGTATTATTTCTTTCCTCTGTCATAAGGGCCTGGACGCAGAACAGACAGAAAAACAGCTGTCTCATGACCGGGCTCTCTATGGATCTCTCACATTTCTTTGTGTGTGTGTGTGTGTGTGTGTGTCTCAGACGAGCTGCTCAGAGCTCCTCTGCCAGCAAATAAATATAATCAATCTCCCATTTACATACAAATAGGCTTCTCCCCTTCATCCTAATAATCTGCACAGCATCCTCAGAGAGGGAAAATAATATTCACTCCACATGGCGATTTCATATTTACCATTAGATGGCTTTATTGATTGTTGTCTTTTTTTTTTCTTCTCTGATATTTTTTTTCCTTCCCACTTCATTTTATCGTAGGATATTGAAGGCATGTAGGGCTGACATAGCGCACACGCTTCATTATTTCCTACCCGGGGACGATTATGGTTATTGACACTGTCACGTCTTCCCCCTTCGTCATCAGTTATCACTGCTTACTGCGGCGAGGTCCAGGAAGCTGGAATACAAGTTTGGGGGGTGTGTGTGTGTGCAGGGTGTGGGGGCTCAGAACATTATCATGGGCGTTTAATGGGTGTAAACTACACAGGCGTCGTGCGTGCTCGGCTGCATGCCGCTAATGTGGATCATTCCACTTTGTGTCATGTTGATGATGGGGGTGACCGGCGGGGCCCCGAGTCAGTGTCAATCCCACTTTGGACAGACAGCATTTCCTTCAGTGTGATCGGCGGCTCCAGGGGCATACAACAAATCTGTCATACACAGACAAGGAAGGGGGGGGGGACAGAGTCGGAGAAACTTCCTAAATGCTAATTACTTATTCCCATCTAATTAAAACTTGTCTAAGTGGAAATCTAGATAGCATAAAAGAAGGAATGCTGACAGGATTATGATCTTATCAGTGTATTCTAGGTCTCTCTCTCTCTTTTTTTTTTTTAAATAAAAAGGAAGATCTTAAAGGGGCACTTTGACATTTTGGAGTTCTTTTTGTCCACATTTTACTTACTTTTGCAATGAAAATGATTGTCAAAAAAAATCCTCAAGGTGTCTAAATTATAAAAAGAGAGGAGTAATCTTCCTCTACGTGCAGTCGCTAACATGTAGCCAGACTGGAATCAGATTAAAAGTAATAAACATCACTGCATCATATACTGCATGATAAAACAACTCCTGTTAACATGCTGGATAATGAGCAATTTAGCTGCCATAGCTATTCTTGGGGACCGCAATCAATAACAACAAGTTGATCTTCGGAATGCAACTTGTCACATAATTAAGTTGTCACTCGTTAGCGTGATTACCTTCACAAATAGGACTCCTACACTTGGCTGGATCGTGTAATTTCTTATTTTCCCAAGCATTAGGAGAAACAGCGCTTGAGTTACAGTTTCCAGATCCCCACTCTGCCATGTTAATTACGTCCTAATGACCATTATTGACTCATTAAAAGACATTTGGGGATTTTGAGGAGCCGCAGTGACATAAAAAAAAATCAAGTCCCAGTCTTTCAGTGATGTTCAACCATATGACTGTATTCAAATTAACTTCTGCTAGCTTCAAAAATCTTTGTCAATAATCACCCTACGCACCTTGAAATCAAAACCACAAGGCAGGGATGCATCAGCCCTCCTGTTTCTTCTAAATATTATTCATTCGAGGTGCTGTTTTTAGTGAGCTCATAGGGTTTGGCAGGGCAAAGTTCCCGTGGTTTGGATTGTAGCGCTGGCTCCAGGAGGAGTGTTTCTGCTAGTGATGTGTCGGTCGTGAACGAAATGGCTCTTAGAGCCGGTTCTTTGACATGAACGACGGGAGCCGGCTCCTTATCGCGAGCCATGGTTTTTTATTTTTCTTTCTCTCACCCTCTCTCGCACTTTTTTTCCGCTTCACTCCGCACGCGAGCCTTG
Source organism: Diplotaxodon limnothrissa (assembly GCF_057381915.1). Taxonomy (NCBI): domain Eukaryota; kingdom Metazoa; phylum Chordata; class Actinopteri; order Cichliformes; family Cichlidae; genus Diplotaxodon; species Diplotaxodon limnothrissa. The sequence goes on from NC_140612.1 coordinate 34,500,229, forward strand.
TGCTTTGGGCTGGGAAGAGGGGGGAGTGGCGTTAGTTACGCTCGCAGTAGCACAGGAACAGAGCGGGAGGGAGAGAGAGAGAAAGAGAGGCAGGGATAACAACGTCACATTAGAAAGGTATAGTAATCATCCACAACTATTTTCAGTTGCAGATGATAAAGGATTCAGAAAGTTTATTCATGCAGACCCATATGACAGAGAATGTGCATCTTCTTTTAGTTTTCATATTTTAAATTATATTTAATTGTGTTGTGGTTTGCAGTGTTTTGTGTTGTTTCACTTTAAATTTGTTTAAAAGGAAAAAGCTGAAAATTTAAATAGTTAAAAGTTGAAATGTGAATAGTTGGTTTTTGTATTATATGATTTATTTATTACATTTTATGTGGAGTGAATAAATAAAAGTATATTTACGGTGGCCCCTAGAGACAAAGCACGTACAAACACGTACGAACTCTGAAGGACGTACAAACTCCAAAACACGTAAAAACTCAGAAGCACATAAAAACTCTAAAACACGTACAAAAGACAACAGAAGTGCTCCAGAATGCTAGGCGCAGTGTTGAGCTTTTGTTACTTAGTGGCTACACAAGCCAGCAAGTACCAACGACCTGATTTGGTGTGTGGTAGTAACAGGTAAATGAACATTTTTTTAAAATTATTTGAATATATATGAGTGCTTGTGTATAAATACACAAACAATACACATATGCTTTCAATTGTGTAATTTAAGTGATCTACTAGCTCTGTTTTGGAAGTTCAGTTAACGCTAGAAATGTGTTTTAGAGTTTGTACATGTTTTGTCTCTAGGGGCCACCTCATATATTCATATATAAACATATATAAATAAAACCACTTTTTTTTTTTACATTAGTAATTCCTTTTGTGCATAATTGTATATTATTGTTAATAATAAATTAACTACAACAAAACAACCTGAAGAGCCGGTTTGGAGCCGAAAGAGCCATCTCTTTTTAGTGAGCCGAGCCGAAAGAGCCGGTTCTCTAAAAAGAGCCGGAAATCCCATCACTAGTTTCTGGAGCATGCATGGGTAAACAATGAAAACATTTTTAGCGAAAGCAAAACATGTCCAGGTCTTCCGTTTCCTTTCTAAAAACTAGATCCTTTTTTTTTAAGAGAGAGGAAAAAAAGCTGATTGTGTAATAATGAGTTTCCTCTGAGATGAAAAAGCGGTCTGATCAGTATCAGTCGTCCCAGTGTGTGCACCATAAAACAAAGAGGCAGTGGTGAGATTCTGTGAAAAGATCGTCAACAGGCGCTGACAAAGTGGTGCAATTAAGATGAATTGGGATCTGACAAAATGTTTGTCTGAGGTGTAAACACACAAGTCAACAGCACTAAAGACGTAACGGGGGAAGAGCAGAAATAGATTAGAGCATTTAACAGCTTGTCATAATCAAAAGATGATCATTAAAAATACAGAAATTCCATGGGAGACAAAATTCTGTTTTATGCATTGAAATTGAACTTTCATGATTATGTTTGGGGGAAAATTAAGCCTTTTCTGGGCATTTTTATATTGTTTGCTCTAAGGCCAGACCAAATAGGATTTTAAGACTGATACCAAAACTGAAATTTGGTGTTTTAACCATAAGATATAAGTTGAATATCTCTCTTTTTTTCACATACATGAAATATATTTGATTTCTCTAATATTTGTTATGTGTACCTATTTATAAGCCCTTACTAAAATATTTTGACGATGCAGTTAAAAAGTAATCTGGTTTTATTATCCCAAGTTGTGGATCACTCGTTCAAGTTCGAGATAATTTGCAGGGCGCCTTCTGCTGGACAAACTACGCAACGCTCATAACATGGTTGAAGGGTGTTTTTAACATCTCCTCTTTACTTTTTAAATTTCATTTATCAGGTATTATAAATGCTGATACCAATATATCTGCAATTAGCTAATATCGCACAAGACATGGGCCTACCAAGAGGTTAGTTCAGGTCAGTTTACAGTTTGTTCTAGTGCGATAAAGATGGAAAAGATGTGGTACAATCCTTGGACGACTACTCGAGGTAACCCTAGTTCCTCTTTTTTGAACTGAGTGGTTTCTGTCACAAAAATGACTGCGTCTGCCTCAGAAGTTAGTGAGTTTGATCTCTCCTTATCCAGCTTACGAGGGCTAAGTCTTGGAAAAACCTGGAACTTGTTCCCACAGACGTCCAACCATGTCTTCACTGACATATGGTAAGACGACGTCAAAATTTGTCATTAAAGGTGTGTCAAATATCGTCTTTATGTGGGAAAGAGTGAGCAAACAGTAAAACTGTTGTTTTATTGTGTTTCATTTATATATATATATATATATATATATATATATATATATATGTGTGTGTGTGTGTGTGTGTGTGTGTATATAAAAGAGTTAAATACCTGGTGACCTGCAGTATGGCGAAAAGTGTGAATTGTCTCTGCAACTTGCGGAGCATGTGATGGTATGTTGTTGCAAGATTTTATATATATATATATGTATATATATCCAGCTGAAGTAAGGGAAAGAAAATTAACAGAAACTGTCATTCAGGAATTATGATGGGACATTGTGCTCCAAAATACATATGTTCTTTGAAGTCCTTATTTCAGCAAAATTATATACACACAGTATATATTTGAAAAAAAAAACCTTTATATCTAATTAAAATGATAACTGCATTCTCATTTTTCAAACTCTCATATCCTGAGGGCCAATTGGGATGAGTGCTCTCCCTCCCTCCTATGCAGCTGCAGCTTCCCTCTCTCTCTCTCCCCCTTCTCTATCAGTCTGTCTCTCTCTCTCTTCGTCTCTCCTTCCCTCTGTCTTTCCCCCTCACTCCACTGTGGCTCAGTGAACTGCTCCTACAGCAATATCCCATCATTACCATCTCCCCAGCTGAGCTTCAGCCAGCCATTATCATGCGGCATTATTAATCTTCTTGTCTTATCAACTTGCAAATCACAAACCATTGAGCCTTATGGCGCAGTTTGGGGTGCGCCGTTATTCATTTTGTAGGTCTACCTAGCCTCCGAGTCTTTCTAATCACCTGACGATTGTCACTCTCTCGCTGTTGCCCTGCCCTTCCCCTGGCCCCCGATGCTCCGTAGCACTGGAAAGGAGCCAGCTGTTTCACTCCATCTTCACCTGAACCTAAATCTTCTTTTTCTTGCACTCAGCATGCAGGTTTTTCCATGTACAGTCTCTCTTTTCTCTCTTCTTAGATATAAGTGCATGCTAGAATTGCGTTAGGGGGTAGCGGTTTCAAGGTTGTTGGTTCGATCCCCTGCTCCTACAGATATCACGTGAACTCAAAATGACCTTAAATGTATCACCAGTAAGTGCTGTGAACTGGAACATTTGTGCAAAGCACTTTCAGTTGTTTAAAAAGACTAGAAATACACAATAATCAGTCAACTTCTAAGACCATATAAAGAAATGTATAATTAACTTCAGATCTTTTTTTTTTAAATTGAATTTAATTATTATTGAATTGATACTGTTCAAGTATTTGAAACTGGTATAAGTAAATAGCTCTTTTGTTCTCGTCTCTCTGTCATTTACCTCTCATCTTTTCTTTCTCCTCTGGTAATCCAAAACTGTCAAATTATTGCTTTTTAAAGAAAAAAAGAAATCTAAAACTTTGAATAACATACACTTTAAACCTTGAGGATTAATTGTGTTAATGGGTGACAGCTGACCCCTGTCCCTGACATATAATGTCCACGGTGTTTCTGTCATCTCTCCCCTTTTCCTCTCCTCTGCTAACATTAGTATTCGAGGGAGGAACGGAGCTGAGTCGGGAGGCGAAGAGAAGGAAAGTTTCTTTAAAGACACACCATTGACCCCTGATTCTTGCTCTTGCTTGAGTTTGCTTTTCTTCAGGGCTAAAATATTCACCCTGGAAAATGTGGTGTGGCTACGGCTATGCAACCCCCCCTCCCCCAAAAAAATGTATATAAGAAAGCTGCAAAGAACGTGTGCTCCTCTTCAGTGTATGAGTCTGCGTGTGTGTATGTGTGTGTGTGCGCGCATATCCAAATTTGCATTTCCTTTGAAAACTTTGCATGATAAATCACCATTTTCCCCACATAGCTCATTAAGCACCATACAACAGGTAGCGGGCATGAAATATTTAGCAGAAGACAAAGTGTTTCATGTGCTCCTATGGACCCAGCTATTACCCAGGCCTTTCGCATAACATCCGCTAAAAACAGCCCCACTTTGATCTTCATTAATATCGTTTGGTTAAATATTTCAAATAAGCTTTGGTATGTTTGATTAACATCTTTCAGAATTATTCACTAACATAGAAATTAGCTCTAAATGTTCGACTGCTAATGATGAAATTGCGATTACCCACCCCTCCGATAGTGCCATTTGGGGAAGGAAGTTTAATTTTTTATTTTGATCAGTAATATATGGCAATGCATACTGGACAGTTCATAAAACTTCATGTATCAACTCCCCCCTATGCATTCAAATATGTGCTTAGAAGCCCTGGGTATTAATATTCGCGATGGGTGTATTTTAGAGCACATTTCAGAGCACTGCATGCTCGACATTGTAATTTCCAAGCTTATCTAATCAATTCTGCAAGCTCCATCGGCTTCATATCAGGCCTCGTGTAAGAAATCAGCTCAGTAGCACCTTCAGAACACTTATAAATAATGAAAAACAGCTTTTAAAAAGAAAGAAGCGCTTAAGGAAAAAAAAATGTTGATTAGAAAAGTGCCTTTTATCCATGGCTTCAAATCTTTCACATTCCGAAGATGCGGAGGACTCCGGGCAAACGCGACGAATAAAGTACCCCTATCTGACCAGGGAAAAAAAGAAGTATTAATTTTTTTGAGATAAAAAGTGCTGACAGCACAGAATGAGCCAGGTGGTATTTGGATATGAGCGCTGAAGATGAGATGAGAGCCCAGAAGATCACTTTCATCTTGTGTATGGAGTTGTCCTTGAAAACTTCTCTGAACTCTGCGCTTTCTGGAGAACACTGTGTGATGCTCGTCTTCGCTTTTCAGTCGTTTATCTTCCTTAGCGCACCGAGCTGGTCGGCGAAACTAACATCAACGTCAAAACCCGAGTTTGGCCAGGCTCGTGTGGGCCCGCGAATTTGAGTGCGTAGTCATCATTTACTGGGGTGTAACGCATGTGTAGCCATATTGTCTAAGGGGTAGGGCGGGGTGGGGGAGAGAAAAAGTTGAGACACAAGAGCTGAAGGGAAATAGTAAAAAAAAAAAAACTTGCACATGGTTAATGTAATGTGTCCTATTTTGTCATGCTGGCGCTATGCAGGGGTAGGTGGAAGGTAGGCAGGGTGAGTGAAAATACAGAGTTTTTATGCCCATCTATAAATTAGGAGTGGTGGGTTGATGAGCAGTGAAGGAGAGTCGTGTCTTAGCTGGAAGACAGAGGAAGAGGGAGAAAGAGATGGAGCCTCTATGGCAGCCGGATGATACATATCACATGCACACACGCCCACAATGATACACTGAGGTCTTGATGACAGTTATCCTGTTAGGCTGTTTTAGAAAAGACTGCTGGGCAACACACACACACACGCATGCACACACACAGCTGGCAGGCACTGAGGCCCTTGTGCATCTCCTCCGGTGAGGATTTGCATTCTGCTCCTGGCAGGTCGACCGACAAATTGCCCCGGCAGCCGCAGGAGACGGAGGCTCTGGCTGAGGGAAGAGCGGCTGCTCAGAAAGTGACTTATCCGTCTCATACTCTCTGTGGAGCCACTCCTGCATCACACCTCACTTCCATAGGCACGGCTGATAGGGGCGGACAGCCAAGGACTGTTTTTGGAAACCGGAAGGCCTAGCGGCCATGGCCGAACCTTCCCTCCCTGGGGCCAGGAGGGGCTCGGAGGACAGTGTCCTCCCCCCCCCGAGCTCGCCTTAGGCCAACAGCCCTGGGGCTATCGTTCACAAATCAGCCCCCGTTTTCCCAATCAAAGATGCCAAGTGGGGAAAACTGGCCCAAAGTGCTGCTTATTGCCTTGAATAATTCACCACCCAAAATGTCGTCACTCACATACACACACACACACACACACACACACACACACACACGTCAATGGACTATCTGCAGAAATTAGATGGGAGAAAAAGAGATACCAGGAGACCACCACAGCCCTTGTCCTGACCACTCTAATTTCAAAAACACTTACTTAAAAGCACATTTCAATCTTTAATCAACTTATAAAGTGAGTATCAAAGAGATTGGCTAAGAGATGAGCGAAAGGAAGAATTGTAAGTGATGGAGGGCAGTTCTGCAGCCTCATTAACACTCTCGAGTTAAATAGGGATGATGTAAAATACTTACGTTGAAACTACTACTAATAGAGTTAGAATTTCTGCAGTACAGCATTTTAACAGCTACTTCTCTTTAAAGAGTGAACTTGAGCAAGGGGGAAAAGTTTTTGGCACAGGGGTAAAACCAAAATTAGGATTTAAAAAAATTAAAAGCTAGTCAGCATTTATTTAGGATAATTAGGGGGTCCAACTCTTGCCTAACCTTGGTCGATATCTTCCCCCTAATGCTCAGAGAGCTCTGATGCCCATTGTCTAACAAGCCAGGCTGATCCAGTCCCACCTGCAGGCCCACTGAGAGAGCACAGAGAACTGAGAAGAGCGGGAGGATGAAGATCTCGATGAGGAAAAAGTAGTACAGGTAGCTGAGTTGCGAAGAAAAAACAGGGGGGTATGAGGGCAAGTGCAGGAAGCTGGAGCTGAAGGAGGAGAAGAAAAGAGAAGGACAGGCAGGCAACCTCCAAAGTGTGTGCCAGTCTCTGATACACGGTGCAGAGGTTTTAATGACTGCGGGTGTGTTTGTGTTCAGCATGGAGAGTATGTACATTTTCAGCTTCCCCCTTGTGTTTGTTGCCACGCTGCCCTTTCTCCCTTTCCTTAATGAGGCTGGACGCGTGGCTGCCTCAGCACCTGCCGTGGGTGGCCACAGGGTTAATCCCGGCTGGCTTCCTTTCTCACTTCGTCTTCCATCTCTCTCTCTGCTATGCCTCTGGGCTGCTGACGGCAGCAGGCGCTGTGCGAGAGGGCGACGAGGAGTGTGGGGAGGTGACAGGAGACGCCGATATCCACCCCCCACCCCACAACCGCAGCACGGCAGAATGAGTTGTGCTAGACGCCGCTGGATACCTGACAACCGGACACCTTCATAAATTACCAAATGAAGATTGATCGCGCACACCCCCTCGCTTCTTTTTTGCATCCACACACATGCTCAGGCAGCGACACAAGAAACACACTTGCACAGGAATCGGTACACACTGCACACTTGCTTGTTGTCGAGCTTGAGGTGAAAGTGATGCGGCCGCTTCGCGCTCCGGCAGTTAGATAAAACAGTCAGTCAAGTCACCTGGTCAGTCAGTCGAACTGGTGATGCAGACTCCATTACAGGTGCTGTCAAGGCCAAAGGAAGCTGTATTATTTATGGGGGGGGGGGGGGGGGGGGGGGGGGGGGCAAACATCTAAGAAGGCTGCACAGGTGGTGTGAAGTCAGGATGATGTGTGGAAAAAGCACCTCGCTCCCTTTTGCGAAAATAAAAAAAGCGCACACGGACACGCACGCATGCACAAACACACTATGGGCAAATGTTAAAATGTATAGTTCCTGCATGACTGACCTTAACGTTAATGTACAGCGGGCCATAAGTAGAGCGCTTCTACCCGTCTTACTCAAGTGGATAAAGGGAGTTCAGGAGGTGGACCGGAACCATTCACCTGAGATTGATACCCCTCCACGTGACGCGTAAAGATCATCTACATCAACCGGTTCCACCCCGGCCTATCGCGGTCCTGCACCCTCCTGAAACAATCCGCATCAGCAGAAGGCTTGTAACATAACGTAACACGTGCACATGCTTGGAAGTTAATCGACTTGTGAAATCACAATCAAGAACCATTGTCTCTCGCTCGCACACGCTCACACGTTCTCTCCCTCCTACATTTTTTTTTTTTTTTTACATTTCCAAGGACAGTAACCTTGCCTTGTAAGTTGCTTACTCAACAGACCTTGTTACGGGGCGGCCGCTTTACTGCTCACGCCTCCACTGAAAGGTCAGCACTGTCGCGGCCGATCTCGTTTTCAGCTGTGGGGACCCTGCACTGTTACAATCGGGCCATTATCACGGGCTGATTCGCAAATTGGCGCAGTGAGAGATGATGGGGACGTTTTGCAGCATACACACACAACAAACGAGCTTTGGTCAGAGGGGTGAACGCCTGCATCTGACACTGCGCCCATTTCCCATCTCCTGTATCTGCACCGGTAAATTGGCAGCACTCCAAATGAGAGACAGAAAGCAGAGAAGAGTGAGATAGGGTGGAAAAAAGTGTAACCTTCTAACTCGCTCCTTAAAGGAGTCTTTTACATGTGTAGACATACTAGAATGACTTGAGGGCCTGTCAGGAAGCTGAGAAAAGAGCTGAGGAGAGGAGGAAGAGAAGGAAAGGAAAAAGTCAAATAAATCTGACTGATATTCCTCTCCATCGGTTGGCCAAAATGCCAGACGCGGCGTAAATCACGATGCGCTGACTGTCCATCCTCGCCGAGCTGACATTATCCCACCAGCTGTCTCCGCTTTACGATTTGGCCAATCATCCCATCCGCAGGCCCGGACCCGGAGATTGATGTTTATTCAGAACCAGACGACATATTTCAGTTACACAACCAGCGAAAGAGACACTTTAACATCAGTCCAGCCCCGGTAACTGAACCCGAGATAATTTAATACGCTTGTGCAGCACATCCATTTATCTCCAGCCCCATCTATAACAGTGACCGGGAAAGTTTAGAGAGGGGTCAAGTTCGCGGTTCCTAATGGTTTTGACATGCCTTAATATTCTTCTTAAATATTAATATTGTGCACGTTTGATTTCCACACACAGTTGCACTAATATGCCATAAAGACCAGCCATTCAGACCTTATAGGCTGCGTGTGTGGGGTCGAACTCCTGAGGTGTGCAGTAATGACGGTTATGAAAATCTAACAAATGTGCTGGTTGTGTTTCTGGCTGCAAGTCAGTGCAGACTAAACCTCTGTCCAGATAAAACTTGCCAGCCTTATTTTGAAAAAACAGAGAGAGAGAAAGAAAAACAGCTATTCTGGTGGAATGTATAATGTCATGGCCATAATAAGCAGTATTATTACAACTATTAAACTGAAGTCATAAGTCAGGTTCAAATGGACAAAATGGGAGGGACAAAGCAGCCAAACACAGAAAAGGAAATGGCAAAAAAGAAAAAAACCCACAAATTTCTTTGGCTTTCTTCCCAAGCAGCATGCATTAGCGACAGTGTAAGTACTGTATTGTGCCCCATTTGTGACCCTTGGGAGTACGCTGACTTCACTGAGCCATCAAGACTGTAAAACCTCATGTATATTTCCACAGGTGAGCGGTTAAAAATGTCCCTAAGAGCTAGGGTCTGCCTGTAATGAATTACTGGGTGCTGTCATTTCACCAAAACATCCTCCGTCTCTACATAATCAAACCTCTGAGTAAAGAGGCAAAAAAAGACAAAGAATATATATATATATATATATATAAAAGACACAAAAGGCAGAGCCTCTCCCCGCACGACGCAGAAATAACGGCAAGTTTAAATAATTCCGGAGAGCGGCTGGGCCAATAAATTTCCGAGCAGAGGTTAATTTAGTGAGGGGGAAACCTTGCCGCAATTACCTTGTTCGATGCCTCCCCTCCGAATGCCCTCAGGGCCCCGTCTGAAATGTCACCCAGGAGGAGGGAAGGAGGGCTGAAGGTTTGGCTGGATGGAGACCCACCTCAGGATGCAGCAGCCATGAAAAACAAGGCAATCAGGACAGGTTAAATGCTAACAACAATGGAGTCCTATTAGTGTCTGGGGGAAATTACACTCCTCTCCTTTATAATTTTCATCAGATTCACTATAAAACTGAACATTATGGATTACGCAGTGAGGGCAGAATAGTGAAGGAAAAATTTGAAAGCGCTAATTGGATTTTTTTTTAATAAAAGCAGAAAAAGGCTAAGTCTGAAAGCATAAAGGCACAACAATTTATTTTGGAACCACGATAGGAGATGTGGCACGTTTAGCTCTTACCTTGGGCCCCATCTTGTGTGATTTTTTTTTTATGGATCACTGACAGAATGACTCCCCGCTCCCTTCATCATTCGCCGCATTTGCTTTGCCAATACACAGGACTCCATCTTTATCACACTCCCATAAGCTCTGGGTCTGGTGTGCTATATCTACTGCTGAGATCTGGGATGCCTGTAATTACCACACTATCTTCATCTACTCAAATCAGCTCGATCCAAATCTTTATTTCCCCCAGGCCCCGACCAGGCTCCTAGCTAGCTCTTACCTCCCAGGAAGACACAGCCAACGTCTGTGCTTTTTAATCAGACCTCGACTCAAGCTGTTCCAGCAGTGAGGAAAAAGACGGTCAAGCTGTGCCAGTGGCTTTTAGAAGGTGAAAGGTTCCAACAAAGTTTTGCCCAAATATAAACACTGACAGTCTTTTAATTCAAACGTTGCACAGTGCATCAGTGAGTCGGGCAGCTGGGAGTAATATGTATATTTTGTCTCATGGCGCATAGTTGTATCACTATTCCATCTGGACTTGTTTGAGTTTTGAAGTCATTAGTGAGCTATGGTGGCTTATGATATTACACAGTACTAATGGCACCACACACACACAAATAGCTTAACTGACATATAATTCAATTAAGCACCTTGGCTTTATGGAGAAAAATGTCTTTATTGGCCATCATTCTGACGCTAATGCGTGCTCAAATAAACATGTTGCCCGTGTCCCGTGTTTCAATGTCAGCATGCAAAAAAAAAAAACATAATCTAGAACCGAGAGAGGAAGCTCATTTGCACTTCAGAGCCCGACTTAGCAATCTCTGCAGGCCTTTGCTTATTTGCTCATTGCTTCCCCGCCCTTCTGCATTAAATGGTAACAAACCCAAACTGCGGGAGTCCAAAAGGCCTCGCATTAGACTTTATAAACAGTTTAAGAGAGACATAAGCAAAGGCATTTACACAAACATCATCAATATTTCACAATTCCCAACACTTCCTCTCTCATGTCTTGCTAAATCCTCATTTAGAGCTAAATGGAGCTTTAGCCTGATCAGGCTAGCTAATTGATTGTGACTGTTTGCAAAAAAACTGCTATACTTGGATGCCAACCGCTCACACACATGCACACTCACACTTACATATATGCCTTTAAGAGAAAAAAACAACATCTCCATTAAGGCTTTCAGTGGAGCATGTACAAATAAAATCTGCCCATTTGATCAGTCTTCAGAGTATGACGAGTATATTCAATGAATTTGTCAGTTAGGAGCCTTTTGACTGTCAAATAAATTGCTTGCAAAACTCAAAAAAAGTCACAACATATTAAAACTACACCTCCTTCACGGAAAAAAACGTGTTTTCATTTTGCTCTACGAAGACTTAAAACAGGAACATTTCAAAGGACCAACAGGCCCGATTTTGGCTACAAGCTCTGAACAAATCTAGAAGAAGCGACAACAATAAATAAATTAAATAACGTAAAAAAAAAACTAAATCACACGTGCAACCCTAACTAACTGCCATCATTTATATTACACGGACAAAGGACAGAAAGTTCACGCACCTTATTGAAAGCGTGCCAAATAAATTAGAGGAGCCACTTCAGCACACCCAAAGGTCTAATTAGGTACACAAATTCAAAGAACATAATGTATGAGGAGGACGAGGGAAATGGCGGGTTAATGCCGCGCAAAGCAGGAATTCGCCTGCTGATTTGGGCCCCGAGTGCAGGCGGGCGTGAGAGTGCGCGGTATCCTCAAGGAGCTTTTGAAGTGAGCGTTGTAGTCGAGGCTTTTCCTACAAATCACCTCCTTACTGCTAAGACTGAGCACTGCCCATACACCCACCCACAGACACATATGTTCAAGTTCATGCATACTCCTATCCAGAGTTGCACGCACACTGAGTAACACTGAAGAGTGAGAAGTGAACACAAGAGGAGAGGAGATGAGAGAGAATAATGGAACGAGTGGCTTCTTCTCTCCTAGGTAGCATGCTATGACACCGGTTTGTATTTTTTATTTTTTTTTCTTTATGGAAAGTGTCTGAAAAAGTGTTGTATGAGTGTGTTTGGATGTGTGCATCCTCTTGCTAATGCATCACTTTTTTTCCTCTTCTTCTGTGTCCGCAGTGTGATTGCAGCTCTAATCAAAGCCAAACGCATGTTTCCGCAGAGGAATGACGCTTTAAGCCTCTAAACACAACACAGGTGACTCAGCTGAAGAAAAAATAAAGACCCATGAAATCCTTCTCCTCCCGCTGCTCTTTATTCCTCCTCTCTCAGGTGGATCGCTCATTAAAAGATTGCTGTACAGCAGGTGTTTGGTCACAGAGCATTGAAGGAGAGGGTGCTTGAAGTGGCAGAAACCACAAAGTGGATCGGGATGTGTGAATGCAGGAATGCAAACACACACAAATATGCGTTCAATGCGTGCGCAACAAAAAACACCAAACTATTGCGCGCAAGTGCACACACAAACACATCAGGGTGCTAGTGAACAGCTGCTTGGAGCAGGTCCCTGCAGATTTGACTAACAGCATCAGTCCTCTCTGGCCCTGAGTGGCCCATGTAGGTGGGCCTACTGATGCCGTTTCCCACACAGCACGCAGATTCACACAAAATAAGAGAAGAAGAGAGGAGCTAGAGGAGAGATAAGTAAGAATTATAAGTAGTCCGTCCATCCACTTTCTTAAACCTATCTAATTCAGGGTTGCAAGGAGAACAGAGCCTATCCCACCTGTCAAAGGGCAAAAGGTGAAGGATTGATCCAAATATCAGTAGCATTGATTATTAATGCTGGTATCAGTGTCGGATTAATACTAGTGTGATGGGATCAATATTTTTCTGTCATACTGTGCAGTACGCAGCCCACCAAACTGTGTTAAATAAATAATTATTTGGAAATGAAAAGATATACCTTAAACACGCACTTTGAAAAATGTATGAACCTTTTTTTAGTTGATTGTCACGTCTACTTCATTTATATCCTATAGCACCGACCCCCAACCTTTTTTCCACCACGGACTGGTTTATGTCCAACAATATTTTCGCGGACCGGCCTTTAAGGTGTTGCTGATAAACACAACAAAATAAAACCAGTACCGGTACCAAAAAAAGATTTATTCATAGCAGACTGGAAAAGGCCCAGGGAAACAGAGTTAATGATAAAAACGATTAAATAAAATAACGATATAAACCCTGAAAATCATAAATTTCTCACCCGAGCCTCAGCTCTCGCTGCCTGGTACCAAACAACTCATGGACCAGTACCGGTCTGTGGCCCCAGGTTTGGGGACCGCTGTCCTATAGCACATTTAAACAATAGGAGCTGACCCAAAGCCCTTTAGAGACAGGCACATTTACATTTTTGGTCTCCAAAACACTTGTTCTTTACAATACATGAAAAGCTGAAAGGTGTGTTTTCTTGTGTGCACTAATTATTTTGGAAAAGTAAAAATCACAGATTTAGTTGTCTCTAAAATGTGTTCAGAATTTGCAAACTGATGACTTATCTCATACTGTAAGTCATGACACACTGCTTTTCCCTACATAATCTGCCTTTATAAGTATCGGCGTTTACTTGGTATCGGATCCATATCAAAATGTGCAATATATCACACCACTACACTCTGGACAGTCACCAGACTATCACAGGAACAGAAAACTATTCACACTCCACACAGAACCGGTGACCAGGGAGATGAAGTTGAGGTTTCAACCTTGTTTGCCGAGCAAAGACTCACCCTCACACCTAGGTGACACCACCATGCCCCCCATCACCACATAACCATAATGCAATAAGCCCGAGTCGCAGTAGTTGTAATTTCCCCTCTACTGCTCAGCTTTCATGTAAATGCAGTCTTCTAGCTCCAAAGGGGGGCCGGAGTGCAGGCTGCACGACTCTGTGCTGCACCAAAGAGATAATAGCTAATGTGTTTGCAGGGGATGCTATTTTTACACAGGAATGCCAGATCCCATTCCTTCAGCACTTTTTTCCCCTTTTTTCTGTTAGACTCGTGATTATTTCCTGTCCTGTCTAGCCCTCCTATCCCATCCTGCCTGCCTGATTCAATTAATATTCAGTCAAAGTAAGTATGAAAGTACAAAAAATCAATTTATCATGCTTCAGAATCAAGTCCGCTCTTCCTTTTGTGATTTCGTAACGGTGGTTTACATACGCCGGTTACATTGCGGGAGCCCTGTCCTGAATTGTAGTCTGCTTTTGTCTTCATTTTTCCCAGAGAGGATGTTTCTTATCTTTGCTATGTCAGGCCTCTGACACCCCCCACATGTGTGTATGTGTTTGTGCAGGTATCCCGCATGCGTGTGTGCATTCTTGTATACTGGGACCACTTGTTATTCCCAGGGTTGGAGTTCACTGAGGCCTGTGTCTCTCTGTGTTTATAGCTCTGGGGGCTTGTTGCCTCCTGACTACAAGAAAGACTGATGAATAAATAACATCCTACTCTCTCTAGCTCTCTCTCTCACTCTCTCTGAGGCCTTGAAGTTGGTCTGTGCGTGTGTGTGTGTGTGTGTGTGTGTGTTTATGTCTTACTGTGTATGTGTGTACTTATATGCCAGTAGCTGTATTAGGAAGTTTGTGTGTGTGCGTGCGTATGTGTTCGTGTGTATACAAGCATTCCTGTTTGTGACCACGTGTGTCACAAGTGTGTGTTTGTGTCTTCGGCATCTCTCGGTGGACCAGCTTCTCCTTCATCTAACTGATTCCTGGCCCCTCTTGGCGTGAAGCTGTCAGAGAGGGATTGCACTCCGACAGAGCTAGGGACAAACACACAGGCGGAGGGAAAGCATCCTCTTTATCCCAGACATCAGTAGGAATATGCAGAAGCCTATGTGTGTGTGTGCGCACTAGGTTATGTGTGCAAGTAACTGTGTCTGTGTTAGTATGGGTGAGGCTGAGAGGGAAAAGAGATATCTAGAGAAAAAGAATGCATTAAAACACCACTATGTCTTAATTCGGATACACCCAATTTGTAGGCGACACTTTTATGCATTATAGTTAGGTTCACGAGTAGTTGGACAATGGCAGGATTTTGGAGTTTTGCCTACACCACCCATAGAGGATTTAGAATCAAATGGAGTAAATGTGAAGCACTCTTCAAAATATGTTCTACTTGGTTGAGATCCAGTCTCTGATTTGCCCAAATCTTTGCCAAATACTTATAAACTGTATACAGACTATATAATGTGCAAAGTTAATTAATTTTATGTTTTGCATACTGTTCTCTCATATTGAGAGCTAGCAATATTTGATTAATACTAGCTAATCAGCATTGCTGTTGTTGATGTAATTGAGTTACCTGAAAACTGTGGGACATCTCCTCACGTCTGCTAGAGACAGCAAGGAAGCAACCACTGAAGGTGAGAAACGTACAGAATGCCATAACTTGATATGGAAGTCCCCAAAGATTTTCAATCTACCATAGGCAGATCTAAAAAACCTCAGAGTCAGAGGTCAAGTTTTCTCCAAATGTTTTTAATCCGATAACCTGAGAACAAGGCAACATTTTGAAATTGATGCCACATGTGTATCTACTAGGAGACTGAGGGGAACCAATGGCAGCGGTCAGAATTTTTTTTGTGTGTATTGTTAAAATTAGGCTTTTTCTAGCGAAGAAAAATATATACAAAAAGCTACATCTAACTGCAGCCGCACAGAGCTTTAGCCCACTTGTCGGCATCAAGGCACAAATGCACTCAAAATAGCAAGTGAAATCTGTGCAAGTGCGGAAGCACACAATTCAAGGGAGGGCATGTGTATTTTCCTATGAGACACTACAACAAGTCTCCATACTCTTTCCCGGGAGAGACCTTCATTAACCCTTAGCCTGCTAATTAAACTCCCAAAGTACACTAACCAAATGCCACTTAGTTATCCCGACTGGACACATGTGCATACGCACAGCCTGCAAGTTATTGCCTTGATGGAGGAAATTACATGAAGGCGTCCAGAGTTAATGTCCCAACCAACAAATAAAGGCCTCTTTGCAAGTAGTCTTTAAGTAATTTCTGCAATGGCTATAAAAGAGTCTCTTGTTATAGCTGCTAGATATTCATTTGTCTCTTGTGACTGCTTATGAAACGTGAGCAGGAGGGGGAAGTGGTTTTATTTACATGGCATTATGTTACATCAAGTGGTTGTACTCAATTAGGGAAGCCATCACAATGGTTTTAAGTCTCTAATACAGTCTGCTGAAAGGGACCATGACTTGCTAATAGGGTGTAATTCCTTTTGTATCTGTATCCATGTGCAGCGGTAGGGAGGGAAAGGAGAAAGGGAGGGAGGGGGCAAATCCGTATCATCAGTAAAAACAATGCATCAATTAAGCAATTAGTGAGGAACAAACTGGGCAGCTTTCCAAACCCTCTCAATAAGGCACTGTGCCAAGGGGGCTTGTAATGTTCATTATACCCACATCACAGAGATGGAAAGAGAGAGAGAGAGAAACAAGCAGAGAGGGAGTGTGAAAGAGAGAGGCTTGCCTTTCATTTGTAAAGTCAAGGCATTTGTCTGCCAGCATGGAGACGTTTTGTTCCGCCAGATGTGCTTTTTAGCGAGGCCACATGGTCGGTCAAGGCTGGTGAGAAGGTGTGCGTGAGTCCCAGTGTGTGGATGTGTATGTGTGTCTTGTGTATTGAGGAGGGGTTGGTGGGCACCAAACAGCCTCTTTGCTGCCATCTGATTAATTAAGACTTGAAAGGGGCCCAGTGGCAGCAGGGTTTTAATTGTGGTAATTGGGGTTAATAAGGTGCCATTACACGCGCTGATCACAAGTATTGTTTCATCCAGACGGGCAAATTGAGCGGGGTTAAACACTGATGGTAGAAGGGATGTGAGGAAAAGGGAGGGGGGAAGTGGTGAGGAGGAGGGGGGACTTGGCAGCCATACATGGCACTTGTTTCTGTGTGTTAGTGCCATGTATCCCCTTTCAGGACCTGAAAAGGTAATGTACTGGGAATTACCAACGACTCAGTAACCCTAAAGAGTCCTGTTTCAGCTTCTGTGATTCAAAGTTCCATAAAGTTGCTTTAAATATGGTAATTAATTACCTTTTGAATTTGCTTTTTTAACTCAGTGTGCTTAATTTAATCTGTATGACCTTTGCCAAGAGCAGCAGCAAATACAAGCGCTTTAAACACAAACATGAATATCAAAACGAGGATAGTATTTTGGTTGGTTTATTTTGTTGTGCTGAACTGCAGCATTCCCTGGATGTTTACACTTCAGCTACACCTGTACAACTGCTCCTTAACCAGCAAATCGGCCAATTACATGGCACCAACTCAATACATATAGGCATGAAGACATTGTGAAGATGACTGGCTGAAGTTCAAACTGAGCATCAGAATACGGGAAGAGGTGATATCAGTGACTTCGATGGTTGTTGATACCAGATGAGCTGATCTAGTGGGATTTTCCCACAAAACCACCACTTGGGTTTATAGAGAAAATATCCAGTGAGCAGTTCTCCAGGATAGAAAATCCCTTCTTGATATCGGAGGTGAGAGGAGAATGGTTAGACTGCTTTCAGCTAATAGAAAAGCAACAAAAGCTCAAACAACAGTTACAACCAAGAGCATCACTGAACCTTTAAGCAGATGGGCTACAGCAGCAGGTGCCGCTCCTATCAACTAAGAACAGGAAACTGTGGCTACAGCATGAATAACAATATGTAAACATGGGTCCATCCTGCCTCATCTCAGCAGTTCAGGCTGATGGTGGTGGTTTAATGCTGCAGGAATATTTTCCTGGCACACTATAGGCTCATTAATACCAATTAATCCTCTCTTAAATGCGACAGCCTACCTGAGTATTTTTGCTGACCATAACCATCTTCCAGCAGGGTAATGCATCATGTCACAAAGCACATCACAATGAGTCCACTGTACTCAAGTGACTTCCACCGTCACCAGATCTCCATTCAACGCAGCATCTTTGGAATGTGATGAAACAAGAGATTCACATCTGACAAATCTGCAGCAACTGTGTGATGCTGTCACAACAGTATGGAGCAAAATCTCTGAGAAATGTTTCCAGCACCTTGTTGATCTATGCAATGAACAATTTAAAAAGTTCTAAAGAGTTTCAAACCTGGTACTTGTCAGGTATATAATTCCCCATCAACTGTTTCCTGGCACTATACAAAGAATATTGTAGATTGGCAAATCTCTTCAGTCTGGTGATTGTTGCTGTTTTTACCAACGCCTGTTTCTAACATCAGCTCATATCAACAGAAGCAGCTCTCACAAGGTCATAAAAACACCAAGAAATTAAAATAAAAGCACTAGCACACACATTTCTCCACCAGTCATCTATTTTTGCAGCAATTACAAACACCACCAGATTTTTTTTTTTTTTTTTTACCTGACGTTCTCCTAAGAACTCGTCTAGCACTTGTTTACTTAATAAGTGGAAATACTTTTCTTAGGCAGAAATGATTAACTTTTGCTTTTCAGATTATATGTAATGCTAATTAAGCAGTCTGATCATGACAAATTGATACAATATAAACATTTAGGAAAGTGAAGAAAATCCATGCTTTTCTTTTTGTGACAAGTGTGTACGTCTCCTTCTGATTTAATATGTTAACATTTGGGCCTCATAAAGAATTTCTGAGAAGGGGGAAGCAAAAACTCAGATTCACCGTCAGTCTCTTAGACTCTTTCCTGTAAGGCCACTTCTAACACTTTAGAAAGCGCTGCATCAGTGTCTACTTCTCATTTATAACATGTGCATAAAACGGACAAAGTTCACTTCTGACAGGTGACAAAGTGTAAAAAAAAGTACATGCCGACCCTTAAACATTTAACAGAGGAGGAACAATGTGTGTTTCATAGACATGGTTTAGAGTACAATGGCTTCGATTAAACATCCTCAGGCATTTGTTGAGATCCTAACTGTCTTTGTTTCATTTTTTTCCCTCCTGTTGGAAAGTTGTGTACATCCTGAATCTCTGTCAGAAAACAATGAACTACATTATATCCCCTCCCTCCGTGGGAAGTCATTTTAAGGTGCGCCTGAGTGATTTGAGCTAACTTGGCAAAGCTCTGTGGAGTGTGTCTTCTTCACCTGCTGACAGCTAGCATAAAGAAAGAGGGAGAGAGCGAGAGAGAGAGAGAGAGAGAGAGAGAGAGAGAGAGAGAGAGACAATGAAAAGGGCAGAGAAAGCGTGAGACAGACAAAGAAAAAAGAAAGAAAGCAAAAGACGGATCATCCCTGGTGGTGCTGAGCTGCTCCGTGGTCTACCTTTCTGTCAGGTTGCCCAGTGGAGAGACAGAAGAACGCCAGGCCAATTAATCAAAGTCAGATGTGGCTGGATGCCTGGAGTCACTCATGATTCCTGTCTGCCCCTCCCTAAACCCACCACCACTGCCACAACACACACATACACAAACACACAGCACCACACTGCACTCCATTGCTACTCCTGCCTGCATCCTCTGACGGGAAGAAAGAATGTTTTAAGAAGACTTGTGCATACTCGCTAAAAGAAGATGCAAATTTTCCCACCAAGTTCAGCCCCCAGTAGTATCTCTAGTCCATGACACAAAGGTTTTATTACTACACTTTTGGGGCTCCTCATCACCTTGTGCTCTTATATTGACCATAAACTCCAGCATTACCCTTCAAAAATGCTTTCAGGAAGTGGGGATCAGCATATACTGAGTCCTTACGTTTAAAGATTCTACTCATCATTAAATGGCGGTACACATCCGGCCTCGTAAACACACAAGTTTGAAAATGCACACACGCGCACACTACCTCACCATCCTCAGCAAGTAAAAGTGAAGTTATTCCACCAGGTGAGAGTTGAGTCGACTCTTTTCGACAAGATGTAAAACAGTAAGCGCCTCCTTCCCTTGTGACCTTAAAATGCACAGATCATCTCCCTCGCTTCTCTTTAAATTTGTCAAAGTGGCACTTTTGCTCAAAAGCAAGTTGAAGAAACAGCAGATTTAGAGGCACCTTGTCGTCTCTTGATGTCTCATCAGACACAGTGCTCACCTCCACAATTTTTCCCCCCATTTGATTCTCATTTACACCACTGGAGGAAGGCTGTGGAGTCTTTGCATAAAACAAAACCTGTTTTATTATCTAATCATTTTCTGATAAAAATAGAATTCAAAGTGGTTCTTAACACTGCTGACAACTAATGTCCTGGAGGTGATGTGGACAGCCGTGTGTCTCAACCAACCTAAAAAAAAGGAGTGTCAGTCATCTTCTTTTACATAACCCAGGACGATTACACTCTCTTACTCTCCAGATGTTGTTTGTTTGTATTATTTTAACACACTAAGCTAAAATTATAAGCTTAGAAACACCAACACAATGCCGATTTCCTGTTTAACAAAAGTTCTTTTTAGACTCTACAATTTAAAAAAAAGAAGAGGAAGAGGAAAACTCAATACTGGGCCTTGGTGCTGCAACTCCGTTCATCCAGTGTCTGAAATTGCAGTTTTAACTTTCTTTATGCCAACTTTTTTCTGATTGCCTGCCTCTTTTAAACCCACAGTTTGTGCAACAGGTCCGTGAGGCTTTAGATGACCATACTAAGGATATTCCCTGTCACATAGCTCATAGAAAACCAAGGATGAAAATGACCATTTGGATTAGTGTAAAACTTTGGGTGTAGGAATTACTTGTACATAAGCTGATTTCATTGTTTGGAACTTTGGTGATAATTCACATGAGCCCCCATTATTCTTATGATGTGTATATGACAGAAGAGAAAAAAGAGCAGGTCCACTTTAAACATCTATAAGTCTTCCAGGTGAGTGAGCTGTCCCTTTTTAATTTAAAATTCAAACTACTATTACACTGTGTAAAGAAAAATACACTGAAGGACCACAAGCCTACATCCACTCAGGCTACATCCACACATATACAGGTATTTTTTAAACCCTATTTAGAATCAATAAATCCTAAAGTTGAAAGAAAACCAGTGGAGTGAAGATAAAATTGGAGTATCATTTTCACATTTTCTCATCCCAGTTCAAGGTAATTGATGCAAATCTTGAGAGCTTTAGATTTTGTGGAAATAAATCTAGATGTTATCAGCAAAACAATGAAAAGAGCAGTTATATTTCTTAAGAATTGATCCAGGAGCAAGATATATGTGGAAAACAATAATGGACCCAAAATAGACCCTTGGGGTACACCACAGACTGCAGACGAAGAAAAATCATCCATTTTTACGGAGACACCTCTATCACTCAAATAAGTAAATAAGTATATTACACTTTACTTGTTACTTTTAACTTTAAAGTAATGCAGTGCATTACTTACATACTCCCCGGAGAAAAAATTAATTGCACGACTCTGTAAAATTACCTAAAATGTCTAATAACAACCAGTTAACAATCTACAGTGGTTCCTCGTTTAGTGCGGGAGTTAAATTGTAAAAATAAACCGTGATAGGTGAAATCGGCGAAATAGTCAGCTTTGTTTTTTACACTTATTATAGATGTTTTAAGGCTGTAAGACCCCTCAATACACACTTTATACACTTTTCTCAGACAGGCACGAACATTTTCACACTTTTCTCCCTTGTGTAAACACTCACAAAGTTCAATATATTATAGAATGAAACCAATGATCAAACCCTGTTTTCAGATTCAGAACATGGGCATACAGCAGCTGCACGAGAATTCAACATTAATGAATCAATCATGTTTCGCTTCATGCGCCTTTTAATGTGGTGTGACTTATGGTCCGAAAAATATGGTAACTCCTACCTTCCTTTAGCATGTCCAGAAGTCCAACTTTTTGTGCGATGGTTAGCATCTTCCTCTGCCTTTTGGGTGCTAGCGCAGGTCCCTTTGTGGTGCAAAATGTTTCGTCTACATTGTTGTGTTTGTTGGGGAGAAAATTTACAAACACACAGCACAGCACTTCAGAGTCACACTGCTAGCAATTGAAGATTTATGTAAATTTGACAAGCTGAACGCACAGGTACAGGTACAGGAGACACAGCATGAGATTTAATGGTCTACAGCCAATCAGGACGCCGAACACAATGCACTGTGAAAAAAAAAATACATTAATGAATTTTAAAAAAAATAAAAAAAA
Organism: Diplotaxodon limnothrissa; assembly: GCF_057381915.1. NCBI lineage: Eukaryota > Metazoa > Chordata > Actinopteri > Cichliformes > Cichlidae > Diplotaxodon > Diplotaxodon limnothrissa. The sequence continues at coordinate 34,522,424 of NC_140612.1, forward strand.
TAAAAAAAGCAAAATTGCACCAAAAAAAATCAGCGAAACAGCAAGGCCGCGAAAGGTGAACCGCGTTATAGCGAGGGACCACTGTAAACCTATACGCCACAGTCCCACACACCAGCACAAACCATTATCCCTAAATAGGGATATAGGATCTTTCTTTTAGTTTTTAAGTTGGAACACAAAATGACAAAACAAAGGAAATATGTAAAACAGCTCAAAGCAACTTTCATAGTAATCGCCACAGTAATTTTACTATAAAAACATCAACGAGTGGAAATGGAGGCTGCAAGCCTGACTGCTCATTACTGCTTTTGTTACCTGTTAAAGTTCAGGCTCTGTTTGCTGGTCTGGAGTTGAAATACACTCAGCTTTATCATCACTCTGGGTTTGTTGCTAGCTTTGAGTTAGCATGTTGTCTGTGCAGATGCTTGCACAGAGCTGAAGTTCTGTTAGCAGGATATTGCAGGGTTTTCTGTCCTTGACACAGTGTGAAATTTACCATCAAGCTCTTGTCCTTTTGTGCAATACAAAGTAACCTCCTTATCTCCACTCCTGAAAAGATGTAGACCACTCCACATTTTCCTCGTCCCACACAGGAACATAGGCATGCTTCCAACTGCAATATAATTACTACATTTAGTACAGTAACGCATTACATTATTGCATTACTGGAAAATTCAATGTAAATACACATAACACTGCACCTGATGCCCACAGACTGTTCAAGACAAGACAGAAGAATAGAATAACTGAGTATCAAAAGCTGCTAAGTCTGAAAGTATTAAAACAGCATTGTTTCCTGAATCAACTGCTTTAAGTTAATCATTAAGAACAATTAAAAGGGTAGTTTCAGTACTATGACAAGACTTAAAACTTTCATATATATCAAAATCCATGATCCAATCAGTGATCCAAAATGCAGTTACATGTGTATGAAAGGCCAAAAACGCATTTTTTAAAAAGCTATGTTTACCAAAATACCCACGGTTATGGATCTCAGTTCAAAGCAAGCACCAGTCTCAACTTGCCATCTTGGATGTGTCAACTCCTAAAAGCATCTCAAAGAGTAAGAACCAGGTTTATCATAGCCTTTTTAGAGTTCATAAAATGAATTAGTTTATGCTTCATAAAAAAGAAAAAGAAAAATGTATTGGGGCATCTGTATATTAGATGCACATTGTTCTACATTATGTATCTAATTAAAAGTACATTTATAAGACAGAGATGGAATGCAGCTAACAAAGCAGTTCACAGATAATGCAGCTGTGCCACACGTTAGTTAATTGGCATCAGCTTAATGTGACAGAAGCAAGGACGTGTCATTTTGTTAAATACCTGTTACCTCAACCCTGCTTTCCTAGTTGGTTCTTTCCCTCCTTTTTTGCGTATTATATAGGGACACATAAGTTGCGAGGAGACTTTAAAAATCCCAATGGACACAGAAGCTTTCCTGGAGGCACACAGTGGCTTTAGATTGGGTTGGAATTTTCCTTTGATTTGTCATCAGTATGTGGTTGAATTTGTCTGAATCTATATCTTTGAGTAGAAGCCTTTACACAAGCAAAACAAAATTCTGTTTTGTTGCAGGTCCAAACTTGTCATGCAACATATATATACACCCAAAGTATTGCGTTTTGAGCTACAAGCAAACTTGTTCCCAAATGCAGTGGTCTGACTGGTCCGATCTATTCATTCAGAAAAGATCAAACTTGTTTCAGAAAAATAAACACACAGCGAATTTCTCCCGGTTGCTGTGAGTGGCTGGATTACGAACAGGTGAAAATATTTTTAATGTTCGAAATATTGGCACAGATTTTAAGCCTTAAGGCCTTAAGACACAGTACTTGAAAAACCTTGAGCTCTTTGTTCTTAAGCGTTGCAGAAATTGGAACTGAAGTGTAATTTATAGTCTCATTTGTGTGACTAAACAAAGTTTCCTTTATAAAATTTTTTTAAATAAATGGGTCGCCTTGCAGGCCACATGGTTAAGGTTCATACCATACACTGAAGGGATTTTTGCTTTTTTTGCTTTTTTTGCTTTTTGTCTTTATTTCTTTTTAACCCCTAACTATCAGCTGTCTAATAAAGTCAAACAAAGAAACAAAGAGAAAACACACAAAAGGATTCCATTTAAACGCAAACTGATACCACATTTCCTTAACGCAAGTCACCCATAGACCTCATGGGATAAAACAAGCTATTGCACAAAACATGATTTATGCTGCCATAAACTGTCTGTGCCGAGTTGGGGGTGTGTGAGTGTGTGTGTGTGTGTGTGTGTGGGGGGGGGGGGGGGGGGGGGGGGGGGCACTCTAAATGTTCTTCCTTAAAGTAACGTTTTTGTAAACCTGTAAGTCATAGTGCTTTCTGGCCAAAGAGCAGTATTACTCAAATGTTCTTCTAAAGTTCAGCTGAATTTTAATGCCGTAAACAAATGTAAACACAACGGCACTAAATATAACTAGATTTTTAAGCCATAAGAGCCCTCCATTTTTACTGTCAGGAAAACTATGGGAGACTCAATGTTAAAACTCAATGTAAAAAGGGGTGTGGGTTCTTATGGATAAAGTAAAAGGTATAACTGTCTCAAGCTGTTTTGTTAGTTTTCTTGTTTGACATTACTGGCCTGATAGAAGACTAAGCTGAGCTGTTTGACATGTGTTGAGTAAGTTGGTGATTATACACTGAAAGGAAACCAATTACAGCTCAACTTCCAGTACAGAAGAAAATAAACTACAGTACAATTGGTGATTCTGTCCTCTTGGAAGGTGGAATTTATTGCAGTTTTGTGGACGTACTGCTGGCTTAAAGTGTCTACGAGCGCATTTCCATCTACCTTTCCCTTATTTTACAGCCTTTGCTCTTCTCTTCATCGTTATGTCCTCCCTCTCTTTCTTCTTTCACTTCCTAACTTCTTACTCCTCCTCCTACTTCTTTTTTTTTTTGCTTTCCTCTCTTTTTCTCACTCTCCCCCATCCCTTGACGTCGGCTCCTGATGAAGCTCTAATGGAGTCTATGGGGAGCCAGCATTTACCACATCTGAAGCAAACAGGCAGGTCTCCTCTGTTTTTCTGGCCCACTGTGGGCCTTGCTCTCATTCCCTCCACGCTCCCCTCTATTACCACCATCTCCAACAGCTTCATCTGCAAAAAGCTCTCAGTGCTCCATCGCCTGCCCCACTGATTCATGCTAGCCAGGCCGAGTGTTCTACAGCTTCTTTTTGATGTATACCACTGTTCAACATGCTCCCTTCTTTTGTCAAGGCACTTCTGAGACAACAGATTTTGACAAAGATAACAGCTCATGCAAGGCTGTAGGAGACTCCTTTCATATGTGGTTTTGGAAGGAATGAGAAGGAACTGTCCCACTTGCTGGGACAGCGTTCCACGATCCTACAACAACTAAGCCATGTGCATGCATGCATGCTTTCTCTACAATTTCTGTATCAACACACCCAACTCTTGTCAAGGGGGGGTGAAAAGCACACAACATTTCTGCATCTTGCTCTTTTCCCCCCCTACTCACTCAACTAGCAAGTGCTGCAGAACAATAGCAAGTGAATCTGACGGCGACCCACTCTAGATAGAGTGGGGCCATGCAAAACAGACAATGACCTTTAAAAGACAATATGCTAATAAATAGCCGTGGCGAGGGCCTCAGCACTCCACACAAAGGGACCTTGGGAAACCGGCAGAGTTTTAATCAGGTGCAGCTCTTTTAAAAAGAGCCTGTGGCCACATAATTGATCCCAAAAGGTAGGTCCCCGCGCAGAACCTTGGGATGCCATTCCATTACTATAAAGAACTAATAGCACTCTTTGTTTTGCTCTCCGGGAGGATGGGGAGATTTAAATCTATTGTATATTCTTGCGCTACAAAGGCCACAAATGGTAAGCATTTTAATGATGAAAATGTTTTGATGTCTTACACCTACTGAATATGGAAGAAGGACGGGTATGTGTTTTGCCCCTCCAGTGACGATGCATAGGCAAACAGCCTGGCCAAGATAAAAAGCCAAAGCGATGAGGAAAAAAAAGTCACTGAATCAGTGTTATTACTGATTCAGTGTTATTTTTGATTCAGTTGGGAAGAATTGTGTGTATATGCATGTGTGTGTGTGTGTTGGGGAAGCGAGGTTGTTAACTTTCATGCCAAAAAGTTCCCTCCTTTGCTAAATCTGCTGCTACTGCTGCTACAGCCATTTCGCCCGGAGTCGTGAGAATAAGCCATCGTATTAGAATTCCGTCAGCATTTCTGTCACTTCCATTGCGGAATATGCACAAATGCGCACACACCACCACACACATCTTAACTGACTCCAGTACCGGCACACAGTGTTGTTCCACAGGTTAAAGAGAAAAGCCAGTGGCTCTTAGATTGCACATAACCCGCAAGCATAAAAGCCTTGAAAAAGGAGACGAGTTAGCCCTAAAACAATTAATCTCCTCCTTCCCTTATGAGAGCTGCCATTGATTTGGCGATAGAGATGAGATAAATGAGCGCGGAGCCTGCCAGTGGTTTCAGTGGCTGCCAAAACACTGTTCCCGACTACAGTTAGTCGAAGCTTTTGTCTGTCCCCGCAATGTAAACACATGTGAACCCTTGGCAGGGGAAAACACATCTTAGCTAAACTGTGGTTTACACTGATTACAGACTTGCAGATGCTGCAGATTATGTCAGAGAAAAACGTCACATGAGGAGGATCCTCCAAACTTCCAGCTGTCAGGCGAAGCCTCGGCGGCTTGCTCCTGGCATTGGCGGCTCTGGTGTAATGTGAGTTCAAACGTGAAGTTGGGATCTGCTGTTTATCATAGTGTGTGAACACAGCTTCTATGCTAAGTTTAACAGCAGTTCTTTTGCCGTTTTTGATACTGCGAGCAAACCTTTCTAGTCCAACTGTTTCCATGGGGGCACTCTGGTTTTAAGTGTCTGCCTTCTATACTGGAAAAGGAATCAGGTAATTGCATTACGCTTTCCAGCACCGTGCGGAGATCAGCTTTCCCAGCTGAGTAAACGCATCACACGCAGCACAAACATCAACTTAAATGTGAAATACTATACCGATCAAAACCATGATACCTCAATTGAGTTCCCCGCGAGCGCTGCATAAACACTGAGAAAAGAGCCGACCGAGAAATCAAAAATATTTTTCAGTGGCGCTCGCTGAACACCGAGACCGAAGCCAGCGCTGGAAGACAGACTCCAAACATGAAACTGTTCAATCAAATCAAATTACCTTTTCCAAGAAAAGCAAAGACTAAGGCATGCCTGCAGCCTAATTCGTCCAACTTGAATAAGTGATGTAAACCTTAATGAATATCGCATACCAAACATTTTGCATCAGACCGGCAACTAAATGTTTCCTTAATTGTCAGAGGATTAATGGACAATTGAGTCTCTCTGACAATTTTTCAAATTACTAACGTCCCCTTTAATTGTCAGATTGAAAATCCAAGGACAGAGCCCTTTTACAATGCCTCCATCATGCTAACATAGCGCCTTGCCTCCAAACCATCCTATAAAATCCCATCGCTGCACTTAATTGTTCAATATGAAGCCAAAGCATCTGAGGTAATTCAAATGTCTTTCTCCGATGAATATGTGCAATTGTCCTCTTTTCCTATTCTAATTTAATGCCATCTGGGGAAGGTGATTGGCTCCGTGTTGCCATTGCTGCCAACCGGGGTCAGCCTAACCATCAAGCGCTGTAATTGAGTAGTTAGTGGCAATTTTCTCCCCTAATTTCCATCTGCGAAATCCAGGCCTGGCATGGCAAATAGCACATTACACAGGCGCGATTGTGGCAAAGTGTAATAACATCGTTTCCACAGTTTGAAAACTTCCCCCGAACAAATGAGAATCGCTGCCGTACATGTCATTTCAAAAAAACTCATCTGTGATCACAGGCGCAAACACACACATGTAAGGAAGCACACACTGGCTTGAGACACCATGCAGAATAAAGAATGCGGTGACGTCCCATTAACATATAGATAATTAGCTGCTCCGACCGCGGCTCTGCCTTCAACACTCTAATCCCCCGACAAAGCCTTTCACCAGCTCTATCACAAACACCATGTTGACGCAGACGCAACTCTTAGGAGGCCATCTTGTTTGGCTTATTCACCATGACATGCCTCTATCAGGAGAAGATGAAGGAGGGGATGATTTACGAGGGCGCCATCCATAACCAGCACCATTCCTTGTGTATTTTCTAAGAGCAAAAGCCGGGGTGGAGTTGTAAACTAATGGAGCGGCAGGTCTGAACACTTTTGGTCCGGTAGATTTATGGCGATCGTAAAGCGATGTCAGGGACAAAGAAGAGGGGAAATGTGAGTCGTGATACTAATAGCTAGGTTATCACAAAGATTTTCACTCAATGCCAAACACACAGGCACATACAAGCACACACAAAGGAGCTTATATTACCATTTAATCACGCGGCTGTGAATGCTTTATTCACACTCTAATGATCTTTTCCTCAGAAATCCAAAAGGGATGATTTTAAGAAACTGTTATTTGGAGTAATACATTAAGCACCGAGACACAATTTTCTCAATAACATAAATTCAATTTTATAACTCTAGAATGAAAGACTCCCTGCTTTTCCTCTCTCCTCTCTTTCCCCCCTCCCTAACATTTTGTAATTATTTGACGCACTACATCAAAAGTGAAGTAATAATAGTTGTAATTTAATCTATTCACACAAGTCATTTTCATAAACTCCTGCCTCTCCCTGCTAAATGTGCGTTTCATTCATTATTGATCATGCCCTGATGATGTGGTAATGACAATGGCATTGTTTTTTCCTTTCTCTCTCTGCCCCCCCCCCCTTTTTTTTTTTTTTTTTTTTTTTACTTAAATGTAAACCTTGTGATTCAGGGTTTTCATTACGGGCAGCACACCAGGCCCTCTGGATTATCAAGGGCAAACAAAAGATAATTAACACGAGGTGGGATGCAGAAGAGTAATCTATCCTGAGCAACACCGCCACCTCCCATCCATCCCCAACTTGTTCTCAGGGCTCCCTTGTAGCCTCCTCTCAGTCCAACAACACCATTACTGAAGACTGGAAGCTAATTTTTTCCCCTTTACTTCTTAAATCTTCAGGTCAAGGTTGCTTAAAATGCAGGACCAGGGCACAGAAAATACAGCATTGTCAGATTCTCAAGTAGATGAAAACAATCTTAAGCATGTAACTGACACTGATTCAGGGTGGCTCATAGTTTACAGTGACCGATGATAGCCTTCTGTTTCTAGAATCCACCAAGAGAAACAAAGAAAAGGTCAAAACATTTGAAAGATGGGGAAAGTTTTTCACGCAACAATCCGTTAGCCTTCAATAGGCCCTGTATTTTAACACTGTTTCGCTCGACTTGGTGAACGCGAACATGAAAAGGTGATCTGCTTGTTTGTATCGACCCTTTCCTCACTGTTCTGACACAACAGAGTACCGCACTAAAGTTTTAAAGACATCTGTCAGCTCAGTCTGTGGGCTACAGTTTTCACCGCATGTTAGCAGAGAGTCACAGTTGCTGTCCACCCCACGTCCATTCATCCGTCGACCGCTTTGACTGGCGCCCTGTCTTCCCGTCTCACTCTCTCCTGCCTGCTGCACGACCAAAAGACCCACAGTAGTGTGTGACTGACTACTTCGAGTGAAAGCCAAGGATTTTTATTAAGAAGTAGGGACAGCATTCATTTTTTAAAACCCTCCTCAATAAAATATCATACGGTCGCTCCACATTCCTCAGAATTATAATGACATGAATATTTAAATTTAAATGCATTCCGAGCATGCTGGTTTTCTCTTCTTCACTACGGCATCAGATCTCATTTTCTACTTAAGCTCCTCCATCATGTTTATGCATATCCACATGCATGATACATATCTCAGTTTTCCTTTTTTTTTTAAGCCTCCTTAATGCAAGCCTGATAATTTTGCTTGACTTTAATGGGGAATGACTCCTCATTGGCAAGCTTTTCTCTTTAAGACAAAAATAAAAAAAACATGATCAAATGTCCCTTTCATGTGGAACACAGGCTGTTTTTGAAACTTCTTATTCCCTCTTTCTCTCTGTTGCTTCGGCTGCGAGTAAATAGATCAAAAAAGGAGGCGCAACTTTATATTCCAGTTTTGAAGCATTCTGTAATTGGGCGCATTTAATTGATATCCCTCAAGCCCGTAATTATAATGCAAAAAGAAAGAGAAGGAAACATATCCCGCTATCAAAGAAATGCTATTTCACTTCTTTTTTTAAACGAGTATAAAAAAAAATAGAAGTGAATGACTTGATGAAAAATATGTCAGAAATGGGAGAGAAGGAAAGTTTATGATGCATTTTTACTAAAGAATAGCATAAGTATTGACTGATAATTTTGGTGTCTCTCATTATGTACCAGTCATACTCCTTGTGAGACTGGAGTGGACCCTTGTGAGTTTGGCTCTATGGGAACTCGTATTCTGTGATCTCTCCTCCTCTTCGCTGACAAGGAGCTATCACTGCCTTCCCTGATGGAGACGGAATGAAACGCAGATAAGACTTTGTCATCCGCAGCATGTCTCTTCTGACACGGTGTACAGCGGATGGCTCTTTTGGAATCCAAAAGATGGTTAATTGAACGAGACATTTAAAACTCACTACTGTCAGTCTGTATTTCCGGTTTCAGTGGATTGGAATGATTTCTTAGCTCTTATCATGGGCACATGTGAAATGAGTATGAGTGTGAAGTATTTTCATTTTGGATTGTAAAAACAGTGCCAGAAATGCTCCTGAAATGAACTTATCCGACCCCTTCCCTTCCTCCACCTCTTGCTTCCTGACCTCTGCCTCCCCAGTTAGTTTCCTAATCTTGTGTTAAGGAATTGAACTGGCAGTACTGCCAGTAATAGCAGAAAAACACAGCACGGTAACAATTAAAATAACAAATGAGGTACATTAGAGTGAAAAACATTCAAAAGAGAGGAAAGTGAATGCTAACACATTCTTACAAGCTCCAGGTATAACAATTTAAGGGTAGGTATTATGGTAATTTTCATATATTTCCTAATTTCCACAATTTGAATCTTGGACTTTACTGAAGCACCTTTATATTCACAGCTGAAATAATTCTTACTTATCTTAAATTAGTTCCTGTTACAGCCTCTCAGTTCTTCCTCTGTCTGAATCATGCTGTTTTAGCTTCCTTCTCCCCCACTTTAAGTTATCTTTCTCCTTATTGGCTGCCATCTATAAACAGAAGGTTTGGACATCATGTGTGTGGAGCTTATGTGCTTAAAGCCAAAACTGTATGCCTGAGATGACCATAATAAGAAATGGCACCTTCATAATTTTTTTTTAAAGGGAGAATAAGGAAATAATTATTGAATATTTGTTAAGATGACCAAAACCAATTTAAAAGTTAATTCAAAAGACCGGCAAAGGAAACTTCTGCATTTTCAAAAAGAAATTTGAAGCCAACTTGATCGATGACTTTATGGCTACTAATTTCAATTCTTACTTTTCTTTCAAAACACCAATGTGGTCATGGTAAACATGCTTAGAGGGGAATTTACCAACCACTGGTTGATGCCAAGGCATATGTGTTCATCTTTTATATGATGATTCCAGCCATTATGAGCAACTTAATTTGTTGTACTGGTTGCTTTAGGTATTTAAGGAGGGTGAGTAAGATAAATGTGATTCCAGTTGACAGCACTGAGTTGTAGGGTAAAAAGAATTTAATTTTTCTCCTGTTGGAGGCCAAAAAAAAGTAGATTCTGGACTGTTTATGAAGAACAGAATGTATGAATATATGAAATCAGGAAGCAAGGGACACATATTTTTATAACAGACCTTTCCTATTTTCCACCTGTTGTCTGGTCATACTAATGTGCAGTCACATTTTAACAGTCGTTGTTTACAAGTAGGTAGGTTAGCACCCAATGTTTATGTGATGCGAATGACAATAAGCCTTCTTCGAATCTTTCAATCCTTGAAAAGAAAGATTGTAATGTTGAAAAGCATGGCTTTCGCTGGATACCCATTCTTTTTGAACAGGCAGTACTGGCTCCACGGCCATAACCACAGTTTAGAAATTTGTGAAGCCCAGAAAATTTTCCCTTAATGTATCATATTTATGCTGAAAAGGCTGCACTTCTTTCGAATTTACATCCTAGAGATGCAATAAAATCAGCATCAAAAATCCAGAAAACTGTAAATTACTTTATTTGGAAAACTTCCATCTTTTACCGGACTAATCTGTATATAAAAATATGGAAATATTAGTGTTGTGTGTTTAAAATAACAAAACAGAATTATTTTCTCACTTGAAATGGAAATCCAGGCCCCACTGTATCCTTTTATTCATTTCTTGTGCTTAAACCAAGCCAATCAGAGGTGCTGTAGGGCGGGTCATAACGTTGTGTCTTTTTAAAGTAAAAGTGACCGAGAGTTTCACGCATGATTCCTGACAATCTTTACTGTGTTGTTAAAAAAATACTGAGATCTCACAGCTGGTTACAGCCATGATTGGTCCAACTAATTGGCCACTCCCCCCAGAAGCTGTTCTCATTGATGGATTCCCACATTGTAGATATGACAACTATAGTCTTTCTGTTGATATGTATGTCAACTTGAGATTCATTGAGACAAACTGATAAAGAATTGAACTGAACTCAATTTCAATTGGCACTCAACTGAACAGTAAGGAACTATACTGCATATAACAATCTGTTTAGCAAGAGTTCTCATCCATCAGAGCTACAGACTTGAGTGGATAAAGAGAGGTGACAAAGTTAAAATTACAGAAACAGCACCCATGTCTTCAGCCATCAGAGCTGTCACACATACACAAGAACAAATGACTAAATACGCCCATATGACTGTGTCTATACTTGATTTACACTATTCCCTTCAGTTGAGACATATCTCTGTTGCTCTCTATTTGCCCCTCAGAACTGATGACATACAATGACAAGGTCATTCAGTTCCATAATACCACATCTGTGCTCTTTACCTGTTTTAATATGTTTTAAAAAAAAGTAGGGGGGGGGAAGGCAAAATGTCCTTTTTTTTTCTTTTTTCTTGCGTTTCTGTGCAGGTGCAGAGTGACGCCAAGCGTCTATAACATTTTGACAAGAGACTAAAGAGGGTTGAGCAGGACCAAAGAGACAAGATCAATTTCAGTCCTCTTGATCCCATGACCCCAGAACCCAGAGAGAGTCTCTCAGGGAGTCCCAGCTGAGTGTGCCGAGACTGGGAGACTTTGAAGTCGGGTCAGAGAGGCTGGGTGGTTGATCGTCTGAGGGCTAGAAAATATCACTGTGTATGTCTGCGCACATGTGTGTGTGTGTGTGTGTGTGTGTGTATGTACCCCCTGGTGTGTGTTTGTGCCTGTGGAGAGGAATGGGAGGGTAATGACAGTAACATGGTCACATCCTTGGATGAAATGGGAGACATAGGCAGATGGGGGTACTTGGCATTTCCTGCGCCAGCTTGTTTGTTGGTGCCTAATGAGCTCTCGGACTCCATTAATGAGAGGACTGAATCCATTATCATCATCATTTCAAAAGGAGGCCCTGGCTCTAAACAGCTCCCCACATTAGCAGGACTTACCCTTGTTGCACCATTTGATCAGCAAAGGCAGCAGGGGTCGTGACGCATGCACATCCACGCGCACACAGTAACACGCACACCAGCACAAAACCTTCCTTATTAATACTGCTCGCCCTTTATGCAGTTATCATGTGAACACAATATATGCAGATGCACAGTAATTAAAACAATAGCAGATCGCATGAAAGCATAAATGCACTTTACTCACTCTTGCAAACAGACACGAGGACGCACCGGGCTTCATTTGCTGTCATTTTAAAGAGGAAATCAGTCACAGTAGATAATAAGAACAGGGGCCTTTGAAGTAGAGCTACGATACAAACTAACAGTGGGGCGACGTGTTGAATAAAGGAAAGGGATGGAGAGAGGGAGGGAGGGACGGATGGATGGAGAGACAAAGTGAATGAGGGAAAGAGATGGAGAAAAAAGCTAAACTTACAGCAAAATAGGGCACCCTTGAGGAGCACTCGGGCTAGGGGGGGAAGAGAAAGAAGGGTGTGATTCATAAATAAACACAGAGTGCATAGCGATATAATGGCATGCCAGCAGAGAGGGACAGATTCCATTTCCAGTGCCTTCACCACCTTCTCCAGAAACATCAAAGGACCAATTAAGGTCCCAGTGAAGCTGGCCGTCAAGGCTGCAGTGGAGGTCCTGTCAGTGTTAGCCTGCCCTCAGTGCTGCTGTCTCTGTCTCAACCTCACTGCTAACACTAGTGACAAGGACCCCTTACTGAACCTGCCTGCCTGTCTGCCTCAATTCTGGTTACCCAATATATGCATTTCTTTCACTCTCTCTCTCTTGGTAGCTCTTTTGCTGTCTTTAGTGTCTTCCCCACATAAACTTTTCTCTCCTTCTCTCTTCATCTCTTGGAATTGATTTCTTTCTGTTAAAAGCTCTCAGTCTGGCTGCTGCCGAGCGCCACCCCTCAGCGGTACGGCACACGAGTTAGCAAATAGCTTTCTCAGAACCGAGCGCCAGTGTAAAACAGGAAGAAACATTCACACACACACACTCACTCTCTCTCCATCTTAGTTTGATAACTTCTTCGTTGCACCATTCACCCTCCCATGTCTTCCTCATGTAACTTTGGAATTACTGAAATGTTAACGTGCCTCTGCTGCCTTTGATATTTAAGACAAAAGGGTACAGATGTGCAGGCTGCACACACACACACACACACACACACACACACACACACACACACACACACACACAGACGCAGGGCCAACTGGAAATGGGAAAAGGAGCTTTAATCTCACTCTTTGTCATGCTCCAAAGAGTTCCTCCTCCCTGTGTATTTTTCTGAATCTCTTTAGTTCATCCTTCGCCTACCTCTCTGCCCTTTTCCGCTTGCATTTCCCACATTCATAATGGCACAGCACAGCACCGGCACAAAAAAAAAGAAAAGGGTGGGCAACAATTAATAAGCGGCTGTTTTCGATCCGCTGCTCACATTGTGCTTTTTACAATTGATTGCATCTCCGAAACAAAAAAAACATAATGAGACAAATTATATTTCTGTGACAGAAGAAGAAGCGAAGAAGAAAAAAACAACCTCTGAGGAAAGATTAAAAATGCATTTTAAATGGATTTTGAACAAGCCAACTGTAGAAGAGATGTGACTTCCTAAAATCAAATGGGCTTTTGCTTTTTACGAGGCACACATAAACAGTGTCAGGCTGGGCAGCCCGATACTGGCACACCATAGTATCGGACATGATTGTATCACTCACAACTGCTTGGCATAGTTCCACCCCGAGGACAACAACGATACCATGGCACAAAGGCAGCTATGCTAGTCTCCCTCTCTTTCTCTTCCTATCTTTTCCAGTGATCCCCCCCCTCCTTCCCTCGTCATCCTCTCTCCCTCCCTTTGGTATCTTTCTAGTGCAGTGGCCTCCGTTTACCACCATAACCCAAATTAGCTGGGCAGGCGTTATCCTCTCTCATCGCTCTGCGCCGTTAGGAGGGGTGGTTGGTGGTGGTGGAGGGGGTTGAAATGTGGCAGAATTTCCTTTCTGCCTCTGTGACAGCGCTATCTGACAGCATTTTACATCTCCCCTGCTCTCCCCTCACTACACTCCACTGTCAGACAAAGAAATTAATACCCCCAGTGACTGTGTTTTAATTAAGCAATTTCATGCAAATTACACATTTTAGATTGTCAAATAATATACTGCGCAAAATTGTAGGCAGGCTGATCTGATATGCATGGAGTGTTATTCTTCCAGGCACTGTGCATACATGGAAAATGAACAAAAATGCTAATTTCTAATCTATTATGCAAACAGTGGAGATACTTACATAGATTTGCACGCCTTTCCCAGATAAATACAGCTCTTGAATTCTATGTATAGGATGACTGGATTTCTCAAGCAGTCTTTGCCCTTGTTATTTATCTTATTTGGTCTTTATTTCAATAATATGCCCTCCTGCTTTCCAAGCAATGTGTACTAATAATTTTTATTCCTACAAGCTGCAGTCTGCACATAAGGATGACATAAATAAACAGATATAGAACAACTCTGTAAGTTTATCATTAAACATTGTTTTGAGATTTCATTGGCAATGAATAATAGGGAGAGGACTGTCTGACAATCAAAGAACAACTTGACACACACACACACACACACACACACACACACACACACACACACAAATCCTATTTGAATATTCCCTCTCCTAATACAGTCTAATGAAACATAGAGCCCTAACCAATATTAGTAATCCACACTACTCTCCATCTTCTCCCATTAGCACATTGAACTTATTTGAAATTCATTATAATCCACAAGCCTTTTAGTTCACTGGAATCAGTAATGATGACAAAATGAATATAACATTATACTTTATTACAGTCGACTTGATTTAATCTGGAGTTGCCGCCATATGAGAGTCTACAGAAATACCCCTCTTGAAAACCGCGGGTGTCAAAAGTCAGCGTGTGCAGGTACATAGTCAAAAAAAGCAATCCTTATTAACTGAAAGCTTGAGGAGGGGTCTTGCTGTTTCTTTGTGATTCAAATTCATTTAATCAAAGGTTTGTTTCTATATACTGCCACTTAATAGTGTATATTACTGCATACAATAAGACTCCAATGAATTGCAATCCATCCAGTGCTCCTTTCCATTCTCTTCTAAAGGGAAGAAAGCAGGATAAGAGCGGGAGAAGGCGAGACTAATGGTAGGGTACGACCGTGTTGTTGACGTGCTTTCTGCATATTCAGAGCACTGTTCCTTTCAATGGTCGCACATTCATACAATAACCACGACTTTCTTTCTTTTTTTTCCTTTCTATTTTTTTTTTTTACCCCTGTGGTATAATAAAGTCTGGAAGAACAATAGGGAAACATGTTCACCACACAGTCTAAAACATTGTGGGGCAATTATGGAAGATCGGAATATTCCTGCTCAACATGACGCTGCTCGCAAGTCCCTCAAGTGTGAGCTCCTGCTGTGAGGCCCCTTTTTATATTATTCTACTAATCTCACTGATGTCAACTCAGGTCCAAGCCACCGGAAGATGACGGCCTTGAAACAGCTCCTGCAGGCTCAAGCTATAGGACACAGTACAGCAGTTGGGTGACTACCATATGGTTATGGAGGTGAGAAAGGATGAAGCCAAAGTGGAGAACATGAAATGCAATGAAAAGAATGAAAGAAAGAATCAAATCTGAAATATACTCGGAATAAACCGATTCTCCATATCTATGAGTCAGTTCACATGCCATATGAATGAAGACAGGTTAGTGACTGTCACAGCGGGGTGCGCCGATGTGTGTGGAAACAGGACCCAAAAGCAGATGAGGACACGGAGTAGTAAGGTCTTAACAGAAAGGTGAGGCTTTATTAAAATGACGGCAGGGTTAAACCAGGAAACCAAAACGAACTGGCAAAACACTAAGAAACAAAACACTAAAGGTACTAAGACCAAAAACTATAACTATGACTGAGGTGGAAATAAACAGGCTAAGACTATGACTAACGTGGAAATACAGACGAAGACTAGAACTATGACTGAGGTGAGGTCAACAGACGACCCGACAATGACATGCAGAAAACAGAGGGCTTAAATACATACATGAGGTGATCAGGGGAAGTGGAGACACATGGGGGAAACAGCTGACTGACATAAACCTAAATGACAGGACCAGGAGGAGGAAAGCTAAATACAATGAACAAAGAACACATGACACTGTCAGAATAAAACAGGAAATACTAAAACTAGACATGACAACACAACTTAACAGACCTAATACGTGAAGAATAATACAAGAACCCAAAACATAGAAAACCAAGGGAACAATAATAAATAACAGCTTAAACTAAAGCTAGATAGGAAATGACACAAAAACTAATCACATATCAAAATGAGAAATATACAAAAATGAACTCAGAGCGCTGGGTCAGAGACCCAGCCTGTGACAGTGACTCAGTAAAGCTTACTTCTGTCTGATGACAGCAGTACTGGAAATGCTTTTCCCACTGTTAGCCTCTGTTAGCTGTTGTTAGCCTCTGTTAGCTCCCATTAGCTGGCGCTTGTGAAACTTTCTTTGAAATGAACGTAACTTTGTTGGATTCTGATGCTTCTTGAATAAACGCTTATACGAATAGTGGTATTGTAAGGCGCTTTGGGTGCCTTGAAAAGCGCTATATAAATCCAATCCATTATTATTATTATTACGATGTGAATGTGTAATCAAACTGTTTATCAGAGGAAAAGCATGATTTTAGGACAGTCAAGCCTAACATTAGCTGGTTTACTGCTGGCTTATACAAGCAGTTGTTTTTGTTAAATTGGCTCATTGTCAGCTGTCCAGAGACGGGAGGCTGATATGTCTAATCTAAGAAAAAAAAAGCATTTTTATAAATATTTATGTGTTAAAGCTCTTCAGGTCAGGAAATGAGTCTTGAGGTAAGCAGGAAGAGGATCAGATTTTATCAGGATGTTGGTTGCACTGTCTCTTTTCTTTATGTTGTCGCTTCTTTGGTGACATAAAACATGATCTTTCATATCTTTAGTCTGAATGTGCAAACACGATTTAAAATTTGCCTCCCCAGCCATTTTGGATAACACCAATTGCACTAAATACCTGAATGTGACCATTGTACAATAGTCTGCGTTATGAAATCCCCATCTGTCTCCTCTTTGACTAAAAGATATCTGACAATCTAGCATTTCTTAGATACTTTGTCTTTTTGACCACATTTCATCAGCTTCTCCACTTTCCTTTCTCCTATACAGGCTTATTTAATCCTGGTCCTTGTTTTTCCATCAGCCACACTGAAGCACTACCTTCCCTTATCTCTCAAAACTAAACAGTAACCTGAAAGCCCTGTCATACCTCTGTGACTCCTGTGTGAACCTACGGAATCGCTCGAGGCCAGCATGGCAGACAGAAGGCCAAGCGGAGGCTGTGTCCTCCACTCAGGTGCCTTGGATACAAACAGAGACACACAGCCAGCGAGACAGGGAGAGGAGTAGGGAAACTGTCAGCTGAACATTCCCAATCGTTTTAGAGGGTATTAGACATGATTAGAAGATTTGCTGTGCCATCTGATTACCAAATGGCAACAGGCTTTATTGACCCCAGGTGCGCAGAGGGTAAATGTTTATAGTATATCACTGGGGTGAAAGTCACGGGGAAAGTGATTCAAGCCGTCAAGCAGTTAAGCTCAGGCCAGGGACAAAGTAAGATTAGAGCTGAAATTTAAGTCAATGTGGCAGTGACAACAACTTGGCAGACAAGTCGGAATGATGTAATCGGATAAACAAAAAGGTAATGGAGTGCTGGTAGTCATTGCAAGGCTCCACCACAACATTATATCCTTCTAGAGCATGTGGCTTAAAGAAATTTCAGAGTTTAGGTGCCGTGCAAGAGCTATCCCAATTCAAATGCCCCTCAAAAAAAGGTTTAAGTTAGCCTTAGAAAGAGAGCAATGAGGTATGCTCATTGAGTACAAATTACTCATAAAGTTATTAGTCACGCAGATTGCAGGACAAAATATCTCTGTAATGCTCTGTTGTCATCAGGCAAATGCAAGACAGCAGTGAAAAATGAATTCCCTTAAATCATCTTTGGTTAAGGGACAGTCTGCGGCTGGAGCATTACTCAAAAGTGTCGCGAGGGCAGGAAACTGGAAATCATTGCACCCTTTCCCCTCCACTCCTCTACATCGTTTTTTTTTTTTTTGTAAAAAAGTACGAAGCGAGATGGCAGACAACAACAGGCTCCAGTGTTTTGCTTGCTCATTAAGTCTGCCTGGAGGTAAGCCAATTGATCTGCAATTCATTCTCACAAATGCTAAATCGATGCAGAGAGACATGAAAAGCCCCAGGTTTTTACGACTTCACTCAAAGATTCCTGAAACGCTTTGTAACAGCAGATAATGGTAATCTGCCTTGTTTGTGGCTCTGTACTGAGCAATCAATATGGTAAAAAGGGGAGTGGAAAAAAAAGTCACGCAGCTTAAGAGAAAGTTGATTTGAATGAAAACAATAGAGTGATTTTTTTTTTAAAGTCTGTTTTGTCTATACTTCCAGATAGATCGGCGCTCATTATAAATGCATGCACCGTGCTCTCTGTCTTTCTCAGTGCCTTTATGGGCACAGTGGAGCCACTCTAAAATTTAAATCAACCCACTTCAAGATAAATGATAGTGCTCGCAAACCTTATCCACTTAAATGCACCACACTAAACTAACACACTAATTAGAGAAATTTCTTCGGAGACCTATATCACAAATGCAAAACACACAAACAAGAGTGCGTCATTGCTCTAAGTACAGTGTGTGACACCTGAGCGATCCATTACAGCTCGTTTCATATTGATTGACAAAGTAGCAACATAAAGTAATTATAATTGATTCTAGATGAGGCTCAGCCTGCCATACACAGATCCTCCTCCTCCTTTCTCTCTCTCCATCTCACTTACTGCTTGGAATCTGAATAGGGAGCTCGGGTAATTAGGTCACGCTGTTAAATTTTTAATGATCTCTGAAATCATATTCATGCTCACAGTGTGTCAGGTACACGTACAGCCAGCCTGGAGTGATACATCACCATTCTATGACATGAACAGAAGGCCTTAGCCATTTAATTGTGTGACCTTTTCGACCGAGCACCAAGTGAAGCCATCGGGAGAGCGAGGTATTTAGTGGGAAAATGAGTGATTGGGTATTGGTGAGATGAACAATGCACAAGCTCGTCATAATAAAACAGATTCGCACATTTTGTGTGGCTCGGTGTACGCATGCAAAGGAGGGGGGGGTCTGTGTTGAGGTAGTTTGATCATGGTTTTCATGCCGCATTTATATGAAGGTGGTGGCTCAGTTATGGTCAAGGTTGAGGCTAAAGGGCATAGGGGTCAGACATAGAGACAAAGGCTGGGAACACAGCTTGCAGCTATCCCATAATTTGTAATGACAGATGATCATGTAGTAGGAAAGACATAGGGGGGGGGGGGGGGAATTCACTGAATGTCTTCTGAATATGCAAATATGTACATATAAAGACAATATTTCTGTCTTTTTTCGACCTTATGAACCCAAGTTTCTAGTAAATAGTAAAATACCATATGTGTGTGTCTGTGTATATACTGGTTATCTAGTGCAGTATACTATAAAAACTAAATACTGTTTATACCTGTAATAGTTTACTTCACTTTTTCATCAAGTTAGCAACGTATACATTCCTTTTATGTTAGCAGAAAGTTAAAGCTGAAGTTTTGTGGTGTAGTTTAGCTTCAAAGGGCCTAATAAACACAGATGTGAATGTAAACTCCAATAATAATGTGAAATAAGTATTATACGAAGTGATTTGGAGGAACAAAATTCAGAATTCACCAAAATAATACAACATTTAAATGCACAGACTTTTATATATTATTTGGGAAAAATTTTTACTGGTGGTCATGATAATGTTTTTTTTTTTTTTAAATAAGGCATAAAAACAACTGTCTAATCGCCCACTTCATCCTTTGGGCACAGTGCAACTTCTTTTCTTCTTTGTTTGGGAGATCTGCTCTGATCTGCTAAATGACACTGGGGACTCTGCAAGATTGACTTACAGCACTAACACACAAGTAGGGAGTGAACTTTCAAAATAAAACATTTAGAAACATAGGACAGGATAGGATACTGAACTTGTCAAAGGAGTGATTAAGCATAAACTTTTCGACTGTTGACAAAAATGCACATTTAAAAATTGGTGCTAGTCCAAGAATTAAGCATCTTTTTGTTTTCTTGTGCTACTTGATTTGAAGCATTAAATGGTTGGGGGTATCTGGTTATATAAAAATTTTTGTTGCACTTCCAACAACTGCTTCCTTTGCCAGTTAGTCGCACGGTCACGTGACACTGTAAAAGGCGGATGGCATTTGACCTGGTGCTTGATCTTTTAAGAGTGAGTTTCTTCTTCTTTAATAAAGAAATTTAAATTTGGAAAATTAGCAGTCCAGCAGTGGATGCTCTTTTGACCTCTTAGCTTAGTGTTAATAGGAAGTTAAAGCATAGCATCCATACATTACTGGCTTAAAGAGATGCACAAACGACATTAAGACTACAACAGAAGACAGTTTTAATGAGAAATAGAAAGAAAACATTCCGGAGTTGAGAGGGAGAACCTTTGTTCACCTCACACATGTAAAATCCTTCATTAGTGAGTGATTGTCTCATCCGGTGCCAGCATCTGACAGTAAGGTTGGCTTGATCCCCTATAATTACCCTTCCCATGGAAATGATTGCATCTTGAGTTTCCAAACTGACAACTCTATTTGGACACAAGTAATCCGCTTTCTTGGCTGCAGCTGATACCTGAGCATAATCTGCCCAGTCAAGCAGCAAAGGAATGGCTGCACGCTCTCTTGCTGCTGTGGCATGAAACCCAAACGATGAAGCTTCTCCCTTGTTGCACTCTAGTAATTTAGCCCATCCTGGGTTTGTGGGTTTTGAAGCATGTATTTTTTTTCCCTTCTCTCTCTTTTTTTTAACTTCATCATTGTAGGGGCTTGCATGGCTGAAAGGAAATGGAGATGTAAATGGGGATAGGTTTGCCAGCCTATGTAGTGCGATGTCAGCCACAATCCAGAGATCAGATTAAGCCATACAGTATCCGTCCACTTAAAAGTAGTGGGTATTGGCAAGATGGAGGGGATAAAACTGCCCCTCAGAACACCATTAAATGCTGTCTTTCATTATACTAAACCCTCCTGCAATAAAATCCTGCATATTTTCCCCCCATAAGCAAACAGGCAAAGCTCTTGTTTCTCAGTTGTGACTTGTGTCACCTTTAATTTAAAACTCTTCCAAAAACAAACACAGGATCTTCATAGCCGGCTATATCAAGGAGCGTATCAAACAGCTAGCAGTGAGATTTTTGTTGACAAAGCTATCCTCTGGGACTTGCGTATGCACTGCATAGTCTATTCATAGCAGTAATTTGACACAAATCAGAACAAACTCTCACACATGCATAGGTGTTAGCACTAAACTAGACTGTGAAACTAGAACTGTGGATGTGACGGTTGTGTGTGTGAAAAGAAAGAAAGAAAGAAAGACAAATACAACAATCTAAAGAAAGTAAATGAATAGAAATGGCACCTTAAAAAAAGACGTGGAGTCTTCCACTCATTAGTGGCCCCTGTTGTTAATAAGTCATCGTGCGAGAGGCATGAAGGACAGGCCTTGAAGAAATGACAACCCCTTCTAATGGCACGTTGCTGAAATTAAAATTCACAGGGAGATGATGCATTGGGAGAAAGTGAACTAAAAGCATTGCACGAGTTAAGGAAAAAAATAGGAGAGGAGGATGTTGTGGTGGAGGGATGGTGGGTGGGGATAAATAACAGAGGATGAAATGACTCCCATAAATAGAGGCGCTGTCTGGAAGGCCATTAGGCACGAAGCAGCCAACATGACAAGGCAATGATGCTGGGTAAATACTTAGTGTTTATTCATTTAAATATCCTTCAGCTGGCTGAAATAATCATGATGAACAACTGCTGCCGTAGCAGAAGATTAAGGGCCGAAATAACACGCAGTGATATAAAAACAATTTTGTGTAGCTCATTTACAGTAGGGCAAAAATATCATTTGACACGCTGTAGCTGCGCTCGGCAGAACGGGCATAACTGATTTCATTTCCAGCTGCGGATTTCTCTGAATCAGGAGGGACTAATGCAATCAGCTTTTCACAGCTTGTTTATGTATTTATCTATTGGCGAGTGTACGGTTGTCATGTTTGCAGAATCCCCGTTTGCTAATAAGGCTAAGCCTCTTCTCGTGAGCTTGGAGCCACACGGCTAAGCTTTCTCACGCTCTGGCTGAAAATAAGTCAAAAAGGAAATCAATTGGCCAATAAGTGAATGTATCACAGTCCTAATGGATGAAGACATTATGCAGTCTCGTGATCGCAGATGCAAGTCTGCAGAAAGTTTTTACACTTAAGAAATGAAATGTATCACGAGGTTACGGGTGAGAGAAAATTTGAGATCAGATTCTGCAGGTAGGCTAAAGAGTCTCCCGCCTTCAACTCGGGTCTTTAACGGACGAATCCCCTAAACTTCTGCTGCCAATGAGGCCAAGACTGAAAACAGAATTTTTTCCATATGCAGCAGCGAATCTGTGCATGTGTCTCTATGTGTGTAACCTGGTGTGCTAAGGAGAGTAAGAGAAGCTGTTCAAGAAAGAGTTGTGCTATGTAACTTTATGATTTGATGTCTCAGGGCATGCAAGGTCACCAATAAGAATGTGTTTATGCACAGAGTGTGGGTATCTGTGACTTTTTTCCTCTCTTTCCCCTCCTCTTTCTCCCTCGTTTCTCGCTGTTTTTAATTATTTACAGTTTTTGAGGGGGTGAAAAAAAAGAAGAAATAAGTAGTCAAGCTTTTGGACATTCCTGATGCTGTGCTGCACTTTCCCTCTGAAATATCATGCATATTTAAAGTTAATAAAGCATATTCCTTACCTTTTATCCAGGGCCTTTTTAATGCGGGGCATAAAGCGAATGAAAAGTATACGTGTGTGCGTGTGTGTGCATATTTGTGTGTGCCAAATTAGTTATGGTCAATAACTAATTTGGCACACACAAATATGCACACACACGCACCGATAAGAAAACTTGAACATCCACGATCTGAACGGCCACAAGTTACAGCCGATTCCTCAGCATCCTTCATGACCTCGGACTCTTAAGTTACATCATGTGATCCCGCAAATACAGACAAACCATTCTGAATGTGGCATCATTTACCTGTCACACACAGCCAGTCAAAGTGTCACGAGTTCAGACCAAAAAAGTGAGAATAATGTCCAGAGTCCAGTGAAAAATCATGAATAAATAAAGCAGTGGGGCGGCTGCTGCGCGGGGCCGGCATTTATTAACACGTGAGCCGCGTAAGAAACGATAACTGTTATAAAAAGGCGCAGGAGCGAAACGTTTAACTCTGTTTCTGATGATACTCTTTTGAAGATGTAGCAGTGATTAGTCCAAAATTCAAAGTGGGAATCGACAAATATGAAGCTGAAACAATGGACTGATTAATGAGTTGACAGAAACCATTTTGACTAACTAATTAGTTAATAACTGTTTAACCATTTACCAAGCACATGACATGACAAGGCTACAGTGAATAATCTGAAAGGAAGTTCAGTCAGAGTCACTATTATCAAAAGATTGGAGCCATTTATTCCTAAAAACATGACTCTGTCTCTGTTCCTGCAGCTCCTTGTTCATAGGAGGAAAGCTAGAGAAGAAGAGAAGGAACCCTAAAAAGGCACTAGGACTGTGAGACTGTGGCTGACTTTGACATTGTTGCCTGCTTGAACTAATGCAATGACTCTTCCCTCATCATAGGAGTGACTGAGTAGCATTATGTCAGATGCCACTGCAAATGCCTCGACATTGTATACTTAGTGTGACGCCTAGGGCTCCTTCACAGAGTTAGGCCTCAGTCCAAACACGCTTAGAGATCAGTCGGCAATTCCCTGAAAAAACCTTGGATTGCTGGGTAAAAAGTGTATTCCCTGACTGTTTGGCAAGTGGTTGCTGAAGGTTACTGGCTGGCACTGAGTGAAATCAGTTTTACTTTGAAGGTAAATGGTCTGTTCAGTTTATGTCCACTGGTTTCTCCATTACATGAAGATTAATTGGCGAGCGTTTGCAGATAACCGAGACAGCCGGCGTGGCAGCAGTTGCACTGTCTTGTGTCTGTATCGTCCTGTTCTATCTAGTGTTGCACTGTTTTGTCTTGTTTATTTTTGCAATTTTTTTGCACATTGGACTTTATGTAGTCCTGTGTTTGTCCGTTATATGTCATATGTAGCACCAGGGAACGCTGTCTCATTTCACTCTGTACTGTACCACTGTACACGGTTGAAATGACAATGAAGCCACTTGACTTGAAACTAGTGGCAACCACAGCAATCTAGCTAGTGACTAAATCATCCCAAATAGGCTTTTGGTGCAGGAACCCTTTTTTGCATTTGATTTCACCTATTTACAACCAGCAACCTCCAGCAACTGCTCACCGGCCAGTTTATGACCGACTGTTGCCAGATGGTTACGGTCTCTAGGCCGGTGAGACTGGAGACTTGGGATAGAAATACTCAACTCACTATTGCCTACAATGGCAAAAACAAAGAACAAACCAGTATTTGAAGACGATAACAGACAGAAGGTTGTAAGAAATATGTCATTATTTTCCTTATATTTTATGACCAACTACTTAAAGAAAGGCTGTAAAAATTATTATAGACAGCGATTTTGGTTTATTTCTCAATTGTGAAATGGCTCACTTATTTGGCTCACATACATCCACATTTAATCCAAAAAGAAGAATCAGCATATAGTAACTAAATTGATGTTATCTGTTTGTGGTGGTCCTGCCGTTCTATGTGCATATTAGTACAAATGCAGGTCCTTGTGCATGCCTAAGTGGTTTGACCAAACCAAGATGTGCGCCAACCAGGAGGGGGTGTTCTGCTGTGAACAAAAGGCTGCTGGATGGAGGATTTGGAGGGAAATCTTGACTGGAGATCCTCATAAATCACTGGCCTAGCTGCTGGATTCTGACAAGCCTGTATAGCTTTACCTGCTGCTGCTGTTCGCTCTCGTGCCCGCCTGCCTGTTCATCTCCTGTTTATGCATATCCAGTGAATATCCCACCTCTCCTCTCCTCTCTTTGAATAGCCCTCCCTCTTCTTCGCTCCCTTTCCTCCCCTCCCTCTTCTCTTCTGTTGTCCACCATCCATATTTGTGTAGCCACCTCTTTCTTCTCCTCCCATCTTTCTCACTCCCTCCGACTGCCCTCCTGTAGGCCTGGTTTTCTCAAGGCCTGGCCAAGCCCGGAGCCTCCCAAAGACCCCTCTTTTCCTTGCTTGGCTGCTTAATTGATTCTGCTGGGGCAAAAAAAAGAAGCGATATATACCTCATCACTTATTTATGCTGCCCTTTGATATGTGTGATATTTAGGAAGGGTTAATATGTATAGGGTTAATCCTTGCGGGGTGAGGTTTTTGAAATTTTCATGAAGGACTGACCAATGAGATGAAATAAAATGAAAGAAAATGAAAGTTGGAAGTTGCGGCGCAGGCATCTCTCTGTGCGATGTTGTTACATCCGCATACTGAAAACCAAATTGGGGAGTGAAACCAACTTTTGAGGAATTTATTTTTGCAATAAAATCTTAAATCCAACTTTTCACATATCGCCTGGGAGCACTTGCATATCTTATTTTATTTTCTGATGTTTTTTTATGAAGGGCCACTGAAAGTTTAGGTGAGGGGGAAGAGTGATGGTTAGGTCTCTTGTTCTGGCAATTTTTTCACCATATATTTTCATCTACATATGCCGTTTGCTTTCGGGCAGATGCGTCGGCACAATATGCGAGTAAGCACCCACGCACATGCATGTACAGTCTGTGGGTGCTGACAGAGGTAAGAGAGACCATGCTCAGAGGCTGGTGCGTGGAGGCTTGTGGGGCTGCGGTCCCAGCATATTCATAAATCAGGCCTTTCAGGGAGCTGTCAGAGGCTCCATAATGAGGGTCATTACTCAGGCAGGGTGTCAAAGCTACTATCACAGGGACCCGTCCCTGGAAATCACACTCACTCTGCTCCTTGTTAAATAAACAGTGCAGTATACAAAATGGCAAACAAGCTGAGGGTCAATCTGATGCAGTGCGAGGCCAGGCAGGCCTCCAGAGTAATTTATCCTCGGGGAATACCTCTCGGCTGGGGAGATGGATTACAGCAGGCCCTCAGAAAAGATTAATGGAAATAAAATCACAAAAAAAGGAAAAGAGGGAAAGAAATGTGAAAGATTGAAATAGAGAACAGAGGAAGATGGACAGACAGAGGGTTAAAAGTGTATTTTAATGTAGGAATCTAAATATTTTCACAACCTAATCCTACTGTGTGTGGAACTTCATTTCTACTTCATACAAAGCAGAATTCTGAGTTCAAGGCAAAATCTAATATTGTCAGAGCCTGGTTTTTTTTTTGCTGACATGAGGAAGTGGCACCTATCCTCAGTCTGAGCTCACAGTGCTGATGTAATGGCCTAGTAATAACAGTGTCTGAATCTCTGTTATCAAATATTCATCCTTATATTGCCTTGCTAATATCGAACACACAGCTTTATTAATTTGGGGTGCTGGAGGTGGTGCGGCTTGGCGGCTAATGGCAGATCAGAGAGTTAAGATAAAGGAGATGGACATCTGAATTGTCTCTTCAGTGTGGAAGCGCTATCACGTGGAACACAACTACTTGGGCGCCTCCTACAAAACCTGCTCTTTATTTTCAGTTAATTACTGTTAATTATTCACTTTTTTATTGCAGATGTCAACTTGGGCATATCTTTTTTTTTCTTTTTCACTCTGGGTAACCACTATGCAGTAATTTTCCTCATGTCAAAACACACTCATCTAAATACACCAGTAAAAGAGCAATGAGCAGTTGTTAATATTTATACCTTTAATCTTCGTTTTTAATATATTACATCATATCTCTGTGTGAGAGGGCATGGCCTTCACACACAGACGCACACTGACAGACTCGCGCGCCAGTGTGCTGTGCGAAAACATTTAACGCAAGCGGTAGCTGAACATCTTCCTTTAAAATAACCATTTACAGACTTTAAAAAAAAAATCTGTGAAGAAAATGTAAATTATCAATAACGTTTCATATTCAAGTCATTCCCTTGTTCCTTGTTCTGTTGCAAGGACAGTGCAATTATCATATAGGGTCTGTTCAAGGACAAAATACTGAAGACTTCCTTCATAGTGAGGATGTGCCCTCTTCTCTGCTCTCCCCGCTAACCAAACAGCTAGAAGTGCTGCTTTTTTTTCCTCCCTCTTTCACCCACTGATTTTCAGCTCACCTACCTGAAGGCAAAAAGATTAATCTTTTACATCTGTGAGTTTTAGACAGGCACTCATGCTGTGCAAGACACTGCTAAAGCAGCCAGCCCTTACGCAATGCCAATTAATGATTTTGTCATTTTAGTGACAAAGGGGGTGGGGTAGGGGCGCTGCTGTGAGTTTGTCGTAGTACTTTTAAGGCACAACTGCCGTTGTAATTTGGGGCCATCTGTTTCAGCGGCGGGGATGAGAGGGGGGAGTAGAGAGAAGAAGAAGAGGAGGAGAAGGGAGCAAAACCTGTGAGGAAGACAGTAGGAGTGTGATGATGCGTCTGTGCAGCTAGCTACCGTAGAGTGCACGCCGGCTGCCATGTCTTGGGGACATGCGGGGAACATATGTTGTCTTGGAGCCCCAGGGCTGACATTGAAGATGAGGAAAGACGGTACTTCAAGGCAAATGTTTTCCCTGAAGTGAGGCTGCCACCGCCTATACCTCTCAGAGTGTTGACAAGTCTCCCGTGGACTACCAAACATTTAGATTTACACACAAAATGTAAAGGGCGGCTAAGGAAAAAAAGGAAAAGAAAAAAGTGCTCGCCGGCAACAGAGATTCCCCGGACTGTGAACAGAGAGGGACGTGTGGCTTCCCAAAACTGGAGCATTTCATCAGATTAGCCTGGAGGAGATGCATAATCACACATGTACTCTACATGCACCTGCGGCTTTGCTTGTAGCTGTAACTGTACTCCATGGTAGCTTAGCTGAGCTGAGCTTGTGAGGCCAAGGGAACGCTAAAGTAAGGGGATGCACCGATTGTGAAACTCTACGGTCATAAACGGTGTTTAAATATAGAATGTGGCTGACAGCTGTGCTGATACGGTCTTTTGTTTTTGTTTTTTCTTATTTAAAAAAAAATGTTTTAAGCCTTTGAGCTTTCTATCAGACGACCTTTAAACACTTAGCTGGAACAGAGTTTGATGCAACCAAGCAGATAAACATCAGCCACCGCTATCAACAAAAGTTATCTTATTAGCTGAAACACTAAAGGCAGTTAGTAGAGTCAATATCAGCTGATATATTCTTGTGTTTCTACTGAAAAATATACATTTTATTGCAGAAAACACGCTGCAATTAATGCAGATGTTTCCAATTTAATAATATGCACATCTGTCATTTAAAAGACTTCATTCTTTTCGCTGTCTCTCACTCTTTAAAGCTGCAAGTGTGCTTTATAATGACCTTACCTTAGAAAGGGTACGTAGCTTCTTATGTTTAATAAAACTGTCCATGTTTCATACACAAGTTCTTAGCGAATACGCTGATGTTAGCTTTAAAAAGTCACTACACTGTATTGTAAGTGTAGTAAAAAGCGCTCAGCTTCTTTTCCTTGCTCTTTAATGTCCTTCACCAGAGGGCTCCAGTCTGCTCTGATTGGTCAGATGGCTGTGCAAAGTTGGAGCAATTGTTACCTAACATAACCAAAGAGCCAATATATTGGTGGTAGCCCTGCAGCCATTTTGGACAGAACAGCGAACAGTCATAATACAGAAGCAGCTGGATGAGAACCAAAATTCAAAGTACCTCCCTACTGGAAACGTTAACCCTGTTTAGCCACGCTATATGCTACGACTAAGGGATTTGTCTTCTGTTGCAGGGACATTCCTATCAAAAATAAATGAAATCCAATGGGTCTTTAGTTAGAGGCGCCCCAAAATAGCTGCTAGGTGGACATTATGCAAATGTGTTACAGAGTGACAAAGATAAACCTGAGAAAAAAAAGCCCGAACTCCAAAACCAGGCAGTTTATCAGCCTGCTTGAAATGCATCTTTAGGAGATAACTTTTGTGTTGACATTAAGCATTTGCAGATCTGTAATAAAGGGGATGGGAAGCAGGAAAACACTAAAGGGAAGCATAATTTGGGCCCTTTATGGGTCAGGAAACATGGTGCAGTCTGACGTAACACTTCCTAATCCTTAACCAGATGTAAAAGAAAGACAACAAAGTTCAGCGCTGCCTTTTAAAAGTACTGGAGGAATATGTTTAAAGCAGTGGTGTTTGAGTTCAGTTTAATGCATCTACTATTGCTCAGTGAGTTTGACTTAAAACACTTTATACTCAAATGCAGCGCTGCACCCTGATGGCTGGCTGAGAGCGACACAATAATTGACCCAGCTTAGTATCGCTGAGGTGTTTGCACGAGAGGAGAGCGAGGGCCTTCATTAGGGCCTCGCTAGCAGAGACCCTAAGTGTCTCGCTCTTCTCTCCCTCTCAGCTACATTCAGACCTATGATGAATGGCTGTAGAGATGGACTGCTGCCGAGGGAGAGTGCCTGACGGGCCCAAGCAAAGCCTTGGATGATGAATAATGACTCTGTAGCCATTTCCCCACAGGAAGTGCTCAGACTCCGGTCCGCTCTTCTACAAAGGAAATCTGGTTGACAAGCTCTCCTTAACCAGGGACCGAACCGTATCACGGATAGGTGTAGCTGGGGGGATTGCTCTGAGAAAGTGCGAAACATCACTTCCTCGAGACAGGATTCATCATCTCATCAAAGCTCGCGCAGCATGTGAACCTTTGGCTTTGCCAGTTAAAGAAGGTGCAAGTGTAAGAAAGTCCTTTCTTTCTCGAATGAGAAAGAAGAACTCGCAGCAGAGGAGTCAAACTGTCGATGAGAATTTCTAAAAAAAAGGCAGTGGGCAAAAGAAAAACAAGCAAAAAGGAAAAATAAACGGAAGAGGCAGCGGAAGGAAGTGAGGAAGAGCGCGCCTGCAAATTAACTCTGACTGCTCAACAAGGAGCGTGTGTTGACAGGGGAGAGAGATGATCTGATTTACTGACACAGGCAAAGGATAGAAAGAGAGCAAGCGGAGAGGCACGCGAGACAAAACAAATTCAATCATCTTTTCCATCAAGAGGAAAACCTTAGCCTTTCCTCCACAAAAAGACCCCCCTGGCTTAAATCAATTGCAAACAAACCTGATTCTGCGACGAGACACGGGGGGAATAAACAGTAGCTTTCAATTTAATTCAGCCGCGCGCCCTGGGAGACGAAAACTTTCATCCATCACTTTCATGTGCCTCGCAAGGCAGTTGTAACTCTGAGTGCATGGTGGAACTGGTGACAGCGAGGAACGGTAAATATGTGTCAACAAGCAGCTCCGCTGACAGACTCAACGTGTTTACAGCAGTATACACTTGACAGACAGAGGCAGCGAGAGGCAATGCATGCGAGCGACGATCAAGCCTCTCTCTGCTTCCTTTGTAAAGTGCAGTCAGGAGGTGCAGGCTAGCAGGTTAAGTATTTACATGGTGCATCTTTAAAGTGTTTAGTACAGCTTATATGCACTTTTTTCAGAGTAAGAAGAGGTAACAGCTGATATTAACAGCTGCTTAAAGGAATAACTTAATATATTAGTAATTGATTAATGGCATCAAGCAATGCTCTCTTGTTCCTTTTTTCTTTGTTAAATATGCTCATGTATACATTTATTTTAAATTGAGTTGTTCCACCTAACAGACCCTCACAAAATATTTCTATAGGGCTCCTGAGCTGAGGAGGTATCTCCTGCAGAGGCTTATCCAGAATCGCGTCTCTGTGCATTTTGTCTGTAGGTGGTCTGTGCAGCACCTGGATCTGCCTAGCCCTGCATAGCTGAAAGCTGGAGTATTAATCCGTCCTGACTGATGATGAACATTAGCATACAGCACGTAGCTGGAGGAATGCGTGCGCCCGTTGGAGAGTGAGGGAAAGGTGAACTTAAGTGTGTTTAAATGGGCTACCCGTTGCTAAAGCGCACGGGGTTGTGAATATTTGCACAACCAAGTTGTGTCTGTATGTGCCTGAAATGTGCGTGGGGGACAACCTAACCCACCAACCCCACTTTTTTTTTTTTGAATCACTTCCCTATCCACTTCCTGTCATTAAGGCACACTCATCCCTTCCTTCCTTCCTTCCTTCCTTCCTTCAAAACTATTCTCAGCAGTTTTTTGTCAATCTAGTAATAATTCAATTTAGCAGGACCGGCTGGGTTGGGACTGCCATTAGTTTGGAGGAGGTGATTTAAGATTGATGACTTGTGTCTCCTGGGAGTCTATTCCTCATCTTTTGGGAGGGTGGGAGGCCCACCGGTGGCCGGGGCTCTTCGGCTGCACCGGGCGTGGGAGTCGTTGAGCGAATTAAGGTTCAGAATTGATTTCCTCCAAATTTAAGCTGACTAATGTGACAAGTGGCAGCTGTGAGCGCCTCACCGCCGCGGCCTCAAATGTCTCCTCCGGGCTCTTCACTGTGACACTGTGCCAGTGCAGGCAATGGAAGGAAATAGCTGCACCGTTGTTCATCCTTGCAGGTGCACACACATGCAGGCACACGCACACACAGATGGCGACACACACTTTAGCAGGTTCACATGGCCACATCTCAAGATGGAGACAGACAAAGTCACGCAGACACAGCACGAAAATATGCACACATACACACATGCGCGCGCCGCCACTCCACCCTTGTGACACAGTGTTGTGCGAAGCTGCTCACCCATCAAACTCAAGTCAGTGACACAAATTACAGCCGAGGACTGGATGAGGAGAGCGTTGCTTGGCCCTGACACAGGCACACACAGAGATGCACCCACACAGCTGCAGCGCTGTCTTACACACACACACACACACACACACACACACACACACGCTTTGCTACAGCAGTGACAAGGAACAGGTCAACATGATGACACTAGTGAATAATTCAAGAGAAAGCTGAGAGTGAAAGAGAGAGCGCTGTGAACAGAAAGAATTGAGAGAAATGGTTTACATATATATATATACAATAAATAAATAGTGGAGACAATGCAATGCTCCTCCAAACGCGTACCCAGACATAGTGTATTCCTTTGTAAATTATGCACGTTGTCACAGATCTGTACACCATCACGTCAATGTTTGTTTCAGTAGTTTAACAGAAAATAAAGGCACATTAATCCCCAACTCTGTTCCCCCCCGAATTAGGACAACTTTTAGGTTACAAATGTGTTTTACCTAGAAAAGCGTGAACATATTTACCAAAGGCAATTTGTTCACCTGCAACAAAGTAATGTGCTGCTGCTGTCAACACCTTTCTTGTCTCACTGCACTGAAAGCCCCCCCAATGGCAGCCTGTGTGTGGCAGGTTATAGGCGGCTTACAGGTACGGTAAGCAAACAGTGTCTTTTTTCTTTTCTTTTCTTTTCTTTTCTTTTAGGAAACAAAAAAAAAGGGGGGGAAGCCTTTGACGAGTCAATGTTAGAATTGGTTTCACGCATGAATGCAGCCTTTAAGACAAAAGCACCTCAGGAGATAATTACAGTGTCAAGCATACCCTGCCAAGTGCCTGACGATTGCCCAATATTTAGCTTTAATTAAATCAAAGCAGAAATGTAATTTCTCTGGAGTGAACACAAAGTGGATTGCCAGAAACACACAACATGGCTGACGAATGCGTTTGCTTTTGTCCCCCGTCGCATTGCCTATTGCTTGTTGTGACCCCAAAGCCTCCTTGTCCTGAAGGTAAACCAACTTGCTGCTTCCTCTCGGGTGGCGAGGGGAAAAAAAGAAAAGGAAGAAAATTGCAAAAAAAAGACAGCTCATGTGTTTACATGTGTAGGAAAACAGCTGCAAATTAGCCATAAACAATTGGAAAATGAGTCCAGGAGCGTTTCAGTGTGTTTCTGTGAGAAACAGTGTGAAGGTGGGCCACTCACTGCGATGTGCGATGTCAAATTAAATTGCTTTGTTCTACGCCTTAAATCTCTGAACATCTGCTTTGTAAAATGTACATTAACATATTTGAATGATTTGCTCCGTAACCGTTGGTTTGCTATTTGTGAATTAAGTATATAGTGATTTCATGCTGAGGTGAGAACAATTACACCTTAATAGTAACAATAAATCATTATATACAAAATACATGTGGGGGTCAACAATTGAGTCTCCACCCTAAAAACATGCTAACAAATCAGAAATTTATACTGAAGGAAGTTCCTGTCTACCTGCTATGATTGTGATACATCACTGAGTTTTTTAATAGCTATAAAAATCTATTTTTCCCATTAATGAGTGGATGCAAGTGTATGTGATCTCTTCTCAAAACCAGGGAATAAAAAACCCCCCAGCCTATTTCTGTTTGGACTGCAGTGCAGAGCTGCACGGATGGCAAAAGGTCAACATGAAATTAATATGGGTTAATATTCCTAATGCAAACTCACAGTGTTCTGCGTGTCAAAGTTTTGACGGAGCTCTGCACAAAGTTTAATAAGACATCTTTGTGAGTGTGATCTGCGCTCGGCAAAGTTCAACACATGAGCGCGAGCACAGGCGCGAGCTGAGCGTGCAAACAGCGACGTGTGCACACACGCACACATTGTGAAATTTAAAAATGTGCAGTATACGTAAGTATTATGAACATTTTCGAAGCTACCGATCAGCAGAGGATGTGCTGAAGGAGAGGGGGAGGGGGTTGCTGTGGGGTCTAATTGATTGTAAAACAGTTTAAAAAGTGCCTGAAGTGCAAAAAAAAAGAGAGAGAGAGACTGAAAGGTTGTGCCGAGTGCTAAGGGATGTAATTACAGTTATGATGTGAGGAAGGATTTGACTACAAATTCCTTTAAACTGTCGAATAGTGTATGTAAACACAGCGGCACCGATGCTGAAAATATCAAAAGCAAAGAGAGTCACGCTGTGCAAAAAGTGTTACTCCATAAGGCACTAAATTTGGGGCTCGCTTGTACTGTATATAATAAGTTGTGCTAGAGTACTAGAGAAGCATTTCATTGATTACCATATGAAAAACACTTAAAAAATTAAAAAGTGAGCATATAAATATATTTCTTTGGCAGAAAAAGCAATTCATTTTTTTCCCGTTAATTCATGCTGAACTGACACAGATGCCCCGAGTATTCCCATCTGCTGAGCTCTACCTGGAGTTTATTTATGTGGGCCCTTATTTAGGAATGCACAACTGCACATGTGCCTAATTAATCTAGCCGACAATTAGATATTGTTTCAATTTGCAGCTGAGCGCAATTAGCATGTGACGGTCTGCATATGCTGGCGACGAGTGCAGATTAGGCAGAGACGCGAGCGCTTATTAAAATCTCTTACCTAAGGCCACTTGTGCAGAACTCTTCCTAATGATCGCTTAAATGTTGATGGAGGAATCATTTCCTTTTTTTTGTGCTAGCGAGTGGCATCGGAGTTTGTAAACCTGGTTAAATCAATAGTAAACACTTCATTAGCATGTCCTGATGGCGCTGTTCCTGCCACAGTTTTTAATGGCATCAAAAAGAAAAAGAGGCCATGTGTTAAGAACAAACACCTTCTAATCCGAATATCATTAATGTCAGCAAAAGCTGAATTGACTTTCTCGGGGTGACGCCAGCCACCTCAAAGTTGAATGCAGAAATTTTGTTCTGAGTGTGATCGGAAACTTTTTATGGTGAAACAGTCGTATCCAGTATGACGGTTACAGACTCTAATAACATTCAGTGAGCAAAAAACCAAAAAAACACATCCTATTATTTTATCCTCACCAAGAGGATTCTTCCATCGACCTGTGACACATGTTGGAGGCCCCATTTGTGAGGCCTCAGTAAGAGAGAGAAAAAGTAAAGCAGAAGAAGACAGAAAATGGAGCTAAGCAGCGAAGCCTCACACCCACTGATCAGGCTTGGCTGGACTGTGTGTTTCTTTTTTTTTTGCCACAGCAGTTGCCCGGGTGACGCTTCACAGACCGCGTTGACCTTCCACAATTTCCAACCGTCAATCTAAATGGAAGCCCCTTATCTCATCTTCTCCCCCACTCACACCCCTTCCTTTGTAGATGTGCACATCTTTTTATTCTAAATCCAGTCATTATTGTTCCTCTCCACTGGCCAGCAGGAAAAGCCCTGCTGAAGTTGGAGAGTTAATTGAGCATGTCTCTTTCTCACTGCTGGCTCTGAGGGCTGTAGCGACTGGCTCCACTGTCTGGCTGCTTGGCTTGCCGGCTAGCCTCTTTCTGCTCGACGTATTTGCCTAGATTGCCAATGCAGGGCCTGGCTGAGGATGTCTTGTCTACCGGACTTCACTTGAGCATTCATGTCTCGGCTGCGGCAGCATCAGCTCATTACGGAGAGAGAAGTGTCAGAACCGGAGAGACCAGACGGCTAAGACTCCTCTAATGTAATCTGGACATAGAACTCTTTCCTCCTTAATGATATGATAGCCTGACTTTATTTGAACTAGTGCCTTGTCAGGCCTAACAGCTTGAAGTCAGAAAAGACCACAGAGCTCCCTGCATTGCAGGCTGGAAGACAGAACTTATCCTAAACTGCTTTCCTATGCAAGTCTTTTGTGCTTTCATGATGTAAAATTCACATCACCTAAGCACAGAATATCTTAGATCTGTTACATTGTTACCAAGGCAACAATTAAACACACACACTGAATGGACTGATATATCTCCGAAAGATTTAAAGCGTAATCTGAAATGTTTCTCGCTCCTTGGGGGAACTAAAGGTGAAGTCAGTTATCTGCCATTATTTGGTTTAAAACATTCCCAGCAGTATCCAACATCTCTGCCTATTTGATTCACTTTGAGCATGTCTCTCTCCTGGATGCATTCATCCTCCCTAAACTCCTGAGTTGGAGTGGTTCGCCTCAGGCAGAGGAAGCAATAATGTGAACCCTGGAGAGCTATTCAGAGTGAAGAGGAGAGTGGAGAGGAGCCTCCTCCACTGTTCTCCTCCAGCGGGCCGTTTGGGAGGCTAAACGGCGCCGATATCCCTTATTAAACCATCTGGCTGATGCTAATTAGATTATCAGAGATAAAGAGAAGGAGTTTTCTTTGTACATTTTAATGAGATAATGTGTCAGGCAATTGCGAGGAGAAGCGTTATTTTCCAAGTGCAAAGACTTCTCAGGTGAAAGTGTCCGAGAATGAGCAGATGCAGGTGAATGATTAATCGTGCTTATCTGGAAACATCTTGCCTACATAAGGGGAAATAAAGATTGGGAGAGTAAAAGTATACCTTCCTTTTTGTCTACCTCATTATATAAACATTAAAAAGTGCCTCCCTCGACTTCAAAGGGCCCGTTTGAAGAACACCTTCCTCGTGGTTCTTTCTGTGGCATCTGGTCCTAGGGCACGTAAGCAGATAGATTTCCAGGCTAAAGATAGTCTTGGAAGCTCTCGCTTCTAATGAGAGGGAGGAGGGAGGAGACTATTGATTAGGCGTGTCACCAGAGAAGAACATAAAAGTACACATTCAATAAGGGACTTCATACCCCGTTTGGCTAGTGTAAAGGTTAAGTGCTGAAGAATATCGCAAAGATCAATAATTGTCTGCAACTTCACGTATGGTCCACCATCGGCCTACTCCTGCTGCCGCGACTCAGCCTTCATGACAGGAAGTCATATAAGAAATGCCACAGGAGGCTTCTGGGAGTTTTTAGCATCTATTTGAAGGACATGTTTAAAATAAACAGACATTTTGCGTGGTGTAGCCCCTCCATTCCCACTCAGAGGAACTGTAATGGAGATAATATGGTTGAAAGCCATAAACACATTGTAACAGAAGAAGAAATCGGAGCTTATTAAGATTTAATAGGCTAAGTGTAACTGCTGCATATTCTCCTCTTACAATAAATAACAAACTCAATTTCCCCCTGGTAATGGAAAGAGAGAGGCTCCTTAAGCAAGACAAATGAAGGGTTTGCGGTACAGAGTAACAACATTAGCTGGCTAATTAAACAACAATGGAGGATGCCACTGACTCCTGCTATAATTATGCAATGCGGTTTAATGAAAAAGGGTAACTGCGCAGAAGAAATATCACCTTAAGAGCGCTGCCTTGCCAGCCAGGGACAGCTCCCAACAAACAATTTCCACCCATTTGTCTGCCTCTTATCAAGGCCAAGTGATGTGTATTTCTGCAACTGCATTGTCTCTTCCTAATGGTGACTCTATCCAAGTCACAGATGAATGCACAATGAAATGGGGAGAACAGCAGCATTATGTGGCCCACAGTACTGCTGAGAGGACTGCAGTGTTCACAGCAAACTGTCAGTCGGAAAGAGGGGAGAAAGGCACGTCTACAAGTTCTTGAAAGTACCGTTCAGTCATCAAGGGCAGCGTTCAGAGGGTATTGTATATGGTTGCCTTGGTTCTTCCAGTCGATTGTGTTCTTTCTTTTTGTGTTTTTCTACGTATCTGAAATGCCATATATATATATAGGAAAATTAAACAATAACCAAAAGAAAAGCCAAGCTACTGAACCTCTTTTTCTTAAATAGCTGAAGAGATAAGAAATAAGGGGTGTTTGGTGGATTTGCATGCTGATCGAGCATGCAGGACTTCAACTACATTGAAGTCTGGCACATAGAGAAGAAAACAGGCTGTTTGTGGATTTCAGTTCAACTTTTAACACCATTATTCCACAGCACTCGGAATAAACAAACTTGTTGTCCTGGACCTTAGCACAGTTACCGATAGACCCCAGTTTGTTCGGGTGGGGAACAGTGTCTGGAGAATCATCTCCCTGAGCACCAGCTCTCCTCAGACCTGCGTCCCCAGCCCGTTGCTGTTCACTCTGATGACTCCTGTGCCAGGGCCACTACTGCTCACATTGTGAAGTATGCTGACAACAGTAGCGATTTTATCCTCACCAAGAGGATAAACAGTAGCGAGAAGACGATGATTGGGCCAAAAGACAAGAGGTGAACCAACTGGTGAATAACACTGAATATTGAAAAAGCTTCAAAGAGATCATCATCGACATCAGGAGAATCCAGCACAGTCACATACAAGTCCTTATTAATAACACAGCTATGAGGTGGCCAGCACCAAGTTCCTGTGGGTACAGATAATGTAGTTAACAGACACTGTCCTGGTCATGGCACACTGGAGCTCTTCTTAATA
This sequence comes from Diplotaxodon limnothrissa, assembly GCF_057381915.1. NCBI lineage: Eukaryota > Metazoa > Chordata > Actinopteri > Cichliformes > Cichlidae > Diplotaxodon > Diplotaxodon limnothrissa. The sequence continues at coordinate 34,560,305 of NC_140612.1, forward strand.
CACATCAGCAGCATCTGCACTACTTGCACTGGTTGAGGAGAGCTCAACTATCTCTTCCCATCCTCACCACTTTCCCACTTTCTAAAGCATTATAGAGAGCTTACTGACCACATGACTGGACGTCCCCACAGAGGGTGGTGAGGATAGCCGAGAAGCTCGCACTTTTCGGCTCGCACTGCACAAAAACCCTGCCTGCCCAGAGTTCCCCTATCTATCCCATCCCCCCGTCAGGCTGTTGAACTCTCAAACCTGGACTATTCTATATGGTCGACAATAAACTTTAAAATACAGAAATCGAATCTCCAATATGTATTTATATTTATAAGTAAATACTAACTATATATTTCTTTTTACAGTGGCTCTTATTTGTACTTTTCATGTATATATCATTTAGACTCCTTCATATGCAGTTTCCTCCGGTTTTCCTGCTTGAAGTCAAGTCAAGTCATCTTTATTTATATAGCACATTTAAAAGACATCAAGTGTCGGCCAAAGTGCTGAACAGAGGGATAATATAAGAATTAAATAAAAGAATATAGAATATAATAAAAGAATTAACATAGAAAGAAAACATTTTAAAAAAAAGAATTGTAAGACATGTAAGAGTATATACCATATAATGTACATGCAAATATGCACATACATATATAAAACTGTACACATTCAACACACAAGCACACATATGTGAACATAACGTACAGTATATACACATACAACATCATCCAATAAGATAAGAGACCAAATAGACAGAATAAAAAGGATATCAAAGAGATCCGAAAGCCTTGGAAAATAAGTAGGTCTTGAGATTCGATTTAAAGACTTCCAAGGATGAAGAGGATTTTATGAAGGGGGGAAGACTATTCCAGAGTCTCGGGGCAGCAATGGAGAAAGCCCTGTCACCTCTAGATTTGAGCTGGGAGCGTGGAACTGATAAAACCATCTGACTGGAGGAGCGCAGAGATCGAGTGGGTAAGTGCAGGCTAAGAAGATCTAAAATGTAACCTGGAGCCAAACCATGGAGAGCTTTAAAAACAAATAGTAAAACCTTAAAATTGATTCTATGTTTAACTGGTAGCCAATGTAGAGATGCGAGTACTGGGGTAATATTCTCTCTCTTTCTAGTACCCGTCAGGAGCCTTGCGGCTACTTTTTGAACAAGTTGCAGGCGGGTCAGGCTTGAGTGACAAATGCCTAAATAAAGAGAGTTACAATAGTCAAGACGTGACGATATGAAAGCATGGATAACAGTTTCCAGGTCTTTAGATGTGTCATGGTCTCCGTGCCTGCCCGGTCGGCCCCACAAGGCTACAATTGCTGTTGCTGTTTTCTCCCTCTCTGCCTGGGCGGAGCTCACTGTGGGCTCCCGCCCTTGGCCCACACACACACCTGACAACACTCACCCATCATCACCGGGAGCACTATTTGAGGCTGGAACACAGATCCTCTCGTCGCTGGATGATTGTACCCCTAACGTTAGTGTTCTCACAGCTCTTGTGCTTCATATCCGTGACTTGTGATTTGTTGGTGACCTGCCTTCTCGTCTGCTTCAGATCTTCCCCCCCCCCCCCCCCCCCCGGACCTGCGACCTCCCTGCTACGGGAAAGTGTGTGAGTGTGAGCGGAGAAGACGTGAGCGAGTACCCTGTGATTCCCCCCGGAGTTTTTGGATCCCTTCACTGTACATATATTGCACTGCACTGTAAATAAACCACACCTTGGAGATACCTTACCGCTCTGCGTTGAATCCCTGTACCAGATCGTGACAGAATCATCCAGCCACGGAAATGGATTCAGCAGACCCAGCGGTCTCGACTCCCACCCTCGCCACTTTGGCCGCGATGCTGGCACGCCACGAGCAGATGTTCATTCACCTTCGAGCAGAGCTCGCGAACCTCACACAGGCCGTGGCTCAGCTAACACCGCTACCGGCCGCTCCTCTGGTCGCCGCTCCTCCGTTGGAGGCGCCAGTTCCAGCTGTAAGTGTCGCGCCACCTGTTCCCTCACCTGTTCACGTTGACAGATTCCTCCCTACTCCCAGGGCTTTCACGGGAGAGATTGATAAATGTGCTGGTTTTCTCACTCAGTGTACCCTTCAGTTTCGCCAGCAACCGCAAACCTTTTCTACTGATGGTGCTAAAATCGCTTATATCGTCCAGTTACTCCAGGACCGTGCTCTAACCTGGGCTCAAGCTGCGCTTCAGGCGGAGCCGGACATCACCTTTTCTGACTTTCTGACTAAGTTTAAAGGTGTGTTTGACAGGAAAGCCACAACTGCCACCGCCGGCCAGCGCTTGCTTGCGCTTAAACAAGGTAAACGCAGCATGGCTGATTTTTCTATTGACTTTTCTACCTTGGCTGAACAGGCGAAATGGGGGTAAGAGGCCCTTAAAAGTGCATTGCTCACTAATATTAATGAGGAAATAAGGAATGAACTTATGCTCCGAGAACTACCTTCCTCCCTGGATGCGCTTTTGGTTTTGTGTATGCGGGTGGACGATCAGGTGCGCGCACATCGGAGCGCACGCGCGCGTTCGGGGCATGCCCCGCTGGACTTTTGTGGGACCCCTACTGCGGCCCATGGGTTGTGTGACGCCGACGCCGGGGATGGGGAAGAGCCCATGCAGCTTGGGCGCTCACGGCTGTCGCCCGCGGAGCGCCAGCGCCGTCTTGCCTCCGGTGAGTGCGTTTATTGCAGCCGTAAAGGCCACTCTGTCTCCTCCTGCCCTACGCTGGCAAAAGGGCGCGCTCACCAGTGATCGTGAGGGTGCTGGTGGGCGATCTGTCGAGTGAAAGCCCTCTCCCCAGGCTTCTTTTGCCGGCTACTCTGCGTGTTCGGACTGTTTCTCATTCTCTCTCCGTTCTCATTGACTCTGGGGCTGAGCAGAACTTTATTGACACCTCACTCGCCGCCAAACTGAACATCGCCTTGGAGCCTCTGTCACGCCCCCTCCGCGTTCACGCACTGTCGGGCCAGCGCCTGCCTGACATCACTCATGTTTCTGAATTCCTTTCATTATCTCTCTCTGGCAATCACACAGAAAGGATTTGTTTTTTTTTTCATTTAAGGCTCCTCTCACTCCGCTGGTTCTGGGTCACCCCTGGCTTGTCCTCCACAACCCGCATATCGACTGGGAGAAGGGTGCCGTACTAGGTTGGAGTGTGGCCTGCCATATGAACTGCCTCCGGGCTGCGGCTTCCCCCGTTTCGCTCCCACCCACGGCCTCGCCGTCGGACGCCCCGGACCTCTCGATGGTTCCGCGGGTTTATCATGATCTGCGGGATGTTTTTTGTAAGGATCGGGCGCGGTCCCTTCCCCCGCACCGCCCGTACGATTGTGCCGTCGATCTTCTTCCTGGAGCTCCGCTGCCGTCTAGCCGCCTGTACAGCCTCTCCCGGCCTGAGAGGGATGCTATGGAGCGCTACATCTCGGAGTCGCTGGCGGCGGGGTTGATTCGCCCCTCCTCTTCCCCTGTCGCGGCTGGGGGTTTTTTTGTGGATAAGAAGGATGGTTCGCTGCGGCCGTGTATTGACTTTCGGGGCCTTAATCAGATCACTGTTAAGAACAAATACCCTTTGCCGTTGCTTTTCTCCGCCTTTGAACTGCTTCAGGGCATGACCGTCTTTACCAAGCTGGATCTGCGCAACGCTTACCACCTGGTGCGCATCAGGGAGGGGGATGAGTGGAAGACCGCGTTCAATACGCATCGGGGCCACTTTGAGAATCTCGTGATGCCGTTTGGGCTGACTAACGCCCCCGCGGTGTTTCAGGCGATGGTTAATGATGTCCTTCGTGATTTTGTTAACCGTTGTGTGTTTGTGTACTTAGATGACATCTTGGTCTTTTCTAAGACGCTCGAGGAGCACAAGGTCCATGTCCGGCAGGTCCTGCTACGCCTTCTGGAGAACCGGCTCTTTGTGAAGGGGGAGAAGTGCGACTTCCACGTGTCGTCTGTGAGTTTTCTGGGCCACATTATCGAGAAGGGGGACTTGCGGACAGATCCGGAGAAAGTGCGAGCTGTGGTGGAATGGCCTACTCCTCCTGATCGCCGCCAAGTGCAACGTTTTTTGGGATTCGCCAACTTTTACAGACGGTTCATTCGTGATTTCAGCAGAATCGCTCTCCCTCTCACTAAACTCACCTCTCCCAAGGTTCCCTTCCAGTGGGATTCTGCCGCTCAGCGAGCCTTCGCCCTGCTCAAGGACAGGTTCACCACCGCTCCCATACTCCGGCAACCGGACCTTACACGGCAGTTCGTTGTGGAAGTGGACGCGTCGGACTCCGGGGTTGGGGCAGTTCTGTCTCAACAGATGGACGGTAAGCTGCACCCATGTGCCTTTTATTCTCGCCGTCTCTCCCCAGCAGAGTGTAACTATGACATCGGGGACCGGGAGCTTCTGGCCGTCAAGCTGGCCCTGGAGGAGTGGAGACATTGGTTGGAGGGAGCAGCACAACCATTCATCGTCTGGACGGATCACAAGAATCTGGAGTACCTGCGCTCGGCTAGACGTCTCAATTCCCGGCAAGCCAGGTGGGCACTGTTTTTCGCTCGTTTTGACTTCACTATCACCTACAGGCCAGGAACACGGAACGTAAAGCCAGACGCCCTGTCCAGGCAATTCTCCATCACTGGGGAGGACTCAGACCCTGAGCCTGTCCTCCCGGCCGCCTGCGTAATTGGAGCCATCTCCTGGGAGATCGAGGGGCTCATCCAAGAGGCGCTGGAGACCGAACCGGATCCTGGCACTGGTCCACCTGGTCGCCTCTTCGTTCCTTCAGCCGTCCGCTCTCAGGTTCTCCAGTGGGCTCACACCGCCCGCTTTTCATGCCATCCTGGGGTCCTCCGCACCTGCTCGTTCCTCCGACGTTACTTCTGGTGGCCTGCTATGACTAGGGATGCCAAGGAGTATGTAGCCGCCTGTTCGACCTGCGCCCGGAATAAGCTTTCGAACCGCCCTCCACCGGGTCTTCTGCAGCCTCTCCCTACACCAGCTCGACCATGGTCCCATGTTTCTTTGGACTTTGTCACGGGCCTGCCGCCCTCCGCTGGTAACACCGCCATACTTACCATTATCGATCGTTTCTCCAAAGCTGCACACTTCGTCGCCCTCCCGAAGCTCCCCTCGGCCTTGGAGACGGCCCGGCTCCTCACCTCCCATGTGTTCCGTCTTCACGGGATCCCCGAGGACATCGTCTCGGATAGGGGGCCGCAATTCACGTCCCGTGTTTGGAGGGAGTTCTGCTCCGCACTGGGGGCCAAGGTCAGTCTGTCTTCCGGTTTCCATCCACAGAGTAACGGGCAGTCGGAGCGGGCCAACCAGGAGCTGGAAGCTGCCCTCCGCTGTGTCACTTCGCACAACCAATCGACCTGGAGTGAACAGCTTCCATGGATCGAATACGCCCACAACAGCCACACATCCTCCGCCACGGGCAAGTCTCCCTTCGAAGCGTCCCTGGGCTATCAACCACCTTTGCTCCCGGCCATCGAAGTTGAGCACTCCGTTCCTTCTGTACAGGCTCACCTCTGCGGGTGCCGTCGTGCCTGGCGGACGACTCGGGCTGCCCTGCTCCGTACTAAGGAGCGGAACAAGACCCTCGCTGACCGTCGCCGGACACCGGCCCCCGTGTACACCATCGGTCAACAAGTATGGCTGGCTACCCGTTTTGTGCCGCTACGGACTGAGTCGAAGAAGCTGTCTCCTCAGTTCATTGGCCCTTTTCCCGTTGAGGCCATTGTGAACCCTGTGTCTGTCCGCCTCAAGCTGCCGCGCAACATGCGCATTCACAATGTCTTTCATGTGTCTCAGGTCAAGCCGGTGCTCTCCAGCCCGTTGTGCCCTCCCTCCAGGGCCCCGCCGCCCCCCCCGGCTCGTGGATGGTCAGCTGGTCTACAATATCACCCGCATCATGGACTCCCGGCGCCGGGGTCGGGGTTTTCAGTACCTGGTTGACTGGGAGGGCTACGGGATAGAGGAACGCTCCTGGGTGCCTCGAGCTGCTGTCCTGGATGTTGCCATGCTCCGGGACTTCCACCGCAGGCATCCAGGTAAGCCTGGTGGGTCACCGGGAGGCTCCCGTTGAGGGGGGGGGGGTACTGTCATGGTCTCCGTGCCTGCCCGGTCGGCCCCACAAGGCTACAATTGCTGTTGCTGTTTTCTCCCTCTCTGCCTGGGTGGAGCTCACTGTGGGCTCCCGCCCTTGGCCCACACACACACCTGACAACACTCACCCATCATCACCGGGAGCACTATTTGAGGCTGGAACACAGATCCTCTCGTCGCTGGATGATTGTACCCCTAACGTTAGTGTTCTCACAGCTCTTGTGCTTCATATCCGTGACTTGTGATTTGTTGGTGACCTGCCTTCTCGTCTGCTTCAGATCTTCCCCCCCCCCCGGACCTGCGACCTCCCTGCTACGGGAAAGTGTGTGAGTGTGAGCGGAGAAGACGTGAGCGAGTACCCTGTGATTCCCCCCGGAGTTTTTGGATCCCTTCACTGTACATATATTGCACTGCACTGTAAATAAACCACACCTTGGAGATACCTTACCGCTCTGCGTTGAATCCCTGTACCAGATCGTGACAAGATGACAGGATATTTTTGAGTTTAGAAATGCTCCCGAGTTGGAAAAAACTGCCACGAACAACTGAATTTATTTGATTGTCCAGCTTGAGAGTGGAATCAAAAATGAAACCAAGATTTTTTACATGGGGATGTACATTAGCTGATAATGGGCCCAAATTTAACACTTTAACAGTGTTGGGATGAAGAAAGGCAGGGTTTCCTCTAAGCAGCGTCCTTTCCTGCTTCCTCTCAAATTATAATTAATTGTGGTTCCCTGCTGTGAGGTTTGCATGTCTATTCCATGCGGGCCAATATTCTTACAGACACTTGAATATTCAATCAATTGATAATGTTTAGGTTCAGTGTTTCTCAGACAGAGATTCCAGTTGAAGATTCCTGCAATTGGTGACTTAAAAGTTTGAATATAAAAACAGTTACACAGCTCAAAAAGCAACGCCTGCTTTGCTGACTTAATCTGGATGGCATGAAAATAGTTTTCTTCACTGTGGGCCTTGTGTCCATTAGACATGTGAATCTATTATTATTATTGGGATGGCAGCTATACTTCTTTGGCTAAATTAATGTGCTCATGAACTCCTAACAGAAAGTTAAACACATGCTGAAAAAGAGGTGAGGTGTGAACAGAGCCCCCCTCAGAAGTCAGTTCATTGGGCAGATAATATGTCAAAACCAGTACTGTCGGGCCTCAGACACACCAACCTCCTGGTAACCACTGGTCACTAGGGACTAGCTGGTGACCGTCGCTGCAAACACTTTCTAGAGAGACTTGAAACATCTTCCAAAAGGTGAGAGTTTCACCTTGAAGGAGAACAGTCTTTGTTTCTCACTTTTTTGCTGTTTCACTACCACTCCGCAAGTAGTTGGCAAGTGTTTGCAAACAGGTTTCCGTCTTCCATGCAAACTATGGCCACAAGGAGCCTTTTGGTACAGAAGTTTGACTAGTGGCTGGCAGGAAACTCCAGCAAAAAGTCACCAGCCGGGGAATGTTTTTTCCCCTAATGACCACTGGTTGCAAAAGGTTTAATTACCAGTGTTTATGCTTGTATGACTTGGGCCTTTAACAGGAAGGAAACTTTGATAATGTGGTTTTTATTCATAACAATCCTAGGACTGATGACAATGTGTCACCTAAAAGCTGAGGAAATCATGTTTTGATTTACTGTGTTTATCACTTCTCTCATATCATCGCTTAGGGACGGCACTGGTGAGGAATGGCTACCACTGCCTTCACTCTATTAAAATATAATCAGTTTGCAGAGGGACACAGGAAAGATTGAAATCACTCTATGCGAGTAATTAGATAACGAGAGAAAAACTAAATCACCGAGTGCAGACATTTAAATATGAGGTGTCTGAGAAAGTGTTGCCTCCTCAGTTGGAAATTTGATTTTCTGAGAAATTCCCACAAAGGCTGAGGACACAGTGTCAGGGAAGTTACACATTTAGGACTTTAGACATCCAAGACATTCTGTGAATATTTAGGATGCTTGCTCCAGGTCTCTACACTACATGCCCATAATGTTTGCAGATCCTTGTAAGCCTTACAGTCCTGGCTCCTGGACAATCTAATATAATATAATATAAAACATTTTCTGAGCAGGATCTGATAATTTGAATGCTTATCATGTTAAATTTCATAAATGTAGACTCTTTATGGGTGCTCCTCAGACTTCAATTCACTTTATTTGTTTTAGTGTTAATGCCCAGCGTTTTGATTCTATGTCAAAACTATTCACATCGCAAATTTAAAAAAAACTTTATCAAGTTATTTGGTCTATCAAGGGTATAATGCAGCAGATATTTATGTAGGTAAATCACATGCTTAAAAAGCCAAATGAAAAGCAACTATTCAGCTCATGTCTTAAATAAGTACATCGAGTTGCATCCTGTGCATATTGACAGCTCTAAAAGCGCTTGCTAAATGAAGCTACTGCACTGCACGGTGCGCAAGCTGAGGCAGCCTGTTATGTATTCACAACAGGCTGATGCCAAGGAAGACTTGAAAAACAACTATAATGATCAATAATAGATTTTTCCCCACTGTACATATTGTATAAGTCTTAATTATTCACTCAACAAAGTGACATAAAAGTCGATTAGTGATGCTCTGCAACAAGTAATTACTCCAAGCATAAGTCTGATCTTAGGAATGATGTTTTATTGGTGTGGTGTTTAAAAAATGCATGATACAAAATATTTATCTTGATTTTTTTTTTTCAAAGGCTTGGGATGCAAATCTCTGATGGTGAGCTCTAAATGGATGTGTCTTTTTAAAAAATGTATGCGCCACACAAAGCCTTTTCCCAGCATGCAATTTGAGAGGCTTTTTTCATGAATTTGTTATGAAATGTTGGTTGACAAATACGCAAACATGAATATTGAAAACATTTGCAGCATTTTACTTTATGAGTTGACACATTTAATATGCTGACTAAAAGCCTACAGTTCGAAATTACGTGCATGCCAGTGAACGCGTGTCTGCGTTAGCGTGCGTGTGCTGTACGTGTCAGGCACTTAGGATGCGCTCTGTGGAGAAGGGTTGGTTAGAAAACATTCTTGCACCTCAAGGCTTCATAAACACACTTGCATTTCAAAGATAAGATGCCGCCGTGCGTATTGTACAATTTCAAAACATGCACTGATTGCATTCATCAAAATCCCCATGTCTTATTAGAATGGAAGTGCATTAAGCTTTAATGCAGAAGCCTGAGCCGCCTAAACACAAGTGAACAGCTGAGTCTACCGCACAGAGATGCAGCGCGGACACAAAAGGCAGTCGAAGATTACCATTTAAATCATTTAATAAAACCGCACTCGTTCTGATTCTCGAAAATTACAACAAAGCAACGAAACAGATGTTGAAAGAACGTACTGATAAGCAAATTTGCAGTGATCTTTTGTATTTGTGATAGAAATGAAACGCACACAGTGCAAGCTGCAGTTTGACTATTTGACAGAGAAATCCAGAACAAAAGATGCTAACGGATACGGCGAGCTGCAGATGACATTTCATGGGGAAAAAAAATATATGAAAGAACTTTTTTCTTTTTCTTTCTTTTTTAATAGAGCACATCTACAGTAATTTAGAATTCTCACTCCCCCTCATTCTTTTGCGGGTAACACACCTCACTGCAGGGAATTCCACTTTCTTACTTTTGACTCTTTTAATATTCAGTGTTTGAAAAAAAAAAAAAAAAAAAGACCTCCACTTTGCTCTGACAATCTACCAGTTTTCTGGTAGATTGTCAGAGCAGAAAACGATAAATAGCACTACAACTAGTGTGACTGAACCTTGCTGTGCGAAGATCAGAGTCCCAAAATCGCACCTGACAATTCAAACACCTAAAGTTTAGACGCGCACACACACATTGAATGCACTCTCCCATACACGCATACTTTACGACTCCCCTGTCTCACTCTCTGGGGTGCTGCTTTATTAATGAGTTGGAAACATAAAAAGTATCCGGAGGACGGGAAGTGTCACTCATCAAAAAAGGCTGTTTTTGAACAGTCTTGGATCCTTGTTAAAGAATTATTCTCTTTCATAAGGACAAGAGACAATCAGTGATTGCCAGGTTTTTTACAGATGACCAGACCATGAATCCTCTTTCTCAGACACAGCATGAATATTGTATGTAAAGTGTGCAAAGTTGGCTTGTCTGGTGGGAGAGTGGGAGGACTGAAGGCTGTAGACATTTGGTGGTATTCATTATGACTGTTTGCAATGGGAAAGAGTGTGTGATTTATCTGTGTGCGTGTGTCTGGTTGGGTGAGGCAGAGACAACACAAGACTGTGATTAATTTCATTGATTAAATGCAATGTTTTGGGTAAATACTGATAGTAACCCACATATGAATTGAATGGATCAATGAAATTGACTTTTTTTCCTCTTCTATCTTTTGAATAAACTTTCAGCAAAGCTCAATAAAAACAGCTTTCTCAAAAATAAGCTGCCATGGCCGGTAAAAACAAACCAAGACATGACAGTGAAGAGTAAAGGCCTTACCGCACACAATCTACATCATAAAGTCAACTCCTCACCTAACAAGGATGTGCAGACAAATACACATGCTATGCCTCAACTTGGAAAATAAACGAATGCCAGCTTATGCAAAGTTCCCACATATATACACAAGCTCTACGTATATCCCAAACCCACACACAGACACTACAGTACAAATCCCATGACAGACACACACACACACAGACACACACTACTCCTGTGTGATCTTACCTGTGCCTTCCTGGACTGGAACAAATAATAGGGGGGGAGTCAACTGTGGGATTTTGAAGCTCACCCTGTCAGTGACACTGTGTCAGCTCTGCATCTCCCTGTACCAAACACACACCTTTGCTCCCTCCTTACTAAAACAGCATAGGGAACAAGGCCTTTGAATAATAAATACTCGAAAGGTTCCACACAACTCCGTCCACAGATGCCCATCCGGCAAACAATGTTGATGTGTAGAGCAGGAGAGCCATGGAAGGAGTCCGGGTGAATACAAGATACATGTTCAGACACAAACCAGGACTGAACTGGCTGACTTCTAGGAGGCAAGATGGGCCTGCAGAGCAGGAGAGCTAGTGGCCTGAAAACTTCAAAATCCCTGTGTACACACTGACAACTCACACTCCTCCTGAAGGTGGTACAACTGCAACATAAGCAAAAAAAAAAAAAAAGTTAGGAATACTCTTCTTGTGAAATTCGATGGGAAATTGTAAGAAGGGAATATTCTTTACAAACGAGTGAATGCAGAAAGAGTAACCAAACCTGCACATTATTAAGGTGGTGTATATAGAGTAAGCTTAGAGCAGGGTTTCTTCTAATTTAGCCAGCTGGTAGATGCTGACTTTCAACATTTTGTCCAAATAAGACAAATATCTTTCTCACAATCAAGATTAAGATCTTAGAGAGACTGACAAAATGTCCCAAAGGTTATGAAGCATACAGTATTAACTTGACAGCAGGCAGAAGGAGGATAACAAAGTGGCCCTCGATGAACAGCACAAGGTGGCCCCATACTTCACTTTCCTTCAGAGTTATAACAGGGGAGCGTGAGGTTTGGCTGATGAACAGGGCCCATTGTAGAAGCTGATGTGTCCATCGTCAGCCGATATTTAATCCTCCAGTTCCGCAGCGTGGCCGGAACATGACAGAAAATCATTAGCCACTGTGGGCCGTTAACTGTCACATGAGTGATTGAATAAGCAGTGAGCCATGGAGTTTTGTATGGCAGTTAAACGTCTGTCCTGAAGACTCGTGGTGACGAACCATTGAGGTCAATGATGAGGCAGACAGCCACTCCCACTATCTGAGAGATGGGGTTCCTTGAAGTGTCATAACTGGGAGGAGGAGGGCCAGTGGGGGGGCAAGTACAGGTCAAGCCAGCATAGTGTACATCCATGGTGTTGTATGATATTTGAGTAACACAGTATATGCACCCAAAACATTTTATTTAACACTTTTGAGGTAACTGAGGGGGGTTTGTTCTGCTTTATACTTATTTTTTTACTGGATAAATGTTATAAATTCCTTTGCAGATTCATAATAAATCTGCAGACAAGCTTTGATGTAGTGCTAGATAACAATTAATGGACTTCCAAGTTAAATTCACGAACTCTACAGCACATATACGGTAGTTAAATTTACCTTCATATAGTGTAAAGCATGAGGAATAAATGAACAAAACAATGAAATGAAACTCATTCTGAAGCACGTCCATGTGCATGACGAGTATATTGTGGTGCTTAGAGTTCTATATATCTAGTTGTGAGTTTTGCTTTTTTTTGTAAGGGGTAAAAGAATTAATATATTCACTGAGGTATTTTTGCCAGTATTGACACACACTGAGTGTTATCTGGTAAATGTTCCAATATTCACTTTAAAAAACAAAACAAAACAGAATATAATGCAGAAAAATGTTAGTTATTTAGAAATGGTTCAATCAAATCAGCTTAAGTAACTATGAATGTAACTGATTCTTACGATGCCTTTCAATACCAAAATTGTTTTAAATTTTATTTTCTTTTTTTAAGTACAGTAGATACTGTGGACTGGAAACGTACAGAGGCTGCGATTCTTCTGAAATAGGGGGCAGCATACACATAAAATTGTTCTTGCGTTATTCGAGAGAAAGGAAAGGAAACACCCACAACCATGGGAAAAGCTACACATGCAAGATGTCGACCAGTTTAGTTGCCACTATAGCGCCGCCTAACTTGTGGGTAACAAAGGCAATAAGAGTCAGGTATGGAAGGAGGCTACTTTGCGTTGTTATCCTGTAAAACACCTTACCGTTTTTCCATGACAGCTGGCATTGCAGTTACGAGATCAGCTATGTTCCATAGAATAAAATGTTTGCTAACATAAAATAAATGCATAACCTGACATAATGTAACTAACGTTATCCCTCGTAATAATATTAGCAGGCTTTTAGGCAAAGATCTTAACATTTCACTCTGTGTCCTGTCAGCAAAATAGAATATTAACATTTGAAATAAACCTTGTGCTACCATATCAGTGATTTACAGTCACTTTTTAATAAAATAATTCATGTTTCAGTATATGAGATAATAATCTGGTATTTGTATTTTTTTCCCGTGACATCAAATTAGATGGAATCAAGTAATTCTACTAGCATTGCTACCGACAAGTAGATTTTCGGGTATTGCGACACTCTAGCCAGTAACCCCGAAAACACTGACAGATAGTGTTTGGTAAAAATAAAAATTAAAAAAATATTCAATAGTCAAATGTTTGTATAGTAAAACTTGTTCTAAAGTTTTAAAAATCTGGTCCCCGAAAAATAACCGTTGCAGTAATAAGAAAATGTTAGCGATAACCCTGAAACTAGTAAAGACAAAACTCAGACTAAACATTTTTTAAACAAGAAAACTTTAACTGAAATAAGGCAACCTAACTAACTAATAAGAGTCTAGTATTGGTTGGACTCCAAATGACAGCTTCGAATGAACGTCATCGCCTGCATCTAACCTGCATGGATAAGGCACTACATAAGCTAGCGCTACACATAGGACATTAAACGTGGGCAACAATGTTGTCTCCATGGACTGGCTAAAAATACTGTTCCATGGAGGGTTTTTCATCTATCTTGCAGCCTTTCTCTGCACACATATCCACCATGCATCCTTTCCTCTCTTTTCTTCAGCTGAGCCTTGACATCCAGACCTAGCCGTTCCACGTAACCTATACATAAGGTTGGCTGTGTGTGTGTGTGTGTGTGTGTCTTGGGGGGTGATCTCCATACTATTCCCTGGTGACTACTGTCTGTGTCTTGGAAGAAGTAAGAGCCCTTGCTCCACACTCCCTCTCCTTGATGGAGTAAGGGGTGGGGAGAGGTGGGGGCGCTCTGTGGAATCACTCAGTCCAGTTTACCAGGACAGACAGCGGATGCCATTAACACGAGCTAATTCGGCCTCTCCTTTTCACCACATTCATTAAAGTCTTTTTAATGCGTCTCTCCATTTCCTCTTTTTGCATTAAAGGAACACATGAAAGAGGACGGAAAAAAAAGAAGACGCAGGAAATTGTCAAATTATAAATTAAGCTGCTGCTTCAATTATTTGCTTGGTTTGATAATAACATGTGGTTAATTTTTGAACGAGGTTAATTACAAGAGGGTTAATGATATTCTTATAAAAACGAAGAACTCATCACATTTTCCTCTCTAAATTACACTGGCATATATGAACCAAATATTTTCTTCAATTAATTCATAACTGTTAATAAATATCTTACAATTCAGGGGGCACGCGGGCTGGGGCCATGTTTTGGAATGACATATTTGAACAGTTTCTCGACACATTCTGTAACAATAATTGCGATAGCTGACTTCTCACCGGAGGTAATCTGACTCTTGCTGTCTTTGGTAGGTGGCCAATTTATTTCGTGAAGTGGGTAGATATTGCACTTGCTGCACATGGTGTTATTTGGCGTGTGTGCAAGAGAGAGAAAAAGCGAGTGAGAGAGGAACAAACAGGGGGCAGGTAGGTGCGATCGCTCATTCACACTCGAGCTGCTTGACGTAAAGCCCTACGGGGCATGATTACTAGGCCCTGGGTGATCCTTCAACTCTCCGCCTGACACTTGCTGCCTGTCCCCCCCTTCCCATCCACTCTCCTTGCATCCCACCACTTTCAAACCTCTCTCCTCATTCATCTCTCTATATCGTCTGTCTTTAACCCCACATTGTAAGTTTCTTTTATGATGCCACTGTGTTTTATTTACTCCCGTAGCCCTGCGTCTGTCTTGATAATGTGTTTCTGCCAGTCTGATAAATAAAGCAGTTTGTCTTTTTACAGTGCCCAGGACGCTTACAGTTAATGTGTCTTCATCCGCCTCTGCTATTTATCAGACTTCAGACATGCATTCGCTGTGTATCTGAGTCCCCCGTGGCACATTTCAACAAGGCTATTAAATTTCATGTGTTGTGAAATAAGTGGAATCTACAAAACAAGCTTCAGGGGGAAAATGTTTCTTCTGGTTTTTAGAGCAGGATTAACACGTTTTCATTGATATTTTCGGAATTTCATGGAAGACTTTATCCAGATCGACTTATGGCAGAGGAAAGAGATGTGGCTTTCTTGCTTAAAATCATCTCGCTGTATGTGCCTTATTTCTATTAGACTATTTTAGCAATGTCTTTGTGATATATATATATATATATATATATATATATATTTTGTTTTGTTTTTTTGTTTCAACTGTGTTGCAAAAACTAAAATATATGGAACATGGGGGGGGGGGGGGGGGGGGGGGGGGGAAGAGAGAACACGTTTTTGCCATCCATTAATCAAAATTTCAAGTTAGACATCTCAAAATTACAGCTTACTAACTGAAATTTCTGTGGTTATTATTAATGAAGTTTTGAGATTCCTAACTTTGTTTTTGTTTGTGGAAACAAACTTCCATAAAAACAGTCCCTAGATGTAACCTTACACTATGTTTCCCTTACTGTTTGACACTTTCTTCTTTGCCACCATGGGTTCAGTTCGTCCTGGCATTACCATGAGAAGTAACCAGGTAGCAACACTGTGGTCAACCAAAAATGTAGTAAAATAGGAGATATATATTAGTCCTTGCATACACAGACCTGCCACACCATAAAAAAACTGCTTAATGTCATGTGGGTTTCCCTTGTTCCACCAAAATACCCCAAACCCTTTGAGGTAGGGACATGGGACCTCCTTGAGGGTGCTTTTGTATCTGGATCTGGAACATAGAAGGAAAAATCCCTAGGTTTGCTGTGCACAAGAACTTTGGGGGCTAGATCATCACCGTGCATTTTCTATAATGGTCCCTTATCTTGCTGGGGGTGGTTGCAGCCATGTGTTAGTCTGAAAAAGTGTTTGTAACATCCATATAATGGACTGCGACACAAGACGCAAGATGATCATTTGACCTGTCAGTGGTTTTAATGTTGGGGCTGATTGGTGTTTACTACACACATCTCACTGATGTATGTTTTTGCCACCCAAACAGGTTGTAGATTACACCCATCTCTCTTGCTGTTATTGCATTACAGGAGCTGAACGGCCAGGATTTGTTTTAACATGTTTGTTTTAAATGTCGCTTTGCAAGTGACCTTTGACCCTTTACGCTTAAAGTCTCACTACTTTATCACCTATTCCTAAATAGTCACTGTGATATTTTGCCATATTTAGTGTAGACATGACGAAAGCTTCTTTTGTAAGGTAACTGTGACTTCTGGTAATCATCATCAAATGACATCATCCCTGAGTCCCGGTGAACATTTGCGCTAAATCTTAAAAACTTCCCTTAAGGTGTTACAGAGAATTATTTCTAGACGATCCCCTTTATACCTTCCATCCACAGATTCCAGAAAAACAGGTTTAGTTGAGTTTTGGTTTTTTGTTTTTGTTTTTAACAAATTAAAGATCCTTGCTTTGATTTTTTTTTTTTTGCCAAACAATACAAAGCCATGCCAGTTGTCAGTTTCAAGCTAAGTGCAAACATATATATAGAAACCCATTTGGACATTCATCATTAAACCCCCTGAGACCCTGTGTCTGGAAACAGAGGACATTACATTTTGGCTTTTCTCCACCTTATGCTTCATTCTGCTCAATGAAGTGTTTTATAGTTTGTTAAGCAATAGTGATTTTATTGTGTCATACTGTAAAATAAACCCATTGTCCCCATACAAGGACAATTAAAGGATCATTTAAAAACAGTATTTGAAATTGCTTTCTGTTCAAAGATAAAGCTTAGTTTTTATAGATTTCATACTTACAGGTCCAAGTAATCCCACATAGCTTGGAGTAATTAGACACGCATCACAGTTTCAAGTCATTGAAAATCAGGGAATTGAAACTTTGGACTTTGGAATTTCCTGCGGAAGTTTAAAAAAAAAAGCAGCCCAAGTTCTTCTATGATAATATATGAGAACAAAGAACAGAACAAATCAAAAACTTTGTAAAGTAGAAACTGTGATCAAATCTGGAAAATAAAGATCAAGACTGTTTGAGCCCTGGTGGCTGAAAGTTAGACGGTGAGTGAGCTTATATAATTGTTCGAATTTGAGCTCATAGTGTATGGGTTTAATCTGCTCTTGTTAGATGGGCTCAAGGGACTTGTGGCGACTTTTTAGGGGGCTAAAATATTACCATGATGGGCTAGCAGCATCCTTTCATGCTCTATCCAACAGAGTTCGTATAGACATGCTTGGCTTAAAACCACCTTGTTAACAAAAAGAGAATGAACAAAAAAAAAAAAAAAAAGAAAAGAAACTGCACTCTGTAAGAATCCTGACACTTCTGCCATGTGAGTACTTGAAAATTTCAAACACTTGTCTTTTCTTTACCATAATAGATGTCAGTTTGCTCTGATGTAGCTCAAAAAGGGGGAGCAGCACGTAGGGTCTCACTCTTTCTGCATTTGAAGCTATCACTCAATAGTGGATCTGTGTTGTTCGACATCAAACAAAGGAGACATTCGCAGCATCACCTGCAGAGCGCTCCAAAGGGATGAAGCAAAATATCTTCAAATCACTTGTCCAAGACATTTCCCCCCATTAAGGCTGCCTCCGCGCAGGCTTTAAGGCGGAGACAGGCCCTTTAGATAAGCTAACCAAACCCGAGTGCTACAGCTGGGAGATCAGACACGCAGCCTGTGTTCTATTACAGAGCCCACTTACAATAGCGTGGCATTAAAAAACAAAAAAGGCTCGCCGTTTAACCGTGTTAAACGCGAATAATGATCTATTTAGCTGCGAAAAGCAAAGAGCAAACAAGAAGAAAGGCGGGATCTAAAATAGCTGCGGAACAGTGTGACTGATACAGGTAGAGGGACAGGACGCACAGCTGTAATTGCCACATTTATTTCTTTGCACGCGTAGATTGATTGACAGCCGTGCGGTTAAAGCGACTGTACAAATTCAAACCGAAAGCTAATCTTTTTTGTTTTGTCTGGCTTTTCTTGTTTTAAGGCGTAACAATTATGAAGTTCTAGTTACAGAGATATCTATTATCATTTTGTGTCAATGTTGGAAAAAAAAGTGAGCTGCTGTGTGTGCCTATTGTATCTGTATGAATGTGTATGACTCCCAACAGTGATGCTTTTGGGTGTGTGTGTGTGTGTGTGTGTGTGTGTGTGTGTGTGTGTGTGTGTGTGTGTGTGTGTGTGTGTGTGTGTGTTGTAATCTCAGCAGCAGATCATGTTTTCCAGGCCTCAGATGAGGCAAAGCAGCTTTGGCAGCGGGCCGTTTCATCTCAGGCACTGGGGCCCAAAACAAAGAGAAAATGATTGATTGGATGATGAATTATTTAGAGGTGGAGAGCAGAGGAACGAGCCAGCCGTGGTGGAGAGAGAGAGAGGGAGAGCGGGGTAGAGAGACCAAGGAAACGAGCAGGAGTAAGCGAGTTCAGCTCCCCTTCATCGCACCCTCTCCCCTTGTAGAAGATGGGAATTCAAGTAAAAACTTGCCCCTAATTGTACTAATGCATGTCACCGCAAATTTGCCAAAATAAAATATTGATGCGGATGCAGTGGCAGGGCTGCAAAGTCCCAAGCGCTGATTGGACAGGAGAGGTGTTTGCTCAGGGATCTATAGGACGTTTGAACCTACATGTAGCACTACACTGAAAGACAGAGAGGGCAAATAAAGAAAACAATTCTATATCTGCCTGCGTTTAAAGTAAAAACAAGTATGACTGGATACTTACTTGTACCTGTAAACAAGCCTGTATTACCTGAACTGCGGCATGAAAACAACACATTTCCATAAATATAAGTGACAGGGGCTGTGCGAGCGGGTCCAGAGCCTTATGCGATGCCCAGTTGGACCACAGGGGGCACTGATGTGATATGTGAGAGGGAGAAACAGACAAGAGTGGAGAGAGAGAGTGTAAAAGACAGAAGGAAAAAAAAAAAGAAACACAGAGTGAGGCGGGAAAGGCAAAAGGGAAAGAGAGAGAGAAAGAGTGGGATGGAGAGGAAGAGAGATGCAATGAGGCAAGGCTACGGGGATGAACGCAAAGCGTCTCTCTCCCTTCATTTTTTCAATATCCCCTCCTCATGAAATTTCATTTGGATTGTAAATGTTCAGTAATTTACCATCATAAATGTGTAATGGGCCCCTGAATCCAATGACATTGTGCTGGCTAATCAACTCATTTGAAAATGAATATAGATCTATTAAAGGGAACTCAGCATTTCCCCTTTGTTAAGACTGGCATGCTGTCAAACATGGGAACACTTCCTGAAAGAGGGTTTCTAGAAAGAGAGATCCTCTTCAAGCTGTGGTGGTGCGAGGAGGGGGGGGTACACAAAAATAATCTTCTCATCAGCTGTTTTGATCTTGAATAGAGACGATAATTTGAGATTAAGTGCTTGTGCTAAATCCTGATTTGTTTTGTCATTAGGAAAAAAAACGGCGTGCAATCGACATAAGAGAAAAAGGGACTCGTTTAAAACCTCGTTCACGGAAATAAAGAGCGGGGACAGGGACTTAATGATGCTTCATTTTCAGCTGGGAAAAGATGGCAAAATTAAATTCTTGAATTTTAAACTGTTTCTTGGTCCCTCAGCATGCAGCCAACAAATTCCTCCAGACAACACACAATAACACACACACACTGTGATTACCACTTCTTATCTATGAGAGACGGGGCCCGAGGCACTACCTGCAAACACTTAATCAAAAACCAAGTTCAACTCGTGGCAGCCAGTGACTCTTAGAAATAGAGAGTGATGGGGAGAGTATGGAATGCAAATTGTAGACATTAGGAATCTATGAAGGTGTGAGTGCACGCGTGCAGGATTGACGCTCGAAGCCAGTAAATTATCCTGTGGTTAAAAACTGAAGAAGTTATAGCAGGAAGGGCAATCTGACTATTTTATATTATGGACAATCTTAGTTTTAAATGTAATCTGCTGCTTTCCTCCTCCACAGAAACTGAGCATACGAGTAAATGGATGCACTAGAAATGTTCAAGGTGCAACTTATCTGGTAAACAGAAGACAGCAGGGTGGATGAGGAGAGCTTGGTGAGAGCTCTAGCGCCACGAATGAAGCGTCAAAACATATACGAATCACCATTCTGTGAAATATCTTGACATGATCATATGATTACCCATCCTCTCATCTAAAGGGAAGAGAATTTTGACTAAGAAGGGCAACTCGTGGACCAATTGATTGCATGTCAGGGGATATTTCAATGTGTGGGTAAAAGCAGAGGTATTATGAGACATGTTGCACTTAAAAAATAGAAATGATCAGAAACTGCGAGAAGGGGAATAACATACCGTAATACTAAAGATGGCACACAGCAGAGAACAGTTTCAACTTTGTGGCAGCAGACACACGTTAGGTACCTTTGGCCTTCAGATCTGCTTTAATTCTTCATGTCACAGATTCAACAAGGTGATGGAAACATTCCTCAGAGGTTTTGGTCCATACTGGCATGATAGCATCACACATTGCTGTAGATTTGTTTAGTTCCACATCTGTGATGTGAATCTCCCTTTCCATCATATTCCAAAGGCGCTCAGTTGGACTGAGATCTGCTGACTGTAGAGTCACCAGAAAAGACAAGCGTTTGAACCAGTTTGAGATGATTGAGCTTTGGTGTGAAAGATGTGGTCATCGTGCTCTTCTGCTACTGTAAACCATGCTGTCTGTTTCAAGGTTTGTGTGTCATGTTGTGCATTCAGAGATGCTCTTCTGCATACCTTGCTTGTAAGAAGTGGTATTTGAGATACTATTGCCTTCCTGTCAGCATGAAGCCACCTGAGCATTGTGTTCTTGCATCAGAGAACTGTCACTCGGTGGATATTTTCTTTCTTTTGGGGGTGATGCAACAGTGTGGTGGTGCACTACCACCTCACAGCAAGAAGGTTCCTGGTTCAGCTTCCCCCCAGAAACCAAAGACATGCATGTGAGGTTAACTGGTGATTCTAAATTGAGAAGCTCTGGATTATTCTCTCAATAAAGCTTCAGTGTTGCAAAACCTGTAGTCATACAACTCGTGCAGTGAAAAAACATGAAAACTAAACATTATTTGAGTTATATCAGCATTTCTTTTTTTAATTAAAATGTGATTGGTGATATTTTAGTGTCTCTAAAAATGGGCAATGTTTCTACAAAGGTACTCTGTAGATGTTTTTTACAGTAAAATCTTAATTGTGACTAAAATGTCAAAGTTGGACCATATAGACAGTTTCTTAGCCCACTTCCAATGGCCTCACAGACACCCTTAACTTTAAAAATGCAAACTAATACATAAAAAAAGATTTATAAGGAAATGGATTCGATTTAAAGAATGCTTCCACTAGGAGCTACATTTATCCATTCTGACAGGGCTTTACTCTATGAATGATACATCAAGAGTAATTTTGGAGGTTCAGTATCTTGCGAGAGAGTAGTTCAGCATGTGGACTGCAGGAGCTGGGGATTGAATCACAGAACCTTTTAAGAAATGCCTCATGAACCACAGCTGCAGCACATTTAACCTTCCATTCTTACACAGTATGTGCTAACACTAGTTGTTGAAGTGCTGCAAGCGCCCCTTCCAGCATTGAACAAAAAAAATACTGTAGATATTACATCCGCTTTTACATTAATTAATACAATCCATTTTACCTTCCATTTTATTATCACTGCTCTGCACGTCGTATTCACTTTCTCCTCGATCTCCTTCTCTTAGTTTCTTTCCTCTTTCTTTCTCCTCTCCGCCTATTTCGCAGTCTTGGTTCTGATGCAGCAATCAAGGAAAGGAACTCATTTATCAGGTCTGATGGCAGCAGGGGGTGTATTGTGCACTGTTGGAAGGGACTGCGTGTTAGACTGAATGCATAGCTTTAGGCTATTGCCCTGTTGTAAGGTCATTGTAATTAAGTTTTGGCTCACAGTGGTGGACTGTGCCTTTGAGGTTCAAATGTCTTTTCCCTCCATCTCAAAAGGTCCTTTTCTGCACGATTTGATTATGCGATCATACAAAACAGTCTTATCCCACACCAAATATTAGACTCTGTCTGTGAATATTGATTTATCTGTGGACTCAGTTCAGTTGGAATGAGTTAGATTCCCCTAACTTCCTCAGTGATTACTTTGTGGAAATAGAATATTAGAGTGTCAGTGATTGCTGCAGATGGGAAAGCTCAGGGCTCGACCGAACACTTGAGATTGCTAATCTAGGATCCTAAACTTGCTCTAACTTCAATTATAGAATTGAGAAGTGAGATGGGGGAAAAAAGAGGTGCAGACCTATTGATAAATTCCTCATCTATCTATCTATATCATCTTTCTCTTGCTCCACATTTTCCTTCTGACGTTTCTTGTATTCTTTTTTTTTTTCTCTCCTTGCAGGCTGAGAAGCAGAGAATAGCTGCTTTCGTCAGCCTTGCCCGTGTGTCCAGCTCGTCTTCCCAACCCAAAGTCGCACACCACATCAAGTCAAGCGCAGTCCAATAAAAGCAGTCAGCCCCTCCCTGATGGCAAACTGGTCCAGATGTGGCTGCTCTTTGCCAGGCCCCACAGTCTTCTCGTGTGTGCGTCACTGTGCTGAGTGGCCCCAGGTGTTACGGTCAGTTTTGCGTCTAGACTCCCTTTTACACTCTGCTTTTTCCTCCCTGTGTTTTCGCTTGTTTACATGAGTAAACAAGTTTTTCCTTTCAGCAGGGAAGAACTTGGGAATGCAGAACCTCACAGGAATCTTTCTAAAGCTCCACCGTTTTGACTTGAACCTTAAGAAAGGTCTTGTAGTGGTTTCCTAACAGCTGTGACTTAAAAACATCCAAAAGCACACTGAAAGCACATGAATGAGCCACAGCAGACAGAATTAGCTGCCCCTGTTACAGCATACTAGTGAAGGATTTCTGGATTAAAAAAAAAAAGAAGAAGAAGAAATCATTAAAAAATCAATAAGTCATCAATAACCTTCCTGCGGAGTTCAATAGAGATAATGACCTGTGGGACACGCTGATATTGTATCCAAAGTACAGCTCATAGCAAAAGCACAGAAGGCCAGTGGGATCCCAAAACAATTAAATACCACAGCAAAGGATTCATATAGTTTGTTCAGGCTGGATCGCATGTTCGGAAAAACCCTCATTGTTATATAATAGCAGAGGCCCGGTTGAAGGGCAACAGACTGGTAAAGCTTCCCTGTTTCTTAAACACATGCACATCAGTGCACACACACACAAAAAGGTTTTTAAATGACAGAGAAAATGAATATTTCTGAATACTAGCCTAACCAAAAACACTGTTTACCTAAAACTAACCCAAACCTTCTTTATTTCACTGTGACTTTGTAAAGTGTGCCCATAACATAAGTGATATAATTCGAGTGCACACATAAAAACACATAATCATACACTGAAGAGAATTAAATCCACGTGTAAGAAATTCTTCTGTGACAGCAACAGTCATGAGGAAGTTGGTGTCAGATGACACAGAAGCCCTGCTCAAACACTAAAGGGAAGTAAGTATAAAAATGAGTTTTTATTGTGGTCTTTTTATATAATAAAATAAAATAAAATAAAATCAGCAAGCGTCACTAAAGTAGCCAAAAGAACAACAGTTAGATCCCTTTCTGGGTTGCAAAGTGGCCTGCAGCTGCACAGCAGCTGAGGGCAGACTAAAACAGCTAAACAGTGCTCCTTATGTGAGATCTGCCAACTGGATGCATAGAGGGAGTTATCGGCTAAGCCATCCACTGATGTGGGCTGGCACTGAGAATGGCTGATCTGCTGGGACTGCTGCTGAGCTTGACTTTGTGGCCTGCCCCCAATTAATGCCATGCTCCAAAGAGATGTTGAATCCGCACGCAAACCTTGCTTTTGGTTTTTCTGAGGCAACAATTTTCAGAAAATTTCACAAATAAAAATCCAGTTGAGTGCTATAATAACACAAACAAACTGAACCGGACTGCATCACCCAGTCAAACTATTATTGTTTTTCTTTGTGAAAAAACAGTTGAGCCAAATATCGATAGAGAATGCGCCTCAAAACTTTTTACTTTTTTTGATTTTTGCTTTGAATATCAAAGAGAAGCTTTACAGTCATTTGCGCCATGTTTGATCTTTGTGACACAAGGAACACAAGCACTCTACAATATATGAAGCTCTTATTCCACTTACGTAACATAGCAGGATTAGAGCTTCTTCTTTTTTTTTTTCTTCAGTTTGCCTTAAAATGCTCCTCACACGTCTGACAGTGGGCTGAGCTGCATTTCAACTAGCGGTGTACTGTGGCGTATCTTTGAACAACCAAACAACTCAAGTGAAGTGCCTGCAGTCCTTTAAGCACTTTATCCTCAGAGCTTCGTTGGGCAACAGACAGGCAAAAAAAAATAAGAGAAAATAAAACAAGAGAAAAAAATGCAAATGAACGCTACGACACTTCTACATACAATTGACAACCACAACAAAAAGGCAGAGTACATTAAAAATATTTCAGAAGGCCAGACTCATAACTTTTAAACAATAGGAAGAGGGGAAAAAGATGGGGGAAGAGTGAGTGTGAAAGATATGAGTTTTTTCTTTTTAGAAGCTCCTTGGTGTCGCGTTGGGGATTCCATGTGTCTCATCGTCTTGTTTAGGAGTGCATTAGCAGCCAATGACACAGCCTCCCTCCCTCCTCATCGCTCTATTTTTCTTGTTGTCGGGGAGAGTGTCCTGAGGCGATAAAAGCAACCATCAGTACTCCTCCTCCTCCTACACCTCCTTTTCATGCAGAGATACGCAAGGGCCTAATTTTCCATCAGCAAAGCATGAAATCAAGAGAGAATGCCACACAACAAGCACTCTTATGAGGGGACACTTTGCCAGTTCACCCACCCACAGAAGTGTATACACACACACACACACACACATCTGCACTCACATGTAACACACCGACGCAGAGTCACATCCCTTCTGCATAAATTATGAAATCAAGTGGATGCTAAGCTAAAGTGACAATCACAAGCTTGCTGATGAGAGCATAAATGTGACTTTGGGAGATTGTTTGACAAATTACATAAAATTATGTGATGCTTGTTAAGTTTTCAGACTGTGTTTTTCTTTGACATGAAGATGATGCAATATTTTCTGAGCATTTTAAGTGGGAACTGCATTCAAATGCGGGCTATAAAATGTTGCAACAGAGCCAGACATGTCCAGTGAGCCTTGTCTAGGCACTTCTGCCGCATATGTCACTGGTATGCTAATTCCAAGGACTCAATTAATGTACTGTCATATGCATTAGAATGCCACTACTCCATCATCATACACTGTTAAACTTGCAGCCGTAGCCATTCGAAGTGTGCATACTAAAATAAATATGGCTGCCACACACAGTACTGCACATATCGAGTGTCAAAAGAGTCAAACAGTCAACACCCACTGCATTCGCATTTGTATCTGCTGTGACTAAAATATATGCCTACCTATACACAAGGCTAGATACCGCTCAAACTGTTAGTGTGATGATCTGTACATATGTGATTACACGTACCGGAGGTTGTATCACTGAGTAACAGTATACAGTATTTGAAACATGTATTTAAATGGTGTTTCTACAATATGAGTCAGATCTTAGACCTTAGGTGCTCCTGTTATTTGTATTGTTTGAGGCCTCATATTACACGCACTAGGTAGAGAGCAGTCTGCAGCATGTTAATATATAAACTGGTGCAAAAATAAGTAGGTGAAATTTCCCTTTTAATAACACTTCAGTAATTTGGCACACCTGAACATGCATCTTAAAGTGCCACGATGTCCAAACATTACATTTGTGTAAACTAAAATTATGCAGATGTGTGTTATTTTCCATACAACATTAAGACTATATATAAAAGATGGAGATGGCAAACGTTAGCTTTTTCGCTTACATCATTTTGTCTAGAGCCGTAAGTGACCATATTTACCAGAGTGTGAAGTCTTAAGTCATCATCTAAAACTAGTGAGCTTGGTTATCTCCACAGGTGCAATCCAAAGGCACAAATACCTGCTAATTAGTATCATGTAACAGGCTAGAACAATGTTAAACCCTCACCCAAAACTGAGGCACAGACATTCTGGATGGGCTGTAACACAAAACACTATAAAAAGTTCAAAAAAAGCTGCTAAAAATGCTCCAAAAAGGTATCAAAACCGCAACCAATTGGTAAAATTTGCAGCAATGAGGCCTAGCAGCCAGTGAGTGGCTACAGTGACCTGTGTCATTAATTAGTGACAGAGATCAGAGATCAAAAAAGCTGTAGACATGTTATATTCGCAGCTAAACCTGGAATAGACTCACTTTTGGACCAGCTTCAAGCAGCCATAGAGGTACTGCAGCTCTCTTCATTGGCTTCATTTTCATTGCTGCCACTCTATGTCTGTCGGCTAATCCTGCTTACCTCCGTCAAGAAGTGGGCGTGGCCACCTGGCATTCATTTGGCACATTTGCCCTCCATTACTCTCTTCTGTACCTCTCCTCGTCATTCTTTGCCAAATCGTTGTACTACTGAATCCGTGTCACTCAGGCCACTTCTGTTACCACGGTTTTACTTAGATTTTATTTCAGATCACCTATCGTCTACTTACCTATCCTCTTAATCGTAGATACCTTCTTTTGGTGTGCTTACTGCCATTCTTGACTCAGAATAGAAAACCTGTGAGCAGAGTCAACTGGTCCATAAGTCAAATCAGTATAAAAAACCTGTGTTTAAAAATATGAAAACACAGAGGGCTGAACTGTGAGTAACAGCCTTGGAATCCAAAAGAAACTTACCTGAG
This sequence comes from Diplotaxodon limnothrissa, assembly GCF_057381915.1. Taxonomy (NCBI): domain Eukaryota; kingdom Metazoa; phylum Chordata; class Actinopteri; order Cichliformes; family Cichlidae; genus Diplotaxodon; species Diplotaxodon limnothrissa. The sequence goes on from NC_140612.1 coordinate 34,587,132, forward strand.
AGTTGAACCTGTGGAACTATAAAGCCTACCTACTGAACTGGAATGAGAAAGTGCCAGTTAAAAACACAGTTTGTGTGAATTAAATCTGTAAGAATTTTATTTGGGACCTCGTGACTAAGTGAAGCTCACAAGATCAATATTCTTGTTTGTTATACCTGCAAAGCTTTCATTAAAACTGGTCGACCGTTCATGTACGCCCACTAGGTTTATGTGACTGAGGCCTTAGGTAAAAATGTCACAGAGTGAAAGAAAATCCATGAATCTGGGCATGTTATTAATATATTAGAATGAAGATGGGCTTTTTTTGTCTCCATGGAAGACTAGAGGAGTTATCCTGGGATCTTGTAAAGAGTATAGTGGGCTCATAGAAACTCAGTATTTAGTGTGAAAAGGCCATTTTCCATTCACTACATTGTATTTAGCTTTCAGTGACTGTAAATGCATTATAAAGTACACCAAAATCACACAATTAAACCAAACTAGTTTATACAGCATGCAGCCCTTTCTCTATGTAATTTTTTTTCTTTCTAGGATCCTAATTTGGCAGACATGTAAATTAAATGTAATTTTCTGTTTTTTACAGTTTGTATACATCAACAGCAGGGACATGATGATTTTATTTGCAATATCAGCCTGTGGTCAAATAGATATCCACACAACGTGATCAGAAAATTCACACTGGCTGACTGCCAGTTATTGCAAGTTTCTATGGCCGGATGCATTAGATCACAGAAATAACCATGGCCAGCCAGTCTAATTATTCCTGGGAATAAAGGGAAGAAAAATAAGATCATAGCAGAAGAGCAGAAAAAAACCTCCAGCTCCAGTGGCGAATGAGACCCAGCGTTGCTTTATTCAGAAACCATGTCAGAGACCAACTGCTAGGCTAAACTGAATAGTACTGTATCTAAGTTTTTTATCGACTTGAAAAAAAAAAAAAAGGCAGTTAGTTATTAGGACAGTAACACTGACAAACACTACAGAGGATGGAAAGCTTTTTCTCTGCTACGCACACAAACACAGAGAGAAGAAAAAGATCTCACAGTGCTGACTGACAAAGATGCCCTGCAATATAGATGACGAGAACAAAGCTTCCCATAACAAACTCCAGTCATATTGAGACGATTTCCTTTTCAATAATGAATCGCCATCAGCATCACGCGTCAATACTGCCTCTGTGTTTTGTGTGTGCCAGCATGCGTGTGTGAGTGAAGAGAAAAGAGGGAGAGAAAAAAAAAAAACATCTATCCTCAACGAGAACAAAACTTCTATATTTAATCTGCACTGAGAACAAGCAGGCATGCAAAGTCAAAAACAAAACGGGGATAGCAAGCTGAGGCTTTCTGTGGCATGCAAATCACATCCGGACCAACCAGCTGCTGTGAGCTTATCCCCCACATCTTTGTGATTGACAGGATTTTTAAAATGTGTAGATTATAAATATTTATAATTGACTTAATATTGACTGTATTCTCTCTGTTTGGTTGAACTTGTATGGAGAGAAGAAAAAAATAAGAAGGAAAAAAAACTTTAATTTCTCAAAAAGAAAAAAAGAAAAAAAACGAGCACAATACCACAATCCAGTTCCGACTTCACATAAATAACCCTCCCTGCGAGCCCCAAAGTGTTTTTGTATGAATGTTCAGTAGCCTGCTTTCCTTGCAGAGGGTAATTAGGATTATACTGAACTTTCTGCTTTTGTTAAGTCTTCTTGAGAGTTCAAAAGTTCTCAAAGAGGTCAACATGGTCACGTTCACCTTAAAAAAAAAAAAAAAGAGGTGACAGTTGGAAGCACGGGCCAGATCTCTGAAAATTACCCCTATAAAAGCTCTCCGAGTCAGGCTAATAATGCCTGTGGAAAGGTGCGTATTCTTGAATATTTAGAGAAGCAGGCAGAGCTCGCTTGTTGTAACTTGTAGTAACTTTATCTGCTTAAGAGATATGAATGATAAGAATGCAAACACAAGTGGCCACATTCAAGATGCGCACATCTTCTCGTGCACCTCTGGTCAGCTGCCTCGACACACCCTACAGGCCACTGGCTGGCGATGACTGCTGAATTTTGAGGTATAGCAGAGCAGCGCTCTGTGACTTTTAGTTTGAGTGGTGTCAATGTTATGTCATGTGAGACTGCCAATATCAGGGGGACAACAAAGTGAACTGTGTGGGCCTGTGTGTAATAATAAGCCAGCACACAATGCCATGCCAACACAATTTTCACCCACCATCCATTTTTCCAAAATAAAGTAAATAGACAATTGACACATTGGAAGACCTCCAGTGTGCATCAGAGGTGCAGGTACAGGGTTGACTACAGCTGAGCTAAAAGCTGCAGCGGTACTGCCTGAGAATGTTACAATGGCAATTGATTTCCACTGTGCCAGCCAGTGATGACAGAGCCCACTAGAGGACATCGGACACACAGGGCGCTAAGGCCATCCTCATGAAGTCCGTTTCTGATTGTTTGGTCAGAGACATTTACACCAGTGATCTACTGGAGGTCATTTTGTAGCTCTGGCAGTGTTCATCCTGCTCCTCCTTGTACAAAGGAGCAAATTCTGGTCCTGTTGATGAGTTAAGGGCCTTCTACTGCCCTGTTCAGCTCTCCTAGGGTAGCCGCCTGTCTCCTGGAGTCTCCTCCATGCTCTTGAGACTGTGCTGGGAGACACAGCAAATCTTCTGGCAAAGACATACTCATGGGCCCTCCTGGAGACATCCTGGAGACGTTGGACTACATGTGCAACCTCTGTAGGGTCTAGGTATCACCTCATGTGACACTGACCCAAATGGAAAACTAGTGAAAAAAAACATCAGAGAAGATGAGGAGTGACCTTAGACCTTAAACCTTAAAGTGAGAGAAAACTTTCAATCCAGAATTGATGTCTCTATTGATTACAATAACAAATAGCAAGACACTGTAGTGATTGTTATATTATTTTTTTATTTGATCATTATCAGTGAAGAGGGGACAGGAAAGATGGACAGGAAGGGTCTCATGGTTGAACCCAGGGTGCTGCCTTCTTAGTTCCTGAGCTAACCCAGAGAAGCAAGCTTTAACTTTTTGATCACATTATGTATATTGACTGGACTCTATTTTCAAGAAGCTGTAACCTGAAGCTGCACGGTAGCTAACAACAAAAGTGGCTTCATTGTGCCTTGATTCTGTAGACAAAGATAAAACTGAGAGGCACTGAAAAGGTGTCCTTGTACAGTCCAGCTCCAACACAAAAGCTATGGCTGGCTGGAAGACGAGTGGAGGAAACACTGTGCTAGCACAGAAATGGGATGGGCCTAACCTCTAAGAAATTGAAATAGCTTTTGGCCTTTGATTGAATTGCACTATGTGAGCTCACTACACTGTATAAATCCTCTCTGTTTCTTTCTGTCTAACTCTCTTTCAGCTCCACATCAAAAAGGCCATCTGCAGTATAAAAAAAAAATGGCCAGCCAACACACCATGCGCTCCCATCTCATCCACAAGTTTCCTCTGCCCAGCATCCAGACACGGCGCTGCCCATCGTCTCATCAATTTTCCTCTTTGATTTCATCACCAAGTAAAACTAAAGTGGCATAACAAAGTTTTATTTTGTAACAGAACAAGTTTTACAACCGAAACTACCTGAAAATCAGAAAGTCCAAGTTGTGACCAGATATTAAAAGTTTCTGATTTAAAAAAAATAATAAAAAAATCATCTTGGTGCAAACAAATACACAACCTTTTATTTTACAGTCTCAATAATGAAAACTGCTTTAGATCCCACAGAGTATTAGGATTTAAAGTGAGCATGAAACACAAACCCTTCAAGCAGATTAAATTTCAAATCAAGCAGGCCATGTAAATGATGTGGTGACAGGGGGCCCAGTGCAATTAGCATGCCGGGCTAGTGTTAAAGCAATTAGGCAAAACAGACGGCAAGAGCACCGGGGCTAAGCATGGGAAGGGAGAAGGACGAATATTTCCATATTATTCTTCAGGACATGAAGAAAATGTGTGTCTGTGTGCGTGCATGGATGTGCGTGCGCATGTACAGTTTGTTTGAGGTCGTTTGGCACTCGACTTGTTTGTGGATTCTCAGAGGGAATCAGAGGTTAATGGGAGCTAGACTTTGTTTACTGACAGCCTATCCAGCCATTTTTGTGAGAGTAAAGGGAGGGGTTGGGGCTAAATAACAAATGCTGTGTTCCTTGAAACAAAAACGGAAGAAAAAAATAATAAAAGGGAAATAGAAAACACTGACTCTCGTGTTGCTTTGGGGAATCACAAAAACATTTACTGGTAAACAACCCCAGAGCGGAAACTCTGGAAACCACTTTGGGGAAAAAGCAGACACATTTGGGCAAATCTCTCAGGTGGAGCCATCAAAAGCACTGTCGGCTTGTACACAGAGACATGGCAGAAAGGACCACCTGGAGACGAGGAGCGACATTCGTTTGAGCGTAAATTACTCAAACAAGCATGCCGGGAATGGCATTTATTACTTGATGTTTCCCAGTGGGAACCGTGTTAGATGACTCTAATTCAAACAAGGAGTTATGATACACAAGACTGTACAAAAACAAACATGCAGTACAGTGCATAGGAAGTTGTGTACGGTGAAATGAGGGCCTTTTGGGATGCAAAGTAGAGGAGTGACTCATATCTGTCTCTTTCAGTGTTGGAAGAAATACGAAGATATTGATGAGTTTTGTATGAAAATTTGGTGTTTCTCATGCTTTGGTTGTAAAACAGTGGAAACAATGGTTGAAAGAGTAAACACAATTAAAGTTGGAGAAACAAATTAAGACAAGGAATCATAGACTGTATATGAAAGATGGACACAACCACTGTGAGGTCATCCATGAATGTGTAGGCTCCCATTTTGATGCCTCACCTTTAGATTTATGGATTACCCCTTTCTCCCTCCAAAGCCAGAATTGGAAGCATATGTACACAAGAACAGACTGGTCTATTGACAGCAAATGCTAACAAGTGTGAATAGACTGCATGGGTGCAGATACACACTGCTAATTATTGCAAAAAAACAAAAAACAAAAACAAAACAGTCCACAGACTTCTTGGATGGTCCATTAATACATTTAATCACACGTCAGTTCATATTAATTGTCAGACAATGGTATTAAAGATGTAGCAAAAGGCACCAACACCGTGACAGCATCCTGTGGGGATTTACTATGTGAGAAACTGCATTATTGACACATATTCAGATTTTGCATGTATAAGTATTTTTCCATCAGCAAATAGACCAGTTCTGTTTTTTAGTTGTTGTTATTGGTTTTAGGTGCATGGTTTTATCCCGTTTTTAGCCGCACAGTTTGGCTAAATTTTAGCTGCTCGGTTTATCTGCTGAATTTGGTTATTTCATTTTACCTGTTTAATCGTTTGAGGATTGGTTGTAGTTTTAAGTTGTGTTATCTAAGCTGCATGTCCCAACACTTAATTAATTTTAGACTAGGCTGTCTCTGGGCATTAACTAGATTCATTTTACTCAGGCGGCTGTTTTTATTGATTTTTTTGTGTGTTTTTGTTTATATTATTGCTTATTTTATTAAACATTTACAATTTGTATTTTTTAATGAAGATTTTATTTTACTATTTTATTCTTCATTTTGAACTGATAAAATCAATTTAAATACAGTATTTGGATTGGAAGCAACGTCTACCTTTGTAGGGAATTAACGGAAAGTATTGTGAAAAAGTCTTGAACACGTCATTTCTTTATATTTTGCTAGGAAAATTGGAAATAAGTGCAGCAATTTATTGAAATGTGTGAAAATATGTATGGGAATATGTTATATAAGGCAAAAACAGATTTTGTGCAATTCTAAGGAGCTTAAAAGTCAATATTTGGTATTTTTCAGTAAATGTGTGTGACGATCTTGGAGGTGAACCTGCTGGATGTGGAGGTCCTGGGCTGGCGTGGTTACACGAGGTCTGCGGTTGTGAGGCCGGTTGGATGTGCTGCCATATTCTCTGAAACGCTTGTGGAGACGGCTTATGGTTGAGAAATGAACATTCAATGCACGGGCGACAGATCTGGTTGACATTCCTGCTGTCAGCATGCCAATTGCACGCTCCCTCATTGCTTGTGGCATCTGTGGCATTTTGCTGTGAGACAAAACTGCACATTCCAGGGTGGCCTTTTGTTGTGGGCAGTCTGAGGTACTCCTGTGCACTACTCATGATGTCAGATCAGCATCCTGATGTGGCACACCTGTGAGGTGGGATGGATTATCTCAATATAGCAGATGTGCCCACTACCACACATTTGGACTGATTTGTGACCACTGTTTGGGAGGGATGGTTATATTGTGTATCTGGAATGAATTTTAGGTCTCTACGTCCATCCCATGGGGAATGGGAGCAGTAACAAAGGTGTTGCGTTTATATTTTTGTTGAGTGTAGATTTGGGAATCTTTTTTGGAGGGGGGGATAAAATTTTATTCCTATCGACTTGTGTTTTTCAATGATTCAACTAAAGACATGCAAGCAAATTATATGTACAAATACATTCCTCTGAAAATGGTCAGGTACAAAGACTGGACTGAAAGGGAGCAAAAAACAGCCCATGTCCAAAGAAAAACTTTGAAAGACCTTCAGAAAGATTGGAGAACTATTGCCCAAGATCTCCAGAAATAAGGTACTGGGTAAAGACTTATTTGTGTGTTCCTAATAATAAAAATGTAGCACATGCAGACGAAGTCATTCAATAACTTATATTTGTTACACAGGCAGCACAAAACAGCCCAGTGAAACCAACAGCTTGAACCAATTTAAATCTTATTTCGCCATCATTGGTTTTCTGTGCACATAATGAAACAAGAGAAGGGTAAATGATGAGGTTAAAAAGGAACTGACACATTTTGTAAAACTAATATTTGCTGACTGACAGAGTTTTGCTTTGAGTCAAGTTTCTGAAAATATTCTGGCAAAAATCCTCGGGTGCGTGTTTTGCTTTCACATTTACTTGCCATTAAAGTGTATGACCTGAGAAAACAGCCTGAGAGAAAACACAAGAATTACAAGTACAGTATTTACTGTGTGTTTGTGTCATGGGTTGCTTAGATACCACATCCCTAGCGTGCGGTGAGGTGACACCTAATTACAGCACAGAGTCTGTATTAAAGGAAGGTAAATAATAGACTTTAATTCAGGAGAACGCAACAAGCACACAGCAGCTGTTTGTGTTAAAGCACAGTGCAGACAAACAAAATGATCCAATGCAAAGACAAAAGGCGTGGCTCTTGTCAATGTGATTGCTTCAGTTTACTTTTTCATATAGGGAAAATTAACATTTTATGTCTTCATGGGTTTTAAAAACATAGCGTGTAACCATAAAAGGAAGGCAATCACAACTGTTGGAAAAGCCATAACTGTAATATCCTGTTTTTGCTATCACATGATTAATGTGCTCCAAAAACAGCTAATGATATAACCCTTTCCGAGGAATTCCTTTAAAACAGCACTTATACACCCAGCTCAATTATCTGAAATTTAGCCTAAATTGAAATTCCACAGACTGTAGTAATTAGTTTCTGTTCAAGTCACTGCCATGAATGCATACTATGTAGAACAACCTATCACAATATGTACCACCATATGGTCGACATGGCCTATGGGCTCTGTGAGAATCACTTCATGGAATGAACAGATCTCAAGCAAGGTGAAGCAGTGTTTTGTTTAAGGTGTACGCTTTATAGACAGATGAGGAGACAGAAAGAAACGAAGAAGTATTTCAGAATCAGATGAAAAGAAACCAAATCACTAAGTCTTCAAACTTAAGGTCAAGCCCAATGGACAGAGGGGATAACACTATGAGTAAAAAAATGGCCCAAACCGGACAAGACATTGAAGTATATCTTGTAGCCAAGAGAAACAAGTGACATGATGTAGCCTACTACTGTATCCTAGTAACACAATGCCAGGAGGGGGAAAAAGGGAAGAAAAAAAACAATGGATGAATACATTTATTCCCAGACTTCAGCAACATTTTCCTGCAAAACAGGAAAGATGACAGTGGAGAGGGATATTCCACAGTTGTTAATCTGTTTCATAATAACTGGTTCACAGCAATTTAAGAAGCACTCAAGCTGAATCAAGGGGAATTTTAGATGTTTGCTTTGAATCACTGGTTTGTTCATCAGTTATGGTTTGTATGCAAGACAGGATGCATACCTGGTTTTGTGTTGTGTCTGCTAGATTCTTACCCTACCATCAAGATCCAGACAACTTTGTGTGAATCTTCTATTTCCCAGTTTAGGTGAGCCTGTTGAGCCTTTCAGCTCAAAGCATGGTGGCCATTCTCCTCTGATCTCTGACATCAAGAAGGCCTTTTCACCCAGATCACCGGATATTTTTTCCCCTTTTTTCGGACCATTGTCTGTAAACACTGTTGATTACTGGATGTTTCTGAAATACACGGATATGCCGATCTGGATCTAACCAACAGCCACAACACATTTAAAAATCACTTACCGTATGTTTCGGACGTGCACTTAAAATCCTTTAAGTTTCTCAAAAATTGACAGAGTGCCTTATAATCCAGTGCGCTTATGTATGAATTCTGGTTGTGCTTACTGACCTCAAACCTATTTAATGTGGTACACGGTGCTCAAAAATCGTTTGATGGATTGTTGGAGCATTGCGGCTATTGTAGTCAGGAGCCTCAAGGAGTAATCTGGGTACAAAACTCCGTCTGCTTCAGGTCCCAAAGTCAAACAAACACTGCGGCATCACTGAGAGTTAAAAACTGTCTAAATTCTTTACCTTTCTCTACCTTTGATAAAATGATCAGCGTTGCTGCTTTACCGGGTGTAACAATTAAGTTTAACATCCATGAAAACAGAATTTATTACATTTAATGGGGTTAGAAGTTAGCAGGAAGCTAGCTTGCTAGTTTCCACCTAAACATGACATACCATATTGAAAGATTTGTAAAAAAAAAAATTAAATTAAAACGTACAACGCTGCTATCACTTCCAACATAAATGAAGACAGAAAACTAAACAGCAGTAACTTTTGTAGGGTTACTGAAGTTGGACTAGCTGGTATATAATGATGTGCTACGTGATTACTAGCGACACAGCTATGTTAGCATAACATAAACACAGTGAAGCTCGATAAAAGTTAACATGAGGGTTCCCGATGGTTAGGGACAAATGCGATCGCATGGCAGGACACTGTAAATGGACCAAACTTCAGTCAGGAGAACAACTGAGATAATCCATCCACAATACGAGGTTAGTCATTAATATACTGCAGCAACATGCGAATAGAACAGCTGCAAGAGAATTCATCATTAACGAATAAATGGTACGGAAGTGGAGGAAGCAAGAAGAATGAGTTAAGTAAAGTTTGACTTATCTGACTGTTTTGTTTCACTTAATGCTCCTCATAATCCGGTGCGCCTTATGTATGAAAACAGACCCGTTCATCAACAGTGCACCTTATTGTCCGGTGCGCCTTATGGTCCGAAAAATACGGTAAATTACATTACTTTCCCCTTTTGATGCTCAGGTTGAACTTTAGCAGGTGACCACTGCACGCCTACATGCACTGACTTGCTGCCATATGACTGGCTGATCAGACATTTGCAGATAGTCAAACAGGTATACCTACTGTCAGCGAGTGTTTCTGCTGTCAAATTCTACTAAAACAATGTTCCTGTCACTGTGAACACATTCACAGCTAGATTTACCAGCTTTTCAATGCTATTTTACGGTCTACCTCTTGTAATCTTTTGCAACAATGCCTTCTTTACCGTAATGTTTTTACAGTGAACTGTGACTTTGCATCATTAAACACTGCCATATTCAACATGTTAACACCCTGAACATATATGTTGACCAAACCTGATAAATCAGTAAGATGATTTGACATCATGGTTGCCTGGTGGTAGGTACTGCTAGCTAAAAGTTGTTCCTAGACAACTAGCTATTGTAAATACATCACACATCCACGTGATTTACATTCCAATGAATGTTGGCAATTGCCAAAGGGAAAAGTACGGAATTACACTGTAAAATTAAACTGTTAAACTTTGGCATATTCAGTATGTGAGTGAACTTTCCCTCTATTTTTACAATGTACTTAATGATTATTTGAAATATAGCCAAAGAAAAAGTTTATTACTAAAAAATTATAAAGTATTAAGAAAATTGACAACAGTCAGGCTGTGTAAAACTTCTATTTTGAGGCCTTTGTTTTGCTTATTAGTACTGTACTAAGAACTGTGTTTCTGTACTTTGGTATAAACTACATCTAAGTTGTTTATGAGGCATGAAAAAACCCTTCTTAAAATTCTACTCAGTTCTCCATAACTACGAAATTGCAGGGTACCGTGCACACACACATGTTCAAGTCTGTAACAGCTCCCTCTGATTACACATTTCAAAATTTATGTCTGTTTACACATGTGACCCTTCCACAAAGTCCAAAACCATCAAATCATTACTGTGGGTAACACTGTGTATTTTATCAGCATGACTGGATATTTTGGAAGATCAGAGCCCCATTTGTGGGCAACAATATTTTGGTGGTGACTGCACTTAAGCTGTCTCCTGCTTTCAGAAGGTTTTGGAGCCTAAAAGACCAAGAAATCGAGCATTATACCTTGGGCATGGAAAAGAACATGAATGGATGGAAACAAAAAAATCAATAAAGGCTTTGGTGGGATTCATGTGATTCTTCCATCACTGTTTTATGTCAAGTTCCCTTTTTTTAAAGAAGAATTTTTGTATTTCAAAACTGAATATGGCCCCCACACCGTGGAAGCACTAGTGAGCACTCCAATCTCTGTTTTTTTTTTTGTTCTTGTTTTTGTTTTTGCCAGCAAAGATTAAAAGATTAACCATGAAAAGTTAAAGATAAGCATGATTTGCGGAACCAAGGCAAAATTCTGAAGGATCCATCTAATCTGAGGAACAGTCAGGGAGAAGGAGTCCAGGTTTGCTTTCACCTGTCACATGAAGCCATTTCCTAATTTCTGACCTATGATGAACAAGTCTCTGGCTTAGAACAAAGGGCCCGCTAACAAAGCTTCCCACTGAGAATTGACTACGGACTTGGTTGCTATTTACATACAGATGCACAGGCAGGAATTTGCATAATGTTTTTTGTAGCTTGGTGCTCAAGGGAGCAGCATTGTAACATATTGGTGCCTAATGAACTCTGAAAAAAATTGATTTTCCACAGAGTAAATTAAGAAATGCATTATAGCTGTTAAAGCAATCTTGGGGGAAATCGGAGCCTTCCTCTGCTAAACTACGCTTGATAAGTAATAAATTACATGTTACACTTATTTGCTTTAATTCATGCTAATTTTGCCCAATTAATGTATCACTGTAGTTCTGAGGGCAGCCACTGGAGATTTAATTATTTATTGGATTTCGATGTGTGTGTGTGTACATATGTGCCTGTGTTTTATCGTTGGCATATGATGAGTGTCTGAAACATTTGTGGCTATTGTGGGGTACTTCATGCGACATTATTTGTTTTTTGCATGGTTTTTCCTATAATTATAAGCGTTTGTGTAAGAGCGCAAGCATATGTGAATGTCAGAGCTTAGATTTAAATCCAGCCTGCCGGGACTTCCTAACAGAGGCTTGATTGTCAGTAGACTCTGAAGGCTCTCTCTGCCTTTCTCTAACACACACACACACACACACACACACACACACACACACACACACACACACACACACACACACACACACACACTTGAACTAGTTTTGGCTGCCTTCCCATCCTTCCTTCCTCCTTCCACCCCCCTTTGCTAGCTAGCAGGGTGACTCATTGTTTACAAGCTTTTCACTCTGGTGTCCTATCACCCTGCCCTGACACTACTTTTCCATTTAATCACAGCGATTGCTTGTGGTGGCCACCGGGCCTCAGCACTTGCACTTCCCTCCATGAGCCGTCTCCTGTGTTGACTGTTTTTGTCCATATCTGGCTGCAGCTTTTTGCCACTTATCTTTACAGATGAGTTTGTTTTTTTTTTATCCTCAGTGGCCACTAGCAGCATAATTAAAACGGGAAATAATAACATGAATCAGATTTGAATGTATGAAAATCAAAACAGAACTGAAAATGTGACCCTTTGCCCTTTTAAAGAATCAACTACCAGCCGACTTAAGGATGAATGCCCATGTGTCTACACATATACTGGACGAGTCAATGGAATCAGCAGGCCACCGGTGAAACCTTCCTTTGCGAGCATTTGGCAAAATAGCTGGAAAAATTTACTGATGAATTAGACTTTTGTTTCACCAGGCTGCGCCTGAGATTAAGCCTCTGCTTCCCTCCTCATAACCTGCCCCTGAAGACGCTCCTCCCAAAACTGAAATGCAAGTAAGCAGGCAACTTAATCCAACTATGTGCAGTTACATACTTTATGCAAATTCAGGCTTTACCTATAAAAAAAAATGCTTGAAAAAGAATGACATGATGGCCTAGTTAGCTATCAGCCTGCTGTCAAACCTCATAAAAACTAAAAAGAAGTTAACGCTACTTTGTTTCTCTCCCATTCAAGTATTCCTTCTACCCCTCCACTCACTTCTGAGGCATCCACTAAGTATCTACCCCCATCAGACCAATATTAAAAAGCTTAGCTGCCAATGGTTTTTCAAGTAAATTAGAGAAAACAAAATCTCTCAGATTAGTCAATTAAGTGGCACATTAGCCCGAGACTTAATTAAAAGATAGCGGGGCATACAGTCTTTAAGGATATAGAGAGGCGACGGGAGTGTTTAAACAGCAGATTGAACAAATGGCACTTATTAAAAACTTGACTGTGAGTCACTTGACACCTCGCATATCCCCTGCACCTTGAGCTACATAAACAGAGTGTCAGCTCCCCGGGTTCCTGCTATGCAAATCTCGGGGACGAGGAGAAGAGAGGAAGCGCACTCGGTAGACAACATCCCTGCCTGAAACGTCAAGACGCCCTCCTAAAATCAGCGGCTTAGCATCTCACACTCTCTCCACGCCACACGTGAATAGTGATTATTAATGTTTTTCAAGGCGAAAGGGAATTAAACTCCCCTTGAAAAAGGAAGTTTAGGTCGCCTAAAGATGCAGTTTGTAACACAGAAAGTCAGTTGATGGGTTTGGCTCCCCCTAGAAATGCATCTGTTTGAACCCAAACCCCTTCTGAGATAATATGTGTGTGTGTGTGCCTGCTTGGTGTCAACCCCTCTTTGAAAAGCATCCTTAATTAAACCTTTTGTTCTTCCGAAATGACAAAAAAGCCGAGCGAGGCGAGCAAAAGGTAGTTACTCTGTCAGAGTGCTAAGACTGAAGGTACACTAAAACATCACAGTTCACTGCTCATGTTGCCATTTCAGCGTCACTTTCTATCTGGAACAATGCGACAGCTGACAGCTCGCACCCAAGAATTATCACGCTAAACTGAATTATTTCTGCCACGTGTTAATTTATTAACAACCTGTGCATGCTCTAATGTAGACTGCATTTGCATATACATTTTTAACCTCAATCGTCTTGAATATTCTTTCTGGTGGGAGGTGGGGGGGGATCTGGGAATATTTCAAACTGCCTTTTGTTGCTCCATATTTGAATTTTGAAGAATGAGGTGGGGAAGACAAAAAAAAAAAAAAGGGAGAAAGACACATAAATCTCAAACATGTCCGCAGGGCACATATCCTTTAAGGGCAGATATCTGCACTTCATCACCTGGCAACATATGAGATGTGGCATCGCCGATCCAAAGCCTCCTCCTCCTCCTCACTTCTTCTGTGCTTGCTCGCACTCTCTCTCCTTCTCAAAGAGTGACTTCAGCTTTCAGTTATGTTCAAAAACTCCTGGCTTGTTTAGGTGGCTCCCCATCACTATTCGTTTTAAAGAAGAGCAAACATACAGTATTAATAACAGCCAATGAAATATTCGGATTTGGGTTCAAACGCTAGATTGAAAACGTAACTAAAAACATTCTAAGACATGTCATATGAGATGCGTTGTGAACACTTTAATCTGCAAAACTGAGCCACGCTGTTATAGTTTGCTGTTTTTCAGGTATGGCATGCACACGAAATAAAGGAAACATAGCAAAAGACAGGCACAATCTAACAAAGCATCATAATGATGACAAATATGCTTAGCTGACAATGAAAATTAAGAAAATAGGTATCAAAGACAATGTCCCATGGACAGCCTGAGAACCTCCTTTGTTCTCACCAGACATATTAAGCATGAAAAGAAAATTACATTTTTTTTATCCAGCTGAACTACTCCAACCCACAGCACAATAAGTTTCAACACAATGTACACAAAAAGTTGTTTCTCAGTGTAGATGAGCAAACTGAAAAGATGAAGCCCAATTGCAGTTCCTCAAATGTCCACTTGAGGCTGGCTCCAAAAGTGAGGTTGCTGATGGCTTCAGTTATTTAAAACACACCCTTTTTAAAATGCTTACAGTCAAGCAGCTATGACTCAGAGGTGTATGTCAATGCAGGCAGTAAGCAGCAGCTGTCTGCTGCACTCCACCTCCGCTGAGTCAAGTCACTCAAGAGGGCCTCTCAACCATGTTTGTGGTGTTGATGCATTTTGGAGCATTTTAAATGCAATTATCTGACATATATACAGTAGCCCAGAAAAGTCAAATGCAATGCAACTTAAGGAAACACCAGAAGAAAGAATATTTCTATTTGCTTGTGTTTTCTTAAGGGCCACTCCAGAATTAACATGGATTGGAACAGACTGACGAATTTAGATGAGTGAAATTATAGGAATTTTATTATGTTGCTTAAAGCTCCGTTTATTCTGCTGAACAGTAGGAGGGCTTCCCTTTGGAAAAAAAGTCAGTCGTATAGAAGTCTGAGGAAATTATCCTTCTTCTCACATTTAACATATCAGTGAAAACTTTAGGAATGAGTTAATGGCCTCAGTTGCTAGTTTAGCATCTTACTGAATACAGTATGATCTTAATTTTGGTAAAACATAAAGCAAGGTGTGACAAAAGTCATGGTTCAGTAGTTTACTGTCCCCCATTCCTCAGTCAGATCACTGATGAGATCATCGCCACGTCAGGCTAAAAGAATCAAATAGAAAGAAAAATTTATAGCGGTGAGCAAAATGCTTTAAACAGGACTTCACAAATTAGTGGCCAATATTATGCTTCCCACTTCCATCTATTATATACAGTTTCTGTTGAATACACATATAGTGACACCTGTAGGGACATCTGAAAATCTGATTAAATAAATAAAACACTCCTCTTTCACTTTGTTAGTTTCACCTGTTAGTGTTCATCAATCTAAATATCTAATCAGCCAAACACATGGCAGCAACTTAGTAAATTAGAGCACGACAACCTGCTGAAGACAACAAAGCATCAGAATGAGGAAAAAATGTGATTTAGGTTGGTGTGAATGTGGCATGGATGTTGGTGAGTCAGTTACTTCTTACAAAAAAGGTATGCAGAAGTATGGAAGCCTGTTTCTGCCACTAAAAAAAAAAAAGTATCCATAACTCAAAATTTCGAGTTATCTTTCTCAAAATTTTGAGTTATGTTCTCGAAATTTTGACTTACTTTTCTCAAAATGTTAAGTTAATAACTCGAAATTTCGAGTTATGGATACTTTTTTTTTTTAAGTGGTGGAAACGGGCTTCCATACGGAAGAGCACCTCTGAACGCACAAGTCAAACCTTGAACCAGATGAGCTACAGGAGCAGAAGGCCACATCAGATCCCATAATTATCAGCTAAGAACGGGAAACTGAGGCTACAAGTTGTAAGGGCTCAGCAAAATCAGACAGTGGAAGATTGGAAAAATCTCACCTGATTTGATGAGTCTCAACTTTCAAATGGTTGGGTCAGAATTTGGTATAATCAACACGAAGCATCCATCCTTCCTTGTATCAAGAGTTTCGGCTGATGGTGGTATGACGATGTCTTCTTGGCTCACTTTGAGCTTCTTAGTAACGTCGTTTAAACACCACAGCCTACCTGAGTAGTGTTGCTGACCATTCTTATAACTTTATGACCAAAATGTACTGATATTCTTATGGCTGCTTCAAGGAGAACAACATGCCATCACACAGTTCAGATCATCTGAGTCTGGTGATTGTAAATCGTATATTGTTTCTGAGTGCGTGTGGGGTGCCAAGCCTTTAGAGATTCAGTTAAGGGCACAAAAATCCTGCGATATGCATTCCTGGGTACTGGAATTCATTATATAGTGCAGCAGTTAAGCTGACATTGAGCACATGTTAATTTACAGCATAAGAAGTTACGTTCCACACGGGGATCCATGCAGGTGTTACCAGTGCACACCTGTAAACTTTCCCCTGCGGCGTGTACAAAAAAAAAAAAAAAAAAAAAAAATGCACCGGCGCCTGGTTACCTTTCTCTTAATGTGCAGCGCGCACTACAAATCATCACAAACAAACTGTCAGCGTGTAAACAAAGATGCAACAAGTGATGTGTTTATTTGTAGCAGATGAAACAATTAAGGACACCCGACAAGCAAACAAACATGCCGCGGCAAAACATCTGGGGTTTAAGCACCCGCCGCATTGTTGCTGTTTGTTTGGGGAGGGGGGGGGCTTGCAGAGACACGACTAACAATAGAGTCACTGGGAAACAGTTTAACAGATCTGAGAAATGATTAATGTTGTTTGCTTCTTTGGGAATAGAGAAGGGAAAAAACAAAAGCTCTGACACAGCCTGAGTAAATTATACAAAAAGAAGGAAAAAAAACCTCATCTGAACATGTTTGTTTGATCTGGTTTTTCCTCCTGTTTTATAGAAAGCATCTCAGATCCAAAATGCCGGTGTGTGTGTGTGTGTGTGTGTGTGTGTGTGTGTGTGTGTGTGTGTGTGTGTGTGTGTGTGTGTATACGCATGTTTGAGAGGTTTTGGCTGTCAGTCATGTTAACTCAATGTGAAGAGGCTGCTCCAAGCAGAAAGTTGAGTCCTATACATTTGCCATAAAGGCTGGTGTTATTAAGACCTTGATTTATGTTTGTTTTTCCTGCATATTAAGCTAGTGGGGTCTGGGTGGGGTGGTTTGGTTGAGCCGGGTTAAGAGAAGACAGAAACATATATTAGCTCCATAAACATCCTTATTCAGGGAGAACATTTCCCTTTATTCTCATATGTGCAATTTAAAGCATTTCTGGTGGAAAAATACACAAGGGTTTGATGTACAATAAGGACTCTATGTCATTTGGAGTTTTTATGATGAACTGTTCCAACAGGCAGTGCTGGAAAATCCACAAAAACCAAACATCATAAAAAAAAAAAAAGCATCTTGATTTCTGTAAATCAGCCAAAGACCAGCTCGGGCACCTGCTTTTATCATAAACAAATCCTGCTTTGTGCGCGGTTGTAAACGCTCTCATAAACGATAATAGAACAAGCAGGCCTGCCAAACAATCTGCCAATCACTCGCCAGATCCAGATGACCGGAGGCCAAACGCGAGTCCTCGCTCATTTAAGTGATGTTAAGAACAAACAATCAAAAGTGCTGCCTGGGAAACCGCAACGGCAAATGACATATAACAATGGTGACATCTAATTTATAGCTCAAGAAGTGTGTACAAGCAAATAAACAGCCATCCCCGATCCGCACGTCCCTCTCAATTTGCCTCTCCCATGGTCTGGTGCCTTCAGACAGAGAGGTATAAAGGAAAATAGAAAAGTTGAAAGTGTTAAGCCGATGTCTTATTTACAGGTCCGTGGAAGTGGAGTTTTTTTTACCCTCTCGGAAAGCCTGCTCAGGCATCCATGAAACACAGACTGCCTTTAAAACAAGCACACAAACACAACAGACACCAAAGCCTGAAAAAGGAGGAAAAATCCCTTTTGTTTTGCATGTAACACTAAAAGATGCCACAACATCTTGAGGGGATGTGAGGAAGGGGAGAGGGGTTTTTTTCTGCAATATTGAGGAAGAAAAAAAATTATTGATGTCATTGTGGTTTTTGTTTTCCTCTCCATCCCTTCCTGTCTGAGTCTTCCGTTCTCCCAGGCAGATGTTGCTGTCGCATCTTCTCAGGGCACAGAAACTTTGAACCTCACCGGGGGGGGGGGGGGGGGGGGGGTTATTTTGTTTCAAATCTCATGATCTCACTGCCACATGTGATCTTTGCATCACCACGGTGACGCCTCCAGGTAACAAGGAGATTAGAAGCAGTCAGAGGCCCGTGTATCACAGGAAAGCTTTAGCAAAAGGGGGTCTTTAAATATTTAAGGTATGAGTGCGATCACACGTTGTTGCTCCAAGACGAGACGGGAACAAAGAATACTAATCTTTCACTTGGAAATCATTCACATCGCAGTGCTGAAACTCTGCTCGCTGTCATTTCTCAGGGTTGAATTTAAGTTTTTGATAGTAAAGAAAAGTTAACTGGTGTGCAGCGTTTTCAGTTCAATGAGCATTTAAAAAAAAATATTTTTCATTATTTTGTTACTTTTGCTGTTGGCAGCCACACGAAAAACTAATTTGTGTGCGGGAAGTACCAAGCAAACAAATAACACATGGCATGTGAACACATGGCATGTGAACACAGGCGTCTTCGGCCTCTTGTCAAAGTCAATTAAAGTCCTCAGGTAATGACCCTATTTGCATTGTAAACCAGGCCCATGTGTGAGAGGGCTAATGGGGCCACTACCTGAGGAGATTAATTGAAAGTGACATTACTTGAACTCTTCTCTTTTTTTTCCCCTCCTTGCACAGCCCTCTGAAGATCATCTCATTTTATTTTAATGTCATGCCGCAAGTATAAACAGCGAGGTCAAACTTCGACGCAAGTGCGGAGGAGGGTAAAAGGACACAGGGCAGGTACACAAGTCCGTGCTGGGAGTGGTTCTTCTTCTTTGTACACATAAATGATTTCACTGGGTCCACATGCTTTCCACATAGTTAAGTTTGTTCTAAACTTAACAAAGTATTAGCTGTCAAAAAACAGTGGACACTTTGTTTTTGCTCTTTTGCTCTTAAGAAAGCTGACTGCTCTCATCATCACCATCTTCGGGAAACCAGATGATGTCGGTAATAAAAATTAACCAATGGGCTGCTGTCAGTGCTTTGAGGGGCCGGTGCGCAGCGGCTGTCCTGTAACCTGTATATCAACACATCATCTCACTGAGAAAAATGCCCCGCATTTGAGATTACCAGTCCAGCACTGGCCATAGGTCAGCACTAAATTCCTTAAAGAGACACAACAGCATTTCCCTGGAAACTGTCAGATAAACCTGATTTAAAAAGCAGCCAATGTCCTCCAGAAACCCTGAAAAAACTATTGCTCAAGAGCACTTCAAAACTTTACAAGTGAGATATAAGTTTTTAATGGCAGTAACCTTCTAATACACCAATACTTCTAAAAGTAGTTTCCTAACAATGCTCATTAGTGCAACTATCAAGTATTTTGTCTAGATAATCCAAGCTGAATTAACCATGTAGCAGGGAATAGCTTTGTTTTGCCCTGCAGGTGGGTGTTCCTGTAATGATGTGACGTCACGTGAATGAATAGCTGTATTGATTTTAGAATCCATTACCAAAAATGCCACAATGTGACAATGCAGGTAATTTTTCTGATGTACTGAGGATGCAAAAAATTACACATGCTGACAGTTATTCTATCCGTATGATTACCTTTAATGGCACACAACACAATATTATAAATATGGTAAAATTAATCACCTCGAATGGTAACTGCCATGTAATGATGCCTATTATGCATCCTATATATTGACAAGAGAACATGGGGGTGGGGGGGAAGCACGTGTATCCACATTTTCTGCTGTTTTCTTTCTTTTTTTAAATAATTGATGTTCCACCTAGGGGGGAAAAAACAAGTCGAATAAAGACACCCCTTCTCATCCAGTTTAATTAGTCATATTATTCAAAATTATAAAATGGTTAATATCTTATCAGTGTTCAACTCTCAGGTCTACCTCTGATATGAAAATGAACCAAGCAAAAACACCATTAATGTTCCCATCTGTTTTTTTCCCCCCAACCTCATCATATACAGAAACAGCAAAAGCAATAATTTGTTCTCATGGCCGAGGGCAGGAGACTTTCATTTTCTGAGTGAAAGAGTATCCCACCCAATTGAGCAGAAAAAAAGGGATGGATGGATGGATGGCTCAATACACGGCTAGACAGAGGAGGTGGCCAGAGCCTCATTCTAATTTATTTAATACTGTAAAAGAAATGACCTTGAGATCACAGAAGTGCTGAATTTCTCCCCAGACGGCAAACAGAAACAATGGAGCAGTCCTAATTGTGACATTACAATCCAGCACACAGCGAGCGATCAGAGGGGGATTGATTAGAGGAGTAGAAAGGTGGAAGACTGTCTGAAAAGGTCACTGCGCACTCTACCTGGAGTTTTTAATATTTCCAGCCTCTCACCCTCTCTGTAAACGTGGAAAAAAAGAAAAGAAAAAGTACAACTCCTGCGTGATTACAGACTTTCTGGATAGCAATATTTTCCCCAACGCATTAGTGAAATAAGATGGTAATTTCCTGGGGCCAGGGTGTATCCAGGCAGAAAATGATAAAAGGAACTAAAGACAGAATTGAAAGGGGAGTCTCTTCCTCTCTGTTCTACCAGCAGAGGGGCTGATGTGGAGGTTAATTGAGGGGTTAACAGGGGGTGGTGTTGGCTGAAGGTCAAACTGCTATTCCAGTCAGCAGGAGGTCCCTGCTCCCCGGCGACCTCGCTGAGTGTTGTTGGCCATGTTTCCATGTTAACGCTGTAATGCTGATCCCAGGCTGGCACCCTCACTAATAGAGAAAAGACCAGAGGGGAAAGACTGTGCGACACAGAGAGGGTAAAGGGCAGAGGGTAACCAATGTGGCCACCACAAAACTCACACGTTGTTTCAGCTTCTAGTCATTCCACAAGGAAAAGGAAAATGCATAATGACTGGCTGGACTAATTAAAACATTTATCTAATGGAATCTGTTGTTATTGTTGTTGGAACATATCTGACTAGCATGTAGTCAGGCCTGGATCAGGTGACCCTGAATTTTCCCTTGCTTACAATACAACCGGCCTAGGCTGCTGGGGTTTTTCCATGATGCACTGACGGTTTGTTTTTCATTTACCTTTTTTAGTCTCTAGTGGCATTTGTCCCGTCTCCCTCCCCTCACCTCACCTCCAACCGGTCACAGCAGACGGCTGCTCCTCCCCTTCCTGCTGGAGGTTCCTTCTTGTTAAAAAGGGAGTTTTTTCCCTCCCACTGTCGCCAAGGGGCTGCTCATGTGGAGTCTTCTGATTGCTGTGTATTATTTTAGGGTCTTTACTAGGGATGGGTATCATTTAGGTTTTATCCGATACCAAACCAGTACTTTTGAAACGGTGCCGGTGCTCAAACGGTGCTCGAACCGGTGCTTAATCAATGGAAAACACAAACTTTGTCCTAAAACCTCTCATGTTTAGCGGTTTTTTTGTAAAAAGTTAACAATGTTAGTCTTCTCTGCAGCTATAGGGCATATGGTATCGTTCTTGGCTGGAAGCAGTGCTTAAACAATGGAAAAACACAAACTTTGTCCATAAACCTCTCATGTTTAGCTGTTTTCCACTTTTTCTTTGGTCATTTTCGCCTTTTTTGCCAGGGTGAAGGGAGTATCTGCCATCAAACAAGAAGACAGCCGCATGTAGCTATGACTGTGTTTGCTAGTTCACCTTACATGCATTAATGTAATAACGTGGTTAGCCTACTCAACGTAAATTACACACGAACAACATTAAGCTACTCACGCAGAGAAGAACGGCTGCTGCTGCCATCATCATCATCATCCGTCATCATTACTGCTACACTGGCAGGGCTAGGGGCCAGGACTCTCCTCTTCGGGTTCTTGGGGGATGTTGCTAACTCCGGGTCCGATAACAGGCACCAAACCCGCAGTAGATGCGCTCTGTGCTCGGTCTTGCAGCAAGCTATCAAATACGGTGCATTTCTAGGCTTTAAAAAAAAAAAAAAAAAAAAATGTGTCGCCAGGTGTTTCATCAGATTCGAGGTGTTACCTCCTTTACACAGTATCACCTTAAAGCACTTGTTGCAGGCTGCTGAGTTTGCATCTTTTACTGTGAAGTACAGCCAGACTTTTGACCGCTTCGCCTTGGGCATTTTTAATCTGTAGCTCTGCTCTAAAAGAACGTACATACCTGGGCCCAATTACTATCCTTGGAAAGGTAAAATGATTGGCTAGAATCCAAAGTGTATCACAGCTCAGGAAAAAAAGCACCGAAATGTGCGCTGCTTTTCGGTCTGGTTACTACCGTTTATGTCAGAACCGGTGTCATTACCGGTACCCATCCTTTACCTTATAATATAAAGCACCTTGATGCAACTAATGTTGTGATTTTGCACTTAATAATTAAATTTTCAATACAATTTAACAACACAAAACTGTATACAAATAAATATAACACATTTTAATGATTAAAATACATTGTGTTTTTATTTATTTTAATCATTAAAATGTGTTATATTTGGTCACATGGAAAAAGTTATCCACTGTTCCGTTTATCAAAATTTCAAAGAATTAAACTGAAACCATTTCAAAAATGGGTTTCAGTAAATGGGAGCTCCTTAGAAAGTGTTCATTTCTAAAATGCTACAGTCTGTTCAAGTTAAATGTAGCTCTCTAAACCCTTGAAAAAGCAGATTGTGAATGTCTGTGATATGGTAAATGCTTTAAAAACAAACACAAAATTGCCAAATTATGTGAATGAATCATGCAAGTGGCCCTGATTTTAGATTCACAATTTGTCCAAGACTAGCCACACCAGTAAAATCTAAAGGTCACCTGATCTAA
Source organism: Diplotaxodon limnothrissa (assembly GCF_057381915.1). Classification (NCBI taxonomy): domain Eukaryota; kingdom Metazoa; phylum Chordata; class Actinopteri; order Cichliformes; family Cichlidae; genus Diplotaxodon; species Diplotaxodon limnothrissa. Next base: position 34,609,925 of record NC_140612.1, read on the forward strand.
AAAAGAAGTCCCCAGTGTTCAGTCACAAGATCTACAGGTAACCATTGCATTGTGCTTTGAATCTACACTCAGAAAAAGACGCAAATATTAACCTCCTTGGTAAGCACACTTTTGCTTTCCAGTGATTATACAGGCAAAGACAAGGCCATGTGGAATAAAGTCCTCTGGAGGAAGTTTTTGGCTGCAGTTACATTACAGTACAGGGGACAAACTTTAAACCACATTTGAAACATGCACAGTCACCACCAGCAACAATATTGTAGCTGAAATTGATTTCCCCAAGTCAGTTTGTGCGTGTCAATAGGACAAGTGTTACTTAAGACACCTGCTGCAGCAGAAACCAGAGCTGAGTTGGTTTGGTGTTCATTGTGTGGTATTTATCTGTGGACTATGTCAGTTGAGGACAGCTGGGGATTTTCCTTTGTAAAATTTCTAATAATAGTAAAAAAAAAAAAAAAAAAAAAAAAGTGACACTAGCTTAACAGTTAGACATTGGTAACTTGGCTAGTATTTTGGCAAGCTCTTCGGCTAGTTCTCCATTTAGTGTTGACACACCACTGATTCATCCCTTGAGTTGGTCTATTTTTTATGCTTGAATGATTCATAAGTCAGTGCTGAGTGGCTTAAAACAAACAAACAAAAAAAACATACCTCTGAAAATGGTCAAGTCCAAGGACTGGACTGGAAAGGAGTGAAAAACCAACCAATGTCCTAAAAAACTGGAAAACTATTGCCCAGGACCACTATTTTTTTTTTTTTTTTTAATTACAAGAATGTCTGGCTCCTTGGACGCAAAATATGAGGAAATGGGTGGTGAGTCAGAACAATGAGCCAAACACGCCTTTACAAAAGACTCAAACATGTGAAATGAAGGCAGACCTGTTCGTCACATGTTGCACAACTGGAATATGATAAAGAGCTGGCGCACATAAAAGTCGTGTTTTTTAGAAAAAGAAGATCAAAACAATCATCATTTTAAGTAAAGTTTTATTTAAAAAAAAAAAAAACTTTCATTGAAATTCAAGGTATTGGAAGACAATTAAATGAGCTGATGTATCCAGATGGAAATGGAAAGAATCAAGGAAAAAAGCACAACATAAAGCATAACAGTATTGTGCAAGACGACGACTACATACTGTATACTTTTTTTTTTTTAAATTTAAAGATAAATTCTTCACATTATCTATATAGTGTTTTCTTGACACTCCTTAGCCTGTAACAAACTCCTGCTTTGAGTTAATCATAAACATGAAAATGAGGTTTACTTTCTGCACATTATCTACTGAAGAGGTGCCCATCCAGCCTCTTTATACACATAACAGTGTGCCATTAAGACGAGCCGTACATGACAGCACATTATCTTTGATGCCATTAGGAAGGGACCATTTTTATTTTTTTGTTACCATTTAGTAAGCAGTGCTAATGAGGGCCAGCTTTAAGCATCACCACTTAAACAACATCAAAGTGGATCTCCAAGACAAGAAAATGACTCTGCTGGTGATTCACTACAAACTCATCTCGAGATACACAGAATTAAGGACGAGAAAAAAAGAGAGAGAGAAGGAAACTGCTTTTACCCTGCTTTGGTTTACAATTTCTAAAAAAAATGACAGTTCATGATAACATTTTTTTCCCCCCAGTCTCTGGGCTTGATACCCAAAAGCGGCTTAAGTGGCAACTAGGGTCACCATTTTTAATTTCTTATCACAGACCTCATGAACAGAGTGCAGTTCAACAAGTCATACTTCCACAGTATGAATGCAAAATAGCATCAAATAAAAGGCCGGCTAAGCCTATTCATTGACAGCTAACATTAGAGGAGGACTCTCATAGAAATAAAAGCTAAACGCATTGTACATCTTATTGGAGATTATTAAGAGCTTCTTGATATAAAAAATGCAAGTAACTGCACTGTATTTCCAGTAAACCCAAGGCTTCAAACACTGCCAAATCAGGTGTGAGATGACACTTTTTAGTGAAATAATCCATCCCAACCATTAAAACACCTGGTAAAATATTGCAGACAATTACGACCCTCTGTATAAAATAATAAACGTTTCCAGCATTTACAAAATGCTTAAAATAAAAATGTAATGTCACCCTTACCTTCAGTGGCAGAAAGTAGCAGATAATGGGAAGTCCTGATTCACCTTAAACATTTCACCAGTTTCAACTGTTCTACAGTACTACAGTAGATATGTCTATATAGAAGTCTGTCTCGCCGAAATACAGTATGCAATGAAGAATATATGAACCATCACATAAAGTTTTTACAGTGTTGTAAAGACTGCAAACCTAAGTTTCTGATAATAAAAAAAAACAAAGTATTTAAAATGAAAACAGAATAAATGTTATTTTGTAAATGCAACATGTCGGTCACCAAAATGACTAAAAAGAGGCAAGATGTGATACAATTAGACAGCATTCCTGATGTAACAATCGAATCTCTACTATACTGCTTTTAGCAACAGATGGAATACTTACAATACACTGAAGATTTAACTGACGAGTTCATATATCTGGATGGTTTAGATGGCGAAGCCCAGTGTTGAAATCCATCTTTCAAAGCATGCTGTACAAACCAGGCTAGTTTGCACATACTGAAAAGTCAGGCACACAAAAAATAGGACCTTCACGAAAACATATGCCAACCACCGTGCACACTTTCTCCTCTATCCTTTGCAGAATTCTAAAGTAGCAGCAGCAGCAGCAGCTTCCTTCTAATACTTTCGGGGTCTTGCTTATCGCCCTGGTCCACACCAACACGGGCCTGTCTATGTGGGGAAGCAGATGCCGCAGCACTCCATGCAGATTTCCAGGCAATCTGAGGACTCGCAGCAAGCATCCATTATGCCACAGTCCATGTCACAAGGGCAGTTGCAGTCGTCGCCCAGATCGTCGGTGCAGCAGCAGCAGCAGCAAACCTCTGATGTGCATGCGCCGCATGAGGCCTGGGCCACCACCATGTTGCAAAGCGTCAGGAACTCACAGAAAAGGCAGGCCAAGATGCAGTGAACGCAGCAGTCTGGGTCCAAGCAGGGGTGACAAATAAATCAGTCACAAATCACACACAAAGATAAGGAAAAAACTAAAAAACTAAAATTAAAGCATAAATATTTCCAACTGTGGTGGGGAAAACTGTGTATAGAGAGTAAGTGAGTGATGCATGCTCAGCAGGCTGACAGGTGGAACACAATACGCATATGGCAAACAGAAATAAAAGAAAACATCCAAAGAAATCAATTTTCCTCTGCAGTTTTGATTAAGAGAATTGCTAAGCAATTGTGGCATTATCATGCAAACTGCTGGGCTGATCAAACAAAGATGATTAGCAAGAGTCCAAGAGTCCCTGCCTGGCAACTAGGTGAATTAATGCTTCCAATGCCAGCACCTCTGATTAACATTTAACCACCTCGCAGGAACTCTTTACGTGGCCGGTGGAAACTTTCGGCTTGCTGTTCAACAGCAGCCTCAGCAGTCTTCAACTTACTAATGTGTCCATTAAGAATCATAAGTGTCATTTTGAAAGGCCAAATGAGTTACATGTTTCACTGTACAGTTCACAGTGACAGTTTGTTTGTATGTAAGAGATCTAGTGAAGGTAATTTAAACTTATTGACAGAACATAATATTTGGCAGTGTCTCAAACCAAAGACTCTGTCAGAGTATCCCCAGAATGTTCAAATCTCTGATCAAACCCGTCAGTTATTGTCATTAGTTTTGAGCATATAGTCGTGTTAGAATCCCTGAAATTCTCTGAAGTGCTTGAAATGATCTGAGGAGCTCTTGTACCTGGAGCAGCTCTAAGAGGCAGTCGATGCGACTGAGCAAGCTGGGTAAAGAAGGCAGCAGGTTAAAAACAACATTGTAGCTCCGACTTGATTACTGTCTGTTTTGTTGCTATCTGATTATCTCATCCGCACATTTGAAGAACATGTTGTCAACAAGTTATACAATACAGGAGAGGTGGTCTTGTTTCCTGATCTGAAATGAACTAAAACTTGTCTTTTAATTAGAGCTGGAATTACTTTCTTCCAAAAAAGAAAAGAAGAAGAAAATCCAAAATAAAACTGTCCAGGTGAGGTTGAACACAGATCAATGATTGTTTAGCCATGCCTATATGTTATCCTTGGTCAACCTTCCCCACACTAAAACCTCTGGTCGTTGCATCCAACTCACTAAACCATACTGAACATCCTTCTGTAAGTGCACCTGGCAGACACTCCTTGCAGCTGTCTCCTTTCTGAACCAAGGCCAGCGCAGCGCCCCTGCTTTGGAGTGTTAAAAAGACATGATATGGATGGATGCAGAAAAATAGCATTACAAACAGGGCTCATTTGCATAACTTTCATCAGCCCATCTTGAGCTGTCAGAAGGGGCTGTTACTGATTGGGTTAGAGGGAAAGCGAAAGGAGGAGAGTGTGGAGGACGGAATTGGAAGCTGAGGGCCTCTGAATGCTCATGTTTGATTAATCAAAGTAGAGGGGTTTTTTTTTCTCCCCCCTAATTTTGCACTGCTAAGGGCTGCGGAGCTGACCAGAAGCGCTAGCTGACTGCGATACAAACAAGATAAAGAAGGGAACATGAAACGAGAAAGCGCGGCTGTACATGTGAGGGTGCCTGAAGTTCGAATGCATCTTATTATCCTTATCTGAGGCCATAACACTGGCAGTAATGGAAGATGCATGAGAATAAATCTTTCAGTATTAAACATGTGGGGTGGACATGCAGTAAGCTGCTACTGGCCAGAATGTGGTTTTGCTTCATAGACCTTTTTTTTTTTTTTTATGCTGGCATGCGCTGTAAGTGTACTGCCATCCGAGTTCTGCAAAATGCCAGTGAGAGCAATAAACACTGCTCGGCCACAGCTTCAAAGTTCAACCTAACAAACTCTGAAGGACCCAGAGGGTATAGCCATGCCAGCATTCGGAATGTAACAGCAGACTGTGAATACGATACAAACACAGTACATAGGCATTAGGCAGTGGCCAGCCAGCTCAGCTATTCACTTGGATGTATAATTCAGCACCAGCGATTAGTCTGTATCTTATAGAAGCCAGCAAGGAGGAAGGGAAAAGTGGTGGGGGTCATATACTGTACACAAGAGAGCTGGACGCAAGGCACATCTCCATGAAAAACAGAGAGAGACAGAGAGGCAGACAGAGACAGAGTGAAACCAAGCAACAGACAGACAAGAGCAGCATACACTGACAATGTTGCTGTTTAATGTCAGTGAGTGGAGATGAAGCCCAGAGTTTGCAGGGCCAAAAAAACAGCGCCCGGCGCCTCTGAGGAAATAGTATGAGACATCTGGAAAGCTGACATCAAAAAAAGGGGAGCGGCATGACACAAAACAAGCTGGATGGGCCTCAGAGCGGCAAGCTGTGCAAAACATTCAAACTCACAAAGAGGCAAGCGAGAGGGCAAGAGAGCTGGGCAGTCAGGAGGCGGAGAGAGAGAGAAAGAGTGATCAGACAAAGCCTTGGTGGCCACGCGAATGCACAGAAGGCACACTTGGGTAAAGGAGGCAGAGGATGTGGGCCGGATAGTCAATGTCCACCACATGCACGTAAAAGCAGGTCTGTTTATTAATGCATGACTGAGGGGGGTAAAAAAGTCAAAGGTAGAGGACTACAGCTTACAAAAACACACGCAAACACTTTCAAGTTTATAGCTTAGGGAAGTTTTTAACAATGCGCTCACAACCCTGGCATGAAATCTCTAAATGAAGCGGCTGAAGCGGCTTGGAGACGTTAACCGATTACACACAGTTCACAAAAAAAATAGAAACATAAACCCGATGACAAGAGTCGAGACACCCCACCTCGCTAAACAAAAGCAGCGTGCTAAATGACTCCTCAAAAGCTGTTATCACAGATTGGCTACGGTGCCAACGGCGCGTGCCAAGAAACACAGAGAGCAACAGAATCCCCAGAGCTAGTTCCTGCTAGCTTACGCCTTTTATTTCCTGTGTTCGGGGGGCTGTTTAGGAGGCTAATTTCACAGGCAAACAGATTATGTTAATCCGTGTAAACATTCAAACACAACAGCTTGGCTCTTTTCCGGGGGGAAATAAATAGTTGAGAGCGAACATATTGATTCTGAGAGCTCTCACGCCTGCAAATAAGCAACACAAAAGCCATAATGAGACTTGTTGAGCAGCTGTTTTTGTTTTTTTGTTTTTTTAACTCCCTGCCCACTCTCTTGCTTTTGTTCTTTACCAATTAAGATGTTGAAAACATGATGCGTCTAGAATATCTCTTGGCGGATGGATCGCACCTTTACCTGCACGGTGCTGTGCATGTGCGTGAGTGCCTTCATCAATCTGGGCACATATTTCACGTACAGACAAATGAAAAGGACCACTTTGCTCTTACATCTCTACCTGACCACTATGAATCTTGGTTTTTGTTTTTTTTGTTTTTTGTTTTTTTTTTGGGGGGGGGGGGGGGGGGGGGGTGTGAGCAAATCCTCACATAAAAACAGTAAATCTGCAAAGGCCATGTTGGATGAATAAAGCAGGAATTGCCTATCTACTTGAACAAAAATAAGCCTAAACACTGATATTCTATGAGCTACAGAAAGATAGAACACATGGAAGTCCACAAAGTACAGTAGCTGGAGAAAGGGTCGAGGGTGGGGGTGGATGGGGCCCTGTTAATGAGGGCCATGGTGCTGCTGACGGGATGTAGGGAGAGCCAAAAAGGTCCCAGAGAGGTGTGAGGGGCCGTGAGGGGCCCGGAGGAGGCTGGTTATGACTTAATGGGCACCCCGTGCTCTCCGGCCTCGTTAGACGGTCACACCTATCTCCACAATGGAAAAGGACCGGGCAGCCGCCTTCATTACTGGACTCACCTCAGCATTGCACCTGACAAAGTGACGGCTTCCCTGCATGGCAAACGGACTCTCTGGCTTGTTGTTAAAGAAAATAAAAGCCACAGGGGCGAGATGAGACGACATTTGCTTGACGGGAGTGATAAATATGAGAGGTCACGCACCACCATCATTAAAAGGTGAGAGGAGGCAAGAATGTATTATCAATATCTTGTTAGGTATTATTTCATGCGCACCTGCGAAGAATACGCCCATTTTGTTTGATGGTGAGACTACAGATTAGGGGATACTCCATCACAAGTCTAAACCTAAACCAGGTCAGAGAGGATATTTACAGTTTCCTGGAAGTGGGCAGTACAGAAAATTCCTTTTTAATTGTTTCTGAACTCGTGATTTTATAAATTGGTATAATGATTGGTGTGCTTTTTTATTTAAGGGTGGGGGTTCTCTATAACGTTCTTCATTGAACCATGCAGCTTAAACCATTCCTGCTACATAACAAGGTAAGATAAGAGGGGAAGAAGCATACAAGCAGTAAAGTTTCAGAAATGTTAGTATTGGTTAAAAAAAGTGCAGCAGTGTGTCACTAACTTGAGTATGGAGGCGTTACCTTCAGGTAAAGGAGGTTTCTGCGACCCTGTTGAACTCCCTTTGCTGCGTCGGCTGCTGTCGCTGTTCACTGACAGGCTGGACCGCAATTTTCTCTGCATCCTCTGCGACACAGGCGTGGATGGTTGCTTTCTGGGCTGCTCTGTCATTGGAGTAGCAGTCGCTGCCCCCGAGCCAGGACGTGACCCGCCCGTGGCGTTCGTGCTGATGGTTGCACCGCAGGAACACGTCCGCGTGGCCTGTGATCCGCCGGGGTGGATTCCGTTACCGTTACTCAGCACGGGTGTGCCAGCAGTGCTATGGTGAAAGCCATTTTGATCCTTGGCAGTGTCTTCTTCAGCAGTTTCCGTGGGCACTGGCTTAGACTCAGACTGGGGTTGAGCTGGTCAGAAGAGAAAAGATATTAGTTCTACTGTTTTTAAGTAAAGAGCTGGGTGTGTGTGGATTTAGTACAATTAAAGTACTTCATGGTCAGTGTAAAGTGATGAAAGTTGTAGTATATTTGATTCATCAAACTCATCTGCAAGCTAAGGCTTTTAATATAAAACAAAAACACACTGCTTGAAATTGCAAATATACACTCTCTCTAGAGACTGAAGGAACATTTCTTAATCAGAGCAAAGCATCAAGTCAGTTGATCTGGTCAATTAAGAACAGAGGGGGTTGTCAATCAGTTTTAGCTGCTGATAGGTGCACTCGATGGGCAGCAATGGGACAACCACAAAGTTGGAATGGTTTGGAGGCCACTGACATTTTTCGCTCCTCATCTTTTCTGGTGGTTTTTTCCACTAGTTTTGCATTTGGTCAGTGTCACTGCTGGCAGAATAACGCGATATAGGACCATACAGAAGTTACTACCATACAGGTAGTCCACATCAATACGTGCCATGGCCAGAAAGTTGCTGTGTCTCCCAGCACAGTCTCAAAAGCATGGAGAAGATTCCAGGAGACAGGTGGTTACCCTAGGAGAGCTGAACAAGGCCGTAGAAGGCTTTTAATCCATCACCAGCCCGATGTCCTTTAGTGGACCTTGAGCTCATTGCTTGGTCCTGTGCTCACTGCCCAGCACTGTGGAGCCCAACTGGCATTTGCCATAGAATACCAGAATTGGCATTGGTGACCTATACGCGAGACACGAAAGGCTCTGGAGAAGCTGTGGAGAACATTACGGTGCCTGTAACATCTTTCAGCATGACCAGTTTGGTGGGGGTCAGTGATCATCTTGGGAGGCATATCCACGGAGGCACGGACCTCTACAGGCTAGGCAACGGCACCTGACTGACACCAGCTATAAGGAAAGATTCCTTGGAGCCACTGTCAGACTGGTGCAGTGGATCTTGAGGTCCTCCTGATGCACAACAATGCCACACCTCATGTGGTGAGGGCGTGGAGGCAGTTCATGGAGGATAAAGGAATAGATACCATTGACTGGTTCCCCACGCTCACCTGACCTAAATCCAAAGAACACCTCTGAGACATCATGTTTCAGTCCATGGACTAGCATGCTGCATCATTTTTCACTTTGCTTTTGGTGTCTTTGAATTCAGCCCTCTGTGGGTTTACAATTATAATAAGCATCCTTTCATTCCCAACACATTACCCAGACCATATCGGCACAGATACCCGGCATGATTTTTTTTCCCCACTGAGATATGATGTGTTTTCAGAGTGTCCCTTTTTAAGTGTATTTTTAAGCTGAATGTAGAGGATGAAAGAAAGAAAACAAAACTACAAAATAAGAGAGATGTATTAGTTTACTTTAATAACTTATGTTTTCCAGGTTTTTTTTTAATGCTTCTGAATTCCCTTTTACCTAACTTCATTTTTGCTGTTAGAGAACTTGCAATCTCAGCACCTTGCACTTCATATATTTTATTCGCTTATAAAGTCACCGTAGCCTGCGAGTTTCACTTCTTACAAAGCAACTACAGTAATGGAGACACGCCATTCTAAGCTAAATCACTCTCAGCAAACCGTGCCACCATTCCCTAACATGATAAAAATCGATCACACAGCAAACATTTCAACTTGGAATCAAAAAGAGAGGAGCGGCGAACTTTATATGTGACAGGATCACAAAAGCCCCCGCTGCAGGCAGACGAGACAGTCGTTGGAGCCGTACCTCGGTGAGTTTAGACAGTGCGAGAGAGATTAATACAGTAAAAAGAGAAAGACAGCTTGTGATAGTGTACATATACAAAATGGCTGCTGTCTACAATAGTAATGATCTCCTCTCCTGTGAAAGCTCCGAGATGGCCTCGACGAGCCTTTCTAAGAGCACACGTGACAGCCGCAGAAAGTCGGGAGACAGCGACCTGTCTGATAAGAGAGAAGAGGAAGGATACGAGTGAGCAAAGGCGGTGGCATTTCCCTGAGAAGAGCACCTGCACATTCAGCTCTACTGGGAGCTACTCCTACATTACCTTCGCTCCACATCAGAGCCACTTTGCATGTGCACTTGCAGCAAGATTTTGTGAATTATTCATCTCTCTCTTTTTTTTTTTGAGTTTGTCTGTGTGAACCCTACTTATTCTTTTCCCCCCCTCAATGTAATACTTTCTTTATATACATTGAAAATATAACATCTTGACAACCAAACTTGAATTCTGCCTTATTCAGCTACTGCTTAAGGATGTTTAACATGCAGGGCTGTTTAACAGTTACACAGCTGTCCAAAAATATATCTATATATAAATAAATAAAATCAACAAGTTTCCAAAGTGGATGCAAACATAAAATTTAATGTGACTCTGGTAATTTCTTTCCATCTCTATTTTCTTTCTGTCAGCTCACCAACAAGTGCAATTACGGTTAACAAGAGTCGGAGAGAGTGTGGGAATCGGGCCTTGCGCTTTTTAACAACACATCACCCTGGGAGAGGCCGGACGTGAATGTGGATGTAAAACAAAGCAATTAAATACACACTCTGGGTTTCGCCTTCCCCTCATTCGGGCTTCTGCATGCTGCCTCGATAAACAAATATAGACTTGAGGGATCAGGATTCCATGCAATTTGAATTAGACAACTGGGTAGCGCACGATAGAATTCATTATGCAGTGATTTAAGACCAGGTTGATGGATTTTCTTCTCCAAAAAGACAAAAGCCTTGCAGCCTGCCCATGACAATGTGGGGGGAAGAGACTGAAGCCTAACAAGGAGGCTCGGAGCAGGGGCTATATTTGTTGCTGTTTTTTCCAGCTTTACCCCTGACAGCTGTAACTTGCTACATTTTTCACTCATTTTAATATATGTATCCTGTATTTTATTCCACTGTGTCTTTTTAAAAAAAAAAATCTTTTCAGGAAGAAGGCTAGAAAACACAGCGAGTCAGGTCTGCAGCACATCAAGACACCAGTACTCACTTGGGTGGCCAAGATGGTGACTTCACCTTCCCACCAAGATGTTTTCCTTTAAACCAGAGTCTGTCTGTGTATTATAAGACCTGTTAGATTTCTTTAACATACATTTCCATACATAAATTGCAATTATTAATTTAGCTAATGTGTGATGCTGATGTCCCCGTTGCACCTATTACGCGCCAGTGCCTGCCCACCCCCCTCCTTTTTTTGGTATTATCGTGGGTGGATAGTGCTACGCTAACAAAGAAAGCGAAGTGTTGAATCACTCATAATCTGTGAAAACAGTATCATGTCACAGTTATCTTAATCTGCTTAAGTGACAGTCACACAGCAGTCAACCTTTTTTCTTTGGGTGCTTTTTCCCCCCCGACTTTCACAAAGCAGCTCATTAACCAACTATTTTAATCTGCAAGCATCACAAACCAGACTGCAAACATTCAAATTTGATGAATCCAAAATCACTATCTAATCTAAAAACACATCCAGAAACTTAATCAGAAACACAGCCTTACCATTCACACTGGCCTCAGTTTGTTCCTAACTGATTAACTCCTCGTATACATCAAGATTTATTGACAGCTGACAACTAGATTAATGGGGAAACCCCGGTTTGCCCACTGTATCACTGCAGATTCATAGTAATCTACCTGTCTGAGTATGTAGTCAGAGAACAGAGAACTCCAGTGGAGTTTGCCATGTGTCTTGTTTAAGCAAAGTAGCCACATGGACTTGCACAATTAAACACACATTCACGCACAAACTGCACTGGCGGGCATAATTACCTTTTCCTTTTGAGAAAGCAAAGCTTTCAATTTGGCAAAATATAAATAGCTATTAACTCATTCACTGCCAGCCATTGGCAGTGAATGAGTTAAGAAACCACCATATAAAAAAAAAGAAAAAAGAAAAAAAAAGAAAAGTATATTAGAGGCGATTTGGGTTTCTGACACACTGTGGAGAAATATAACATTTAGTCTGAGGGGGTTGTGCTCTTCAGTGGCAGGTTCCTGAATAGTCTTTGCACAGTTGCAGTCGTTATTTTTATCCTGATGAACGCGGTGGCCGAGATTAATGGACGCGATGGAGCAATATTCATAATCATTGATCATAATAATGGTGGTACTGTCAGAGATGGCAGTGACAGACTTGTACAGTCACATGAGACAAATGAAGAGATAATGAGGAAACGCAGAAATACACTACGTTTGAATTTGTGCTACTCTGGAATCAGAAACTTTCAGTGCGTGTGACTTACAGCAAAAGTAAACTCTAAAGCATATTATCTACTACCTCCTACACACCATTCAGCTTGGCGTGCACTGTAAACACACAATACAACACAACAGACTGAGGAAAGAGCCATCGTTTATCAAGTCAACTCCTGTGAACCCTATTGAAGTGCAAACCATCCAGTGTGCATTCAACTTCTTTCACACAATATTCAGCTTTTAGCATTTCAAGGTAATGCGATGCTGTTGTGACGTTTCTGAACCCACGCTTTGATTCCACATCCAAGGTACAAATGTAAGCTGAGTCTGCTGATAAATCCTGACAGAGCAACACAGGCTCACCGCTAATACACCGCTCCGCTAACACAGCAGGAAACAAATCCCATGAAGTTTGAAAAGAACGTACAAGTTGTGCATTTGTTACAACATTGCAGCAAAGCATCCGAAGGTGTCCTAAGAGATCCACATGCACACTTTAATAGGCTGTATGTCCAGTTCTTCCCTCCAAACAAAGTTTAAATACAAGCACACACACACACACACACACACACACACACACACACACACTTCAAATTGGACTTGTAACTGCCCTATTTCTAGCACATCAACAACTGTTGAGAGTGTACATTTGTAGTTGAATAAAACATGGTATTCCCCTACACACGCTGTCACACACATCACAGGGGAAACTAGGGGGTGAGTGGTTCTTGACTGTCTAAGCAGCATCCCAATTTGGTCCCAGCTACTAGTAGCTGACAGCCTCAAATATCTGGGGAGAATTTTTAAAAGGCCAGTGTTTGATGGATTCATGAAGAACACACAAATATAATTGCCATTTGTCACCGAGTCTTCAGTGGCTGCGCCACACAGGGACCGAGCAGCACAGTGCCTGGAGAGAGCTGGAGCTGCACCAGAGCTGTGCAAGGCTAGGGGTGGGTGGGTGGTGGTGGGAGGGGGTCGATCTGTATGTAAAACTGAGTATATAAACACCTCCATTTTTGTCACAGAAAATGGGTCCTACAGGACGCAACTAGAAATTGCACCCAGAAGACAGCATGGCTACTGGAGATCTCTCTCTCTCTCTCTCTCCCTCACACACACACACACACACACACACACACACACCTAGCTACCAGGAAGGAATATGCATGTATGCATGTCAGCTGTAACAAAGCTCCATACACAAGAATTCTAAAATAGTTGAGAACATGAAAATATAACACAGAGGTCAAACAGGGCAGTATGGAGATTCTCATTTGCACATAACTACATCATGAGTCACAGGTAAGGCAGGGAGCGGATTGAACAATCACACCAGTGCTGTATTTCTAAAGCTCAGTGCTTTTTAATATTAATGCCCCCGAGACGGAGAGAAACAGGGAGGAGAGAGAGACGAAAGGTGTTTGCCCAGGCTTATTAGAATGCCCATCATAGAGATCATACAGTTATTCAAATGTCACATCATTCCCACCAAATAAACACCACAAGATGAATACAGATTGTGTATCCATCTCCTAATGGCCATTATTACACAATGGCACAAGTTTGTGAGTTAACACTTGAAGGGGCCACGCAAGCGGGCAAGGCACCTGTAATTGTAGCCTCAGACTAGAAAAAAAGGAAAAGGGAGGATGCACAGCAATTCCGCTAACACGGCTGGTGTTTTGTTTATTTTTGGGGGCTTGTATTAGAAAAACATGTATATTTTCTGCTCGACTGGTCATGTACCTGCATGATTGAAATGCTAATTTGTAAATGTGCAATGACCTAGCCAGACTCCTCCAACTCCCCCCACCCCCCCTCGCTGCCAAAACAGCCTGAGGTATCATCTCTCCTCCTAACAAACAGCAGCATGTGGAAGAGCCCCTGCCTTTCAATCCAAAGGGATATATTTTCTCATTAGAAATTATACATCTTCCCTGTCCATATTTATAGACGCAAAACCAGGGGAATTACGCTGCAGAGAGAGTGAGAGGGACACACACGGAGAGAGGAAAATAGTACAATGAATGTTATTACAAAAGGGCTCTGATTGAAATTTTCCTTGGGCGTCTGAAAGCCTCGTTTGCAGTTTGACCTTCTAAACTACCGGACAAGGACTTCCTTTATTGTCTAGAAGGACGAGCTGGGAGGGAACACGCACAAGTGGCTCAGGGATCATCGTTCAGGTGTCCAATTAAAAAAAACAAACAAACAAGAAAAACATGATGATGATAATCATAGTGTGAAAAGTATCAATATAAAGGCATTTATCAGGAGTGTCAAATGAGTCAACCAGCAGCCGAGAACGAGCTTTTGATCGGAATATTAGCGTCCTGCGGTGTGAGGAGGTGGCTGCCGTGCAAAGTCAGCGCTCTTGTCTTTACACAAAGTGCATGGCAGCCTGACACGGGCTAACAGAAATGTCACTTGTTCCAACAGACTGCAGCGATCTCACGGCAGCGATCACACAGCAATCCTAACCCTGTCAGTTCACACACATGCGCAAAGTGTTTTGTATTTATCCAAGATAAAATGGTGATGATGACGGCTTCGCAGCTGCTGATGATGACCGTTGAAGAAAGCTAAATTACCTGCTCTGACATTGGATCCCCCTCAGCCAAAGTGACATGCTCTGAGTGTGTGTGTGGTTGCAAGCATGCCAGGGTAGTCTGCAACAGAACTCTATTAACTGTCTTGACCTGTCAAGGCTAATCATATTGCATAGCATCTCATTTAAACAGGAAACATCACATTTCTGTCTGTTTTCCTACCATAGTCCAGGACAGTCAGTCGATAACTACTCAGCAGTCAAAGACTGTCGCCCACCCGCCTTTTAATTCTCTGTGACAGTCATTCAAAAATTTGACTCCACCAACCTACTGAAGTGAGACTTGAAGACATCGTTTAATATTTCCACTCCTCATTTCCCACACCGCTGCTGCATCTACCCAGGAAAAAGTGGAATTAAAAAGAAAAAAAAGAAAAAAAAGAAAAAAAAACCTTCGACCTTGTTCTGCTTAATTACATTTTACAGGAGTGAAGACAACTTGAAAGACAATAGCTTGATTCGATGACACGAATCCATCAATCTACTCAGTGCAAGTGTTCGCATTTCTAAAGGGAAGGAGGTGGTGATCGAGGAAGGGTGGGGCGGGGTCCGGGTCACCAATTCTTCTTTGATTTCAAAATGGAACATTTTCCCAGATTAATACGTTGACCGCCATCACTAAAACTCCCAATGAGATGCCACTTTCTGTGCGATGAATCATGCTGAAGGGAAAGTCACACACGCATTCAGCCACCAAAGCTCCAGCCACACAGGCCCCAGGTCTCCACTGTTGTGTGGAATTTGGCACGGTGCTAATTTGAGTATTACTAATACAGCGAAGAGCGAGGAGCGTTCAAAGCCTTGCAACTAGCCTGCTGTGAGAGACACTAAACGTTGCACTGTTCTCCACTTCTCCTCATTTCTGAGATGACTTTTATACGAAGCTGTTCCTGCATTAAGCTTTGCCAAATGCCTTCCATTCCCCTTCATCTGTTTCTTACCATCCACGAGGAGGGAAAGAGTTTATAAAGACAGCCAAATGCACGACTGCAGTATCTTTAAAAAGCTGCACATCTTGCACGGATTTAGACTTTACACGGCTAGCTACCACAATTTCTAGAAAGATCAATTATGACGTGACTCAGAGCAGGCCTGAGGGAGCTGCCAGGCTTCATACTCCCCAAGACAAAAAAAAAAAAAAAAAAAAGTGCTCCACCCTCTCCTCGTCGACGACTCAAAACAAAAAGAAAAAACAAAAAAAACGGCGCAACAGTGAGGAAGGAACGGGAAAAGGGGGGGAGAAAAGGGAGGGAAGGAGGAGAATGGGGGTTATTTTCAGTTTCAGTTACATCGATGACTCAAATATTCCACCGCCTTTCAAAATCTCCTCACTGCAGCAGAAGTTCCACAGGAAGCTTTGCTTGTTTGAAATTCAACGGCGGGCGCGCAGACATGCACATGCGCACCCTCACACTCGGGCACATGAAGGCATGCACACATGCAAAGATGAAGCAGACACACAGGCAACAACTGCATGAGCCAAATAAATTTTGTGGAAGATCCACGAACACTAATATTGAAGTCAGAGATGAGGATCTGCCACTCACTAAAAGCCAAAATCCAGCTGAAGTCTGACTCTGGGTCAGAAAGGGGAGAGGCAGTCTATCAAAATGCCCCCACACCTAGTTCCTTTATTTGCTCAGTATCAATCTCAGCATTAACCCTCTGCTAATGGGACAGCTGTGGGTCACCGCCTCGCATTGTCTGGATGCCAATCAAGGCCTTAAGCTGAGAGATCAGCCTTTGGGACAGAGGTGATCGTCTGCCTCTGAGTGGCTTTTAAAACACAGAGACGCCTGTATCGATTTTAGCTCTAGCCTGAAAGAGAAGTGTGGGGTGAAGGGGGTTGTGTCAGCTGTGGTTGTCTGTGCTTCTGGACGGGAGCCAGCCGCCGGGTCCCCGGTCACCCTCCACTGATCAGGGGGGCCTGACACAATGACCTCGTAGAAAGGCACTGAACCTGCAAACACGAACGGGGCAAGGAGTTGGAAGCTCGAGGGGTTCAGGGCTAGCAAGGGCAACATCAGCAGAGATCTCAGTAATAGAAAAGGGTTTTAACCTTAATGTTGGAGCCAAAACCCTGTTAGAGGCCAAGTAATCCCCCCTGTGCTATCTGATTTTTTTCTCTCCCCCTGTGTGTGTGTGTGAGGAGCTTCTGAAATGCATTCATGCTGTCATGTGTGGCACTGGTTAAGGAGCTGGTAAACATGGTCCAAACAGTCCAGCTACCTTGCCATATCTGTGCTAAACGGGTAAAAAAAACAAAACAATAAGGTAGACAAAACACAGAAAGCCAGGTTTATTTCCTGTGTTACAGCACTACCAAAGAACAGAGCTCCTATGCAGTTGTAGCACAATGAATTTCTTTTTCAGTAGTTACGTTTGAAATCCTTTATACTAAAACTTTCTCAAAGTTTCGATGACTAAGAGCAGGTTTAGTTAGTGAGTTTGAGGGTCACACAGGAAAAGGTGCACACATTTCTTAGTGTTTGTAAAGCATCTGTTCAGAAGATGGAGATTAATGTCAGTCTAAGCTTTGAGCATATTTATAGATTTTTAGACATTATTGTGGTGATCGTTAAATATTTGCCACCGTTTAGACATCGCTCTCAAGGTAGAGCTGGGCGATAGAACGATAACGATATGTATCGCGATATAACTTTTACTCGATAGAGAAATTAAGCTATCGCGATAGACCTCGCCGCTCTTGTCCTCTTAAAAAAAAAAAAAAAAAAAAAAAAAAAAAAAAAAGGTCAGCCAAATTAAGTAGCGCAGAGCCGAACCAATCACAGCCGCAGCGTCACGTCGCGTGACTTGTTACGTACAGCACAAGTGCCAAGCCGCACGTGTGTTTGTTTGGGAAGCAGCCAGCGGGTAATGGAGCCAGCGCGTAATGGAGGAAATGAGTGTGCCGACTAGAAAAATCAACCGAGCGTGACCGAAGAGAAAACAGATGATGGTTCCAATGCCGGAGAGATTGTCGAACGGAAGAGCCATAGAAGTTCCGTAGTGTGAAGGTATTTCGGCTATTTCAAGTCTGACAAAAAAAACAGAGTAGCGTGCACTGTAAATTGTGCCGAAAACAAGTCTGGAAATACAATAAACTGGTGCATGCGTCACACTGTGCGCCACGTTATTGTTTCGGTGAAATGAATTTCTACAATACTGTTAATTCTACTCTCTGCAGTGTTTAAATGCTTACATATACACACAGTTACTGTCCGTCCACACATACGACTCGGTTCTGCTTCTATGCCCCAGCTTTGTTTACTTTTTCCCACCGAGGCTTCTAGACTTCTGATTGGCCAACATTTCTGCACGGTTAGGAATCTAGCGCCACCTGCTGCTTTGGCATGTTCATAGCAGCGTTTTCCTTCATTTCTGCCTTTATGTGTGGACGGGATTCTTTTTTAAAACGAAAACGGAAAATCTCAGTTTTCAAAAATACCCGTGTACGTGTGGACGTAGCCTCAGTCTCTGACTGGAAGCGCTAATTCGTCATTCGGCTTTTGTCAGACTAAAGTAACTGTTAAAACTGTTTGAAAAGCTAAGCTATACAACAAGGAGAGATTGAGAATTTCCTTTTAGTTCTCAGTTTATTTGATATTGACAAAAGTTAGTCAGTTTTGTCTGTTCTTCTGTAAAACAAACTAAGATTTATTTTTAGAATTAATATTTTGTTTCTAAGTGGAATTGACAATTTAGTAGTCTGTTTCGTTTGTTCTATTTTGAAACTTAAACGCTTTAGCGGCTGCCTTTTGTGTAGTTTGCAATATTTGCCTTTATTTATCTGAAAAAGTCTCATGTTCCTTAAGTACATCTACCCTGTTGAACTTATTATGAGAAATAAATATTTAAATCAAAACAAGCTGCTGATTATTTCACATTTTACTTGTGAGCAACGGCACATTTAAATCTTACAAATATAGTTATTTGGCTTATATCGTGATAGATATCGTTATCGACTGAAATGAAAAAAACATATCGTGATATGAAAAAATCTCATATCGCCCAGCTCTATCTCAAGGGTTCTCAAAGAGTTTACAGTCATATCAGTATTAACCCAAAACCAACGAGGGTGGGAGTAATGTTCACATTATGCTTATTAAATAGGTATAAACTTTCTTAGGGTGTGGATATTATGCAATATTGTTAATACTGCAGGATATATTTTCTTGCAAATTTTCTTCCAGAACCCTGCAGATCCCCAAAGCCCACTTTGTGAACCACTAATCTGCTGAAGTGACCTAAAAATCGTTGTACTATTGTGTTATAGCATAAAAGTACTTTCAGGTTATTGCGTAAGAGTGCAAAGATTGGCTCAAGAGACAGAGTGGGTCGTCTACCAATCAGAAAGTCAATGGCATCCTTGGGCAACATACTAATCCTAAAGTTTTCCTAGCAATCACGCGAGTGTGCAAGTGTTACAAATCAGTTCTTTGCATTAAAATATATACATAGATAAAACACAGTTGGATTGTTTTCTACAAAGTCTAAAATGTAATGGATTTGGTTGACACGTATGTTTCTTTTAGGGCCTTTTGTGTGTTTCTATACAACAGTGTTGCTTCTTAACCCCATGACATGTTATAGACATGTGGAAAAACAAACCTCTGACCCTTACTCCAAAACCTGTGCTAGTAACAGTGTAACTTTCAGCTTCTGAAATGTGTCCTCAAAAGTAACAAATCAAAAACTATTTATATTTCTTACGAGTACACTAAAAGTGTTAAAATGACTTCAAAAAAAATTACTCTGAATTTAAAAAAATTCTACGCAGTCTCCTCAATCAAAATCCATACATGTTGTCTTGCAGCTAACGTGCACTTAAAAGACTGCGGTCCACAAATGGAGGTATGCATATCTAATCATCTGGCTCAAGTATTTTGAATATCTTCAAAAAAAATAAAAAATTAACAGCGAATAGTCTCGGGCACTTTGGGTAAAATATGCTAATTAACACACTTGAAATTTCCCATATGAAATCTATCTGCACCAAGACAATGAGAAAATAATTACAACAGAGGTAGAATTACAATGACCATTTTAATCAACCCCTACACTAGCATTTCACCCTATTTATACAGTTTTTGATTCCATGACCCACTGGTAAGTAATCACTTGAAAATTACAGTTCAGTTTATAATAGGTCTATGCTTTAGACACATTATTTCTGCAGACGGGGCTGCGAGGATTGCAATAAAGATATGGATCTTGCATAACAACAATTACAATGCAATTCCTATACCTAAAAAAAAAAAACATTCTTGAAAAAGAGAATTGACACAAGGTTAAAAAAAGTCTTAAAGTACTTAAAGCACTTTGGAAGACAAATGAAACAAAGTGACACGATCTTAGAATGTTGATTCAACAATTGGCCAGCAAAAACACCTCGAGGAAGCCCTCGCCGCCCCTTTTTTCTTTAAATCTCATATTAAAAACTTTATAAGTTCATATATAACTCTGAATTGTTGAATCCTTTCTGCAAAGACAAATGAAAGTATATGACACGACCACGTTAAACAATTCCCGTTGCTTCCCTTTGTGACCTCCACTTCCAAAAGGTCAACTCGATACACAGGTAATAACCTTGAAAGTGTGCAACTAAAGAGTGAAATCACAGATTCACACAAAGGCCAGACTAATGTCTTCCTTTAGAAAAAAAAAGAAAAAAAAAGTCATGCTATTTGACCTTCTTTTCTCACTACAGAATTTCCATGAGATTTAAAAAAAAAAAAAAAAAAAAAAAACAGACCTGTTCTTCACATGCTGGTAAGGTCATCTTTATCAACTGCAGAAGCATTAAAAAAAGTATTTGACAATCTTATGAATAATGTGATGATTAAACTCCTAAAACTAGTGCTGGGTGGTAGCAATTTATTTCCAGACATGGGCTGGAGAGGCATGGCCCTGTTTGCAAGAGATATCAGGTGCTTGAAAAACCAGAATAGTCTCTTGAGGAATGTCTGTCTCCCACACATGACTCTTCCTCCTCTCCCAGGTTTCAGAGCCACAGAGGAACTGTGTGCTGACAAAGGTCTAACAAGAGGGGCAGAATTGTACTTTTGTTGTCTAAGCCGCAATGGTTTACAATCTAAGCGGCGACTGGAATTTATCTTGTTTGCAATCGTAAATTATTACGCCTCGCACAACGCGTGGCATAACAGTGTTCACTGCACTTTCCTTTAAATGCGCTCTGCTGAGAACATTTAAAAAATACAGAAACACCACTGTGTTTACTTTCTCATTTTAAGGGGGCCCACTGATTAAATAGACCACTTGTCAAAACAATGTTATCATAACTGAAATAGGATCTTTGCTGTTATTACAACAATATAATGGGCTTCCTCTTGTTGTGATAAGTCACCATCCACAAATTGTACACAGCTTTAAAATCAGACAGCCCTGGGACACAGTCAGGACTGAGATGTAGGCGGGCAGATGATTTCTTATTGATTTCCTGTTTCTGTGGTGAAGAGAGCTCTCAATTACCCCTGCCAGCGAGCAGATTGG
Source organism: Diplotaxodon limnothrissa (assembly GCF_057381915.1). NCBI lineage: Eukaryota > Metazoa > Chordata > Actinopteri > Cichliformes > Cichlidae > Diplotaxodon > Diplotaxodon limnothrissa. Next base: position 34,631,059 of record NC_140612.1, read on the forward strand.
TTCCCTCAAAACACAACCACAGCGAGACTGCCAGTCTATGACATAAATAGGTTAAGTTAAGCAGCCCTAAATCATTTTTCCAACTATTAGATGACCACAAACAGACAAAGCTACTTAAAAACGTTCTCCAAGATTATAGTTCATTTTCTTTATTTACAAACCTGGGTATCTTACATGTCTTTTTAGCTATAGCTCAACTTCATAATGCAGTAAGCTCCACTCTTTGAAAGGCTCAATGTTACTACTGAAATTAGAAAACTCAACAATTTGTAGAAGCTTTTAGAAATCAGACAAATTAATTGGGAAGTGATTTTATCCCCTACACTGATGCCTATATATCATGTTTGATTTTATGGTTTTATTGTACTTTAAAAAAAATAAAAATAAATTATTGTACTTTCTGAAACCATGGTGGAATGGTTCATGCGGTCGCTTAAACAGTGAAAGACCCCCAGTTTGGTCCCATAAGAAGACAGATATTCCTTGGGAGATGCATCCAGCGCTTGAGTCTGCCAAATCAAGTATGCACAGCTACCAGCTCTGGCAGCCCCTTATGAATAAGGGTATAGCCAAAATTAATTTTTTTTTGTGTTAATATACATTATTAGAAGAAGAAGAAGAAGAAGAAGAAGAAGAAGAAGAAGAAGAAGACAAAGTCAGTTTAATATTTTGAGATATGTTACAGTTTTACTTGAGTTAACCCAAATGTAAAACTTTGTAAAACGGATGCAAAACTTTGTCTAACTAATCTAATGGCGCTCATTTCTGACTAGTAACAGTGATACTGAGGCGAGCTGTTGAGGATATCCTGAACTTTTCTGATGCCAAGCTGCTGCTTTTATTAGTGTTAGCCACTGTGAGACACTTCTTTGAAGTGCATCCAACTTTGTCAGAGAATGTCAGACAGTAAATAAACTCTCATAAAACATCCATACATATGCAATAATACTAAGTGCAATAATCCTTTCTGTCATCGTTGTATTTTTACTCAGTTGTATATAGTATTTGTATTTTATTTTTATCTTATTGTATATTTATTTTATTTTATTCTACTGTATATAGTATTTTATTTTATTTTATTCTATTCTGTACAGTTGTGTACTGTATTTATTCTTATTGTATTCTAATTTTTGCCTCATAACTTTTGCACTGTCCACTTCCTGCTGTGACAAAACAAATTTCCCACGTGTGGGACTAATAAAGGTTATCTTATCTTATCTTAAAATTGAATTATCCTGTTTATCAGAAAGTATGATTTCCTTTGCTAGCTTGTTAGCATACCGTCTGTGCAGGGGCTTGCAAAGACCTGAAGTTGTTTCTGTTCTGGATGCAGTTTGCATTTTACCGTTACGCTCTCGTACTGTTGTGCAATAAAAAATAAATAAAGGTAATGTACATATCCAGGCTGTAGACTGTGCTATTATTTTTCTCCTCTGGCACACAAACTGAAATCAGCTGATTGTGGTGCAAGTGCAAATGGAACCAATAAGTGGGCTCGACGGACAAGCACACTAACAATTCCAAGGAATTGAAGTACTTGGGACCGGTTCTCTACAAGAACTAACATTCCTACTTATAATTGTCACTTTTCAATATTTTAGCAACATCTAGGTGTTTAGAATTTCCTGTTTCATTGGGAAATCTCTGGAATATTCTCAAAGTATTCTATTGCAGGACAGAGTTGAAGACAAACTATTCAAACTAGACAAACTAAGTGTTTTTATTGTATTATAAATACTATAATCAGGCTTTGATCTTTCAAATGAAAAACAGGAAAACTTCTTTACCAGCCTCTGTGTGTTTATGTGTGTGTGTGTGTGTGTGTGTGTGTGTAGCAGAAAAAAAGAATCGGTGTGGATGTTAAGGGGAGCGACATCAAAATGGTAAATGGTAAATGGTAATGGTATCTGCTGAGATGAAAGCAGAGCATGCCTCCCTCTAAAAGTGCAATACTCCGCACACCTGCCAAGCTAGAGAGACCTCTTGACAGAATTTTCTTTTTTATTATTATCTCTTTTCCATGCTACTTCAGTAAACAAGCCACTGGCAAGTCATTAAGCTTAATACCAGAAAAGGCAGGAAAAGGCACCCTGGAAAAGTTAACAACCAAGAAACAAAGGAACTGTTGTCAAGAACTGTGTCAAATGAAGAAAAAAAAAAACAATCCTTATTATTGCTAGGCACTTACATGGATGGAAGCAATCAGGTGCTATTAGCCTATGTTGACACATCTCACTCTTCTTAGGAACAATGAAACACACACGAAGGCACACAAAGCTTTTAGCCCGTTTCATTTTGTGACCTGCAATCCATATTTCAATATCAATTCAAATTGCTGAACTAAAGTGCATCTTGGTTTAATTAGACTCAAGAAGTTCAATGTCAAATAATTGTTTTGTAAAACCTCACCGTGCACTGCATTTGCATAAAACAATGTGATTAACTCAGAGTTACAATACAGGCACACAAAGTTTCCCCAAAGGAAAAAAAAAATAAAAAATTAGAACCATCCAGAAAAAAAGACATCTTTTGAAAATCTAAAACACCTGCTAATGGTATGATGGATCGCAGGGAGGAACAATATACTCATGTAATCCTGGTGAACATTTCTTCAACAGAAAAGTGCCTCTAGCTGCTGGCACAAGTCTTCTTCAATAGGTGAATGATTGGTGCAGGCTAAAAAACACTGTGGCTAACATTCAATCAGAGTGTAAAGACAGCTAGTGCCAGAACCACAAACAGGATTTCCGCACTTCCAAAACACAGCGCTGAGGGTTTGGAAGGAGAAGTAAAAAATGACGAAATGAGCCAAGTCTTGGTCATTATGGCAGAATAAGAGCGCCTGCATGTTACCACGCTTACCAAGAGAGCTTGGTGCTATCTTGACATTACTTTAATTGGAAACACTGAAGCTAATATTTTAGTTGGCCAACTGACCCCTGCCTCACACACTGTGCAACTGCCATAACAACAACTATCCATATAGCGGTTGTGATGATAGAAAAAAGGACGAGATTACAGCCGCTTTAATGTTAAATAAATGGTAAACAGAACCGTTGTGACTGTTGCAGGCAGAACGTGTTTGTTATTTCCACTCTCTACAATTAAACGGTGCATTGTTGTTTATCATTAAAAATAACAGCAAGATGCCCCGCTGCCCGCCCACAGCTTTTCCCAGGTCGTTAAAACTTACTTCTTACAGGCTCGCAATAATTAGGCTTCTCCTCCATCACGTGACTCGGTCCTTCGGCGGCTGGTTTCCTGGGAGATGATGTTCTCCCTGATGATTCATTGTCACAAGCATCTAGGGTCACAAGAATTTAACGTCAAACAGAGCTGATGAAGAAAAACCCGCCACATGGAGAGTTGCGCAAACTAAGTACTGTGCTGCATGGTGACCGACAAGACGGGGTCGCTTAGTTTAATTTCATGCTATTAAGGACTCAGCTGTTCATTCCTTTAAAATAAAATAAAACAAAATAAAAAAAACAGATGTAAACTTTAAGTGTAGAGTTGGCCACGGAGGACAGAATATCAGGGACAGCTGGATGATCCAGAGGTGCGGAGGCCGCTCAGCATGTTTTTGCCAGAAAAAACAGGCCACTGGCAAACTGCACAACATTGAGGGGCGGTTCAGGTAAAGGCCTTGCCAGAGCTCTGGATCTCATTTTCTCTCCTTTTGCTCCCGGGCGTGCTCTACCTGCCAAGCTTTTTAACTGCCATAAAAGGCTGCATTCATCTAAATTGGAAAAAGTATGTTGGCAAAAAGAAGAAGAAGAAGAGAAAAAAAATCTTACAGCCTGATAGATGCGCAAATGCACGAGAGACAGCTTCACTCATCTGCCTAACCCGTTTCTTCTGGCCTCTTGACTTCAAGGCTCGCTCAGGCTTCGCTCACTGCACACTGCTGCTTTGTTCGGTAAATAAACCTTCCACAATGACTTTATTCACTGGTTTGGAGCCAGATGCCTACTCATAGGCCATAGTTTTGGGGGATTTTTTCCCCTTAAAACTGAAAGTTTTTCAGTGCCGTCGTGGAGCTCGAGCCTTCAGCTCGGTGAAGATTGATTCAACAAACCTAAAAAAAAAGAATCACATTTACAGAAGCCTTGCTCCCATACTCCCATACAACACCCTGTGTTTGTAAGCAAGTGATGGATGGGGCAGCGTAACAGATGAGTGCGGGCCAGAAACTCTGCCCAGACAGATATGGCACATATCTCAGCTCGGGGGGGCTAATGTATGGTAGCAGCGGTGACGTTAGCAGCAGTTCTGTGTGATGCATCGCAGTATTTAGTGATCACAGTTAGAAATAAATTGCTCTATTCTCTGTACATCCGCAGTCCCCGGGGAGGGGAAATCTAGTCCTAACTCCAAGTGCCTTTGAAGGTCCAGCAAAAAAAAAAAAAAAATCCATTCACAACCCAACAGCCCCAGTGATTGCTTACTTTGTCCTACTTTGCTATTTTCTGACAGTGCCATAATGATGCTTGGTATAAATAGGATGGTTAATGGTTCATTGCTTGTTTGAAGAAAAATGAAAAGGGGGTGTGGGGGGGTAAGCTTATTTTACATGTGATAATCTTAGGGGCAACTAGAAAGTTAATTAAAAACTATAATTGGCTGTGGTTGCTGTTAATAGTCACTAGGGCGTTTCTGCAGACTTTATTGGGGGGGAAAAAACAAAAAAAAACCCACAAACACTATCGAGCTTAAAGCTGGAGCAGAGATACTGATGCACACCAAAAGTCACATGAATATAATGTAGAAAGCAAGTCTGTGATTGTCCAGAGCAGACTGAAAAATCCTGATATGCCAATCATCTGTAGCACACACCCACTGGCTTGTCTTTAGGATTTGCTTTTTAGCGTGAGTTTCTGACTGAGTATGACACTATATTTAGAGCTCACTTTCATTACTGGTATGCTGGCAGCTAGGATTGAAAAAAAAAACCCTCCATAAACATGTACACCAGAGGCTGGTGTTATATAGGAGTTTTTTTCCCCTTTTTTTTTTTCCTTTGGATTGGATGTTTTAAGTGGGTAAGCTTGGCTTGAATGTGGGTAAAAGGTTCATTTTAAATGTGATTGGTGGATCTGAACCAGTACAGAGCCAACATATTCTGACAAAAAGCTAATTAGATCTTACAAAAGCACCTCTCTCATCCTCCCAAACCCTCTCAAGGATAAATACACCTGACTTATGTAACTGAAATTGTACGTTTCTAAATCAATCGGTTTTCACTTTAGGTCCATCCTGTGTTTTCTTACCGTGTGTGGCTGACAGCAGGGGACTTGTCTCCTGCCCTGGGCCCTTCGCTGGCTCTGCCAGCCCATCCGGATGAAGGACAGTCTCCTTGGACATGAGACAGTCGTCTTTTGGGGGGAAACAAAACAGCAGAAGTAGTTTCTCCCTGTCCTCAGCCTTCAATGCTGTGAAAACCAACGCCTCATCATCAGCACAGGCTTGAAGACACAAATAAAAAATGTTTTAAACAAACGCGCAGGTCGCCAACTTATTCACGCAGCGAGAAAAGTGACGTCGCGCTCCAGAAAGTCTTAGTCGAAATTTCCCTTTTTGTCGTTTTTTTTTTAAACATAAACTTACTGCAAAACTTCACATGGCGTTCATTTATTCACATACACACCATTTTATATATATATATATATATATATATATATATATAAACGCTTTAATTGTTCTAAGCGTTATTTACGGCAAAAGGCGACACGAAGGACAATTTACCTTTCAAACATGACAACTCCGGTGCTTCAGAAGTGATTTATTCCCATCCTCGCTTCCTCCAACTCGTTTCCCGAGACGTTAGGAAGAGAAAGGAAACTGGGTGAAGGAGTAGCTTCGAGTCCAAAAACTTTTCCGTAAGTATAGTTGGCAGTGTAACCGGGTCTCTGCTCGGTCCAGATGTTGTTGACGTGCAAAAAAACATGAATAATAATCCTCGCGACGCCCTCGACGCTCAGTGGCGGTAGTTTACTGAGGAAAGCTGCGTCTAAAACATTTTCATCATATCCGCATTCCTGCGCCACCACAGCCAGAGAAGCCACTCTTCTCTGCCTTTGCTACTCTTGGCGGCGGAGAGGAGAACAAGGCCCTCCCTGAACATGTGTCCCCAAAAATAAAGTTAGGAAAAAGTGAGTAATCACGTAAAATATATATTTTTTTCAAATATATATGTTGGCATAATAAAAAATATATACAATTTTATTTAAAAAATGAACATATTTTTGCATATGTAATAGAGTCATGAGAAATTCAAGTAAAAGTCAAAACATTTTGGTTCTCACAAGATTGCTTTCATTAGTGTCTCTTCTTCCAGGATGACAGTACTCCCATCCAAAGGGAGTGAGATGTCACTGAATGGTTTAAACACTATGACAATGGTGGCAAATTCTCAGGTCTTTGCACTCAAGCGGTGCAGATAGTGCTCTCTGAAACCATCATCTGAAAAGCAGATGAGGGAATGTATTTTGAAGGAATTGTGTTCCATTCCTGCAGCAGACTTCCAGAGACTTGGAGAATCATTGCCAAGGCAAGCTGAAGCTGTGACATGATGACCCAGTTATTGAGACACTTATTGTTGGTTTGTGTTTTATTTTCCTTATTTTTGTAAATGAATTTGGTTTGTTTGGAAATAAAAACAGAATCCAGTGATTTCCAAATTTCACAAATCTGTATCTTATTCATATCATATGTTTAAACTGAGAAAATTGATAATTTAAATAAATTAATAGGGTCATTTTGAGTTTGATGGTGGTAACATATCTCAAAAATGTTGGTAAAAAAGTAAATGCCACTAAAAACAAACAGCTGGAGGAACACTCTGCAGCCAATTAGTTTAACTGCTAACATGTTACAAACATGACTGGGTACAATGATATATTCAAAATTTGAAGTTTTTATGAAAAACATAAACAAAAAGATGAATGATTTGTTAGTTAAAGCTTGAAAGTATATACAGGTTTTAGACCAACATATGATCCTGTGACAAAGTGGTTACACTTAAACTCAGTTACCACTTGTCCCTTAACCATATTGATAATTTATCTAAATTCATCTTTTTTTGTACAGTTGGCCATAATACTAACTTTGCTTTACATACTATCCCGGGTTGGTTTGTGGTAGCACTAGTTACATCCATTACATCTATGCATATGTTTTTAAAGCAAATACCACTAATCAACAAGTCATTTGAATTTTCTTCTGTTCACAGGTAAATTTCTAATAAATTATGTTTGCTTATGTTGCTTTGGTTATATTTACCATGTTTGTCAATTTGTTCAGGTCCTATATCTAAAACAGGTGTGTGGGAGGGGCTGCCCCAGTACCTCCTGTTTATATAGGGTTTTTGTTTAGAATCGTATTGTTTGGTCTAACCCATTTTTCAATAGTAGAGACTAATGAGGTTTAAGTGTGTGTAAAGTCCTGTATACAGCAAGTGAGATTTTACCTACCAGGCTTTAAAATGGTATGATGGAGATGCCAGAAATAAAGTACACTTAAAAGAAACTGATGCCGTTGCTGTCTACTTATCACCTTCCTTGCCACTTGGTCTACACTACCTCACAGCTCCCATCCAGATCACATCTTTTTCAAGGTCAGGCCTTGCATATTTCACCAAGATAAGACCTTCCACCCACTCAAAACATTTGCACCGCATGAAAAGAAATTTGGGTAAAAGAAGAGTCAGGATTGTTGAAAAACTAGAAAGTATATAGGTCACCTGCACCTATGACCAATTTATAACCCCCAATTAATCTAGCCCCATTGTGGCAGGAAGCAAGAGTACCCAGAAAGGATCTATGCAGACAGGGAGAACATGAAAATTCCACACAGAAAAGCCCCAGCTGGTTAGTGGATTTGAACCATCTTGCTGTAAGGCAAGAGTACCAACTACTCCACCATTGACATTTTACTTGAAATTTGACCCTCTTGGAGCATCTGTAGCTTATAACTCAAAATGTGACCAAACCTGGCAAGGCACTGTGGTGTTTTCTGTCATCTGCCTTTTCAATTATGATGTAATGGGATGGTGTTTTTTTTCTGTACAGGTACTGGCACACAGCCTTTCTTACTTACCTTCATGTTTCCCAATTTGTTTTAGTACTTCCTGTCTATGTTTTGTGTGGCAAACATTGCAAGTCATTCCTCCCATTGCTCATTCGGTTGCCAGATTGTCCTTCAAGTCACTGTCGTCAAGCTTTCCAGTTGTTCTTGCCATTCAATATTTTATTTTATCCAAGTACCTGTATGAGATTGTGGGTTGAATCTCTGTCAGCCTCAGTATTAAACTCCCATTTGCATACCTAAAGAAAATAGACAAAATAGCTGTGGTAAATCAACCACAAAGATGGACAACATGTGTCAAAAGTTGAAAACTGTAAATATGCAACAGAATAATAATCGCAACAACCTTTTTAGCTCCAACTTTATCTTTTATCTTTCTCCATTTCAATTCAAATATAATTTTCTTCACATAAATGGGAGCAGAGTCCTGTGCTGTGTCCTCTCTATAGTCAGCAGGGTATTGTTAGTGCAGATTCTTGCTGATTGCCATCATAGCCATTGAACCCTATTGGTAACAATATAAGTGAGATTTAAGCCTTGGTAACATGAGAGTGTGGAGGTGATTGATGTGAAATATGCCCTCCCTCATTGACTGGATGAACTCCATTTTCTGCTCCTAATGCAGAAATCACTCAGGGTCCCCAGCATAATGATTTACGATGAATCTGTGTCAATGTTGAACTCGGCAAACCCCACGTAATCCATCTTGCAGATATACCTACCTACCCCGCCCCACCCTTGCCTTCACGATAGGAAGGTAAGGAATGTGTGTCTCTGTCTCGCTCCCTCCCTCTCTCTATGTCTATAAGTGTTGAATCCATTACAGGCCTGATGTGTAATCACAGAGGACCTCTGTGCCCCCTTAGACTGTAATTACCTGGATACAGATACTCCCTCACTCCATCCTCTAGAGCTGCTCAAAGCCAACAACTCCATTAACCAGCATGCAGTGCTTTCAGCCTGCCTGACTGGGTGCCAAATGTAGAGATACAGTTGAAAGGGGGGAAAAAGTTAAATTTTCATTTAAATAATATGAATTTGGCCTCGGTAGTGTGTAATGGTCACAGTTCAGCTTCTGGATAAAACACAAACAGATTAAAGCCTATACTTGAAGGGTCCCTCCTCGACGTATGGTAATCTTTTGAAGACTGTACATGCAACGTAAGTGCACCGTGAAATCAACCCCTGTTGTCAGTCTTTGTCTCTCTTACATAGTGACACTGCTGTTGCTGCTGACAAACATTATCTTGTGTGTGATCATGTGCACAGTGTCATTCCCCACTCCCTCCCTGCCTCCTTTTTTTTTTTTTTTTCAAAATAAGTCAAAGTGGAGCTGGCTGTGTAGACACAGTGGGTTGTCACAGTGTGTCAAGCGCTGGTGTCAGCATTGCATCTGTTGCAGTCACATCTCAGAAGACACAAGGAAGCATCTCTCTGTTGACTTCATCTGTTTGTTTGGCAGCTTGCCTGATTGCTAGAGTGTGTAGTGGCGAAGAGAAGCGCCGGCTCAGTCGGTGCACACGCTGCCGACAAGTCTAATCCTCCTTTGCCGAGTAAGGAGGGAGCCCAGCCCCAAACAAATACTGCAACTCCAGGCTACCATGTATTTCATCTTCCACACTGCACACCCTCTATGTGTCTTTAATATAATTACATATATAATTTATGTATAATAAATCAATTTTCTTTTTCCTTCTAAAAAAAGAAAAAAGAAATACACATTCGTTTTTTGGTTGGAGTCATCTACCAGTTAGTGTAAAATAAAAAACAAAGATCAAACAGTGAGCTTAATTATCTGCAAAAGGTAATAAAATACATTCTCCAGCATTTTAAACACGTATCTGACATGTTGTTGTATCTCATTTCTGTAATCTGTACAAAAACCAAAGATTAAAAACCTTCAGGTCAGCATGGTGGTACAATGGTCAGCATTATCACTTTACAGCTGTAGGGTCCTGGTTCAAATCCACCAATAATTGGTGATCATAAAATGGCCATAGGTGTGAATAGTTGTATGTTGGCTCTGTGACAGACTGGTGACCTGTCCAGGATGTACTCCTTGTCCTCACGAACCTGGATTAGATAAGTGGAGGAAAATGGATGGAACTCTTTAATACACTGTTATGTGATGGTGTGTATAGTTTTTTTTAATTATTTTATATTTTTGGTTTCATAAACATTGATATTTAATTTTAGACCCTTTGACTTCAGCACAAATATTTGCTGAGCATTGATCTGATTTCCAAGAATTCGTTCATACAAACAGAGTTTGGCTAGCTCTGTATGAAAGAAAAATGGCCATAGTTAATGTCATGCTTGCAACAGCTGACTGACGAATTAGAGTTTGGTATTTCGACAGATGTCATTTGCCCCCACCGTGAAAAAGTTGACCAATCGTCATGCTAGCTAGCTTAGTTAGCTAGCCATATCCAAAATTCACCACGATGTGCTAATTTTGGCTAGCAAAAAACAGTCCTATAATAAACTGGATTATCCTTACCTGTGATTTCTGCCATGAGCCCAGTACACAGTAAGTAATAAAAAAGATCACCCCAGTACAGTAGGCATGTTATTAGTAGTAAGGTGTTTTAACATAAGATTCCAGTAGTGTTAACTGAGTTTCAAAACAAGGCTCTGCAGATTTCTGGAACCTCTTCCTAAACTTAATTTAATCCTAGAGGTTTCTAAGCTAACTAGCACCTTCCTCCATATATATACACATATATATCACTAATAAACAACCTTTTTGTTGTGATTGTTTGATTTAAACTTTTATATATGTAAAGGATTTCATTTTCCCCGAATGCTCAATGCAGCTTTGAAAATATTCATAATGGGACTGCAAAGCTTTAGCATTCCAAGTATATAGTTAGGTGATCTGTATGATTAACTGTGAGTCTCCACTCTTATCATGAGCTTGCTAATCTCATTTGTTTTTCGAGGAAACTTTTGTACAACTCTTTCAGAAACTGAGCTGACAATGAGAGATAGCTTTAGGACAGAATATCTGTAATTGGCCCTAATGAGCTTATTTCTTAGCACCCTGCAGTTGTAATAGAAATGCAAAAATTGGCCCACATTGCTCTCTGCATTGACTTTAATGGCCAGGCGAAAGAGTTGAGCTGTCATTTTGAACAGCAAGAACAGGCACCTGTACCTGAACAAATCTTCAAAGATTTTACACAGAAGTCCATGCAGAATGAGTAGAACTTAATAAGGAAAGCTCTTTGAAGCTGACCGTGACACCAGCTGAACCTTGACACCCTCACATGATTAATAGTATTATGGTAAGTCCTTTTTTCTTCTTTTTTTTCTCCAAGCAAAAGATTGTTTGAGGCTGTCTGATCAAAACATTCAACCTTTTATTGGTCCAACTGTCAAAAAAGAGAGACTTTGTATTTGGCACGGAATTAATCTGTCTGGATGGGAAATGAACACGAATGGACATAAATTGATGGACTCATTAAAGAAACTTTTCTTCATGATTAGAATGAACCCTGTTGCAGCAACTGATTAGGATTTTGATGCTAATAAACTACCTATTTTTATTTAATTACTTAAAACTCTAGGAGTGGAATAGAGACTGACTTTCTGCTTATATAGATGCACATCTGGAATCCAAGTCTGGAGTGTGAAACCACACGTAATCAGTTGCAAATGTTCACACAAAAGGACCAGAGTTCATAAATATGTACTGCTTGGATAAAGGCAGAGAATAACAGGTGATTGACGATTAAAAATGACATTAAGAACCAAGGAGCCCACTCGGCGGGTTATCACAATGGCTTGGGCCAGGCAATGCAGAATCCACATGTGCCTGCATTGCAGCTTTCGAGAGCATTCAAAATGACTTCGCCTGTTGAAGAATATGAGATCAAAGCTGACGCCCATCTGTAATTAATTGAAATTTATTGACAATCATCCAAAGCCACTGAGACAGCAGCTGTGTTTGACCCATCATTCAGGCTCATTGGCTTGTCATATGCTGATATTTTGATGATATGTGGAAACTGGAGAAAGGTGGAAACTGGTTTATTATTTAGGTTTTAATGCAGACCACTTGATATGAGGAACATAAACTCGCACACTCTACCCTCCCATGTTTTCCGGCACAATAAGCCCATCTTGTTAGTCACATTTTCATTTTAATACTTTTACACTGACAGTTCTAACATCTACTTTACATTATGTACATGCCACTAAGGTTCACAGAGATAGTTACTTATATGACCAGAGATCACTCAGATTTTGCAGAAAGTGCACACAATACTTCAACTCAATGAGAAAGTGCAGCTTAGCTTTATAGCTCAGTCATATGAGAGTGACACTGGGACAGTGCAAGCAGGAAAAATGGGTCATATTCCAGGGATTGCATAGCATTTGCTGTTGGAGACTGATTACAAGTAGTTGTGGTGTCCAACTGGTTCCCCAGAGGTTGAGTGTACGACACCCTCAATTTCCGGGTAACCACTTTCAGTGGCAAGGCAGTTACAGAGGTTGCCTTGTGGGAGAAGATCTCTACCCAGACACTGGCGGTCTGATGTTTTCAATTTTTCAAACTGCAATTTAATTTATAAATGCTTACAAATTGCCAACATGTTGCAATCACGTCAGTTTGCAGTTAAACTGCTGTCCTGAAGCAACTTTGTGATGGGTTTTTTTTTCTCAGATCTGTAAGATTCTGGCTAGACTCTGAATGTAAGTAGTTAATGTGATTTTTTTTTTTGCATATACACAGCAACCCCCATTCAATTCCAAACTGATAGCAAACTGATTCAATGTTAATGCCATTTTATCGCCCTTGAGGCAACAAAGTCACGCTGACGACAGTAGCACGAATCTCAAAGGCAATGAGAATGCAGGTTCGTTGAATATGATTTCAGTAGTTTTGGTCATGTTGAGGTTTCCATCCACTGTTTTCTATGTGACTACAGCATTAATGAAACTCATTATGTTTCATACTTTTTTGTTTTTGTAGTTCTCACCCAAATTTACCTAAATGAATGAATCAATTACCCACACGTTAGATTTCTACTCCTGAAAGTTTTGTGTCTTCTTTGTCCTTTGCTGCCTTTGTTGCTCAATGTGGAATGATAATCAAAAAAATGTCAGACTGTTTGGATTTCTATGATCCTTTACAGAAGCTATTAGCATAAACCATAAGCCAAGCTAAAGCGACACTGGCTAAAATCACAGTGGGATCCTTATTTGTAAAGGCGTGACGCCTCATAGCCTGTGTGTCCTGCTTTGAGGTTTCCAACATGATGCAAGCACATGCCCCTGAGTCCTGTTAGTAAAACCCCCCTGGGTTGAAGCAGATCAGATTTTACCCAGAGGCACGCGCAGCCACCCGCAAACACACGCATTCAAAAGAATACACAAACAAAGCACAAATATTCTCCAACATTCAGAACTCACTGACTGTCACACGCACAGACACACACACAGAGAGACACTTCCCTGAACCCTCCTTCACAGTCCACAAACATACCTATTTCTTGATTAATTCGATGCCCTGCCTAAGCTTCCTAAATTATGCTTTGACATAGGTTATAATTAAATAAGACAAATTTGGGAAGTGTATGAAATCTCTCATTTTCTGAACAGAAATGTGAGTTTTAATTTACGTCATGCCGAGAAAAGCTGCGGTCACCTGCAGAGAGCCAATTCACTGTGCATCGCTCGGTGCATGATGTCTGGCTCGGACAGAATGCGTCGTTAAAACAAAAACCCCTATGCCAATTTATGGAATAGCGGTCAAATATTTATCCAGTTGATGAGCTGGGCTGTGTGTTCCTCCCTGACAATAATTAAAGACAAACCAAAGCTAAAGGTGAGCAGCAGCCATGACATAATTTCACAACGACCCAGTCTGAATGAGAGGGTAGTGGACAGTATAAAAGCACAGATTTTTCCTTGTCTTGATGAATGCATGTGAAGCAGGATGGGACAGGGATGTGTGAGGCAGCTTTGATTGTTTGATCCTGTTTGCATGAGCTGATCCATGATGGGTAAACATCCAAAACTGTAGAGTGACTGCTTATATAAACTGACCTGTGCAACAGCTGTGGCGGGAATAAGCACTGTCACTCCAGAAAACTGAAATAAATGAGCTTGCCTTGTTGATCCGAACTGTCGCCTCCCACCAAGCCACAACAAACCCTGCTCGACATGACACAGTGGAATCCTAGTCTTAATTCTCTCATCTGGAAAAAAGGAGTATATTCCCCATCTTCTACTGCACATACACAATAGACTTCAAAAGATGTGAGATTGTGCCTCTATGCCTCTATGGTTGCCTGCTACTCCCCCAGTGGAAGCTATTGAGATGTATACATGAATGGGTATGAATGGGATGTTGGGTTGTGTGTTGTGGGAAGGGCCTGTTGTGAGATCTGGGGTTTCTCAGACAGGGATCACAGCCTGAGGTGCTGCGTGTGTCCAATGAACAGTGCTCAGCACCATGGGATAACAATGAGAGCAGAGCAGTTCTGAAAATCAATAAACTGCTTGAGCTCTCCTTGGTCTCCTTCGTAGAGAAATAACAGGATGCTAGAGTCTATCTATGTCTCTTTATTTTTCTGTCTGGCTCTTTTAATACTCTCTTTCTTCAGCTTCTGCTTTATATAGACACGGTTACGGGGGGGGGAGCAGAAAAAGTGGAGTCCATACAGTAAACACTGACATATTTAGTCTTTCCACGGGGAGGATATTTTTCTGTAGCCTATCTCGCGGTTAAATATGCCCTTATAAATGTCACAACTAATCCATGGACTCCCAGCATTAATGTGAAGATTGCACAGCTTGCATGGAAACAAGTCAGGATGGGAGAAAAGGGGGGATTTTGCAAATCTCCCATCAAAGTTGTCTAATTATGTTAATCAAGAATTCTCCAAATGTCAGCATCGCTGGAGAGGAAGAGATTTGGAGAGAGCGTACACTGTAAATGATGAATCAACCAATCAACCAGACCGCAACGATAGTAATGACAGTTAAAGTTAGACATACAAAAAGAGTCGGCCTTAAATAATAGGCGCACTTCAACAGTGAACACATGAATTAACGCGAAGAATCAATTTATTGCAAGATAAATATTTTCTTATGCTGAATTGGCATCGGTTTTGCTCCGTGTGTATGGGAATAAAGAGCTGAGGAATCTGCCAACAGTTTAACAAATGACATCCAAGTCCCAGATAGAAAAAAAATAATTGAACCATGTGAGAAATGAAAAATTGTTTCTTTTCTTTTCACCATTTAAACTTTTCAAATATTATGTTAATATTATGTTAATATAATATTATGAATCACAGGTTATTTTCCCTAAAATGACAAAAGAGCCCTTGACCTTGAGTACCACTTGGAATTAATTTTTTTCTTTTTTCTTTTTTGTAAATTAAGTTTGTTTCTATTGTATGAAACTACATGCTCAATGGCTAGTAAGCTATCAGTTTTTATTACAACCAAGATCGTAAAGATAGAACGCTGAACTCGAGATGTGAAAGCGGAACTTCAGAAGCCAGCTTGTAATCTTAAATTGAAAAAAGCTAGCTGTTGGTTCTGTTTTTATTCTTCGAGCAAAGCTAAATATTGCATGGTTTAAACATCATAATTAATATACAGACACTAGCACTCATATTTGCTAATTTTTATTGCTAACTTGATAGATGCTATTTCGTTACCTTTGGGAAGAATAACTTCATTTCCCCCTTTCTCAGTGCTAGCTTAGCTTAGCTGCTCATTGCCCATTTATTGTCACTTCTAGCGTATTTCGGGTAAAAACCTGGGGAAAATATTTTGGTTTAACTCTTAAAACAAATGAGCATATATTCAGTATCACCAGTGTCTACTCTATTATATTACAGTTTTTAGCATATTTTGGGTAAAAGCTTAGGAATATATTTTAACTTATGTTTATCAAGAAAGCAAATCGGCGTTTTATTCATTATCAGCAGGATCTACTATATTGCGTTGTTCTCAAAATATCTATGAGCCTGGATATTTTAGCTTTAAATATGCTCACATGTCCAGTAATTTGTAAGTCGACAATTGAAAAAAAAGTGAGAAAAATGACAACACAAAGGAAGTCGTAATTTAATCATCCGCAAAATAAAATATTACAGTGCACAGTGCTTTCACACTCTATAAAGCTCCACGATCTGTGTAGCACGCATTAAAAACAATCATGCTGTTTATTGTGTTTGCTATAATTAGATCTTTATCAGCGGGAGGCTTTCTCCCCTCTGATTCTCTAATTTGATACAGTAGCGTGTGCCACAGGTTAGCCACATGGGGAGGAAACATTAATCTAATACAAGAATTCATTCAAAACTCCAGGGGATCTCCGCTAAGTGTTGCAATCTTTGGCTATTAAATTAATGCTGTTGTTTGTTTCATGATGGAATAAATAGGATATGCATGATGAATTAGTTAGTTTGCCGAAGACAGCGTCAATGAGACACAGTAATGGATGTATATGTATAATATTAGATAAGTAGCAGATTGAAATTTAAATCCAATCTCATCACTTTATTTTAGTCTTTATATAATTTTGTTGGAGTGAATCACTTTGAGCCCTGGAGCTTTTCTATGATATACAATCAGTCCAAATACACATGAATAATTTGTTAGCTATATTGCCTGGCACACTTGTAATTCATGATTACTGACTGCATTAAATCCAGACTGTTAAAACTCCTTTTACATTCATTTAAAATCTAATGACACAAGAGTGCCTAAACAGGAATTTGTCCTTTGTTTTTCTTCTTTTGAAGAGGACCAACTCTAAGTCCTGACTGCCACCAACATGGCAGCCTTTCTTTAGACACTTATAGAGACTGATAATTCCCATAACACCGCAGACCTCAGTGGAATGGGCTTGAGCTCGACGCAAAATTATACCTCATTTGCATGTCATTAGGAAAATAGAAGCCACCTCCCCTTGTGGATTTAACCTCTTATAAATATATTTAAATATATAAATATCATGAATATATTAATTGACACGGACATCACAACATAATCACTAAAAACACACACACGCACATGTGGAAACAGTGGAGTCGCTTTTGGGCGAGACATGCGTGCAGACGGCTCTGAACACACCTGGAAACATGTTTCGATGCGCACACACACACGCACGCAAACAAAAATCATTACTGCCTCTGCACACATTTCAACCAACTTATCCCTGACCTTCTCATAAACACACGCAGAGAGATCCACACTCCACCCTCTATAAAATAGTCACACATTCTTCCTCGCCACCCACACCTCCCTGCATGTCATATAAACCTAGCCCTCTTTCTGTCTTTCTCTTCTTTTCCCCTTTTCTTCCTCGCCTTTTCTCTCTGTTTTCATGGATCAGCGGAGAGAGCAATTACATCAGCGTCGGTCTGACGGCCTGGAGATGAAGAGCTGTGTGGTTATGGGCAAACACCTGGCCATGGTTAGAGGAGCGGAGCAGGACCAGAAGTAGAAAGAGGAGGAGGAGGAGATGCAGTGTAGACAGATGTGCTGCAGGTTCTTTGGGCTATGGGGAGGCCTAGAAGCCCACTGAGTTTTGTGTGTGTGTGTGTGTGCATGTTAGGGGTTGAATTGTGATGGGAAGCACTGAAGCACAAGCGTGAGAACCCACAAGATGTGTGTGCGTGTGTCTGTTTGTAAATCGTGTGAGTGTGGTTGAGTCGAGTCAGTGAAGCCGTTAAACAACCCCCCATCACAAGCAGTTAACATTACAATCGCTCACAGCAGTCAAAACTCCGCACCACCAAAGTTTCAGGCTATCCATTCAGCATGCGTCTGCCTTTTCACTTATTGACAGAGTCACGGCCATTTGCATTACAAAAGGAAACTGTATGAAAATATTCACAAAACATGTCATCTGTGATATGGCTTCAAAATGCTTCAAACATGCCCAAAATCATTGGGAGAAAGAAAAAAAAAAACACACTGAAATACAACAGTAAAGCGGGCAATAGAATGTAAAACACTTGCTGTGCCTCCATTTCCTCCAATCTGTTGCTGAGGGATATTTAACTTTAATGTGGAGACAAAAGGAAGGAAAGAGAGGAAAAGTGTGTGAAAGAAAGTGGCGGCATTGAAAGAAACTGAACAATAAAGGAGGGGAAAGAGTGAGTTAGTGAAGTTGCGTGAGGATCACAGGTCTGCTCTTTGACCTCAGACTAACCTCAAAGAGTCCTCAGACAGACATGTGGTAGCCATCTGGCCTGGCTAACCATGCTATTATATCTGGTGATTTATACTTAAGTGTTACTTGAATTATGCTGCTATGGCTGATTTAGCTTTAGTTTTGCTTACGGCTCAAGTTCGTTAAACTCTCACTTCCAGTGACAGTGTGTCATACATAAATGGGCATTTTGAGTTTTATACACACGTGGTTATTTCAATCAAAGCAACTGTGCTCAAGTTAAATTGTGGTTGCTACATAGAGGATGTGTTATCTGCAATGGATGTCAGAATGAGTGGCACAAACGTCTTCCATCTTGGATTAAGTGCATTTAAAAAAAATCAAGTATAGCTGAGAGGTTCCGGTTCTTGACAACCTCTATTCTTAAATGGATGCTTAAATCAAGACTGTAGTTAGTGCAATACAATATTTTACCAAAATGCTCAAATTCAAGTGTGAACCACATAACTAAAGAATCAGATCATTTAGCAGTTTGCTAAAAAATGTTGGATAACCACATTGTTGTTAACCAGCAAACTTCCACAGCTTCTGGAAAAAATAGGCCAATGCCATTCTTTCCAACACGTTCTCACTCCCAAAGCGTAACATTTTACGCTTCCGGGTACCCAACACGAGATTGAAAATATATTACGATTGAAAAAAATGAGGAAACATGAGAACCATTTGGAATGAATCTACACTTGTAAGTTTGTTTTACTTAAATCGCTTTGGAAAAAACTATCTAACGTCATTAAAGTGCTGGTTAAGGTTAGTGCTAAGGTTAGGGTTAGGGCTAGAATACGTGGCTGGAATGTGTATTACCTCAGGAGAGTCATTCTACTGGATTTCATTCATAACCTGGTGCGTAGCATAAGAACGCGGAAGGTCACCTCAGGAACGCCTTGGGACTTGACAAGTCGTCACTATACTTCGCCTCGGGAGTAAGAACGGGCTAACAGACAACAGAGAGCGATTGTTTTAGTTGCAAAAATAATGCACTTGGTATATGGGAAAACAAGCTTTCAGCTCCTGTTATTCACGGCCTCATTAAACACTACCAATGAGTTTATAGACTCTAATATTAATTTTATAAATAATGGTCCCCATAGGATTACACGAAGAAGAGTTTAAATACCTCAGGTCACCCTTTCAAATAAACGGATAAGGCTCAAGAGATGAAGAAGTGAGTGCAGTGGGTGGAGATGATTGTCAGGGGTGATTTGTGACAGAAGGAGAGAGAGCAAAAAGGATGGTTACAAGAAGAAGAACTGAATGAAGATGTTTATTGGGAGTGACCGGGATGGACCAGCGAGCAAATCCGAGGAACAGCTCAGATTGAGTGGTTTGGAGTTGAAGAGAGGTAAGGCTGTGATGGCCCAGACATGTGCAGAGGAGGGATAGCGGATATATTGAGCCCCTAAAGAGGTCAGCTGAAAGATGAAGATTACATTTAAAAAAGGAGAAGTGTTACTCCATTTCTTAGTGAGATGGACCTCTCTTTCATCATATCTGGTTTCAAAATGCCAAGATAAACATGGTGAAAATGCTCCAATGAAGGCTTCAAAATGAAATTTCACAATCCAACAGGTGACGACCCTCTGGGTATGCTCATCTTTTACATACAGTCTGTGTAAAGATACATATGCATGAACAAAGGACACTGAGAAGCCACCATAACGCCATAACGCACAACAAAAAATAGCAGTTGGAAGCAGTAGTTAGAGGAGCATATTGTTCTGTTTAGAGCTTGCTTATAAATATATTTAAATTGAGTAAGTTAGTCTTTCTTTTCTTAGAGTCTTCAGTGGCACCAAAAAAGAGAACAATGAAAGCAATCACCTTCAGACTTCCATTTGGCTTTTGGGGGGCTATGAAAATATCACAATTATAGCCTATTGTTAAAGGGTATTAGGAACTCTATCAGCAATACAACAAAGCAAAGCAGATGCATAGGCTGCTTTGACTGGAAAGAGGCAAGGATGAAACAGATGGAGCTGCAGGTCCACAGCTCTGTTAAGAGGTACAGAAAGTACTGTCATGTTGATATCACGAAGACAAGATTGTTATTTTAGTATTTCAAAATCCAATTTGTAGCCAAGCCACTTTACTGTGAGCTTCACCATGGGGAGTGATGGGAAAACTTTCTTCAAAGATAGACTCACAGATAAATTGCAAAGAATTTGTTATTGTTCTCCCCTCAGTGAAGCTCAAGATGGAGATTCACAAATTTTAAGTAATACTGAAGGTGTAATATACCTACCCACTTTTATGCTGGCTTACTTATTCATTCCACGACTCCATTTATAGGCTCTGTAACTCCAAAATTATATTTAATTTTCAAAAGAAGGGAAGGCACAGATTGTAAAATGAAAAGAAAAAAGCCTCACAGCGGAGCGTGTTCTTACTCCCAACTTATCTTATATTGATGAGATGCACTGGCTATCCTTAGGCATCATTTTGAAGCACAGGATAAATGTTGTGAAGGGCTGGTTTTGAACCCAAACCACAACCTTTCCCTAATTCTAAACAAGTGGGTCTGGCAGCTAAATATGAACAGAGTAAAAGTGAGAGTAGACAGAAACAGAAAGAAAACAGAAACTTAAAGAAAACAGGAACAGAAAGTAAATAGGATACAAACCAAAGTTCTCTTGTCAACAGTGCTGTAATTTACATCACATAACTACGGTGGCCCTGAGAGGCCAAATGGACTGCAGCTTAAGAAAACACCAGCAATAAGCTGCAAAAGCACACAAAACACAAAGGAAATAGGAAAAATGAAAACGGAAACCAAAACATGCCAGGTAAGTGTGTTTTAATCTCGTGATTTATATAATACTGATGACGGATTTTTAGCCTAATAGTCTGATGCCAACACGCTGAACAAGCTGGTTAAAAAGGCTGGTTCTGTCCTGGGTGTAGGACTGGAGAACCTGGTGAAGTTGTCTGAGAGGAGAATGCTACAAAAGCTTCTCAGTATCATGAATAACTCTTCTCACCCCATGCATGCCTCCATCAGAGCACACGCAGCAAAAGATTCATCGCCCCAAAATGCAGAACTGACCGGCACAGGAAATCCTTCCTTCCTGTGGCAATAAGACTGTACAACTCCTCCTCGCTCTGTAGATTACCTTTAGGATTAATATTAATGTAACTTTGTTTTATACTCTTTGTGCAATATTATTAGTCATCTGTTAGTTATTGATTGTATGTTTGTCTATTTCTCACAGTATATGCTGCTACACTACTTTCTTTTTAAATCTTTTTTTTTGTATTCATTTTGCACAAGTATTGCACTTTACTGATAGGTATGTTATTATTTTATTTATTGTATTATATTTTTATTTTATTGTACTGTATTCTACTTTAGTGTATTGCATTCTATTTTATTCTATTCTTGTGTACTCTTTTTTCTTCTTTTCACCTTGCTGCTGTGAGCATGCTCGTGACAAAAGAATTTCTCTCGGGATAAATAAAGTTCAAAATTAAATCTTATCTTAACACACTTACCTCTCATCTTTTCTTTCCTCACAAAACCGATAGATTCTCCACTTCTTTTAAGTGTCTCCCAGCTCAATTCTTAGCATCTTTTGGTTCCTGCAACTGGTGCGTCAGGTTATTGTCTCCCCAGAAATACTTCCCTTGTGCTTTTGGAAATCTGTTTTTTCCTATTTCTGCTTTCATTTTTCCTATTTGTGTTGTGTTTTGTGTGCTTTTGCAGCATTTTTCTTATTGCTGGTGTTTTCTTAAGTTGCAGTCCATTTGGCCTCTCAGGGCCACCGTACATAACCCCCTTCTGCCTACTTATAAGGTCTTTGTTACTCTTCCAAAGAGGAACATTTGTCTAAAACTCTGGGAATGTATCTTTTTCAGCATTCTGAAAAAATGTTCTCCCTGGGTGAAATTGGTTCAGAAGAGGGCCCTGCTCCAAAACCCTCCCTGGGTCACAAGCAGATTGCCACAACAATTTGAATGGAAGATGTTGACGTGTCTGCAAAAGTTGCAAACCATTTATAAGTTTAAAAGGGTGATGCAATTCCCTGAAATTCACTAAAGCTAGAATTTCTTTGAGTGTTAACACGTTATTCTAAGAGAGCACAAATAGTAAATACAACAATAACCTTAGTGAATGTCAAAGTAATGTCGATGTAAAAGAGAATTATTGGCTGAACTAGGAACAATAAATCAAAACTGTCGTGCATTTAAAAGCACAGTGTAAGCACAAAAAAATTGTTGGTTAATTGAACTCAGAGGATGTAGATCTTTGTACTCGCAGCCAACACAGAAGCACTTGTTGCAGACAAGTATAAACCCAGAGCACGCCTCCTAGCCAATTAACAGTAAAATCAGCCCAAACAGATTTTCAATTGATAAATCTTTAATGATACCAGGGATTTTACACAAATACACACTTGACAGTGCTAATTTAAAGCAAATAGGAAGCTTGATTAAAAATTCCCCGGGCATAGTGGGGGAAGATAAATGTTTGAATAATTTATCAGATTTAATTGACACGACTGCGATGTTGTAAACAGAAATATTTTGATGTTCGTAATGCATTTTGACACGATGAGATTTTGGGAGAGATCCAAGGAAGAAGACGACAGATTCAGAAGGGGAAAGAAACTCCAGGAAGTGACAGAGGCTGAGGAAGAGGGAAATCAGCTCTCAGAACTCACCATTTACATATTATTACAGATCAAGCTGCCTCTACAAGCACTTTGGAAATTTTTATCATAACGAATGAAAAAAAAAAGTCTGGGAAAGTGGTGGGGCTATGATAGGCAGCAGAAGTGATCAGCAAACCCAATGATACACAAGCCTCGGAGGCTGCCTGAGGCTACAGCGCTTTGGTTTGACCCCAAGAATGTGACACTAAACAAGGATGTAAATACAGCGAGAATCGAGTGAGAGAAGAGGAAGAGATGGAGGCGGGGGGGTTCTTAGTCAGAGCACATATGGTGTTTGTCGCAGTACGGCACACATAAATACAAGCACACATCAAGATAGGGAGAAAGCGAGTGGAATTGTAAGTAAGCATCACAAAGATGACAGAAAAAGAAAAAAAAAAGTCAGGGGGACCGTGTCATGTTCCACTGGGGACCTAGCAGGGGTTACACGGCCAGCAGGTGCAAGGCCAGCACTTGTCCGATAAGAAACCAATCTGCATGTGCCGGCCTGCTTTCCTGTCCACCCCGGCTTCTGGTAAACATCCCAGTTATCTGCAAACAAACAGAGTTTACCTGTGACTATGAATGAATACATCAAATTTTGATGGAACCACCATGTAAGGCTCCCTGCACGCTCAGAATGCATCTCCACCATGATATGGTGTACACCTGAATACATGAATAGCCAACAAGGAGGCCCTCGCTGTTTGTAGGGGTGATGTTGACTGAATTTTTAAAGATGTTATTTTGATTTGACACGACTGCTTGGCTCGGTGGAGTTCGGAGGGGGGCGGTGGTGGATGGTGGATATATAAGACAGCCAGAGGAAGAGACAGAAAATCATCCAAGGCAGTCTGTGTCTGGGGAAGGGTGCAGGATAAACAGCACTGGGAGAAGCTCCAGAGGACAGAGACAAAAGACAATCAGCTGGTGAGGGATGGAATCATCATACCGACTGTCATAGGGACGGACAGTGCGGAAAGACTGACGGGAAGGAGACAAAGATAGAAGCTAGCAGATAAACAGATCCGGAGATGACAGGCTCACAGTGACAATCCTACACGTAAAGATCTGAAGGTACTAACACGCGAAGACAGCCAGATGCAGAGATAGACTGTAGAATTAGATGTCAGCATTACAGACAGCAAGATGAAGTCACCTAGACAGCCCGCAGGTAATGTAAGTAATTGGCACCATTTGTTTTTTTCTTTCCCTCACACCTTCAATTTATTCCCAACAACGACAGAAAGAGTCGCCACAACACGAGCTTCCCCACATTACTGCACGTAAGA